>NC_142049.1:12766545-13405920 GCF_982192425.1 Myodes glareolus | reverse complement strand
CCTCAGGGCAGGAACCTGTCTGGAACATCCCTTCCTCCTTCATCCCTGGCCCCAAACACAGCCTCACACACCCCCTAGCCGCAGTGAGTCACATACCTGGATTCTGTGTGGTCTTTAATATTTGCTGACCAGTGCATGAGCCCACAAAAGCAAAGTAAACTGCCCAGGATCACTGTTAAGGAAGGGTAAAACCCAGGATCCTCTGCTCTTTCTAGTAAGCCAGTAAGTATTCAAACTATGGCACTGTGTTGAGAGGTGTACCACTTGGACCTTCCGCCGCTATCCACCTCCCGGATGTGGTGACCATACACAAGCACTGCTCACGCATTTCCCATGCTGCGTGCTCAGGTTTGAGCATAATGAATGACGTATGCCATCCTGCCGACACCCGGGTAATGCGGTTGCTCAGGGTTGCTGGGTGAGCTATAATCTTTGGTCATCTTTCCCTGTAGACCCCTCCAGAGTGGCCGGCATCTGTACCGCCACCTCCCTGGAATCATTGCTTATCACTCAGAAGGGCATTTCCCCTGCCCTCCTGCCCCAGCACCCCGGAAGCCTCACCGTCCATCAACCCCAGTCACTGGCGGTGTCCACTGTGTCCATGCAAGGCCCTGACCTCAACCCAAACTCTACGTTCCTACTTGATCCCCAGCATTTCTCCAGGAAGATCTTCCTTCCAGAAGACCCCCGTGGGGGCTCACCTGGACTGGCGCTCCTCCTTGGCTCCCCCTCTGTAGAGGACGAAGGCTGTGTGCTGACTGCAGGTTCTGGGCAGCAGGCAGCGGTGCAGGGGCTTCTCCCGGCCGAGTCTTCCTGCGGCAGCAGAGGCAGCAGCTCTCTGGTTTCCTGTGGTGTAAACAGGAAGCCAGACCGTGTCAAAACGGTGGCCTCCCGCTGTGAGAAGGCAAGGCACTCTTTGATGAGGACTTGAAAGTGAATATTGAGACACCTCTAGAGGGACATTCGCAGCAGCGGGGGTGGGGAAGGGCTGCTTTCCCCCACACTGGGCTGCTGCTGCACAGTTAACCTCTCTTGGATGCTCCGGGTAATCCCAGGCTTCCAACAACCTGCTGGGCTCAATATGGGCATGCGTCGCAGACACTGGAAGTTGCTGGCCGTCTGTGATGGGCACAAGAGGTGCGGAGAAGAAAGATGCTGGCACTACTTTGCTGACAACAGCATGCTGGCCCACTACCTGACTCGAGAAGGTACACGCAGGGGGCCAAAGAAACCGCCCTCTAACGCTGCCTGAGTTAAGACCTAGGACCTCTCAAAAGAGAAGCATGTCACACGCTTCCCTCACTGGCTTTAAGTTTTTCAAATGGCGTTCTTGACTGTGTTCACAGCACACACAGGAAGGTCAGAAGACAATGTGTGGGAATCCCTTCTCTCCTTCTACATGGGTTCCGAGGATCGAACTCAGGCCATCGGGTTTAGCAACAAGCACCTCTACCCGCTGGGCCTGCTTGTCAGTCCCAGTCTTGTTTTCTTTTGTTTGAGGCAAGGTCTTATGGGTCCTAGGCTAGGCTCAAGCACTGTGTGTAGTCAGAGACAGCCCAGTGCTCCCGCATCTATGTCCCAAGCACTTGGATTTCAAGTGTGCACGGCCACACTGGCTCAGCTGGTGTTAGAGGTCAAATCCAGGCTTCTTGTCTACGAGGAAAGCACCCTACCAACTGAGCTCCACATGGAGATTCCTGGGGTAATTAGTATCTAGTCAGCACTGTGTTCTGGCTCCCCTCCGCAGCACCTAGAACAACACCGCCCATCTATTGCAGATTTTTTTTCTCCCTGGCGATGGCTGCTGCCTCAGGGTCCTTCTTAAAACAACCTGTGAGGAACCAGACCAGGTACCAAGTAGCCATCTACAGTTTAGGTAGAGTTACCATAAAGCCAGAGTGAGGGTCAGGGTCCAGGGGCAGCAGAGGGCAGCTGGGCCCCAGCAGCACAGAAGGCTTGATAGAGAAATGCTTTGCATATGGTTCTGGAGCAAAACTGAGACTTTGCCAGGCAACCAAGCATGGTGCCCCTTAGAAGACAAGGCAATGCCAGACCCATCTAAATGATGCTTGCAACACGTTTGTAGGGAAGAGAAATGTTGTTCTGTGCAGGGGCGGCTCCCAAGTCCTGCTCATTGAGGAGTTAGGTCACAACGGGCCAGGGGACAAGGTTATAGGCCTTCTTCCTGAGGAAGGACAGAAGCAGGAGCATTTGCCTCATTTAGGATTGATATAAGACACGCCAAATGCCCGGGGTCTCAGATGTAGTGTCTATGCTGTCCTCAAATACTCTTTGGGAAAGAAAGAGCTGGAACAGTTGGAAAGGGACCACAGTCATTGACCAGCCCAGGCTCTAGGGTGGAGACTTCAGGGAGTGTTCCGAAACACTGAGGGTCAGAGCCTCCAAAGGCTTCCCTGAGCTAGTTCCCTTAGCACTTAACAGTAAGCCAATAAAAACATCTGGACTTCTCCAAGATGTTTACCACACAGGAAAACTCACTGCACCCTGTTAGGGGCTCTGTGAGGTGATGGCTGAGTGTTTTTACAGAAAGGCATAGCCAATGCTAGGAAGTCATCTTGAAAAAGACCCTGATGTATGCCCGTGGTGGTTGGAATGAGAATGGCTCCCATAGGCTCATATATTTGAATGCTTGGTGCCCAGTTGGTGGACTGTTTGGGCAGGATTAGGAGGTGTGGTCTTGTTGGTGAGGTGTGTCATTGGGGGTGGCTTTTGAGGTTTTAAAAGTCTATACCATTCCAGTTCTTTCCCTTTCTCTCTTTTGGTCTGGAGGGCCCCAGATAGACTAGGCTGACTGGCAGCAAGGACCAGGGATCTGCCTCTGCCTGCATCTGCCTCCCTGTGCTTAGTTGCCGCTATTGTTTTTGACACGGGTTCTGGGACTTCACTCAGGCCCCTATGCTTCTCTTCAGGCCCTTTACCAATGAGCTGTCTCCTCGGCCTCCTCCAATATTTCTGATGTCACATTCTCTTTGGAAGAGGTCGTTAAAATCAATGCTAAAATTAATTTGACTTCTAAACAAAATTTTCTCAGGCAAATGTTTTCTGGCTCAGCGCTTGGTGAATGAGAGAGAGGGGAGGAAAGAAGGCAAGAGGGTGAGAGATACAGACTCAGTAGAGAAGACAATATAGTTTTCTTCAATGTATGTATGTTGAGACAATGTGAGTGCAGTGCCCACAGATGCCAGAAGGGGGCATTAGATCCCTGAGAACCAGAGTTGCAGGCACCATGATTACAGTTACCTACACATGTAGGTGCTGGGAATGGAGCTCGGATCTTTTAGAAGAGCAGCTCTCTCTCCAGCCCCATGGGAAATACCTTGAAGGTCATTTTGGTAGAGGACATTAAATTTCCTTCAGGGACGTCAAATGAGAAACATGCCTAGACTGTCGTACTATCTGCTTTCAAAGGGTCTTAGGACCCTAGAGAGAAAAGACAGCTGAAAGGAATTAGAGACAAATGTAGCAAGAGGAGAAGAGAGAGAGGGAGAAAGTGGAGAGAGTGAAAGACAGGCTGAACATAGGACCACAGGCAACAAGAGCCACTCATACAGGCCCAGGATTGGCCAGGGATGTGTTAAGCATGGTGCGTAAACTCAATTGCTTCCTGTTTTCTGCCAGGATAGAATCCCGTCTTTGTGCTCGCTCTCCCAGCACAACAATGCTCTGCTGGTTGTGTGAATATGTTACAGAAGGGTCTGCTGGCCCTGGGAGATGATGCAGAGAGGACGGAAGAAAAAAAACAGTCACAGAACGGCCTTTGTGTTAGTGGGGACCATGTTGCTGGGGAGGACAGGGAAGGAAGCCAAAGATAGGGTGGGGCAAATTGCTCAAGATGTGGGATGCTGAGTCTGAGAGAGCAGTGTGTGTGTGAGTGTGTGTGTGCGCGCACGCGCATGCTTGTGCGTGTGTGTGTGTGCGTGTGTGTGTGTGTGCGTGTGTGTGTGTGCGCGCGCTGCACCTGTGCGAACTCACACACAAGTGTTTATATGTGTCTTTGTGCTGTGTTTAACACCTTGACTCTTTGCCTGATTGTCCCTGTAGCTCAGTACAAAACCTGCTTCCCCTGCTGGCTGCCTAACTTGGCAATGCTCCCTGCCTGACATGGGCCCCACCCAATCAGGCGGCCCAAGGGCGTCATGGTGCACCTGTTCTTCTGCAGGGAGAAGGTAAAAAGTCTATCCTCTCACCTGTCTGCTTCTGATGTGCCTTCTCAGACTCAGAAGCAATGGCGTATTTGCTGAAACGGGGGGAGGGGGTTAAGGAAGCAGATCCACGGGCTAGCCCATCCCTGCTTGCTAGCCAGCCTTGCCCTTCAGCTGTCTGAAAGTCTGCACTTCCTGTTTGGTCATGGCTCCTCCTTTCCCTCACGGCGCCTTAGCTAGGGAACTCAAGACGTCCCTCCCCGCAACCACCCACGTTTGTCAACCTGCAATTCAGCTTCTTCTAGGGGATTCCCAGAGGCCTTACTTTACATGCTATCTCTAGCAATGTGAACTTCAGTAACTTCCTTTTCTGGTAACTGGGACCCTCACCCTTCAGACTCTTGCAAGGACACACTGAGACGGTATGCATAAACATATCTAGCATGGTGCCCTTCGTTAAAAGTTTCACCAGCTCCTTTTTCTGTCCACCTGCCTTTCCTGAGGAGTAGGGTTAAGGAAAGAAAGTCTTGACAGGGTGATGAGGAAAGCGTGAATGGGACGGTGGACCTCTCAACACTGAGGGGGATGTAATTCTCACAACAGCCGGTAGAGGCAGGCACTCAAAGAAGCGCCAAGTAGTGCTAAGGACATCTAGACTTAAAGAGAGGCTGGCACCCCCAGTCTCCCCACCTATGTGAGGTAAAGTTAAGAACGAGTAATGGGGCCAGTTTCTCAGTTTCTCACAATCGCCTTGTATTCCCACAGGCAATTAGTTCTCCCTCGCTTTTAGCTATTTGGGTGACCGCTGTGGGTAAGAAGAGCTCCTGAGATTCCCGGGCTCAGCCTCCCCATCACGGAGTGACCCTGCTGCCACTTCACCATGGCGCGCGAGACAAATGACCCACGCAGAGAGAACTCTGAACGCTATAGCCAACAGCTGGCAGGCCCGGGACTTCCATTTTGGTCCTGCGAAGTCACGTGTCTCTTCAGGGTGGGCCTAAGAGTGTTTCTCTACGCCAGAGTACAGGAAACCTGAAGATATTTCTAAGGCTCAGGGGCAGCTGCTCAGGACGCAGGGGACATGCGTCCCACTGCGCACACCCTCCTACCTGGCTGCAGGTGGGCAAGGTGTGGCCAGAAGGGTCTGTGACCTTCTCTTCCAGTTTCTTCTGAGTTTCGCTGTCATTTTTAAAGTATTTTCTGGGTGGAGGCTTGGGTTTGGAGGATGTCGGCTTTCTCACCAAAATCTCAAAAGATTTCTTCAGTCTCAGTGGCGGGTGGCTGTCTCTTTCCAGGCTCTCAGGAAGGGGCGGGCTCTCCTGCTGAGGCCTGGATGGGACCCCGGGATGGGGCTCTTGCTCCTGCCCTGGGGGCAGACTGGGGCTGGGGGTGCAGCCTTCCCTCTCAGAAGGCTGTGGCTCCGCACCTGCGCTGCAGGGACTTCCCCCGGGTGACCCAGACATGTAGCTGCTGTCGCTGCTGGAGCGGACCATGATCTTCTGGGCCCTTCGATGCGGAGGTGCCGAGTGCTTCTCGCGTTCCTTCTCCAAGGTGGGCCGCCCATGCCAGCTGCTCTCCAACCTTTTGACACCTGCATGGGAGCATGAGGAAACACCTTAGCTGAGCCTCAGAAGAGCAGTCACCCCTGGGGCTGCAGGTAGCAAGCGCTCTGGACGCCCCATTGCTCAGTGACAGGCACCTCAGACTCGGAGCTTGGCAGCCTTGGGTTTGGGCTCCCCATGCTTTCTCTAGTTTCTAGCTGAGAAAAATCATTCGGCCTTTCTGATCCTGCAAGTGACGGACACAGAGCTGCCACCCAACACGGCCCATTGTGTAAGAGTTCTGTGTCCCCACTGTGGGGGAACTGGTGGCTAGCTGTTAGCTGTGAGATTTGGGGCTTTGCAGCTGCAGGAAGATACCATAGCACTGTGAGAACAGCCCAGTCTCAGGGTCTGGTGGAAGTGAGGGTGGCTTAGACGGAGCTAGTCTAAGCAAGGTAAGCTGAGTGGATCATGCTGGCTATAGGGGCCCAGGGCTGGCTAATTCCAGTTTCAACAAGCTCCACTTCTCTATTCTGCTCTCCTGCGTGCATAGGAGCGGATCCCCAGCTAACCTAAAGGACATCTTACACACTGCACTCTGCTTCAGTATCCTCTTCCTGGGAGGAGGCTCACACTCCACGTGTGTGTGTGTGTGTGTGTGTGTGTGTGTGTGTGTGTGTGTGTGAGAGAGAGAGAGAGAGAGAGAGAAAGGGGCTGCAATTCCAACGTTGCCGGTTTGCCCCGGGTTCAGTAGTGAAGGAAGAGAATATGTAGACATGCTTTGAGCCCCACACCCAAAGGGGTACCATCTTCCAGTAAAAGAGGTGAAGCCACAGCCCCTCCCCCTCTCTCTTACTTTCCCGTCTCACACACTGTGGTTTTCTGAACAGTGGCACCTACACAAGACGCTGTTTTTTCTAGTGGCATATAGTCACAGGTACCCCTTTCCTGAAGGGACTGGGAGCCATGGAGGCCTGGTTGTTTGTGGGTTCATTTGGTGCGGTTAGGAGAGTCAAAAAGGCTCCCACGAGGAAGTACAGAAGCCAGCAGTATTGGATCCAAATATGCTTTGAGGAGGAGCTTTTTGCTTTATCTCGATTGTAGGATAACATGTCTTTATTTGAGAAACCTAAAACACCAAAGGAAGGTATGAAAGCTAACATTGCCCTGCATCTAATCACCCTACCTCCTACCGCCATAAGCAGTGAGCTCATGGGGGTAGGGACACTCCCTGTCAATCCCCCTGGGCTTCTTCACATCTGGGGTGAATGGAGCCCTAAGTAGGACCTAGTGGAAACACAGTGTGGTCTTGCCGTTTCCTCTGAATGTTTCCCACACACTTCAGCCTCCTTGCCAACATCAGTGCTAACTCTTCAGGATGGCCTGGCATGTGCATGCCCTGGGAAGACCTGGCTGACGCTCAAAGGCTAAACACAGGAACCACCCAGAGGGCCGGGTTCCTGACCCCCTGAGACCAGTTTCTTCATGTACTGGTCATGTGTCTTTGGCAAGGAGCCTTCCAGCGTCTCCCTTGTTTTAATAGCATGTACATAAAAATTAGATGTGAGGATGGGGTGGAATACAGCAGGTCGAGATTAATTAGGGATTTTTCAATGTCTATTATAACAGATTAGGAATCGCAAACCCAAAGCCTACGGGGCATTATGTGGGCAAAGCAGTCTGGCGGGTGATGAAAGGGTTGGGAATGACTGCTGAGCACCTGCCGCACTTAAAACAATACAAACCTTGTACTTTGTGCACAAAGCAAAAATGAGAGCCAGACTCTACTGGCGAGCCCCTGTCTTTCAACCGTTGTTGTCTAACGCCACGTGTGCACACCGTGGCCGACCGTTCTCATGCTGCTGAGGCGAGGGTGGGTTGATAGCTAGCCCCCCCCCCAGCTTCCAAAGGAGGCAGAGATAGTTCAAGGGAACCTCCACCACCACGCCCCTCACCTTCCAGGCTCCACTGGTGCCTCTCCTTTCCAAATCTGATGCCTTCCACAGCCTGAGCCACGGCTTCCTTGAGTTGCTGCTCAGAAACCTGGAAAAGAACCACGACCGAGTCAAGCAAGAAGAGGAGGCAGGTGCAGCGGATTCCCAAGACTGTACCTACCATGCCCAGGGCTTCCATTTTCCACTCTGCAAAGAGCTGACCAATTCAGCTTCCAGAAGTGCCCTGGGTATCAACACGCCCCCGGGTTCCTCCAGGTGTTTTGTTTCCGTTGATCCCCTCGGTTCTCCAACCTTTTCCTCACTACTGTGAAACTCTAGGCAAAGTCACCGTTCGTAGTCTACTTCTGGAAGCTATTCCCTTAGCGGTGATGTCACCATCAGTGTCACGGTCATCACCGTGGCCATTATAGGGACTGTGCTATGCTCACAAGCCATTAGTCCCTTCACAGTAACAGTTAGATGTGAGGGGCTGGCTCAGCACTTGAGAGCACTGGCTGCTCTTCCAGAAGACCGGGGTTGGATCCCCAGCTCTCACATGGTGGCTAACAATTGTTTGTAAGTCTAGACCTAAGGGATACAACACCCTCTTCCGACTTCCTGTATACTACATGAATGTAGCACACAGACAGAAGCAGGCAAACAGCTATACACATAAAAATAAATAAACAAATAAGGAAAGAAAGAAAGAAATGAATGAATGAATGAGATGATAGATAGATAGATAGATAGATAGATAGATAGATAGATAGATAGAAGCTAGATTGATTGATTGATTGATTGATTGATGGATAAAGTGTGAGTCTAGAAATCAAGCAGACTTACATCCCATGCCAGTTTCTCCATTGTCTGGTTACAATATACTTAGACACAGCTCAACCTTCTAAGCCTCAACTTCTTGTTCTATAAACTATAACAGTAAGAATCTTCACAGCGTGGAAAGAGGGTAGTTTACAAAATAAATTATTAGTAACCTAAATATGAGGAACAAAAGAGGAAAACAATAAATAAATTTCCTGGGCTGGGGAGATGGCTCCGAAGTTAAGAACACATGTGCTCTCGTAGAGGACCAGAGTTCAGTTGCCAACAGCCATGCTGGGCAGCTCACAACCCAGTGCTTCTGACCTCTGAGGGCACCTGCACACATATGCACTTAGCCACACACAGATACATATGCATACACAAAATTTTAAACAGTTAAAATAAACTATAGGAAAATTAACTAACACCAAAATTTTAAAGTCTGCATTCTAAGTCAGCAGACTGAAACAACAACTCTCAAAATGGGAAAAATACTTGTAAATCATGTATCTAGTGAACAGTTAAAATCCAGAATATAAAGAACAATAACAAAAGCCAAAATGTATTTAAAAAATAAGCAAAAGACTTGGGGGGGCGTTTCTCCCAGGAAGATATACAAATGGTCAACAAACATGTGAGAAGATGTTCAACACCACTGACCACTGCATGAAAATCTCAATCGCGGAGAAGTATCACTTCACACCCATTAGGAGAGCGACTCAAATAAATAAACAGAAAAGAACACGTCTTGGGGCTGGAGAAAGGCCTCTGTGGTTCAGAACGCTTGCTGCTCTTCCAGAGTACCAGAGTTTGGTTCCCAAACCACACTGAACAGATCCAAGACACTCAAAATCCTCTTCGAGCCTCTCCTGGTACTGCACTAATACACACACACACACACACACACACACACACACACACACCACATAAAAATAAAACAACTAGTCTTGGCAAGGCCGTGGAAGAACTGGAACTCTTGGGTACTGTTGATGGGACTGTAAAGTGATTCAGTGCTTATGGAAGACAGTACAGAAAGTCCTTAAATAATTAAAAAATTAAAAATAAAAATAGCAGATGACCCACATCTGGGTATACACACAAAAGAATACTAAATAAATAGATGGATAAATAATAAATCAGAGCAGGTGTGGTGGCTCATGCCTGCAACCTCAGCACTCGGGAGCATGAAACAGGAGGATTGCTTCAAGTTTGAGGTCAGCTCGAGCTACACAGTGAGTGTCAGACCAGCCTCAACTACCGTGTGAGACTAGGTCTCAAAAAAAAAAAAAAAAAAACCAAGGAATTAAAAAGCATCTCAAAGTCATGTGTGCGTCTTGTGGTCTTTTTTTCCCATTACTGCAATAGTCAAAAGTAGAAATAAACAACTATCCGTTGAAAGCTGGGTGCCTGAACAAAATGCATCATATGCATGCAAGGCAGTATTAGTCAGTCTTCAAAAGGCAGGCAGATGGCAGAGGCTATGACAAGAATACTTTAAATGACTTGAGGCTGTAATGAAAGAGCAAATGTGCCATGGTTCTGCTAATAGGAGGTACATAGGCAAAACAGAAAACAGGAAAGTGATTACCAAGGGCCACGGGGAGGGAACTGTTTAATGGGTAGCGTTCAGTTTCTCAGGGCGAAGTTTGGTGGTGGTTGCACAACAGTGTGGGCGGCCTTCAAGCCGCAGACCTATCCCCGTGACTGCCTGTCTCTGTGACTCATAAGCTGTGTTCATAGGCCTTTCAAGCCTTGCTTTCCTTGCTTGTGAACTGGAGCTTGGCAATCGCAACTGACACACACACAGAGGAAAGACTCAATAAATAGTGTGAGTGGCTATCACCAGGTTCCCCAAGGTGCTCTCACCTACCTATAATCATAGCATCAAGTCTCAAGTCTAGGACCATCCTGGATATCATAGCAATGTTGACCCTCAGGGTAGCTGCCTATGGGGTGTTTCTATCTGGATATTCTACAGATGTCTACGCCCCATCATGTTACCCCAACTCCTAGGTCATTATCTCCTCTCCCAATCCCTTAGTCATGTTCTCCTTAGTCCAAAGCTAAGGAGCTAGGAGCTACTGATGAATCTTCCCAAGTCTGGCTTCGAATCCCTTCTTCTGTAGTCTCTCTCTATACCTTCTGTGTAGACCAGGGCCTCCCCATCCATTCCCTTCTACTCTCCGCCCACGCTACTCAATCCAAAGGTTGGAACAACCAACTGTGAACCTGTTACATCTAAAGCTACTGACCAGATCCAGAAAAGAGCACAGAACATCAGCTGTGTGGTGACACCTCATAGTCCAATCCTAGCCAATGTCGGCTCTCACTCTTGCCTGGTCCACAAAACCTGCCATCCACTCTCCAGCTATAGCCAGTCCCTTCCGACTCTGACTTTGAACTTAGTGCTCCCCCATGCTGGAATGACTTTCTGCGGCCCCCGTCTAGAGAAATCTAAACTCTAGCGAGCTCTCTTCTTCCATGTGTCAGTCTCTTTATTAAGGCCACGTGCTGATTCGGGACTCTGTACCTTCAGCTTGCTTGTCTCTCAATCCTCACAGCTGAGCTCCAGCTAGTCCCATTATGACTGTCCACCAGATACACACACAAATAGAGCTCTTCTGTTTGCTCTACAGGACTCTGTAATTCTGTCTTCCTACCCTAAACTTGTAACTTAGTAATAAGGTTTTCCTAAGTGGCTAACCATTGCTTCTGCCGTCTAGGAGTTTGTCAGGGGGTCTCTACTGCAGAGATGTTTTCCCACAGATGGTCTGGACAGGTTTGGGAGAGTAGGGTTCAAACCCTAGCCAGTGACATGCCTGCTTCCATCTGGTTCTTGTCCTGACTTTCATACTGAAAGAGAGAGCCTGGGCAGAGAAAAGCCCGGCGGCTTGTTACCTGTGGGTCTGGATGTCGGCTCACAGTGATGGGAACGGGGCCAGGGTCACAGTGGCTCAGGATTGTGTAGACTTCATTGAGGGTCATGCAGTGCACTGGAGACTCGTTGATTTCCACGATCTCATCACCACACCTGCGAAAAACACCGTAGGAACCTCAAAATAAAACAATTGACTGCAGCAGAAAGAGGGCCACTTCTCAATAACATACTTCCTTCAAGGTTGCTCACGACATCTCAGTGAGTAGACTTTCTTTACCACCTGACCAAAACTCAGAACAGGGTGGGACAAGCAGCCATTTACTCCTGACACTGTGGGCCACAGCGTGGCCAGTGTTTCGCACCCAGAGCCATCCAGCGTAGACAGAAGCTCACCTGTCTCTTTCCCTCGCCTTCTCCCATTGACCTGATCAAGATTGAGGATGTGGTTTACCCCCTCTAGTCGATTAGCCAGGATATAACTCATCACACCCTGGACCTCAGTGTCCTCAGAAGTGGAGCGGCTAGGAGGAAGGGCTGGGCAGGGTGTGCTAAAGGTTAAGCAAATGACGGAGGTGCGATGCAGCAGTGGGCCTTGGAAGAGAAGCAAGGATAGCAGTCAAGGGGACTTATTTTAGTTTCAAGATGGGGCACTGGTTACTGTCGACTCCTGTGTTTTACATGAGTACCCTGCAAAGGCCCTAGAACCAGTGCAAACTTTAGGAGGCGGGGCCTAGGGCGAGCCCTTTGGTCACTGGGGATGTGCCTTTACAAGGGACAGTGTGACCCTGTCCTCATCTCTCTTTTCAGAGTTCCAGCCTGGAGGTGAACACTTGTTCTCCCTTCTCTCCCTGCCATCATGTGTTTCCATTTTACAGATCCATATGAAGTGGGGTGGGTCGGACACACATGGACCTCCTGACCCTAGGATAACCTTTCTTCTTATGTACTGACACCTCAGGTGTTTGCTCCAGTAACAGAAGACTGGTTGGTGTAACCACTGACACAGAAAAAAAAAAAAAACCAAACTAGAAAAGACAGGACTGGATTGGATTGTTGATATAAACTATCATGGCTGGTTGCATGTCAACTTGACACAAGCTAAAGTCACCAGGGAGGAGGGAGCCTCAACTGAGAAAATGTCTCCAGAATATCAGGCTGGGGGAAGCCTGAAGAGCATTGTCTTAATGATGGATGGGGAAGGACCAGTCCATTGTGGGTGGGGTCATCTCTAGGCTGGAGGTGCTGGGTTCTATAAGAAAGCAGGCTGAGCAAGACATGGGGAGCAAGTCAATAAGCAGCACCCCCTCCTGGGCCTCTGCATCAGCTCCCACCTCCAGGTTCCTGCCCTGTTAAGTTCCTGTTCTGACTTCCTTCAGTGATATGGAGATATAAGCCAGATAAACCCTTTCTTCCCCAAGCTACTGTTGGTCATGGAGTTTCCTCATAGCAATCACGACCCCAACTGAGACATGAATAACCCCTCCCCCGTCACAGAGGGAGAAACAGAAGCATGAAGGATGAAATGATTTTCCTACTGCCGCCTATATTGGAGACGGACACTTTCCTGTAAAGGGCCAACAGGAAGTGTTTTATGTTTTGCAGGACCTGCTCTCTGTGTCACAGATGCTCAGCTCTGCCATTGTGGATGATTGACAGCGGTAGCCATGGACAGCAAACAAGAACAGGCGTGTGGTTTCGTTCACATAAAACTTCAGTGGAAACAAAGGTGAAAGACAGTCGTTCTCAGAGTACCAGCAGGGTTAGAATGAGAACTAGAGTCTCCTGACTCTGCATCCCCTGCTGGGGTCCCCTGCTCCCTTCTGTGTTTCTGCTAAGCTGAGCCCCTTATTGTGCCAAGATGATGCATGTTCTCTAGGTATAATGGAAGACCTCTGCCACACAGCACAGAACAGTGTCCACTCCCCACTGTGGGCCTCCGGGAGAGGGCAAAAGAGCTAAAGCCAGCACCCTAACTTGGCAGGGGTCCTCTAACCCTGCAGCTAGATGCCCTGGCCCTGAAGCCAGGTCTCCCAGGCTCCCAACTGAACCCCATCCCTGCAGCTGTATCCCAAGCACAGTAGCAGTGATTGTCCTGCAGAGGGCAGCACAGATCAGTTTCCAGCTCAGAGCTGCTATCCAGACACCACCTGAGGTGGCTTTGCCTTCTTCCTACACTGCAATCATGGGGAGGGGGGAATTAAAGCAGGGCAAAACTCTCCTGTTTACAAAAGCAGAGCATGTCCTCATGAAAGATACATTTGTCCCTCTGGCAGATGTTAGAATGGCTTCGCAAGTATCGTAATGGGTTAAACTGAGATAACGATTTCTACCCAATCAGATCGCTCCCTGTAGGCAGAAGTTCTATATAAAGAGGCAGGGCTGTAGAATCTATCTGAAATTATTTGGCCCTCTTGGCAAGGATGTACATGAACACAGCTGGTTTGCTCAAAACACTTTGCTGTGCACATAGAGCTCACAGGAAAACCCCATCGAGACGGCGCCATCTACGTCGCTATGGATTCTGTGTCAGTCGACTCTGAGTTAGAGTAAGCTTCCCTTGTTTTCTGTTGCCGTCTGATTTGCAGTGATTCTGGGCTATCAGTAACACTGGACTCAATTGATAGCTCTGGTGTGGGATTGCTGAGATTTTTTTGTATCCTGCCCCTTTTGCCCTATGCCCAGGTGATTGACGTGATTGTGACTGTGCTACAACTGAGCCAAGCCTGAGTCCTTCCGCATTCCTCCTGAGGCCAACCTCAGATACTCCTAAAGGAAGCCTTCTCTGCTCTAAGCCAGGGGACCATTGAGAGAGAGAAACGGGGACCCACCGCAGCCGTCCATCCAGGTGCGCCACGGATCCAGGTGACAGCGTGTGAACGAAGATGCCCGAGATGCACTGAAAGTAGGGCACGCTGCACAGGCCAATGCCCAGGCCAACGCCAGCCTCTGGAAGGCAGAATGGGGGAAAAATGGGGAGTGTGAGCTTTCCTGGGGGTCCCAGCCTAGTAGATGCCTCTGACACCTGGCGTCCCGCGCTAGGCAAGTGTCCAGGTCATGACGCTCCTCCCGCCCCTGCGTGTGGAGTGTCACTGTACACCGGGGCCATTGAGGGAGCAAGTGATGGGCAAAGCAGATGGTGAGGAGGGTGTGTGGTAAGGTCAAGTGGAGAAACACTAGGAAATGAGAGAGGTTGGGAAGCCCGAAGGGGGATAGAGGACGGTGAGCCAGAGGAGGTGGGAGGAAGGGAGGAGACATTGATGGTATTAAACAGAAAGTGAAAGGGAATGCGCTAGGAAGTGGCGGGATGCCCCTCCAGGCCTCTGTGACAACATTTGGTACAAACCATGGACGACAAGAACGAGCCAGGATGGGGAGATGGGGCAGAGGCAGGAGGCAGGGAGGGGGCTGCCTTGTTGCTGTGAGACCAGAAAGGCCGGTGTGGGCAGAACATGGGCAGGCATGGGGAGAGTGAGCTGAGGAGACAGGGCAGGCGTAAACAACACTGTTTAACTTGGAAGAAAATGCCACGGGACAGTCGGGAATGAGGAGGTGGTGTAATTTAACTACCATCTTTATTAATATGCCTGGCTCTATATGGAGAAATAAATATGGATGGACAAAAATAGAAGCATGAAGGTCATTGTAGGGCCCAGTGGGTACAAAGGGTGGCAGAGGGAGAAACAGAAGGGCATGGAGTATATTCCAAAGGAAAGGAGTAGAAGAAGTGGATCAATAAATTAGCTCAAAGGTAGTCGTGAATTGAGTGACTGGTAGGTGACAACCCCACTATCAAACAGGAAGTCTGGGCAGGACCAGGCCTATGAAGTTCTGCCCTGCAGGCACCCATGATGCCCTTGAAGGCGACTGAAAAGATGTGAGAAGAGGGCTTGCACAAGACCAGACAAACAGGGATGGCATTTGTGCTGTGGGGACCTCCAGTATGGAAGGAGAGACGGAGGATTTGCTAGGTTGGAAAGGCCCTGGAAACAAGAATTGGCAGCTTAGAAGGACCAACTGGGGGACCAGGGAGTAAGAAGGAGAAAGAGCCTCCTTCGGGTTTTCTTTAGGCACACAAAGCTTACAAAACACTCTGTGTTTTCACCTTTTGGTATCCGGAGACCAACAGCTCCATGAGGGATGGATGTTGTAGGTCATTGTTATCAAGGTAAAAAAAAAAAAAAATGTGGTGTGTGACATGCACTGTGCAGGGGCCAGAGTCAATCCTGGCATCCAGGTCTCCTAACCAGAGCAAGTCTCTCTGACCTACTGGGCATCTGTCATGTGTGGGTCCTTGAGGTTCACCCCAAACAATGCTGATCACAGTCTGAGGGGCAGAGATTAGGTTAGGCTATTTAGAAGGACTCAGCACTGTGTCTAGTGTAAGCTGTCAGAGAGAGCCCCACATGAGGCCAGGCCCCACACACATACCATGCCAAGCGTGCTCTGTGGTCTTCAGAACAGGAGCCCCACTTGCTATGGCCACTGAGTATTTGCATCAGAGATGCCTGGAGGCTCAAACAGCTCATGGTTCCATAGAGGAGCTAAGACATACGCCAGGCAACGGATCCACTGCACCCTCTGGTCCCCATTTCCACACACATCCCTTTCTCTGGTTCCTCAGACCCTGTTTTACCCCCTTTCTTCCTCTCCATCTTTCAATCCAACCCCTCTTCCACTTGCCTGTGTTGTACCAGCCCTGCTGGTCTTCCCTTTGTTCCCAGAACACTTGCTTATCGCTGCGCTTGGAGCCCAGCTCTGCCCTGAACAATGTCCCTTGTCCCTCCAGCCTTCTAGAATTAGCCATCCACCTGGGATCACAGAGCCAATGGCTGCAGATCCCTGGGGCCCAGAGAGAGGGTCAGTGTGCTGTTCAAGGTCTCAAGATATTAGCTGTGCTGTGGAGTTCAGAGTTTGGCCCTTCTCCCGCCCCTCTCTCTCTCTCTCCTCTCTCTCTCTCTCTCTCTCTCTCTCTCTCTGTGTGTGTGTGTGTGTGTGTGTGTGTGTGTGTAGTTCCCTGCTATATGCTTGTTAACTGTCTCACTAAAGACATAAAGACGTTGTCTGAGTTTGAACTGCACAAATAGCCTCTAGAACAGAACACACACGGCAGAAGGAGTGAATCTCAGCCCCCACTAGCTGTTCTCTGTGTGGCGTGCGCACGTACAGATGCACAAACACATACTAAATAAGCAAGAGGAGAGGAAGAGGGAACGAGGAAGAGAGGGAAGGAAGGAGGATGAGGTCTGATGGCAAGTCCAGCTGGACAAAAATAGCATCTGCTGGCCACCCGTTCTGTGCTGTCTCCCTAGGACGGCAGTGGGCAAAGGCTGGCACAGCGCCCCTACCTTTCTGCAGAGACACCTCCACCATGATCCTGTAGTTGGGCTTGGCGGGGCTGGCAGGGGACGCTGGGCTTTCCAAGGAGAAGGGGCTGCTGTCCTGAGCACCGCACGTGCTGGAGCTGAGGGAGCGGCACAGAGGGGGTGACAAGTGGCTGCACAGGGACTGGGGTGCTGTCAGGCGGGTCCTCACTGTCAGGGTCAGAAGCCCCTTCTTGGCTTGCTGGAAAAGAGTGACGGTATTTGGAGCCATTCTCAGACCAGTGGGAAAAAGAAAGCAAACAGATGCCCAGTAACGATGATTGTTGTTTCCCAAGGAAACGCAGGTGTGTGTGCATGCATAGCATACAAACATGTGACAACTTGCACAAGACACGTACACATAAAGGCACCCAGAGAATACATGTTACATGACATGTGACATGGGTGCTTACCCAGACAGACTCTTGAACTGAACTAACTGGATGGAGACTCAAAATACCTTTTAGTGATCCCTTACAAACTCAAAAAGGCAGTGGTGGTGCACGCCTTTAATCCCAGCACCTGTGAGGCAGAGGCAGGTGGATCTCCGAGTTCTAGGCCAGCCTGGTCTACAGAACAAGTTCCAGGACAGCAAGGACTACTGTCTCTAGCCCCCCTCAAAAAATAAAAAAACCCTCAAAAACCCAAACCATATTTGTAAATCTACTATGATAAATATGCGTGTTTTGAGACAGTTTTATAAACCTCGAGTAGTTTGAATGTCCTGAATCTACTGCCATGTGTAGAGGATTTTCCTTAATGCTGTGCCCAAGGGCAGCGTCGGCTAGGCAAAGGCTAGGTCCCTGCAAAGGGTCAGTTTTTAATTTTGTGGCCTCAGAGGAAGGAGACGAGGCTAGGTTTGACTTCATTGCCCAAGGGCCTCAGACTGTGGACAGAGGCTAAAACGTTACCTTGAACTTCTGCAAGGCATCCTGGTGTGTTAGGCCAGCCATTGATTCGCCATTGAGTTCCAGAATTTCATCGCCTGTTGAGGGAGAGACACGCAGAAGCTAACAAGCTTTATTCAGGCTTTCGGGATATACCTGGGGCCTTGGGCCTTGTCCCTAGGCCGGCCAAGCCTAGCCTTTGGCCATGAGAGTTTGCCACTCTCGAGCACTGTCTGGGCCACCAATAATCAAGTGCCAACTTTGCCATTCATTTGGCTTTAACAGTGCTTCCCAGCAGCTTGTCATAACTGTTTCTTTTTAGCTCAGATACTGTTTAGTTTAGTGTGTCTCTGTGTTAGGAATCAAGGCTGCAGAGCTCAGAAAGGTGGGCCCTCTGCAACCAAAGGGAACAGTGACAGAACTCGACCCTTGTCACCAAAAGACTCCATATGACTGAGAACACACATGGTAAAAGTATGTCAAACTACCCCAAGCATGCAGTCCCAGTACTTAGGGCACAGGCTACAGGATCACCAGAAGTGGGAGGCCAGCCTTGGCTACTTATCGAGTCCAAGGCTAGCCAGGGCTACAAAATAGACAGAATTAAAACGTAATTAAATGTGTGCTGAGAAAGGGGGAACCAAAGCCAAAACTTCAGAATGCCCACTCTTAATTCCACGAGGGCTGACTCTAAGTTATTAAAATATCTGTCCCCAAAGGCCAAATAATCCAGTCCTGGACTTGTCTGCCATGTCCTCATTTGGTCGTGTCTGGAGAATATTCATGAGCCTAGGGTGTGCCAGATCGATTTCACACAATTGTTTTCCAGAAGGAGAAGGAAAGCAAGTCATTAGTGGTTTGGTGTTCACAGCAAGCCCATCATAGCCAGCATGCTCACCCAGAGCCGACGTGAGAACGCACGCCACTTTTGAAAACAATTAGGCTAGTTCTTAATTCTAAACCAGGAATGGGCTGGTTGGAATTCTGTTTTTATTATTGCTATTAACTAAGGGAGATAACCCCACCCTGCGCCACCTCCCCCTCGAAAAAATTGATGGTTTCCAAAAGAGTCCAAAAGTAACAAAACACCAAAGCACACACCTTGGATTCGGGCCTACTCTTCCCTTCTCCTGGCTCCTCTTTTCTTCCTGATCTTGCCTGGGCTGCTCCTGTAGACCTGCCCTCATTCCTTTTCCCCCTCTCAGTCCCTCCCTTCTCCTTCTTCTCCTCCACACCCCTATCATTCTTTAATTCACCCCATCACCTCCTTCCCCAAGATCTCCCTCTTGGCGACCGCTTTTCCGTGGGCTGTCGGACAGCGCCATCTAGTGCTCAGCCAGGCACATCGCCCTCCTGCAGTTCCCACTTCTTCAGCCTTCTCCTCTTCCTCCTTGGCCTCTTCCTGTTCTCCAGCTGACTGAAACTGGAAACCGTCACGCGTCCTCATTACCCACTTACTGCCTCTTCCCAGGCCTCGTCTGTTCTCACTGACCCTAGTCCTCGGAAGAGTTACTGTTCCAGACAGCCTTAAGAGCAGGCCACAGTCTCTGGTGCCAGGCTCTCGTGCCAGCCTCTGAACGGCTCTCCTGCTACCTGCCTCTTGTCAGCCACTGCATCCTATGCACTGCTTCCTGACTCACCCAAGGCCTCTTCTATCCAGTGCCTCCCACTGCCCAATGCCACATTGTGCTTGGGTTGGCAGTGTTTTCTGTAAAGAGCCAGATAGGAAATAATTAAATCTTTGCAAGTCTTACCATTTCTGTTTTGATGACTCAACACAGAGTTGGAACATCAAGGCAGCCATAGCCTCACATGAAAGAACATGGCTGAAATTTGAATCTTCTCATAATTTGCATGCCACAAAAACAGCAAGATAGAATTTTTTGAATTAAATTTTATTAATCTTGTGGGGTGTGTGTGTGTGTGTGTGTGTGTGTGTGTGTGTGTGCATTTGAGGGTTTTGTTTTCTGTTTGTTTTCTGAGACAAGATTTTTCCATGTAGTCCTGGCTGTTCTGGAACTCACTCTGTAGACTAGGCTGGCCTCAAACTCACAGAGATTCACCTGCCTCTGCCTCCTGAGTGCTGGGATTAAAGGCATGCGTCACCACAACCCAGTGATAGATTTTTTTTTTAATCCTATCACTGGGTTCTTTACTTAACTGATTGATGACTGATGATTAATTGATGTGTATAGGCATTTCATCTGTACGTATACCAGTATACCACATGTGTGACTGGTACCCTTAGAGACCAGAAGAGGGCATCGGATCCCTAGGAACTGGAATTACAGATGGTTGTGATCCACCGTGGGGGTGCTAGAATTCAAACCCCAGTTCTCTACAAGAGCAGCCAGTGCTCTGAACCACAGCGTCACCTCTTCAGCCCTTGATAGAATATTTTTAATCATTTAGAGAGGTAGAAGTCCTTTCTTTGTTGTGGTATATGCCCAGCCTCTGGGACTATGATGTCCCCACCCCCACCCCCACCCCCAGATAACTCAGGTTGTTAAGGTGGTTGGACTTCCAACCTGGCTTACAGAGACTGCTCTGACAAGAAAGAAATCCTTCCCATTTCCTTCCCTTCTCTCTTCTCTTTACTACTTGCCCTTGAAATTTGCCCCCTGACTGAAATCCAGAGATCTCTTTGGCCCAAGCTGGCTGTCCAGTTCTCCAGACACAGCCTTGAGATAAGGCGGAGTAGGGGTCTGGCAGCTGTGTCCCCAGGCCTCTTGCTCACTTAGAGGGAACATCTGTCCTCTGAAGACAAGAAAGAACTGCAGGCAGAAGGAGGGCAGAGGGAGGGCCAGTGGGGAAGCCATTGGCAATTCAAAAGAGGAGTTCTGCCTGGATTTTCTGTGGATTAAGGTCCCTCCAAAAGGCACGTCTTTGCTGCTGCTGCTGCTGCTGCTGCTGCTGCTGCTGCTGCTGCTGCTGCTGCTGCTGCTGCTGCTGCTGCTGCTGCTGCAGAATGACCGGCTGTTTACAACAGTTCACGGTGGAGAGCAGGAATGTCGCAGATCAAGGGCCACGATTATTTCAGGCTATCCCAGGTTGCCTTAGTAGTCGTGCATCATTCACCGCCTTGGTACCTGACCTATCACCTTTCTGACCACCAGATAAAATCTTTGCAAATGTGTGAACTCAGCCGATCAGGAGCTCCCACCAACCTGAAAGCTAAGCCCGCTGTCCTGTGTCCTCTCTCACCTAGAGCGTTTCGTCCACGTCACCCTAACCCACCCACCTGGTGCTGCCGCTACTCCCTGTGAAGAGGCCTTGGCCTCTGACTCCCTTTTGTTCTGTGGCCAGGAAAGAGCTCATATGACCCCTTTTACAAGTGGTTGTGGCCATCTAGATGCTTGCTCCTAGGCCACAGTCACTCATATTTGGCTCAGAATGAACTTCCCCTAATTCCCACTGGTGTGAGAACTGTGGTTTGAGTCAATGTACTCTGTCTTTCTACAGCCTAGAGCAGTGGTTCTCAACTGTGGGTCGTGACCCTGGGGGGGGGGGGGTCAAACGACTCTTTCACTGGGTCACCTAAGACCATGGGAAAACACAGATATTTACACTATGATTCAGAACAGTGGCAAGATTACATTTAGAAAGTAGCAATGAAGTAATTTTATGGTTGGGGGTCACCCCAACACGGGGAACTGTATTAGGGGGTCACAGCATCAGGAAGTTTGAGAACCACGGGTCTAGAGTTTGCTGGGACTCTGAGCACTGTACCCACTCATCTGCCAGAAGTGCTAAGCCCTGGTGTCCCACGGTTTCAGGTGGAGCAGGGCAGGGAAGATGAAGGAGAGGGGCTGTCAGTGAGTCCCCGACACTGAACAGGGCACTGGAAAGGAAGGAACAGAGTCAGCCAAGAAAAAAGGCTTCATCCCAGACAGAACCAGGGGGCGTTGCTGTCAGGGAATGACAATCCGGTCATGGCTATGATGGTGCCCTTGAGGGGAGAAGTCTCCCACTAGAGATACACACCCCTCCCAACCACAGAAGTGTACTCTGAAAGCCCCAGACACATATTCAGCTCTCAGTGCCTCCTGACCCTGGCAGTTCTGGATTGTGCTTTTCACCTCTCAGCCACACTCAGAGGGGGAGGAAAGGAGGCCTACCTTCCTGGAGCCGGCCATCGGCCGCAGCTGCGCCCCCAGCAAAGATGCTCTTCACGTAAATCCCAATGGGACCGTAAATGCTGTCCTTTCCCCCGACAATGCTGAAGCCCAGGCCCTGGGGAAAGAAGAGGGGGGCAGATGAAGAGTACCCCAGCTGTTTCTGGATCCGATCTTTTCTCTAAGGCCCTGCCTAAGCCCTGAAGAAAGGAATTGGGGAGGAGACAAAATGCCTTTAGTCCCGGGGGAGGGGGGATCTCAGAAGTTAACCAGGCAGTGTGGTTAGTAGCTTGTGGCCAGTTTGGACTACAGAGTATGAGGGGCTTGACCACAGAGCTGGCAAAGGGGTGCGGGGTAGAGACTAACGCCTCACTCTCTCCGCTTGAGTATTTCCATCCAATGGCCTCCTCTGATATTGTGGTGAAGTAAGGCTAAGGAATGTGGTGAAACAGGCTGTACTTGAAAATAAAATATGATGCCCAGAAACATCAAGGAGACATTAATGGCATCAGTAGTAACAGTTTATGCCCAGGAACACATCATTTCTGCCACCAAAGGCCGCTCGCGACCCTCCGTCCTGTGTCCATCCTGTCTGCTGCCGTAGGACGCCAGTCACCTGGTCTTTCTAAAGGTGTCATTCTCAGGAGCCAACCAACACGTCCTAGGGTTATGTCGGTGGCACCGGGAGAGACCGGGGCTCAGCAGATACCCTCAGCTGTGGAAAGGATACAAGGCGGCCTACGTGGGTCCGATGCAGAACCATGCGGACTTGCCAGGAGGTCAAAGGTTCGCTCTCAACTGGCTTAAACAGTGGCAATGGATACACCTACAGCTCCATTTATTATGTTGAAGATGGAGGATCTTTGTATTTCCCAGATAAACTGAGTTTGGCCTCAAGGGACTCCCTTTTCTTCTGTGACCTTCAGGAAGCTAGAGAATCTCATTTTTTTTTCAGTGACTGGCCTTAGACAGGTGCTCGAGAATAAATGCAGGTCTTTTGGTTCAACTCTGAAGCATCTAGGTTTGGGCTGGGAGCTCGGTTCTTAGACAAACCCTTAAAGTCATGGTTGCCACTGAACATCTATTCATAGATGGTTCATCTCAACAACAGCTCTCAAAACCCACACAGAAACAGAAGAATCGGTGGTGAGAGAGTGCCCCAAGTGTCTCTTGTGTTCACCCCCAAAATGCTACCATATTCCTGGGGCTTTGTATTGGTTACCTTTTGGGTCACTGTAACCAAATGCCTGGCTTATAAGTCAGAAAGGGGGACTGCCCAGAGAGAGCCCCTGCTTCTTCTCCCTTTGGCTTGAGGGGCCTTTGTATTCCTTGCTGATCTCCCAGGAGTGGGAAGGGACAGGAGACAGAAGGAAAGATGACTCCAGGTGTGTGGCGAGGTCCCACCCTGGACAAGGGTGGTTCTTATCTCACCTCAACCAAAACGTAGTTGGATAGGTTCAAGAAGCCCACTGTTCATCTGAGCAGCTGGGCGGTTTAAACTGGTTTGAAAATGCGTCTGCCCTAGTTGTTTTAGGCATGGGCCAGTCTGTTACAGTTTGGATGTGAAATGTCTGAACGTCTTGTCCTCAACCAGTGGCGTTGTTTTGGGAGATGGTGGCACATTGAGGAAGCAGGGCCTACCTAGAGGAAGTAGGTCACAGGAAGGTGGCTGATAGGATGTGTATCCTGACCCTACTTCCTCTTCAGCCTCTGTTTCCAGATCCATTGAGATATGAGCAAGGAGCCTCATGCTCCCGACACCATGGGCGAGAACGGTGTTTTACCTGTGGCTGGACCAGTCACTCAGACTGGGAGCCTGAAGAAACCCTTCCTCCCTTGGTCACAGTCACCAGAAAGGTGCCCAAAACAAAGCCTCGGGCATGTGGTAGCAAGCTTTGGGGTAAGCCTGAGAGATTCTGGGGGAACATTCTCTCACTGCTCATGCTTTGGTTGCCCTTATTGATACTTCTCAGTTCTCAGTCATGGGGTAGACATGATCAGATCGGTCATCATCTCGACAAAGCAGAGTCCATTCGAACTCTTCAGGATGCCCAGCAGAGGCCAGACCTCCTGTGCCCATTGAATGACCCATAAAGAACGGGCAACATAGGTTTTGGAAAATTTGGGTTTGAGTCTAACTTTCTTCTAGCAACATCTGAATATGGGGGGTAAAATCCAGCCCTGTAAATCTACATAAAAGATTTTAGTTTCTACATCAGGTGAGATTATGTTGTGGAGAATATCAAGCCACGAAGGAATAGGAAACAACTTAGAGGGTGCCCAAGCAATCAGGGAACAACACTGTGGTGTCCTCAGAGAGGAAATGATCACAGTGGAACTGGAAGAAGAATCAGCATTGCTTAAACCCCAGCGAGGGACTGTGAGCTTGGGTTTGCCCCCTCTGTTGCACACAGTGTCCCACCGCCCCGTTCCCACTCATCCCTGGAGCAGCAGCTCCTAGAGGCGACATTGCTCCAGCACTTCCCATTGGTGATGATCTTTGCTCACCTTTGCTTGGCCCTTCATCAGCACGATGTTGGAGATGACTGAAGCCTGCAGACCCCCAGACAGCTGCCCAAGCTGAGCGGTGCTCAGTGACCGAGTTGGTCTTGTAGTGCCCTGTCATGAAGAACGCAAGAGGGCAGGAATGAGCCACCACCGGTGATATCAGCCAAGAAGAGCCCCACCCTCTACCTCCCAAGGGTCGGCAGTGTAAGAGCTGGAAACTGTTTCCCGGGATATCATTCAGATCCTGGAGGCTCGGGCGGGAAGCTTTATTTAAGGTGGCCTGGATGCAGATCAGCAGAGAAGACTCATACATGCTTGCGAAGGGGTAAGCCAGGGGTAATAATTCAGACCATTCTGCCCCCAGAATAAGCCCTGGAGGCCAAGCAAGACCTTCAGTTGAGTTTGAGACATCCCTATAAACTGTGTTCAGCTCAAAGCATGTTTACCAAAAACTCTGCTTGTTCCAGGCACAGGGCAGTAGTAGGCAAGGAGTCTAGAACCCCAAGACTCCAAAGGAGAACTTTAATTCCAGGGAAGATGGAGGGAGGTTAACCAGCTGCCTCAAAGAAGCAGAGGGCATCAACCAAGAGCAGTTTTGTGCCCCAGAACCCCAGTGGGGAGCAGTGGGGCTCAGTGGTAATGTTGTCCCTTCGGAAGCCACATCCATGTTCCAGATTGTTCTCCTGGCTCTGTCAGTTATCCGCTGATGACCTTGGAGAAGTGACTTTGTCCCCCTGTGCCTCTGTTTCCTCCAGAAGAAGATCATTTTCAATAGGACTTACCTGTGTGCATGGTGTCAGGAATAATTAACTATGCTAACTATGCAGGTGCTGAGTGATGTGGGAGAATTGTCTGTATTCTGTCAATCATATTTTAATAA
Organism: Myodes glareolus; assembly: GCF_982192425.1. NCBI lineage: Eukaryota > Metazoa > Chordata > Mammalia > Rodentia > Cricetidae > Myodes > Myodes glareolus. Next base: position 13,380,835 of record NC_142049.1, on the reverse strand, counting down.
AATGCTGATTGGCGAGGCAGGCAGTATAGGCGGGAAAACCAGACAGGAAGTAGGGGTGGAGCAATGAGAACAGGAGAATTCTGGGAAGCAGGGAGGTTCCTCTGCCATTCCTGCACAGACCACCGTAGAGGCAACATGTAAGCTGTCACACTGAGAAAGGTACTGAGCCCATGTGGCTAACATAGATAAGGATAATGGGGTAATATATGTTATAAGAGTTAACAAGAAGCTGACCTAATGGGCCAATCAGTTTATAACCTTATGGAGTCCTGTATGTGGTTTCTCATTGGGATTTGCCAGCTGTGGGGGACCAGGCGGGACAGATACCCCAACAAGCCGGCCCTCATACTACAGCTGAGGGCGTGGTTTCATCCCCAGGAAGTAATGGCACATCCTTCTTTTGCCATGTGCTGCTTTGACAGTCTGCAGCCTGGGAACACGCTAGTGTTTCCTATCTGGCCACCAAGCCAGCGTGTTAGCCGAGGGTGTGTAAGGGAAAGTGTGTAAGAGTGTGTAAGGATCCTGCTCACTAAGATTTGGTGCTGTAAAGTGAGTCACATACATAACTAGCCTGTAGGGACCCTGGAGTAGATTTGGGCTTCAAGACTATCACTCCCTGAAGAAACGGCTCATCTTCTCCTCCCCTCTTCCCTCCTTCCTCTTCCCGTTTCTCCCCTGCTATTCCCTTCCCTCTTCTTTCCTGTTGCTGGCTTGAAGCTGTTGGTACTTGCCTAGGCAAAGTGACCACACTATCCCAGACTTTGTAACCCTAAACCAAGACTGTCCCTCCCCGCACCCCAGAAACAGCTCTTCGAGGATCCTGCCTTGCTGCCTCCCTTGGAAGCCTCCATGCAGACAAAGTGAGACCCTGAGTGGACATCAGCAATGGCTAACTAACTTCTCAGTGTTGCTGGTCATGAGATGAAGACATCCAGATGGTCAAACCCCTGTCTCTGTCTCTGCCCCCTCCCTCTGTGGGGGATGGGTGTGTCTGGGACCCACATGATGGAAGGAAGAAGCCTGCTCCCATACTTCTGCCCTCCACACTCACGCTGTTGCACCCCCACCACCCCCACCTAAAAACACACAGACACTCACAAATAGTAAATGAATGAACGTAAAAAAAAAAAAAAATAAGAAGAAGATACAACTTCAAGTCCCAATTCTGCTACATACTAGCACCGTGAAAGATAATAAACTCCTTAGTTTGTCAAAGCCTGAGTTCCCTGGTCTTCTCACCTCAGAGTTATTGTGCAGGTGAAATAAAGGAATTCTCAGGATGCTTTAGACCTTGAGAACTCTGTGGGGGCAGTGGGGGGGGCGGGAATGATGTTCTCAATGGGCTCCTAACAGCATAGAAGTAATAGTGGTTGCATGTACCTAGCCCAAGGGAGGCTTGACAGATCGTCCTTCCAAATGATTTTTGCCTAGCGGGTTGCCTTAGCAAACTCAATAAGCTCTGTGCAGTCTGTGAGCAAAAAAGCACTAACGCCATTACAGAGCCTCCGGTCCTCCGCGTCTCCAGGCCCCTCCCCTCCGTCTTACCGAAACCGGGTAGTCCAGCTGTTGAGAGAGAGACTTCCTGTTGCTACAGAGAGAGTACGGTTGCCTGTCGGTGGGAGCTGCAGATTTCTTGGCCATTGGAAAATCAATTTCTCCTGTGCAATATGGATTAACACCTAAACAGAGATGGACGGGGGGAAAACAAGAAGAAATCTTTGTGTGCACTCAGACATCAGCCTCGCCCTTCAATCGCCAGCCCCTTCTTTAGTAGGGGTCTGTGAGGGCAGAAACCATCCAGCACTCAGGATGGTTGGTGCCGTCCTCGGGGCTGCAGAAGACCCAGCATCGTTTCTAACTCTTCATCCATGGCTTTGGCGCTGTGGAGTGGGGTGCTAAATAATTCCCCCCCCCCAGAGTGGGCTCCCACTCCACCCCTGCCCAACTCAGCAAGAGGTGACAGAAGTTTCCTGCATGTCACATGCTATGCCACATCATACATGTCGTCCGGGCGGCCAGGGAGTTTTCAATCTTGAGCAAAGGGCAAGGAGACCTTACTGAGGTTCCTGGGATAGGAACTGACCCAAGGGGCTAAGCAGGGAGCAACAAGTGACTACACAGGGAGACCAGGCAGAGAGGGTGGCCTTCCAATTTTCACACAGACCCCTTACTCCCTCTTACACACCCTCACACAGGCAGACAGCTTGAATCTTTGGGCATTTGTGGAAATGCAATCCATTAGCTCCCTGGTCTGTGTGGAATCCTACTCTCGTTGTCATTCACCTAGCTCCACCAACACTCAGTCCCCACCCCTCTTCCCCCACCCCAACTCCCCACTCCCCACCACTCACCCCCCATGCTCCACTACTCAGTCCCCACCACCCACCACTCGCCCCCCCACCCGACACCCCCGCCCCCCACCACTGACCCCCCCACCCTCCCTCCACTCTCACAGTCAATTTGAAAACCTTTAGGGTTGACAGACTTAACTCCCTGCTGTCTAGAGCTGCCCTGCTCAGATACAAAGCTAGCTGCATAGGCCGTTTACATTTGTCTGGTAGGCACACTGAAAACGGTACGAGAAGGAACAGGCATAGCGGTGGACACCTGTAATCCCAGCCCACACAAGGCAGGGGCAGGAGGATCAGGAGTTCAAGATCATCCTCCACCACATACTAAGTTGGAAAAGAACCTAGGCTATCTGAGATCATGTTTTAAAGAAAACAAAAATCTGGCCAGGTGGTGGTGGCACACACCTTTAATCCCAGCACTCACGAGGCAAAGGCAGGAAGGTCTCTGTGAGTTTGAAGCCTGGTCTACAAGAGCTAGTTCCAGGACAGGCTCCAAAGCTACAGAGAAATCCTTTCTAAAAAAAAAAAAAAAAAAAAGAAAGAAAAGAAAAGAAAAAAAAAACAAAGCAAAACAAAACAAAAAAAGAAAACAAAAATCTAAATAAAACAAAAGAAAAAAGAGAGAGTTTCAGGCTTGCCTGTCCTACACAGTATGAACTTGTCTCAAAAAGAAAAAACAAAACAAAATAGGGAAGAAGAAGAAGAAGAAGAAGAAGAAGAAGAAGTAAAAGGAAATGGATGTGATTAATTTAATTAAATTAATATATCTCATTCTTCCCACCATGTCTAAACTATGATCCTTCAACGTATAAACAATACGTAAGAACATTAATGAGATGGTCATGCTCTATTTTTCCACGTACTTAGTCTTCAACTGGACATGCCCTCTAAAATCTCTGTGTTCTTCACAGAGGGCAGCCATGTGCTCAGGAGCCGCGTGTGGCCAGCGCACGGGCAGCAGGGTTTAAGAGGCCCAGGGAGGGACAAGGTTTACCCAGCATCCTTCAACCTGAGTAAGTGGACTGAGCTTTGGAAAGCCCAACCCCCACGCAAGGAAAAAGAGAGAATGGTTGTGGCTCACAGGAAATACACGACGGTTCAAGGTTGAGAGTTCCTTCCTGTAGGGGCAGGGAGTGGGAAAGACTTGTTTATTGTCTAAAGAGAGGATGTGACAATTCTGGGCAGGTTCAGAACGAGGGTCCTCGAGGATGTGAGATGCCTAAGGAACATAAGGAACAGAGGCAGGGGCACCAGAGAAAGGGAGAGACTTTGGTTCCTTAGTGCTCTGAAAGTAACTGGGAACGCTTCTCCCTGCAAAGGTGACTGCTTCCAGAAGTCCTTCCAGAGTCTCTGGTCCTCCAGAATTCAATTCACAGGGACCAGTTGTTCCCAGATGAGCCAGGAGGGAGCAGTGTGGGGAAGTCGGGATGCAGAACTTTGGAACAGAGTTGGTAGGAAATCAAAGGCCATGTGTTCCTAATATACTCAAGCACCATGCAGATTGTGCACTCCTCCTGACCCACTGGTGGGGACCAAGTGGGTGATCATCTCCCGACAGGCTTTGGGGAGCCCCGACCTACTCTTTACTAACAAACGAGTAAACAGTGGATCAAGGGCCTCATCGCAATAAATAAGTCTAGGGCATAACCCAGTCCTATGACTTCTGCCCATGGTAATGACCTCTACCAGATGAAAGAGAGGAAGAGAAATAAAGACAGAAAAATAGGCTGCCATTTGGAATGAATTACAGTCGTTTGAGTCCAGAGCCATGGGCAAATCCAGTGTGACGTGCTGAGGCCATGCTGAGCTGGGCTCTGCCCTTCCTGACCCAGGCAGCTAGTGTGCTTTTGGGTGCTCCATAGCGTCTATGGATTCAGATCTGTATAAACAGAGGCCAGAGCAGGACACGGTTCATTCTCCAAAACTCTGGCTGTTCTGGGTCCTCCTGGGAGGAGTTAAAACCTGCAATGCCCTCCGCACTGGCTTGATTGATACCAAATGTGGTTAGGAACCCAGCTCAGAAGCCCAAGCAGTTTTAGAAAGAGAAGCTATAAGTTGAGATGAATATGTAACAATAATAATGAATTTGTACTTCGAAGCTAAGTCGAATTATGAACTAGAAAAGTTAATTGCCAAAGGAACTAAAAATGGATAACGCTAAGTTCTTTGTCTCTCACAAAAGGGATGATTTAGAAATTTTATTCTGAAGTATTTATTCAGTAATTAAGTTTAATAAGTTAATTAGCTAATTTAAATGTAAAGAAAAGCTGAAGTGAAAATGGAGTTGAACAGATCTTAGAGACAGCAAGAGACAGAAAACAAATAGCAAGTCACCATGGAAACACGATGCAGAAGGAACAAAGAAAGGTATTTACCAAAGGATGGGGTCTAGCAGGATGGCTCAGTGGTTAAAGGCCCTTGCTGCTGACCCTGACCACCTGATCTCTAGGTCCCACATGACTCCCTCAAGTTGCCTTGTGACCTCCACATGAACACACGCTCTGTGGCACATGCTCCCCACTCTCCTGCCCCCTCCCCCACCACACACATATACACAAGGGCTTGGGCAAGAACGATCAATAGTGATGCTAGCCTTCCGCTAATCACTCAGGAAGAAAAACCATAGTGCACAGTGCTTCTTACTTCATGGAAAGCGACAAAAAATATAAATATAACAAGTCTGATATGGAGAAAAATCGTTTTTTAATTAGAGGAAAATATGAACACACAATGCTGGTTGGGCTTTGGCCAACTTGACAGAAACAGGAATCACCTTAGTCAAAGGGCCATCAGTAGAGGAGGCACCTCCATCAGACTGGACTGCGGGCAAGCCTGTGGGACATTTTGATGGTTACTGATTAACGTGGGAGGGTCCAGCCGCTGTTCGGCAGCGCTGTCCCTGGACAGGTGATCCCAGGTTGTGTAAGAAAGCGTGCCCCTAAACAGCTCTCCTCCGTGTTTCCTGCCTCGGGTCCTGCCTGCATTCCCACCCTGACTTCCCTCAGTGATGGACTAGGATTGTAAAGGAAGTCAGATGAACCCTTCCTCCCCACGTTGTTTTGGTCATCCTGTTTATCATAGCAACAGAAAGCAAACTAAGAGGCACACATATTTAATAGTCTTTCAACACAGTAGAAGAGTCCTGGTCAAGGGAGAAAGATCAAGTTTGAGAGCATAAAAAGCAAAACATTTTCAAGTGAAAAACGAAGTAACTGGAGGAAGGTGTGTGTGTGTGTGTGTGTGTGTGTGTGTGTGTGTGTTTGAGAAACTCGAAGTTCAACTATTACTTTAGCCAAGAGTTTTGTAAATTAATATGGTAATGATGACCCCAATAGAAAACTCGTAAGAGTCACCACAAAAAAAGTACTAAATAATAAATGAAGAAATCTTTCAGTCCACCTAGAGAGTCTGTTTTCAGCTTTTGCAAGTCACAGGTTGCATAAGAATCAGAGGCACATTAAAAAAGAAGACGGAGGAGGAGGAGGAGGAGGAGGAGGAGGAGGAGGAGGAGGAGAAGGAGAAGGAGAAGGAGAAGAAGAAGAAGAAGAAGAAGAAGAAGAAGAAGAAGAAGAAGAAGAAGAAGAAGAAGAAGGGAAGGAAGGAAGGAAGGAAGGAAGGAAGGAAGGAAGGAAGAAAGAAAGAAAGAAAGAAAGAAAGAAAGAAAGAAAGAAAGAAAGAAAGAAAGAAAGAAAGAAAACCAGCCAGATGTGCTGGGGTCCTGGGGCTGCTACCTTTCAGGGTCTGAAGGGCACAGGAAAGAAATTATGTTAGTGGGACCCAGAGAGTCACAGCCAGGGAAGAAAGATCGCCTGGGTAATGGACAGTCAGTTGGCCAGGGAGAAAAACACCGAAAAACACCCCATCGCTCTCTCCTATGGTCAGCCACTAATTCATTCAATAACGGAGCTCAGTTTGGACCCAGAAGGTTGGGAGGTGGGTGGCACTGCCTGAGGGGTCTGCTCCCAGGGGCCACCAGCATGGCCGCCCACAGACACAGGGCCTGGGCAGTCACCGGGGGCTGCGGTCAGAAGGCACGCATCTTGATTTCATGCTGTGCTCTTGCCACTTTGAGATTCTTAATAATTCTGCACAGACTCCCTTGGTTTCATTGTAGACGGAGCCCCCTGCAAAGTGTGTAACTGGTACCAGGTGCAGAACAAGGCAGAGAAACAATCCCAGGCAAGACGGAGAAGCCTGTGCTGTTTAAACCAAAATTTAACTCCCAGGCCAATACAAACAAGAAACCAAGTGATATAAGTCTCCAAACAGGCCATTTAAGGACGGCTCATAGTGCTACAGAGTAATGAGGTCCAGAGAGACAAACAACTTCCCCAAAGTCACATAATTATTTCCAAGGAAGTTAGATCCCAATCTAAGCATAATGGCCTTCAAATATGAATATGGTGTCTTTCGTTTTGCTTTGTTTTGGGGGGGTGGGGGTTGAGACAGGCTCTGCTGTAGCCTAGCCTGGCCACACACTCAGTGTATACAGTCCAGGCAGGCTTTGGATTTCTGATCATCCTACCTCTATGGCCCACATGATGGGACTACAGACACCACCACACTCAGCCTTCAGGCCTTCTTAGTGACCAGCCACTCCCTCCTGTGTGGTTGTCACTCAGTATTCATGGGCACCAATTGCTTCCAGGAACCCCCCATGGAGACCAGGATGTGTGGGTGCTTTTCCATATTTTGTATAAGTTTACCACACTATTATCACATAATAGAGGCATATAAATGCACTACATATGCTGGATTGTTTGGACGACAATGGGGAGAGAAAAGAATCCACACATTTTCTATAAAAATGTTACTTTTTTTAAAGTGGTTCCCATTTACAGATATGGAGGCTAAATGGGGTTTCCTTCAGGAATCAACACGGGTGCAAAAAAAATCCATGTGTAAAGTAAACAATAAGGATTATGCTAATGAAAGACTAAAAATAATGTGAATATTTAATAAAAGGGAGTTGATAACTAGACTGTAAATGTTTGTACAATGATATTTTGTATTTCCACCTAAACACGGGGTTTAGAGTGGAATTTCCAATGACTTGTGCACACACGTTTTCTGTGGTCACATGGGAAGAGCATGGCATTAACTGAAAATGTTAGCCCGGCTTCGTGTTAACACCTCCAGTGCAAGCTTAATTTCACCACGCCTTTCTCCACTCTTCTGATTCCATTTACAGCGCTCACGAGTCCTTGGGTCTTCTGATCTCAGTCCCTGTCAATGATAGGTGAGGCAAGGGGGGCTGGGCTGCAGGGGAAGCTTGCCCAGCTCAGGAAGTATGCCAGCACTCAGGTTTTTTTTCTCTTCCCCAGACCAGATCTTCCCAGCACATCACCCAGCCAGAGGTGCTGTCCACATAGACATGGCCAGGTTAATGTAGAACCTCTCTAGCTGTCTGGGAAGCACACCCATGAAGCATGCTCTCTGAAAGACAGACGGTCAACTTGGTTTACCCTTGATAACCCAGGAAGGACCCAGCCCCCTAGTCTCCCAGCAAGGTCAGTCCCTGTGGTGGGCTGGATGCATCCCCACAGGCTCATGCATTTGAACACTTGGTCCCCAGTTGGTTGGGCAGTTTGAGGAGGTGTAGGCAGTGTGGTCCTGTTGGGGGAAGGATGAGAGGCAGTCTTGAGAGTTTAGACTCCCGTTTCCAGTTCTCTCTCTGCACCGTACTCACATCTGGTTCAAAATGTGAGCTCTCGGCAGCCTATTCCTGCCACCATGACTGTTTGCTGTCTCCTCCTGCCACTGTGGACTCTAACCCTCTGGAACTAGAAGCCAGAATAAACACATTTTTTAAGTAGCCTGGGTCACAGCATTTTCCACAGCAACAAAAAAGGAACTAATACAACCCTGTTCCCGAAGATATTTTGGCAAGATACTCACTGGTGGAGTTGCTGCGTGTCCTTTGGTGGCAGACCTTAGGGAACAGGAAGCTACTACTTTGTGCTTCTGATTTTCCAGTCTTTTCTCTAGAGGAAGTTGTAGAAGGTTCCTGTAGAAACAGTTTCCATCTTTTTTATTCAGCAAATTGAGAGTTGAAATAAATGCTTAGTGCAATGAGGCATTGGCATTGATGTGGGACGTCCTTCTGTATATGTATTGCTTTTATTGGTTGATGAATAAAGCTGTTTCAGCCAATGGCTTAGCAGAGTAAAGCAGGGCAGGACATCTTAACCGAGATAGAGGGAGAGAGTAGGCAGGGTCAAAGAGACACAAGGTAGCTACCAAAGGAGAAAGACGCTAGAACCTTCCCAGTAAGCAAAAGCCACATGGAGTTACACAGATTAATAGAAATGTGTGAATTTAATACATAAGAGCTAGCTAGGAATATGCTTGAGCTATTGGCCAAACAGTGATGTAATTAATATAGTTTCTGTGTGATTATTCAGGTCTGGGCAGCGGGGAAACCAGAGTCTGTGTTTACAGGCACAGAGCAGAGAAACACCTGTTGATTTGTCTGTCTCTACTGAAACAGCAGGCACCTTGAGGGCTGGGATTTAGAACCATTCTTAACTATTTATTCCAGATAAGCATTTGCTTAATTAAAAGGTACTTAACAAATAGAAATTACATAGTTATTAAACAAATGCCACTAATGTGAAATGTATATGCCAGGGTCTTGATTACACATGGGGAATTCAGCAGTGATCTAGACAGGCAAGGATCTGACATTGGATAACCAGCATTTTAGCCAAGAAAGGCTAACAGTAAACAAAGGTGAAAGGTCACTACAGAGAATGACAAGTGTTCAGTCAAAAGGATTAGGAAGTGGCCTGAACAGAGAGCCTTGGAGACCTGTCTTAGAGACGACGGCGGTGCTACATCACCCTGAGACAGGCACTCACAAAATTACTGGTGAACAAGTACAGAGTTTTAAAGTATTGAATCATTCAAGTATTCTCCTGGGTATTATGATTTTATTATATTGCTGATTTCTATTTGCCAGCATTTAATTTAGAACCTTAAAAGTCAATATCAAGCCAAATTGTTTACAATCCTCTTTTATTTCTGCCTTACCGTATTGAATGATTTCACTTTTTTATCGCAATGATTTTATACGAATGGCTTCTAGGACTTGGGAGACGGCTCAATCTATGAAGAGTTTGCCACCCAAGGATAGGGACTTAAGTTTGGGTCCCCAGTATCATATAAAAAACCAGGAATGGCAGCTTATGCCTGTGATCTCAGTGCTGGGGAAGCAGAGGCAGGTGGAGCCCATTGGCCAGATCTTGCCGAATCAGTGAGCTCCAGCTCCAGCTTGGTCTCCTTTCTCCAAAAAGTAAGGTGTAGAGAGAATGAGGAATATAGTCAATGTTGACTTCTGATCTTTGTATGTACACACATATACCATACCACACAACACACCACATACACACCTACCACACAACCCACACACACTCAAACACACAAACACACACCACATACACACTCATACACATTACACACACACACACACACACACACACACACACACACACACACACCACAGGCAGAGTTTCCATTGTACTGGGTATGTTGAATAACCTAATTAGTCTCATCTCTCTACCAGGGTGGAAGAAACCATCTGGCTCTTCCTTGCAGGAACAGAGCATCTGGAAGAACTCTCCGGCCCCTCCTTTCTCTGAGACACCAGAAATGGAGAGTGAGGGGCGCAGAGACTGACAGAGAGGGTGAAGGGATTACTTTACTTCTGCTTCCGGGTCTGCTCTGTTTTGTAACTTTACAAACGCTGTGACAATTGTTGAGTTACATTGGCCTCATCAATTACTACTGCAACCGTGTGTGTGTGTGTGTGTGTGTGTGTGTGTGTGTGTGTGTGTGTGGTGTGGTGTGTGTGTGTGTGTGTGTGGTGTGTGTGTGTGTATGTGTGTGTGTGTGTGTGTGTGGTGTGTGTGTGTGTTTCAGGGAAGCAGTATGTAGAAGGCTCTAAAAACATAAGCATTTCCATAACTGTCGAATCCGAACGACCAGATAAATGCCTTTTGGATATTTGCTATTGGACCTGGAAGCTATAGCTGAAGATAGTTTAGATGTTTGGGGGTGGGTGCTTAATGTTGCAGTGTCCTGGAGACTCCTAGTCTACCTGGCGTGACTACCTTTTTGAGAAGGCAGGTATGGCAGGGACTGGTTAATTCTGTGTGTTGAGTGGCTACAATATTCAACACCCGGTGTGTGGCCTGGGAACAGAGAATCCTCCTTGCTCTGCCTCTCATTGGGTATCTCTGGCCTCAGCTGGCCTCAGCCGACCTCACCCGGCCTCAGTCGGCCTCAGCCAGCCTCAGCTGGCCTCAGTAGGCTGGCACTGAAGACACTGCTGGCATCTGTCCCACGAGTTTCGTGGCTTTTCTCTCCTGAGTCGTTGATGGCAGGCGAGAGAGCCTTTCTGAGTCCACGCCCACCTGCACTATGACACACAGAAATTTCTCACGGGATCCAGAACACAGTTAGCCCCCTTCCATGGCTCCTATTCAGACAACCGTTTCTCCAGAGGTATATATTCTTTTTCAGTTTTGGAAGACTTTTCTGCCCGGTGGCGGAGTTAACCAGGTGAGTGTCGTAAGCAATGTGGATCCAGAAGTCCACTAACAGACTTTCAGAAATAGAGCTAAATCCAGTCTGACACAAGAATTCATGCAAGAAACCGCAAATCAATTCCCTTTTATTTCCTTGGTACGGCCGCTGATGTGAAAACAGAGATGAAGTCTGGGCAGCCTCCTAGGCAGTCATATTTATTTTCAGCAGCAGATGGCGCTGTGTTAGCCTGAACAAAATGACCCATCTTGAAGGGCGCCAACCTGGGAAATTCCTTACACGTGACGAAAGCAGTGATTATAGACAGGAGAGAGTTGGTTTAGCTGAGCTCTCGAGACTCTGATTTTCAAAATTAAGTATGTGAGCTGCTTCTCTTAGCACAGCGGAATACCCAGCCTGATTTCCAAAAGACACTTCTTAGTGATGGCCGTGGGGAGGGGTCGCATCCCAGCTCTAATCACAATCTCCATCTCATGCTCTCCAGTGAGAGGACGGAATAAGCGATCTCGTGTGGCCTTGGGACCTTTGCAGGCCTGCTAAGCACAGCCGCTAACTGGTCTACTTGCCCAGGGGTGACCCTTATTCTTGAAGCCCCTCTGAGACGTGTATTCAGTCTGTATGTTGCCATTTCTAGATGTTTAATAATTTGAAAGTAAATAGGTAAACCGGATGCACACAGGGCATGATAAGCTTCTTTTAAAACAGTGTTTAGAAGAGTTATTCATTTAGTGTACCTATACTTGTGTTAGCTATACGTTTTGAACTATTTTACAATAGTACGCTGCAAAGGGCTAGAAATAGAGGCACCGAAACAGCAGCGTTCATCCAGCAAACATTTGCTAAGAACTTGTCATATACTGGGTTCTCTTCCCAGTTATGAGAATACACAGTAGGTGAGACATACAGAACAACGGTTCCCGTGAATGAGGAAGGATGTATCTGAATGATGACGCTATGCCTGCTTGTTCCTTTCTTTTTGTTTTACATGTGGATGTACTTGTGTGCGCATATGTGTATGTATTTGTGTAGGCATGTGTATGTGGAGGCGGCTTAGATGTCATTCCTCAGAAGCTCCTCGTCTTGTTTTGGAAGACACCACTTCTCCTTGATCTGAAACTCGTTAGCCTAGGCTGACTGGTGAGCAAGACTCGGCCATCCGCTGACCTCACCCCTCAGTGCTCGAGTGACATTCACATCACTAGGAGACCCGCCTTTTCACTTTTCAATGTAGACTCTGGGGGTCTGAACTAAGGTCCCCCTACACACACAGTAAGCTCTCTACTAGAAGCTAATTTTCCAGTACTTTCTCCCCCTTTAGGAACAGAGTCTCATGTAGCCCAGGCTGACCTTGAACTCCATATGTAGCCAAGAATAACCTTAAACTTCTGATCCCCCCCGAGTACTGAGATTATAGGCCCAAGCCACCACCCCCGTTTAACACATTGCATATTTTCTAGGTTCTCTACGGTGAGTATTTGTCCTTTTAATTGGGCCCAAAACAAATTGCTAATATGATATTTATTTCAACTGTTACATTAGTAGGATTTTTTTTTCTTTATAAAATCTCTAATCCAAAATAGAAATTGTCTGGCTAGTCAAACCAAGATGGCAGGAAAAACAGAGGGAATAGAACAAACCCATTTTTTCCTGGATTAAACAACAACAAGAGAATGCTCTGTTCACATGAGGGGTTCATTTTCTGACATTTTCAGTGTTGGTTGAAGAAGGCCTGATCCAAAAGAAGTCTTGCCATCTTGCCATCTTGATCATCCACAGGACCTCATAGTTCCCAGAACACATTCCTGCCTCATGACGGTACTCTCCAGGGAAGTGGGACCATGTCCTTGAGTCTGTCTTCCTTACCAGTTTGTGTTCCCTAACCAAAGTCATCTCTGATGTAAGTCTTAAGGCAGTTGCTCCTTCCCCTCAGCCATGTGGCCAGCGTCTGGCCTGACAAGAGGTTCCAAAAGGTTGCATCAAATCAGGGCTATGTCATCAAGCTTCTGGATAATTGTGTGAAACTGAGGTGCATATCTCTTTAACCTTCTGGGAGGGGAACGGTTTCCCTAGATTCCGAGGCAGGAATGGAGACACAATGGCGGATGAAGATCAAACTTAAGTGGCAATTTTGCATCGAGTGTGAAAAGACATGCATCCTAAAAGTTCCTGAGCGAGGCAATGCAGGTGTTTATAGATGCTCTGTGGCTGGCACACCAACGCAACAGTGCCCCGTGTGCTCTGAGTTCATCTCATTGCCAAGCTGGAGGCTGAGTGGAATGCTCAGTTGATAAAGCGTTTGTTATGGAAGATAAGAGCCCAAGTTTAATCTCTAGGACCCACAGGGGGAAAAAAGCCTCCTGATGTGATGGTGAGCTTCTAAGCTCAGCACTGGGGTTGTAGACACAGGAAGAGCCCTAGGCTCACTGACTGTCCAGTCTATCCTATCAGGTGACCTCCAGGCTAATGTTGAAACCTGTGTTGGAGGAGGTAGATGGCGTTTGTGAGGATGACACCCCAACCTTGTCCTCAAGCCTCCACATGCACACACACATACGTGTGTGCACACATGCATGCACACATACCCATGTGTATATCCCCACACACATGCATTTTTCAAGAAGTTGGAGAGATGGCTCAGCAGTTTAAGCACTGGCTGATTTCCCAGAGAATCGGGGTTCAACTCCCAGCATCCACATGGCAGCTAGCTACCATCTGTCACTCCAGTTCTTCCAATACCTTCCTCTGGCTTCCATGATGCATGCATGCACACGGTGCACAGATATGTGTGCAGGCCAAACACCTGCACACATAATATAAAAGAAATCTCAAAACAAATATTTTTGAAGATGTCAAACTTGGTGACATCCCCCCGCCAGGAATGAGTGATGAGATGGAAGATGGGGTCATGAGACCAGCAGTCTTGACTTCTTCATGAATCTGAACATGCTGTGCTTCTGCTCAGACTCAGTTTCCTTTTCTATAAGCTGAGAGGCAGACTAGCCCTCCATCACCATCACTTGAAGCGCTGCACTTTCTAATGCAACTGAGGATTATGTTTAAAGCCTCTGAGCCGCTTTCCCTTCTGAAATGGTCACATATCAGAAAATGATTCACAAGACTCAAACGTCTTCCCTTGGCTTCCAGGGAAGCCTGGCCACTCTTGGACAAGCAAGTCCTGGGTGGGGCAGCTTCTCATCAAAGGAGTCTCTGTAGGAGCCCCAAGAGCAAGTCCACAGAGGCCTCCCTCTGCCTGCAGTACACAGAACAGAACACTTCTGTTCCTGTTCCCAAGGTGGGGCTTCTCCCCATGCCGGGGCTTTGTCACTGCAGCCAAAGGGCTAACACAGTCATTAGAACACTCTTCCCCTTGTTCTCATCAGAGACTGTGGTCATGGCAGCCATTCTGTGGGCGATGCAACCCACCATTACCTAGACATCCAGCCCGGTCACAGTGGGACCAAATGGCCTTGTGGTCCACTGTCCAGCAAGCTCTTCACAGTACTTTTGCCAACATTAAGATCGGTCCTATTGCTTCTAGGGGCAAACAGCCAACTCTAAAAATGGAAAGCTCCGTCGTCCTCTGGGAATGAGAGGATAACCCAGAATTATTGTAGTGAAGAATCTGGGGCCATTGTGTCCTACAAGCAAACTGATTCCAGAGCCTAAGCGTCTCCCAAGACTTACAAGTCTCCTTGCTCCACTGGGAGAGATCATTTCACATGTGGACTGCTCGCTGGCATCAGTGACAGACCTGACACTCTGGAGCTTGCTGGCGGCATTCCTCCTCAACGGAAACTTTTCCGTTTTCTTTTGAACGGAGTTGCTGTGACCACTGCCTCTGAGAGATCCACACAACATAGCCTAACTATCCCCAGCAAGGTCCATTTCCTGTGGTTGGGTTGACATTGCAGCAACAGGCTTTGGTTTTTAAACCACAAGGACACACAAGCAAGCTCCAGCAGATAGGATCTGGGGCCACCGCCTCGTCATATGGATGATGTCACCTGTCTGGTAGTCTCAAGGGGAAGGGACAAGCACAGCCAGGACTTCCCTCTGAAGTCCACTCCCCTTCTCCACTGTCACCAGATCCTTCTAATTCCACCTTCTCAAGCTTCCCCAGCACATCATTCTCACTCCTGTCACCACGGTTCAAGGTCCTGGCCCAGATCGCCTACTACAGTGGCCGCTGCTACCGTGAAAAGAATATTTCTAATAAACGCTGCCAGGGCAGACCCATCTCCACACACGAGGACATGAGTTCGACTCTGTTCTCAGACCATGCGCACCGAGTAACTGTTTACAAAGGGGGTCCAGAAAGGGTACGGAAAAAGGCAGAATACATGCAAAAGGACACAGCTGTGGAAGAGGGTCTGAAGCCAGTGTTTTTTACAGCTTCAACTCTATCATTTCTCGGGGGGGGGGGGTCAGGTGATGAGTAAATGCATAAAGATGTATTCGATAGTGAAAGTGTGGAACTCTGATCTAAACACCACAGCTTCAGAAGGGCCATTGCAACTGTTTCCTGAGGTGGATGGAGGTGGGGGCTGGGCAAGCCTTAATCCAGGTCTGGGATATTTTCATTTCAGAGGTGGTTGAACTCACCTTTTGAGGACTTTCTTTTATTATAAAATTACTTTATGGCGATGACCTCTAAATGAAATTCAATATAGCTCTTGAGGTCCTAGCTAGAGCAATAACACAACAAAAGGGGATCAAGGGAATACAAATTGGAAAATGAGAAGTCAAACTCTCACTATTTGCTGATGATATGATAGTTTATACAAACGGCCCCAAAAATTCTACCAAGGAACTTCTACAACTCATAAACACTTTCAGTAATGTAGCAGGATACAAGATTAACTAAAAAAAAATCAGTAGCCCTCCTGTACACAGATGATAATAAGACTGAGAAAGAAATCAGAAACATTACCCTTCACAATAGCCACAAATAGCATAAACTATCTCTGAGTAACTCTAACCAAACAAGTGGAAAACCTGTATGACAAGAATTTTAAATCTTCGAAGAAAGAAATTGAAGACACCAGAAAATGAAAAGCTCTCCCATGCTCTTGGGTGGGTAGAATTAACATAGTAAAAATGGCAATCTTACCAAAAGAAATCTACAGATTCAATGCAATGCCCACCAAAATCCCAGCAAAATTCTTCACAGACCTCGAAAGAACAGCACTCAACTTCATATGGAAAAGCAAAAAACCCAGAATAGCCAAAATAATCCTGTAGAATAAAGGAACTTCTGGAGGCATCACAATCCATGACTTTAAACCCTTTACAGAGCTACAGTGCTGAAAACAGCCTGGTATTTATATAGAAACAGACAGGAGATCCAATGGAACCAAATCAAAGACACAGATATTAATTCACACACCTACAAACACCTGATTTTTGACCAAAAAACTCAACAATATCAGATGGAAAAAAGAAAGCATATTTAACAAAAGGTGCTGGCATAATTGGATATCAACACAAAGAATTAAAATAGATCCATATCTATCACCATGCAAAAAACTCAAGTCCAGATGGATCAAAGACTTCAACATAAAGTCAACCACACTGAACCTCACAGAAGAGGAAAAAGGGAAGTACACTTGGATGCACTGGTACAGGAGACCACTTCCTAAATATAACCCCAGCAGCACAGACACTGAGAGGAACAATTAATAAATGGGACCTCCTGAAACTGAAAATCTTCTGTAAAGCAAAGGAGATAGTCAACAAGACAAAACAACAGCCTACAGAATGGGGAAAGATCTTCATCAATCCTACATCAGACACAGGACTGGTCTCCAAAATATACAGAGAACTCAAAAAATTTGTCATCAAAAGAACAAATAATCCGATTTTAAAAATGGAGTACAGACCTAAACAGAGAACTCTCAACATAGGAATCTAAAATGACTGAAAGACACCTAAGGAAATCTCAAAATCCTTAGTCATCAGAGAAATGCAAATCAAAACAAGTATGAAATTTTGTCTTATACTTGTAAGAATGGCCAAGATCAAAAACACTGATAACAGCTTATGCTGGAGGAGATGTGAGGTAAAGGGAACACTTCTGCATTGCTGGTGGGGGTGCAAGCTGGTACAGCCTCTTTGGATGTCAGTGTGGCGATTTCTCAGAAAAGTAGAAAACAACCTTCCTCAAGACCCAGCAATACCACTTTTGGGTATATACCCAAAGGATGCTCAGTCGTACCACAAGGACATGTGCTCAGCTATGTTTATAGCAGCATTGTTTGTCATAGCCAGAACCTGGAAACAACCTAAATGCCCCTCGATTGAAGAATGGATAAGAAACATGTGGTACATTTACACAATGGAGTACTACACAGCAGAAAAAATATTGACATATTGAAATTTGTAGGCAAATGGATGGAGCTAGAAAACATCATACTGAGTGAGGTAGCCCAGATTCAGAAAGACAAATATCATATGTACTCACTTATAAGTGGCTTTTAGACATAAAGCAAAGAAAACCAGTTGACAATTCATAATCCTAGAGAACCTAGACAACAGTGAGGACCCTAAGAGAGACATATATGGATCTAATCTACATGGCAAGTAGAAAAAAAAAACAAGTAAATTGTAAAAAAGTAAATTGGGAACATCGGGACCATGGGAGAAGGTAGGAGGGGGGAGAAGAGGGGAGGGGAGAGGGAGGAAGGGGAGCAGAGAAAAATGTATAGCTTAATAAAATTAATTTTTAAAAGAACCCTAAAATTCAGTCTCCAAAGAACACCAACCCACATCCCAATTGATTCTCAACTCTGTCTCTTCATATTCTCATATTTTATTATACGGAATAATTGTACAGAACACATACAGATGTTTGTGCAAGGATGCTCATCACACCTGTAAACTGGAAGCTCTGGTAGGTGAGGCTTTCGAGGACAGGGGAGAATCATGCTTTCGCTAATGTGGTGACCACTGACTGTGATCCTTCAGCAAAAGCCAAGGAACTGGTTTAAGTGAGACAGAAACCTATCAATGAGAAAACATCCTTATCGGGCATAGCCAGAGACCAGTGACAGCATTAAAGGCTGTGGGACGGCTTCTTGAGAAGCAAGCAGAGCCCAGAATCTGCTGTGGTTCTGAGATCATGTGCCGAGTGACTGAATTTGGATTTTGCTGTGTGCACAGAGCAGGAGAAAGCTCCGTTCCTTCCCAAGATCGGAGCTTAACGGGACAATCTCGTTGCATCCAGAGGACACTCCAAAGGATTATCTCCTTATTTTAATTATGAACTAGAGTGAATCCATGCCACCCCTGGGGAAACGAAAGGAAATTATGGTCCAGATATCACCCTGAAGGGAAGGGAGAATCCCCTGAGGATTGACAACCATCAGTGAGCACGTGTAGGAGCCGCAGCCCTAACTGATGCCACATGAATGCCTTACCACTCTGCAGACAAAAACTCGGTTGATCCTGCTACTGCCTAATGATGCCCCAACTGCCCCATGGGAGCAGATTTGAATCTTCTGTGAGAGAACCGGCACTGCCCGGGGCCCCCAAAACACCCACGGAGAAAGTCGTGGGACAGAGGAGTCTGAGAAAACAGTCAAGTCAAAACAAAGCTCCCTGAGAGAAAGCCGCGAGAACCACACACACACACACACACACACACACACACACACACACACACACACACACACGGAAGCCTGCACAGACTGCAAGATCAACACAGCCGTGTTTTAAAGACCTGAAGGAAGTAACTGGAAATTCAGAGCAGAAACTGAAAATGTCTCAGCGAGTTGAATATTAATAAATTAATATTCAGAAGTAAACAGACTGAAAGGGCTGTTTAAATAACAGCACTAAAGGGAAGTCAGGAGAGCTGGGGGGTAGGTTTGAAGAATACCCAGATGGCAACACAAAGATATGGGAAATACAAATGAGAGCTTAAAACTAGACAGTGACAACTTACCCACTTAGCAAATTTGCAGAACGAAGGGACCTACATCATCTGTCTGTCTGTCTTCTATATATCATCTATCTACATATCATCCATTCATCCATCCAATACTTCACATGAAGACATTTGAAAGACATTAAACCATAAACTCACCAAACTCAACAAACCCTAAGTAAAATAAATAAAAATTAAAGCATAACAAAAACCATTTCTGTGGAAGACTGAAAAAAAATAAAAACCACTCAAATGTGTAGTCCTTAAAAGCTGTGAGCAGGAGCTGGAGCGCTGGCTCCGCGGGTAAGAACACTTGCTGGCAGAGCATGAGGACCTGAGTTCGCTCCTAGAGCTAAGGTTAAATGCCAGGCTTGGTCATGTGCACACCTACAGTCTCAGCATCTAGGGGAGGGTGGGGACAGAAGGGTTGCTGGAGGCTTCGTAGCCACCAGTCTAGCTCCATGCTCTGTGAGAGGCCCCGTCTACAAAGAATGAGGTGTGGGGGGCACTAGAGAGGTGGCTTGGCAATTAAGAGAACTGGCTGCTTTTGCAGGGAACCATGATTCAATTCCCAGTGCCCACATGGCAGCTCACAACTGTCTGTAACTCCAGTTCCAAGAAATTCAATATTCTCCTCTTTCAGGCTTCTGCCAGCACCAAGCACACAAGGGATGTACAGACAGTACATGCTAGTAAAACACCGTAGTCATAAAATAAAGTGTGTGTGTGTGTGTGTGTGTGTGAGAGAGAGAGAGAGAGAGAGAGAGAGATGGGAGCAGAGGCTAAGCAATAATTCTGAGCACAAAGGCTTAAAATTTTTAGTAAAAATGCCAGATGAAAAGGCTGGACAAAATGTTTTCTACACAATAAAATCCATCAATTTCTAGGTGTTCCAGTATTCACAGGTGATGCATTCATTCCAAGAACCCCAATTGGTCACTGAAACTGTGGATGGCATATGTATGTATATATCTTCATATATGTGTATGTGTGTGCATATGTGCAAATGATAAAGCAGAAACCTGACATTTTCCTCCAGCCTCCATACACACATACATCTGCAAACACCACACAAACATACACCGCAGACACACAAATAAATTAATTGTTCGGAGCAGCAGGCAGAGAGAAATGAGAAACTGTCTTCCAACAGGAAACAATTAACTCCCTTCTCAGCAGGAACTGTGTAAGACAAACAACAGGAAATAAGTCATTAAGAACCATATGTGTGTGTTCTTATGTCTGTGGGGTGGGGTAAGGTTAAAAACAAAGGAACAAAAATTAGATTAAAATGTGGGTGCCTAAAAACATGTACATACAAGCAACACTAAACAGGCTCAAGAAGCTGTTTATGTGTTAATTCATTTATATAAATAAATATAATGAATAATTAAATAGAAATAATTAAAGAAAATGCGTCCAAATTTGAGAGGGGGTGGGAGGTATGGAAAATTTGTGGGGGGAGGTAGTGTTAATACAGTATGCATATATGAAATTTAAAATAAAATAAAAACTAAAACTTTAACAAAAAGAAGAAACACATACAAAGCAAAATAAAACTGGTGTACTTTATAGAAAAAACAGATTTATTTTTATTTATGTATATGAGCATTTTTCCTGTATGTGCACCTAGCATGTGTCAGTTGCCCGTAGAGGTCAGGAGAGATACTGGATCCCCTGGAACTGGAGTTACAGATAGCTAGGAGCTTCCACAGGAGTGCCAGGAATTGAACCTGGGTCCGGCAGTAGTCTGAATGTAATTGGCCCTCATAATCTCATAGGGAATAGCACTATTAGGAGATGTGGGCTTAGTTGGCATAGGTATGACCTCGTTATAGGAAGTGTGACTCTGTGGGGGTGGGCTTTGAGGTTTCCTATGCTTGGAATACTTCCTAGTGAGTCAGTTGACTTCCTGTTGCCTGGAAGGTATAGGACTCTCAGCTATTCCTCTAGCGCCGTGTCTGCCTGCGGGCCGCCATGCTCCTGCCACAGTAATAATGGGCTGAACCTCTGAAACTGTAAGGGAGCCACCCCAGTTAAATGTTTCCTGTATAAGAGTTGCCATGGTCATGGTGTCTCTTCATAGCAATAGAAACGTAGCTAAGACAGGCTCTCTGCAAGAGCAGAAAGTGCTCTTAATCTCTGAACCATCTCTCCAGCCCCAATTAAGATGATTCCTTATTTTAAAAAAATAATAGTAATTGATCTGCTAAATAATAACATATTTAAATCACAAAATAAATATAATTTTGAATGTGCTCGCCCACATAGTGCAACCTTACAAATTGCTGACATAACTAAAAAGAATATAGACTGTAATGATACCTTTGGCCCTCTGCATTAGTTCCTTTCTTGTTGCTGTAACAAAACAACATGATCAAGGCAACTTACAGAAGGAAAGGCTCTTTTCTCTCATGGGGCAGAGAGACAAGAGTCTTTCGTGGTGGGGAAACATGGCAGCAGATGGGAGCAGGATGCTGGGGGCTGGTATCCTGAGCCACAAGCAGGAAGCAGAGAGAGTGAACTGGGAATGGCTCCAGACTTTGATACCTCCAAGTCCAACCCCAGTGACCAGCTTTCTCCTTAGCCTGTCCAAACAGCCCCGCCAACAGGGGACCAGATATTCAGATGCCAGGGTCTATGAGGACATTTTCATTTAAACCAGCATAGATAACGAGGAAATTCTAGAACCGTGATGTGCATACAGTAAAACACTGAACAAATGAAAAATGGGTTCAGTGAAAAGCCTTTAAAATGTTGGGGCTGCTCCAGAAAAGGACCCTGTGGGAAAGACGGAGACCACAAATGACATAAAGGAGCTTTGCCGTAGACGCCACCTCGAGAGTCAAAAGGTGGCAAAGAGACACAAGATACATTTGAGCAATCAGGTGAAATTGGGAAATTATGAGAAAGCCTGCTTTTATCAAAACCGACTCCAGAAAACTCCAGAAACCTTCATGGTCTTGTAAAAACTGAAATAAGCTAAATAGTAAGCCTTCCCATGAGGAAAACACTAATTCCAAATGACAGAAACTGGAAGTGTTACAGATCACTACAGAAATAAGCAATTTGAGCCTTTAGTAACTAAGGACCACATCACTTCTTTTATAAGGCTTGTTGTAGTTGGATATGAACTCTCCCTAAAATAAAATAAAATTAGATTAAAATTAAATGATAACAACAAACACATGTTGCAATTTTAATCCTCAATTGATGAATCCAGCCACTGAGAAATGACTGGCTGCTGAGGCCTCTACATCATCAGGGAGACTCCATTGGCAGGTTCGTAATACGTTACTGGGAGTAGTGGGTAACAGGTGGGTCTAAGCTGGAAGAAACGGGTCAGTCAGGTGTGTGACCCAGAAAGATGTGCCTTGTTCCCAGTACCTCCCCTTCTCTCTCTCTGCTTCCTGGGTGCCATGAGGGGAACATCTTTGACCGGCAACATGTTCCCCCAGGATGTTTAAGTAACAAATGGCATCCGCTGACCCTGGACGGAAGCCCCGGGAACCATGGGCTAGTGTAAGAACCTACTCTTTAGATGGTTCCTCCTGAGTTCTCATCACAGGGACAGAAACATCCAAAGCTAGACAATGTCGATACAGGGAAAGGATGAAGAACAATGAGAGAAAATAATGAAGAAAGTCTGGTGACATCATGAGGTACACATGACCCTGGATCTAGAACAAGAAAGACCATGCGGAAAGCAGTCTCACACATGAGCGTAAGATCACAAACCAAAATAATAGTCAACTCTATCCAGTGATCTAAATAATTGTTATATTGGGAAATATACAACCTACAGATTAGCAGACTAAAGAAGAGTATCAAATAAAAACAACTAAAGTGAAATTTTAAATAAGACTCAGGAGCGATAACATTTTCAACAATATCCAATATTTCAAAATCACCCATCATATCCACACCGGAAAAGATTTCAAAATGGGTAGGAAAAAAGATTCACGGATCTCAACATTGAGATAACAGAAATATTTGAGTTAACTGTCAAAGGTCTTTAAGCAGAAATCAAGAAGTGTCTGATAAAAAAAAATATGAGGGTGCCTAAAAAATAATTTAAAAAAATAATAAGTTTAGAAAATACTTACCTAACTGAACAAACCACAGAGGACTGGCTCAAAGGACAGAGGAAAGATTAAATTAGAAGCTGGAACAAGAAAATTATTAATATAATGCCCACAACAACATTTCTAAGGGCATGAAAAGAGATCTACTTAAAAGCACCAGATAAATTAAAACACAATTCAAATAAATTTTCATGGAACTTGTCGAATCCTAGAAAAAGATCTCATGTTGGTATCTTCACAACTGTGGAATCTGGAAGGCAGAGGGAGGGTTGAGAAGTACCAATGGAGATACTGGCTGAGAACTCCTCAGATGAAAGAAAAATTGACAAATAGAGAGAGTTACAAACAGGATAAACCAAAATAAATCAACATAAAAACATGTTACACACATACTAAGCGAGATGATCCATGCTAAAAATTACAACAAATTGCATATCCTCTCTCTTCCTCAAGGCCTAGCAAGTCACAGACGTGCACACATACCTAAATGGGTAAGCATGCGGAACTCCTAAAGCGTTAGAGAGAAGAGAGTAAAGACGATGCTATGAAACAGCTTCAGCCAAAACGCTCCTCCCAACCTTTACAACTCCCCAGAAACAAACAAAAAGTGGACATAGTCAAGGTGGTAAAGTGGTGAGTTGTAGGATACAGCTTTCTTCTTTGAACTACAATACCAAAGAGATAGATGTTTTCAAAAAGCAGCCCCAAGAGATACTCGAATTGGACAAATCTAGCCCAAAGCCTTAACATTTAGGTGCCTCGAAATCAAACTTCTAAAACCAGAGGCAGGGACAAAAGCAAATGCTTTAAATTAAATCAAGGTAAATGATCCAGCATCTAAAAAGAAGCACTTTCCTATCTGAATACACCGAGACAGAAGGACAGATACTCCAGGCTCTAAGGACAGAAAATACGTGTCGACCAGAAATCTGATATCTGTCAAAGCTTCCCTCCCAGATAATTCCAGCGCTTAAGAGGTTGAGGCAGGAGAATTACCCTGAGTGAGAGGCCTACATATCAAAAACACATGTCTCAATCAAACAAGCAAACCCCCATTACCCTTCAAACACAAATGAAAAATGAAAGATATTTGTAGAAGGACAAAAATAAAAAGAATTTATCTTTAAGTCAGTCTACAATTAAGGATTGTCTAAAGAAAGCTTCCCAGATAGAAAGAAAATGTCAAAAGGGTTGGAACCTCCAGAAAGAAAGTAAGGATGGTGGGATGGGTAAAGACAGCAGCAAGCAGAATAGATTCTCTCTCCAGGGTGAGTTTAGCTACGTTTATGCTTGAAGCAAACAATGTATCTTCTGATGTGGTCCTCAAGAATGTATCTTCTGATGTGGTCCTCAAGCTGTGAAGGAAAGCCTTGGGAGGATGAGGTAAAAGTTGGGAGCATCAAGGGACTTATGCCAGCTAGTTTGTGTCGACTTGACACATGCTGGAGATTCCTGGGAAGCCTCAGTAGAGGAACTGCCTCCATCCACGGTCTGTAGGCAAACCTGTGAGACATTTTCTTGATTAATGATTGATGTGGAAGACTCAGGCTGCGCTATCCCCAGGCAGATGGTCCTAGGGTGTACTGAGTTAACACAGCAAGCCAGGAGGAGTAGGTTAGTAACCAGCATTCCTCCACGGTCTCTGCTTCGGTTCCTGCCTAGAGTTCCTCCCCTGACTTCTCTTCATATATATATTTATGCCCTTGTAGCTCATTTAAAAAAATGTAATGTATAATTAAGACATATAAGTTAATAGATACTCATCTATAATAGTCCAACTTGTAGTCATGTTACTTAGGTTTTCTAGATATATAGAGATAAATTTCAGTTTGATAGATATTCTTCAAATCTTTCAGAGACCTTCAGAATATGGCATTTAAAATGTTTTAAAACTTCAGACTTTTCATGACACTGAGACACATCTGCTCCTGGCAGCACCAATATACTTCAAGAGAAAGATGGGCAGCAAAAAGTCTCCTTATGGAGTTTATTAAATGAACTGGACATGCAGGAGCCACAGAGAAATGACTGCTGAATTTGCCTAAAGGTGAGATGATCCTTCAGGGTTCCTGCTTCATGAAAGAGTGTGCTAGACATTCTGCAAGACACAGAGAAATAAAAGGGACAGACAAACTACCAACATAGGCAAAACTGTCTTTGAGATTTCCTGCGTCATGAAAAGTCTGCTGGATACTATGGGCCTGTAGGCTGAAGATGGATACCCCAAAGGTAAAAAGAACTTTGGGTGACTGTCCAGGCAATGAGATGTCTCTGTCACTTCTAGAGTTTTGGAAGTTGCTTACAATGTACTTCCTGTTTACTTAGGTAATATTATATCCTTCTGGAGTCTTTGATGGAGTTGAAGAATTTATGGTTATAGTTTTCCTTAGTTATGATAAAAGATAAAGTAAATATAAATATTGTAACTGTAATTGTTTCATACCTGTTTTGTTATATGTAATTTTTACTATGTTAAAGCCTTCCTTTTTATTTAAACAGAAAAGAGAGGTGATGTGGGAGTCCCCTCTGTGTTTTGTGATTACCATTAATGAATTTTTAAAAATGCCTTGGCCTGTTGATAGGGCAGAACTTAGGTAGGCGGGGAAAACTGAACTGAATGCTGGGAGGAAGAAGGCAGAGTCAGAGAGAGAGATGCCATGGAGCCACCAGAGACAAATGCTGGGAATTTTACCTGGTAAACCACAGCCTCATGGTGATATGCAGACTACTAGAAATGGGTTAAGCTAAGATGTCAGAGTTAGCCTATAAGAAATTATAGCTAATGGACCAAGCAGTGATTTAAATAATACAGTTTCTGTGTGATTATTTCGGTTCTGGATGGCCGGGATGAACAAGCGGCTCTCTCCTACAGCCAATGACTTAACAGAATGTGGCCAGGCTGTATAAAGACAGTAGGCAAAGTCAGAGAGACGCCATGGAGCCGCCAGAGGAGAAAGATGCAAGCCGTCAGCTGGAACCTTACCGGTAGGCCATAAGAACTAGCTAGCAATATCCCTAAGTGATTGGCCAAGCAGTGATTTAATTAATACAGTTTCTGTGTGATTATTTCTGGACTGAGCAGCCAGGAGCGAGCAAGCAGCCTCCTACAACACATGATTTAATAAAGTTTTAAATCCTATTTTTTTTAAAAAAAAAAAAAGGATATATTTAGGTAAGTATGGAACCTCATGAGGCCTTATATGGTTTTTGAACTTTCTTCTAAGCTCATAACAGAAGCACAAATCGATAAGTGAATTCCTCCTGCCTGCAGCTCGCACCCTGAATGTATTCTTTGATGGGAGCATGCCAGTATCTTCATTGATTGCTGTTTCACCTGGGATAGTGGAAATGGGGTGTAGGGTAAGGGAAGGGGATGGGGAAATCTTCATGGCAGATGCTCCACTGCCGCACTCTTGCTCCCCCAACCCTCACACTGGTTCCCAGTGCAACAAGGGTTCTGATCCCACCAATGGATGAATTCACTGCCGATTTGCTGCTCAGTGGGTTTGAAAGGAGGGACCTCTGTTGCCAAAGCCAGCCCCCAGCCCCAGCTCTGCCTCTCCCTCTTGTGCTTGCTCCTCTCTTCATCTGCTGCATGGCGAACATGATCCTCTACCACAGGCTTCCGCCCCCACGATACTCTAACCCCACCATCAGCCCAAGAGCAACTGAAGCAACCGTGAGCTGAGACCTCTTGATACTTGGACCTAGATAAGCCTTTCTCCCTTTGAGCTGATTCTCTCGGAGACTTCTGATACAGTCCTAGAAAGCTGGCTAACACTCTGGGCCTTCCACGATGACTCAGGTTTGAGCTCATGAGTCTTCCCGACAGAGGTGTCTGTACAGTCAAACTCTTGAAGAAGGTGAGGCACAGACTGCAGGCAGGGGTGGAGAGAAGCCTAGATGGGCTGCAACCTGCATGCAAAAGACAAGGACAAACAGCCGAGCTGGAAAGGTTGCTGCTTCACTGATTCGTCCCAGGTTTCTTTATTCTCCTTCTACCCAGGCAAACTCTTCACTAGCCAAACGGTGACTTGCCAAAACCAACGAGATTCAAAATGCCAACTAATGAAGCCAACTTCTAAGGAAATATTTCCAAATGTCTTCTAGCATTGGAAACAACTAGAAATCACATGGAATTTGGGTGAGCATCAGCAAGTGGGCATGAATCATACCTGTGGGCTGTCTCTCCCCACTTCCTGCACATGGACCACCCTTGCCTCTCTCTGTGTCCTCTCATAGACTCTGGGGACCCAGCAGCTCCGTGGGAGTCCTGGAAGCCTAAACCTCCCTCACAGTGACTGCTCTCAGTGCCCACAAGTGGCTCTTCTGTGGCAGGAAGAAGACAAGCAGCCAGGATATAAGGTTTCCTGCTTGTCAAGAAAGCCTGGGCCTCAAGCCACAGACTAGGCTGCTAGGAGCTGGTCTGCCCAGGGAGGCCTTGACACCCCCTCCCCAGCACCCACAGCAAATGCCAGAGATGCAGACAGTTGAGCTGACTGTACCACCAATGAATCATGGCAGACGAGTGGTGACTTCACCTAACCAATCTTTTAAATTTGTAAAGAAAATCAGGATTGCCACACTGGATCAAAGCATTTCACATCCATCCAGGGGGCAGCTCTAGAAACTGCATTCCCCGCCCCCCCGTGCCCCACCGCCCAACACGTGTCTGTCCTCTTGGCTGTTTTCCTCCCCCCTCCCCCCGCCCCGGGCTGAGCACCGCTGACTCTAGATCCCAGCTAGAGGATGCTGACAGCATGCCTCATGTAACCCCACATGTTGGCTCAAGAGAGGGGCTACGCCAGCAGATGCTCTGTCTTAAGGGTGGCCTCACTGTGCCGATTCATAAATAGTTCTGTCCATAAATATTTATAGGGCAACTACTCTGTACCAGTTCTCCGTTCAAAGAGTACCAACGGAGCCAGCAGGTTTTGAGGACAGTGTAGTGATCTGCTAAGATCCAGCCAGAGAGAAAGTGAGGAGCACACGTGGAGGAAGGCATCGATTTCAGCAGGGGCACTTGTGTGCCCATCCCCTCTCTCCTGGAGGTGTGTACCGTCCAGAGTGGTCCATGGCATGAGTGTACACGTCTCAGGGCTGGAGGGTTGCCAGGGCTTGCTGGAGGACGGCAGTGAATAGGAAACTGCAGGTGACCACTTGCTTACACCAAAGATCCTTATGATGATGGGCAGTGGGGGTGGCCAGGCAGAGGGTGATGGCCAAGAGTCAAGATGGACCTCCCGGTAGCCAGGGCAGAAATCTGAGGATTCCAAGCCCTTAACTGAGACTGGCCTGCGGGTTCCTTCAGAGGCCTGTTTGTCCAAGTGGAATGACAGAAGAATTGATTTGAAAAATCTTTTCACCTTGGCGAATCATTTAAACATTTAGCTTGTGGATATCATTTGTGCCCTCAGCTCGGGTCCTGCCCCTGTTAAAGATAAGCCTGTAACAAATGTAAAAAATCAGCTAATCTAAAAGATAAGAAAGAAAACAGAATATAGAAGCCTGGCAGTGGTGGTACATGCCATTAATCCCAGCACTCAGGAGGCAGAGACAGACAGATCTCTGTGAGTTTGAGGCCATCCTGATCTACAAGAGCTAGTTCCAGAACAAGCTCCAGAGCTACAGAGAAACCCTGTATCAAAAAACCCAAAGAAAGAGAAAGAAAGAAAGAAAGAAAGAAAGAAAGAAAGAAAGAAAGAAAGAGGAGGGGAGGGAGGGGAGGGGAGGGGAGGGGGGAGGGGAGAGGAGGGGAAGAGGAAGAGGAAGAGGAAGAGGAAGAGGAAGAGGAAGAAGAAGAAGAAGAAGAAGAAGAAGAAGAAGAAGAAGAAGAAGAAGAAGAAGAAGAAGAAGAAGAAGTGTAAGCAGTTTGGAAGAAGGACAGGATTCATTATGTTTATACTTGTCATTTCTGCACAAGCCCCCTGGAATTATAGCACCAAATTTGTCTATTTAAAACAAAAACTTTTTTTTAATCCTATGGGCGTTCTGCCTGCATTATGTCTGTGCACCACATTCAAGCCTGGTGACCATGAAAGCTAGAAGAGGGTGCTGGATCCCCTCAAACTGAAGTTGTAAATGGTTATGAGCCACCATGTAAGTGCTGGGAATCAAACCTGGGTCACCTGGAAGAAGAGTAACTGCTCTTAAACACTGAGCCTTCTCTCCAGCTCCTAGATTTGTTTCTTTACTCCAGATAATAGCTTAGAACATGTAAAAATCCAGTATTTTTAGAAACTGGAAGCAAAGATTGAAGGCGGAAGGAAAAGAAAGAAATGGGGAGGAAGGGAGTGCCCTTCTCTGGTCTAGCTTCCTTTCCTTGGCCTTAATATTCTGCTCAAATAACGTTTTTTTTTTTTAAAAAAAAATACTCTTTGGGGATAGAAATATAGCTCAGTTGGTAGAATGCTTGCCCAGTATGAATGAGGCTCTGGGTTCAATCCTCACCACTGCTTAAACTGGGTGTGGTAGGGTATGACCCAGAGGTAAGGGCAGGAAGATCAAAAAGTCATGGTCTTCTTTGTTCACATAACTCAAAGGAAGGAAGGGAGGGAGAGAGGGAGGGAGGGAGAGAGAGAGGGAGGGAGGGAAGGAGGGAAGGAAGGAAAGAGGGAAGAAGGGCAAGAGGGAGGGAGGGAAAGAGAGAAGAGAGAGAAAGAGAAAAAGAAATTGAATGAAAAAACAGTTTTAGACAGTCCGTCTGAAGTGTCAGGGAAACCGAGTTCTTCCTCCTGTAAGCATTCTAGGTCTGATGGACCAGGGGTCTTTGGGAAACTGGCCCTGGAGCAAGTGGCCCTGGGACCTCTGTGCTCTCTGCAGGCTCACTCACTCTGACTGAGCTCCAGCCATCCCCGCTGGCTTTGCACACCCGTAGGCAGGAATCAGCCCGGTCCTGGGTGTGCCACACACAACCTTCTAACGATGCTTTCTTTTTTAAAAAAAGAAAATTTTTCTTCAAGCTGGCCGTTTATGCGACTTCCTCTCTTCAAGTTTCACATTGGGCGTGTCTAGAGCGGGGGCTGACGTCACGGGGTCTCTTCCAGATGTTGTTTGGAAATCGGTGTAACCATGGCACTGCTGGAAGCCGAGAAGCCCAGCTGAGCCAGCTGAGTCATGCCTGAGCACAGGAAGCTTCTGCTGAGGAGAAGCAGGGAGCCCAGGGCAGGGACCAGAACATCCCTGCTGAAAGGAAGTGGATGGCCTGAGATGTTCTCAGGAGCCTCTACGGGAGGTATGGGGACCAGTTATGGCCTTTGACCTCCCTGAGCTGGCACCTTTGATAAAAGGAGGGGCTCAAACAACCGAAACCTTCACTTGCTCCCAACACATTCATGGGTCTTTAAGACTCACCTGTGCTCACTTAAAAGGAACCACATCCCCAATCCCCAGCCACACAGTACCTCTCTCTCCTCTCTTGACTCAGACCTGACTGAGCCGTCAGGTCAGCCTAGCCTGTACCCTCTCACACTCCCAGCCTCTGCTTAGCCCGGGATTCCTGTCATATCCACAATCCTCATGGTCCAAACTTCCCCCCTACTCACCTGGCCTCCCTTCGTTGTCTCCACTAGAATACCCCCCCCAAATTCACATCTGCCCTAACCACAGTGGGAACTGCAACGATCCGGTCGGCCCCACTAGCCTATAGCACCGTTCAAACCACAACTCTTGTAAATGTTACTGAATTTATTAATTACTTAATGACCCAGAAACCAAGTTTTCACCCCTGCAAACACAAATAATGGTATCTGTTGAGCACTTGCTACAGCCACGGAATCAGCGCAGATGAACATTCTCACGCAAACACCTAGTCCTGACTTCTCAGATCCCATATAAGGCGTGTTCCATCCACTAACATTCTCAGTTTCTAAGAGGAGGAAATTGAGGTGCGAGGAAGAAATATGAATTGCCCAGGAACAGACACATAGTATATGGGCAAGTTTGATTCCAACCCAAACAATCAGAGCAGTGAGCCCACACCCCGACCTCATGCTGTTACAGCTGCCTCCCTCCTAGGGTCTTGGGAGAAGGACGAGGAGTTAAGTGCGGTGAACACAGCACCAAGATGAGCAAGGATAAGCGAGAAAGTTTTTTGTTGCTAGGATTATTGGTTTCTTCCCATTTTCCTCTCTTTTGCAGATACCTCGGCCTGGACAGGTACATGAGTCGAGCCTTGGACATGCCCAAGTGTGCCTAGTGGACAAGGCCCAAGCTCAAGCACCCTCTCCTCCATCTCTTTGCTTAAGCAGTTGTCTCTACATGGAATCCTTTCCAGCATCTTCTGCCTTAAAAAAAAAAAAAAGTCCCTCGTTCAGGGAACCAATCTGCTTTTCCTGATCTTACTCCTTCCTCTCCTCTTCCTCTCTCTCACGCTGTCTCGCTCTCATACACACCCCTTCTCTGAGCTGCTGCTCTGGCCAGATGTGCAGCTGGAAGGGACCCCTCTCATGGTGTCACACTTTGCGTCCCCCATCAACAAGCCTTTCAGCTTTGCCTGGCCCACAAGAGTCCGTCCTTGCCCTGACTCTTCTCTGGGACCTGCCACTAGTACCTCAGTGTAACCCACATCATTGCTGGCCTCCTGAGAAGGCCCCTCCATCACCGTTTGCCAGGCCCCTGAGTGCTCCTGTTAAAACAACCTCATCATGCCCATTCCCTGCCTCCCATCCTTGTAATAAAGCTCCAAAGCTTTGCCACAGCCCTACTCAGGACCTTGGCCACTACCTTGGCTTCCTGTTCTCTTGTTCTCTCCTTTACTCTCTGCCTACCATGTTCCAGACTTCTGGATGCTCACAACATACTTTCCTTCTTACTTACTTTTCTCTTCCCCCTTAGGCAAATGTTGCGTATTCCAGGCTGAATCGAACGTACTATGTAGCCCAGGCTTGTCCTGATCCTGTGGCCATCCTCTTGAATCAGCCCCCTGAATACTCCTAGGGTATTATTCTCTTTCCCTTGTTGCATGTGCTTTCCCTGGGAGGCTCTAGCTGCAATGGTCACGTGACTCGCTCCTCGATGCTATTGAGATTTTTGATCGAAAGTCGGGGTTGGTAGAAAAAGCTTTGTGATGGCGGCTCACAAACAGCACCTCATCACCACACCGCACACCCCTTGCCCTGCTCAAGGTTTCTTCGTGGCCCCTCTACCAAATGCTGCATCATGCATTAAGTTGTTGACAACTGCATCCCTTGGCCAGATGCATGTCACACAACGACAATTCATCACACAGTGCCTGCTCTGGGTAGATACTCAGTCAATACTGCCTGGAGGAAGGAGAGCCAGCACCCCTCAGGACATGCTCCTCATTTCTCAGTTCCGTCTGCTGTCCCACACGCCTCTTGGGGTATTGCTTACCCTCTAAGCAGGCTCTCTGTGGGCAGGATTTGGATCCCCACAGTGCCCAGCACATAGTAGGTACTGAGGAAAATGCCTTGTGATTCAACAGAAAAGTCAACCCTGGGAGCTGGAGAGATCTCCAGACGATTTTGGAATCTCGCCTACCTGAGCTTTCACACTGTGGTTAATAAACTTGACTCTCAGACTGGAGATGTAACTCGGCCAGTAAAGTGCTTACGTGAGAACCTCTGGATTTGACCCCCAGCCCTGCAGAAACAAGATGTGGTGGCACCCATCACAGGAGAGGCAGTGACAGGAGAACAAGAAGCTCATGTTCTTCCTCAGTGATACAGGAAATCCAAGGCCAGCCTGGGATGTATGAAACCCTGTCTCTAAACAAACCCTCAGGTGAGTAAAGCTCTCCCTGTTCCTGGCATGCTGAGAGCCTAGTCAGCTTTTACCTAAAGCCCATCAAGATGCTGGCTTTATCTTCTACTCCATGAGTTCAAGGCTCATCAGTGGGAGTTGCCCCAAGCATGATGATGCAGCCTGCTCTAGGCAAGACCATAACGATGCTGCTTGTGTCTAGACGTTGCTAGGACAACCACCTCCATCTGCTCCATAGTGTGGCCTGATGCTACATATTAGAAAAGTACTCAAGAGTGAGCTCCCTCCTGGTGATCAGGATGTACAAAAGTACCAGACTTCGCCGAGTCAGCAGAATGCCTTCTTTATCTGCTGCTGGATCACATGACTGCC
This sequence comes from Myodes glareolus, assembly GCF_982192425.1. Classification (NCBI taxonomy): domain Eukaryota; kingdom Metazoa; phylum Chordata; class Mammalia; order Rodentia; family Cricetidae; genus Myodes; species Myodes glareolus. The sequence goes on along the minus strand of NC_142049.1, from coordinate 13,347,833 downwards.
TCAGGGTCTTGGCAATAGACTATGAGAGAAACCCCTTGGGGCCTGTCCATCTTGCATGAGCAGTGCTGACTCCAGGTCCAGGATTCTTTGGACCCTTGAGAAGTCCCTCCTTCCGTAGATGGCACAAAAGCAAATTCATGGCACTTCTTAGGGAACAATCACAACACATCTTTAGCCTGGGTGCCCCACACCCCGCAATTTCTATCACACGAGGACAGCCATCTAACCGGGGTAACATTCTCAAGCCCCAAACACTTAACATTGGAATCAACTAAAGGGACCAGAAAGTACTCACAGCTGTGTTTGGGAAGCTACCTTCCCATCCCTTGCTTCTTAGATGCTTTCCCGAGGCCTCTCCTGTGTCCTGGTAACCTGGTACCCTTCATCCTCAGAGATGATGAAGGGTAGCTATGTTTTGACCTGCTTCTACTTTGTCCAGGGATGCTTATGTGGTGATGAGAACTATTGCCAATGGCATCTTCCCCCAGGGCTCAGTCCATCTCCAACTGAACCACCTCTCACCAAATATCTCAGAGAAGCGTATTGGCTGTACCTGATTCATCAGCAACTTTATTGCTATGAGTTCTAGGAGGTCCTGCCTCAACATTTCCCTTGTTGCTGTCCAAAATGAGAACTCTTTGATTTTCTGACTTTTGTGTAAATGGATTCAAAGATTATAATCACTTATGGCATCAGACAACAGCTATGGGCCCTGCCGGAGATACAGATCGTGGCCGTACCTTCATGAAGAACATCTTCCTGCAGTGTTTGCCGCGATCACTCCCAGCTGCTTGGAGTTGCGAAGCCTCCGATGCCAGCGCCAGATCTGGAATGTTGCTGAGCCCCGCCTCCGACGTGTCTGCCAGCTGCATGGCGGAGTGAAGGAACTCCTTGCCCTGGCACAGCGAAGTCTCAAAAGGGTCAGGGTACTTCTCATCGGGGCTAGAGCTATCATCGCTGGTCTTGGCATTGCAGAGGATCAGAGAACGGGAAATGGAGCGAAATTTTGTGGATTTCCGGCTCTTTCCAGAGTGGCCGTGGGGCTCCATCCTTAGAGAGGAAGCGAGGCCACGCTTCTTCCTCTCCTGTTCTCCCGGCCTTGGCCGATGAGTGGCAGCTGAACTGGACTTAGCCACCCCTGCATGAGTCCCTGGAGGAAAGAAAAAATGGGAAGAAGTCCTGTGACATGCTGCCGGCTCAAGTCCTGGAACTGAGCCGCGGGTGCCCACAAAGCAAAGCAGAGGAGTCCCAGGACCCAGTCGGTCTGCAGCGTTAGCTAATGGAGCCGTGTCCCGGGCTCACGGAGACCAGACCTAAACTCTTTATCCAAACCATCATCCTACAGGCAGGGAAACTGAGGAACAGAGGAAGAGAAATTTAAATCCAAGATGCTAGCAAAAGATCTAAGAATCAGGTGTTGGGGAAAGGCTTAGGAATTAAATTGCTCCCCAGGACCATGGCTTTGTAAGGCTTTCAAACGTGGAAGCTAATCTTTAGATGAAACTCTAGTCTGTAGAGCAGAGCAAGGAGAAGGTCAAGGAGGATGGAACCCACTGCCCTGGGCCCCTTGTACTCCTTAGTATCTCTTACACTGTCTCCAAAGGAACCCGAGAGCCCAGGACTCAGCCCAGGGACCACTGGTGTATTCCAATACCAGGTGTAACTGAACGTTTTTCTCTGTCCCCCTGGATCCTCCCCTTGCCAGTTTCTGTCCCATTCGTGGTCCCCAAAGCCTCTTATGAAATAACACTCTGAGGCTTAATATCAACTACAATTGTTTGGTCAAGAGCTCAGGCATAATAAATTAGCTTTCACAATTAAATTAACCCATTTCTATTAATCTATGTATTGCCACAGGCTGTGGCTTATCGGTGATGTTCTGGCATGTTAATCCTTTGGTGGCTACATGGTGTCTCCTCTACTTCATCTTTCTCCTTTCTGTATCTTTACTTGGATTTCCCACCTAGCTACCTGACCATTGGCTGAAACAGCTTTATTGGTCAACCAATAAAAGCAACACATATACAGAAGGACATCCCACATCGTCCCCCTTTTATATCTAATTAAAAAAGGAAGGTATTAATTTTAACATAGTAAAATTACATATAACAAAACAGTACTCAAGCAAGATTTACAGTTAGAATATTTAGTCATTTGTATTAGGCAAAAGTAAAGAAAATACACTATCACCTACCCTATCTTTGTGAGTTTAAGGTTTTATATCAAAATTATCTTTGATTACAGCTGAGGGCAATTGTAATATAATTGCCTTCAACTCCATCAAAGACCCCAGAAGGATATAATATTACCTAAGTAAACAGTAAACGCATTGCAAGCAACTTCCAAAACTCTAGAATTGACAGAGACATCGCATGGTCTGTACAGTCACCCAAGTTCTTTTGCAACGTTGAGGCATCCATCTTCAGCCTACAGGTCCAGAGTATCTGGCAGACTTTTCAGTGAAGCAGGGAATTTGAAGATCTGTTCTGCCTTGTCCTGGCCAAGTTCAACAGTTGCTTTCTTCTGTGTCCTGCAGAATGTCTGGCAGTTTCTTCTGTGGAGCAGGAACCCTGAAGGACCAGTCATCCCATCTTTTGGCAAGTTTAATAGTCACTTTTCTGTGGGTTCTGCATGTCTAGTTCATACAGCATGCCATCAAGCAGTCCAGGCAAGAAGAGTTTCTTGCAGAAATGACTAGCCTTGTCACGCTGAGTTTCTCTGATGCCCAGCAACCTCTCTGAAGTAATTGGTGCTGCCAGAAGCAGACATGTCTCACTGTCGAGAAAAGTCTAAGTTCTTAAAACGTTTTAAATGCCATATCCCGTAGGTTTTTGACGTGTTGAAGATTATTTAACTGAAATATATCCCTGTATATCTAGAAAACCTAACATGACTAAAAGTTTGATTATTATAGATGACTATCTATTCATCTGTATTTCCTAATTATACATTACATTTTTAAATAGCTGCACAAGCATAATACCTTAAATTTTTATCAATAGATCGAAATCCATACCAATGTATTTATTTCTGTAACACCCAGGGGAAGATCTGGAGACTGGGGTCTTCTAAAGGCCAGTTCCCTGCGGCTGGGGTGAATGCAGAAAGTTCAGTGCACAGCTGACTCCTGAAAGCACATGTGCCCTTCCTCAGGCCCAAGGTTACACCCTGACCAATGTGACACATAGGGCTGTGAGTTCCTACTCTGTCAGCTGTCCCCGCTGGTTCATTCTCCCGGCCTCCTCACCCAAGGCTGGCCCCTCTACCAGGCCCACAGCCCAGCACAGGTTTGCCAAGAGGCACCTCCCTTGAATTTGGTGTCCACAAGATAGGTGGCAGAGCGGCCTAACGCTGTAGCTGTAGCCAGACAAGTTCTGACTCGGGTCCAAGCCACAAAATAAAGCCTGTTGCCAGAACAACAAACTGTGGGATGCTCTTGGCAACCCATCCCGGTGTTTGTGCACAGGCAGGATGGAACCAGGAGATGCGCAGAGCTTCCAGCGTTTCACTGCAGAGAAGTCTTCACATGTGCCCCAAGAGAGAATGCCTTCTTAGGATGCTGTCTGTAACCCTTGGCTTACATACACACACACACACACACACACACACACACACACACGCACACACACACACACCATGCATGCGCACACACACACACACACACACACACACACACACACACACACACACACCAGAGATTAATATCCTCTCAAATCTTCTTCTATCGTTCTCCGCCTGTTTTTCATGATGGACTCTCCCACTGAACCCAGAGCTCAGCTACTTGGCTAGGCTCCCTAGCCAGTGAACCCCAGTATTCTGTTACACCTGTCTTCACAACACTGGGATCGCAGGAGAGCACTAATGCACCCATATTTTAACCTGGGTGATAGAGATCTAAACCCAGGGCCTTTCCTGACTGAATCAGCCTCAGCCCACATTGCTTTCTGTATTGATAATTAGATGGATAACTATTTGCAGTGATATTTTATTTGTATTTGAATGGATAAAGCTTGTCTGAAGATCAGAGTGCAAAGCTAAGCCACTAGAGGCCAGGGATTGGTGGCACACACCTTTAATCCCAACTCCGGAGCTGGAGGCAGATGGATCTCTGTGAGTTCAAGGCCATTCTGGGCTACACAAGATTGACCCAGAAACAGATTCAGGTGGTGGTGATGGCGCACACCTTTAATCCCAGTGTTTGGGAGTTACATACCTTTAATCAAGCACTAGAGAGGTAAAGACAGGAACAATATGGCTGGAAGGAGAGAGGAATATAAAGGGGAAAAGAGAGGAGCTCACTGGAGTGTGGAGTCAGGTTTGGTGGAGACACAGCGTAGTTTAGGTAGTCTGAGGATTGTCCCTTCAGTCTGGACATTGGTAGAGGTAAAATGTCTCTCTAGTGACTTACTGTTCTGCTTCTCTGATTCAGCTTGAAGCCCTATGTCTGACACTGGGTTTTGATTAATTAAAACCAACCAGAATTTGTGCTGCAACTACCTGGCAGCTGTCTGTGCAACGGGCACTGCGCTGGATGTTTTAGTCGAAATTAACTCAGAAGAGGCAGAGCCCAGTGGATCTCTGTGAGTTCAAAGCCAGCCTGGTCTACAAGAGCTAGTTCTAGGGCAGGCTCCAAAGTTAGAGAAACCCTGTCTCAAAAAAAGAAAGAAAGAAAGAAAGGAAGGAAGGAAGGAAGGAAGGAAGGAAGGAAGGAAGGAAGGAAAAAGAAAAGAAAAGAAAAGAAAAGAGAGAGAAGAAAAGAGAGAGAAGAAAAGATAAGAAAAGAAATTAACTCAGATGGCAAGAGTGAGTAAGGGCACTTGCCACCAAGCATGAAAACCTGAGTTTGATACTCAGGGCCCACATGACAGAAGGAGAGAAACAACCTCCACAAGTTGTTCTCTGACCTCCAAACATGTGTCATGGCAATAGAGTACAAACACACACACACACACACACACACACACACACACACAATGTTAAAAAACAAAGCAAGCAAAAAAAAAAAGCACCATTGGCTCTTGGGCCAACAAGAGGAGGTGTCTCAGCAAATGAAGGTGCTTACCACTAGGTCTGAGGACCTCGCTCTGACCGCTGGAACCCACACAGTAGAAGACTGACTCTTCCAAGCTGTCCCCTGACCTTTACACCACACATGTAGTATGGTGTATCTGTGTGTAATCATGCGTATGCACATACTAATAAAAAATATTACAGAAAAGAATGTAACTCAGCATTAGCCATTTCATAAGCAACCCTTGCCAATATTCCAAAGCCCTGTGTTCTCCCATCCTTCTAGCTCACGCGGACTCCAGCCAGAGTGGAGCAAGCCTGCAGTGACAACGGAGCTGGGTGGCAGGCTTTTGAGCCCTGCTGGCCACACTCATTCTTGAGCAGACTGGGACAAGGAAACTTTCACGACCACCAGCTGGCTTCCAGTACTGGCCAATGAACATGCTGTTTCCATATGACGTTCATCACGCCCTCAGGGACCTCAGGACTTCAGAATGTCACCACACTGTGCCAGGCAGTGTTCAATTGCTTTACCACGTGGTCCTCAGGAAAGGGCTTGTGGGCTCGATACTGCCCGCGGGTTACAGAAAGATGGTCAAAGCATGGGGCAGTGAACTATGCAGCATGGCTATGCAGCATGGCCAGAGCCTGAAGCTCCGAGCTGTCTCCTCACAGCCCCCATTGCTGCCTTCTTGCCTTCACCCCATGTCTCAGCTGCATGGGGTCTCAGCAACCCACATGTGGACATGCTCAACCCTCTTCTTTCCTTAAATGATCTGGTAGACCAGGCACAGTGGTGCCTGCAATCCCAGCATCCTGAGGTAGAGACAGGAGGATCAGGAGTTCAAGTCCATTCTGGCACAGAGAAGACCCTATCTTGAAGAACAAACAAATCTGGCGCCTGTCACCCCATCCTGGTACCCTTGAATAAACACTCTGTACTCTGTTCTCTCTCTCCTTAACTCACCACTGCTTCCAGATCCGGCGCTGGGGTTTGCTTCCTTCCCCTAAAGCCATGGAAACTTCTGTATCAGTTCCACGTTGAATGCATCCAGAGCCGCAATCACAAAGTCCAGAGGCTACAAACCTCTCCACTGAAACTTGCTTTGTCTCGAGAGGATTGCTCAGTGTCTGTTGGCGGTCTTTGAGCTCTCCTGCGAGTTGTTTCTTTTCCAGATATCCCCTTTCAAATCCAAACCATTGCAGTGCCCTTGGGCTGACGTCTCCAGCGTGTCTCAACTCTGTCCTTTCAAGTTCCCAGAACTGGTAGCTTGATGCCAGAATCACTGTGGATAGCAACTTAGGTCGAACCTCCTTCCTTTTGGACCAACCTCGGTGGGGGGGGGGGGGCATGCGTGGTATATGGTGTGTGTGTGTGTGTGTGTGTGTGTGTGTGTGTGTGTGTGTGAGTGTGTGATGGCCAGCACTTGCACACTCCCCATTTGAAAGTTTGAAAGCTAATCAGTTTCGTGCTAAAATCCTCCTAGGACTTTCTGACACCAGGCGGAGAAGATCTAAGAATAAGTTGCTGAGCACCACGGTTTGGAGAGTGACGTTGACATGGAAGGTTCAGAGGTCGTGCAGATGGAGAGGAAGTGGAGAAAAGAACAAGGAACAGAAGGACAGAGGGAATGTGAGCAGAACCAAGCCTAGATGCTATCATGCAGCAGCTGGACCCAGCCATGCCCGAAGCTATGGTATTTATTCTGTTATACGAATCGACATGTTCGGGTTTGGGCTTAAAAGTGTATCTTCATGGACTAATAGTCTTTCGGACTGCTGATAGAGATCTAAGCTCTGGAAAATATCACCAAAGCTTGTCTTCACCTCTGTCCATTCTCGCTCATAGCAGCTGGCTCTGGAAGTCTTGATCCAACAGCCTCCATAGACCCTGGGATTATGTACCCCGTTCCCTTTCTCCCCATGTCCTTTCCTAATCTACAAGATCCCCAGTCATGACCATTCACTTGCCAGGCATCTTCCAGAGCCAAGATGCTACATGGTCCTTTGAGGATGAGGTGCAAAGCTGTAGGCTTCCTTGGCTGGGGGCACGGACTGCATGAAAGACTTAGATCAGAGGAGGGTCAGATTCCTTGGTAGAAACTGCTCGCCCCATGAGGATATTTTCAGAGCATGTCCACTGAGTACTGGCAGCCAAAAGCACGCTTTTCTACAGGGCGTGGCCATTTCTAAGGCTGCTCTCTCCTGAAAGCGGACAGGGACCATGGGATGGGAGGGAGAAAGCAGAAAGGCAAGGCCTTCATCCTCCAACTACGAGCAAAGGCTGCTCCCCACGAGCCATGTCAGCCCAGAAGACATGAAAGGGAAAGGACCGCATTGAAATGGAGAACCGCTTCTGTGGAGGGGACTTCCCTCCAGGCCTGGCACCAAGAGAGACAGTGGAGGAGAGGGAATAATTGAAAACACAGCATGGCAGTCATGTGGCTCCGCTTAGCCTTGGTAATTGTGCTCAGGACATTGGAACCAGCTATTGCTCTCTCATGAAAGCCAATGCCAGCTGTGCCGGGGGCCAGCTGTGCCACCCTTCTCCTCAACCCTCTCTGTACGTTCAAACCAATAGCCTTTCTCTTATTTGGCTCCCCAGCCCCAGGATTCTTGCCAGGGTCTTACCAGGTGTCCTCGGTCCCTAGTAGGTTCTGCACGAGGCTGCCCTGTGGTTTCCTACACAGAGGACTTCAACATGGTGCCCCCCAGGAGACATCCTGCCTTTCCAGACCAGAGAAGGCCAGAGAACTAGAAACCTGCCCTCCCAAGACCTGGCCAGCATCCCCCCAAACACCCAAAGAGGATTGGCTCTCTACGCCAGGTCTTCCAGAGAACAGAGGTGTTACAGGGGATCACCTCATCCTGTCAGGCAGGAGATTGCCTGAAAAAGAGGGGTGGGCACTGCTGTCCTCACAGTTGCTCAGAACATCTGAGCACAGCTGAGTTGTCCTCTATGGAGTGCAGTGCCAAGGGGAAGCACAGGACTACAAGATGGTGGGCACTTGTTTCCCTTAGAGTCCGGAAGAGAATTCTAGACTACAGGCTCTGGAGCAAGGTTGTAAATCTTCCTTCCCTCTCTTCTACAGTCCCTTACATCTTCTCTCTCTTCTTTCCTTCCTTCCTTCCCCATCCCCCATTTGCCGGCTCTCTGCCTCCTTCCTTCCTTCCCCTCCTCATCTGCATGCAGCCAGTGTGCTGGGCGAAGCTATCACTAGAGAGGAACAGTCTTACATTTTGATCTGGAACATCATTTGCTGACTGGAGAATTGGAGAGGATTTTAAATCACCATGTGGCGAAAGAGGAACTCTTTGATAAATGTGTTTGGAGTTTCTGCATTCTCCCACAGTGTCCTATTTCAAAGGCAGTTTTGAAGTCTGGCCATTCCAGCCTGAGGCGATGGTGGGGGGGGATATTTTTTGGTCTTGAACTGAAAAGTGATTCAGAGATAAGGAATGAAGGGAAGAGGTGAATGTCCCTTCTCCTACCCAAAGAAGATCTTTAATAGAATCCATGGGACCCACCGCTGAGTCTGACCCTCTGTCTCTCTCTCTATATATATATATATACATATATATATGTGTATATCATACACAGGATTAGGAAGACAGCATCTCTGGGCCTTAGCATTCCCCACCCCCCAGTCAAGTAGGCCTTGTTAAAGTAGTCTGTTGTTATTACTCTACTACATCCCTGAGGATGTACATCCCTGACTGTACTCTCTGGGTCTTTGGCACAGTGTAGGGACTTTGCATACTGAGGACCAATAGCTGAAGAGCATCTCAGAGGCCCCTCCCACTGACACCTGAGCCAATGCAGGAAAAGCATCCCACTTAGGTCCACAGACTGGAGGACTCCAGTGACCTAAGACAGCAGACTGACTAGAAGCTGCTGAGCTGACCTTTGAACTTAAGAGCCATCCGAAAAGACACTTTGGACTCTGGAAATAACCTAAGAGGCCACGGTGAAAATCTCACACAGGTGTTAAAGTTTTGGCACCCTGGGAGGTGGTACTAAATCACCAAGGCACAGGCAGGGCTGGGGCACACAGTGCCACCCCAAGTTCGAGGGCACAGGGCATGGCAGGGCAGGGATTCCCCTTGAGCAAGCAGTACTAAAGAGACACAAGTAAAACATGTAATTCACCTTAAGAAGAATCTAGAAAAACCCCAGCAAGCATATTTGCCCATTGTTACTCTGGAAGGACCAGCTAAGACTCGGTGCTTATGGCATTCCCACTTCCAGGCTCCAAGCAGAAATGTCACTGCAGAATGACTTGAGTGACCATCTGTGGGAAGCCACACAGCATCTCCACACAGCTCACTGTAGGCAGAGAAGCCCTGCCACTTACCACACCACTTACCGCTGCAGTCTTAAGCAGTGTCATTACCCGTGAACTGGAGGTGGCTATATGCTAACAACAGGGAGGTCCGAGGGCAACAGACAAGGCTTAAACTTGCTAGATAATGGTGCATTCTGTGGGATAGCGCAGAGCCAGCAACAGGAATGAAGTTGGTCTATACGTGCAAACGTGGTGGAAGTCTTGAAAAGCTAAGAAATATACTAAAAGAATTGTATAGACTTTGTCTTAATTTACCAAAAAATATATCTTTTGGGATAAATAACAAAGTAGTAATCATTTTCAGAAGGTGATTAATCAGAAGGTGATTAATTGGAGGTGATTAATGCTGGGAGATGAATTTAGATCATTTTCTGTGTTCGGTTCCTATTCATGTCAGTCCCAACTCAAGATTACGGTCAGAAAAATCAAAGTTTTGTTTTAGGAGATGATAATATAAGGCTACATCTAATTTTCAATCAGCTGATACTGATCTGGGGGTTTAATCCCCACTAATTAACTCCCACAGTGCGAGAAGCTGTGGTGCATTCTACTGAAGGGGAAACAAAACAATCAGTATGGTCCATCTGAGAACCCCACAAGGTGTAATAAACCTAGGAAGACAACCCCACTGAGGCAACAGTGATTATTCGAGTGACCAGACATTTTTTGGTTGGATCTAAGTCCCTTTCCAAAAGCTGGAACTTATATCTGGCACTGTTATCAGATCCAAGAACCTATGGTTAGACAGGTCACAGTCCCTAGAGCAGAACCTACATTATTTCTCTACTAAAATTATACGGTGTTAAACCAACTCCCAATGGCTTGTCATTATACCCATAGATCACTGCTCTGTCAATCTCATCAGAGAAGCTTCTTGTGGTAGAGGGTGATTAGCACAGAGACCCACGACTGACCAATGGGCAGAGAACGCAGGCCTCCCTCAATAGGACACTTACATCACTCCCTCCCTCATGAAGCTCAGAGATCCCTGAGAAAAGTAGAGAGAAAAACCTGTGAGGGCTGGAAGCAGTGGAGGCCGATACCAAAATAGTGTTTTCCAGATACAGCGTGGCAGCTGTATATATGAACTCAAAGTGGTTGTCACAAAGGCTCAAACCATCCAAAGTCCCAGCGTGAATGGGGGGCAGTGGGCAGGAAACCCCACCCCTACCTGAAGACTATTGAAAGCTAGTAGCTCCTGGGAGAGGGAGAGTCAGTTTGCTTTAAGGCTCTGACCCCTGGGAGCGTCAACTACACTCCAGGGGTTGGCCCCATACCCAAGATTATTTGGGTAACACACTTTGGACCTCATGGGCTTTAAAAAAAAAAAAGACTCAACATAAGTAGGGAGGAAGGTAAGGATGGGAGGAATCAGGGGATGGAAAGGGAATGTGGTCAAAATATGGCGTGTATGAAAGACTCAAAGAACTAATAAATATTCTTTAAAGATTTTTTTGAAATGTTTAGAACATTTATCAAAGTTAAAAAAAATAGTTGAATTAAAGCCGAGTAGGTTATAGCCGATTGAAGACATAGTAAGTATTCCAGTTTCTGAAATATAACAATGTATTAGTTGACATTGTCTTCATGTCAGCTATCTTTGTCACTATTACTTTAAGTTAAAAAGTCTCCTTCTGAACCCCTCAGCCACAGTCTAGGAATCTTGGACATCCATTGTCTTATTGTTCTTTTTGTTGTTACCTACCTGGTTAGTTACTTTGTTTTTACCTGTTTTGACTTTGTGAGGAACTCAACTTAGGCAGGTGCCGACTCACAGCCCAGACCTTTTACGGTCTTTTCTTAGAAAGTCAGTCAGTAATTGAAGCTTCAACTCCAGTTTAAACTCCATTCTTTACAGGTGTGTCATGGTTACTGTCACCTAATTTTCAAAATTTTGTGTCTTTTGGTTTCTTGAATTTTTTTTTATTAGAAAATTCCAGCTTAATTGTTTCGTAGCCACGGGGAGGTGCCTTGGCATGTGGTTTTTCTTTCTTGGCATCTGTTAAGGTTGATGTTGTAAGATGACATATGAGATGAGTAAGTGGTTTTTGAACTATCATTTGTACAGAGAGAGGCTGACAGCTCACATGGTCTCTCTCTCTCTCTGTGTGTCTCTCTCTGTGTCTCTGTCTGCATCTGTCTGTCTCTGTCTCTCTCTCTCTCACAGACACACACGCACGTGCAGACATACTTCATTATCTGCTTTTGATAATTATTTCAGCACTGGGGAAGCCCATTGCCCAGATATCACTTAGGCAGGAAATATGGAAGACCCCCATCTCCTTCAGCAACTGCTGTGACCATCCCTGGGCTTGTGGGGTTTGACTGGAAGGAGCAACCTCAAGCGACCCTTGAGGGCTGAGAAAAGAGGAAGGGCAGGCATGTGAGACTGGGCCAGTCGCCTACCTCTGACCCTTGCAGTAACTCAGCAAACTACTCACCCAGTAGGTGAGCATAAGAACAGAAAAAGGAAGGAGAACTCGTGACTAACTGGGCCAGAAATTCTTATCGTGGACAGCAGGGAGATGGCCACTGTGTCCAGAGGAAAGTCATGTCAGACTCCAGGATATAAGGCCACACCCCCATCCTTCTCTGTCCCGCTGAGGTGCTAGAATACTGCTGGCTTTTTAAACTTTTATGATCTGATTCAAAGTTGGAGTTTACATTGTTTTTATGTCATGGAACACACCATTATCACACATAAGGTACACAGGTAAGTAAATGTTTATGAATTAATCAATAGCTTATGTAACGCAAACAAAACTTTATTACATGGTACATTTGCTGTGCTATGAATAAAGACACTGGAAAGTTCATGAAATATATGACTGTGGGGGAGAGATGCCGCAGTGGTAAAGCATTTGCCCTTCAAGGATAAGGACCAGAGTTTCGAACCCGAGCACCCAGAGGAATGCACGCTGGGTGTGGTAGCCTACCTATAAGCTTGACCCTTGGGAAGCTGAGCCGAGGGATTCCCCAGAGCAAGCCAGCCTACTGCGCTAGTCAAATAGGTGACCGGAGAAAAGCTTTCGTGAGCGATTGAGGAAGTGCCCACACCAGCATCTGAGCTTCCCATGCACAAGCACACACAGACATAGGCACTCACCCACATGTGTGCACACACACAAAAACACACACATACATACAACGCAGAAAGACTGATTTTGTGAAGTTTACATACTTGCTTACCCTACTCGTTTTATGTGTAAAAGGGAGTTTCTCACCTGCATTGATTTCCAGTCTACTTGAGAGTTAATGTTGGAAACCACAAGCCTGAAGCTTCCTTTCCAGCCAGTTTCCTGTGGGATGTGTGCTTAGAGTGAATTCCCTGCATCTATGTGCCCTTGGGTCTCCCAGCCCTGGCTAACATGGCAGGATCCTGATTCTAACAGACCCCTTTCTGTCACCTTTTGGGGGCTAAGTTCCCTGCTGGGCTTTTTTTCCAATGCTGAGGCAAGATTGAGAGAAGGGCTTAGAATTACTCACGGTTAGCCTGGCCAGGTAAGAGATTCCATGAGCAGAAGAGAGGGGGTGTCAGTCCCTGGCATCCCAGCAGCGGGGAGCGCATGTGAATATGCCACAGTGCATATTGGTGGTGGCCACCTCCAGCTGGCAGAGCAGGGCAGCCACATCCTAGTTGCTGCACCTGTCCCTTACAGGTGCACTTCTGACCCCACGGTGCAAGACCCATGAAGACCCCAATTCTGCATGGGCCCCGACATCTGGGTCACCATGCAGGGAACTAGCAGCCTAGGAGCTGTGTCCGTGGCATCTAATCCTCTCCACCAGCGACGCGTGTAGCCAGCACCACAGCTCCTGACTCTCTGCCTTCCTCTCCCCAGGCGCTGTGCTCACGCACAAGCTGCGCTCAGCAACCCCATCTGCTCCGTGCTCTTTCGGGCAGGGACCTCTTCATGTTCCTGGCAGACACCAGGCAACCTTGTCTAATTACAAGACTGACACGGATGGGTCCTAATTTCAGCAGAGAGCCCAAAGAAGAACTTGGAGTTCGTTGCTGATTCAAAGCCGCCTCCCAAACAGAAAACTGGGGCTTTCAGAGGCATTTGCCTGTTTTCACTGTTTGTATTTTTGCTCCCCAAGTATGGGAGTGTGCGGCTATCGACAGTGAGCTGTGTTTTAAGATGAAGACCATCTCGCCTACGGAAATGTATTGCCAGTACAATAGGCAATGCAGACATAAAGAATTCTCTCTTCTGATAATGTGTGTCTGTGTGTATGTGTGTGTGTGCATGTATCTTGCTATATGCACATGCTCAAGAACAGTATACATGGATGTACTCACCTGTGCATACACCCTTGGAGGCAATAGGCCAACACTAATTGTCTTGCTTCTATTGCTAGCAACCTTACTTTTGGAGACAGGATCTCTCACTAAACCTGAATTTTGCTGTATTAGATAGATTGGCTGGCCAGCTAGCCCCAGGATCTGCTTAGCTCTGCCTGCCCAGTGCTAAGCTTATAGACACAAGATGCTGAGTCCACTTTTATGAGTAGTACTGGGGATCTGATCTCGGGTCCTTGTACTTGGGGTAACAAGCCCTTTACCCACTGCGGCATCTCTCCAATCTCCGATTACTGTTAGTGTTCATCCACACAACAGTCAGTTCCTAGGGTTCCCTGTGATTCAGGCACTTGTGTCACATGGGACAAAAACATGGGCCCTTGCAGCCTGCTGGGTGCCGCAGGCGCAGATGGACACTATTCCTAGTGTGGGTGCTATGTCTCATGTGACTCTTTAAATCATCCAAGGACCCACGAGCAGAAACTTGGAAGCTGAGGGAGGGGTCAGAGATAGCACTACCCTTTGGCACTCGGGTCAGACAAATCTCTCGGTAGCAGTGGAGCTTGGGGGTGTGGAGGAGAGGACTGGGGTGCAATGACACACTGAGGCTTAAGGTGCTCCTCAGGAATATGAGCTCTGTGCTGTCATCAAATTCAATTCAAAGTGCATCCCACCTCCCCAAGTTCTTGGGTTTCTCTTGAGGGACAGAAGACAGGGATGGAGAGAGCTGACAAGAAGGTAGGTCCTTGGTTTTTGGCCTGCTTTCTCCTAAGATAATTCTGCCTCAGCTCTTTGTGTATGGATTTTCAGAAGTTAATTCTAGAATGGTTTGCAAGTAGTATTAAAAACCTCCAAGGAAGTATGATCCAAGAGGGAGAGAGAGAGAGAGAGAGAGAGAGAGAGAGAGAGAGAGAGAGAGAGAGAGAAGCATGCATAAGGGGAGACTAGAAGACAATGTCGTGGAGGTGGGTTCTCTCCTTCTACCTTCACTGGGGTTTTAGGTATTGAACTCAGGTCACCAGGCTTGTGCAAGAAGTGCCGTTACCCCTGGGCCATCTTGCTAGTGGATATTGTCCAGTTATGTTTTTACTCTTTGGCTATATAACCAGTTTTCAATTGTTGAGGTGGGTCTTGCGGCTGTGTCGTGCATGAAGCCTAGAGTCAGAGACTACAGCTAAGGCGCAGAATGCACCCCTGAGTGAACCCCGCCATTCAGGTGGAGTCGCACCATGTGAGCTCATAGACAATGCGTGAAAAGATGTCAGCATAGTGTCTGGGACGGGAAGAATGCCCAAGAAAGGCATTAAGAAGGCAGTAAGCACAGTTAAGTAATAAATGGCTAACTGGAGCTTCTAGCATGGTACAAGGGCACTCTGGCAGCTCTTGGGCATGGGAGGGGCCTCTGCAGGGCTCCAAAGAATTGGCCACTGTAAGCACAGGGCAGAGGGGAGGACACAGAAAACAGAGGTCTGATGACCTTCTTCCAGGGATCTCAGCAAATAAGGAGGGAAACTAAAGGGACAGTGACCCCAAGAAGCTTCTGGAAGCCCCCATATGACTTCAGATGGCTCCTGGGATGTAGCTGTCATCTTTGGGTAGCTCAGCCAGAAAGGGACAATTTTCCCTCAAAAACTAAGAGCAGAAGGAGAGATGCTGCCCTGTGACTTCGGGGCACCTGCTTCTCTTCACTGTCATGTTCGTCACCTGGGTCCCCAGCAACAGGGAGCAATCACACTACGAGCTAGAGGCTGGGATTAGCACCTCTGGGAAGGAAAGGGAGCAGGAACTGGTCAAAAGCAGAGCGCAGGAGCCGACAAGCACAGGGGATTCTCGTCTCGTCGTCAGTGTAGCCATCAGCTATACACGCTCATGGTGCGCCCCCCCCCCCGCCCCCACCAGCCAGGTCCACAGGGAAGCATCCTTCAGGTACTCAACTTTCCAACCGCTTTCAAACCCCAGCAATGAGGACAAGATCAAGCCGGGAGCCAGAAACCCCAAACCCACAACCAGGGCATCCAACCACCCACCATGACTGGAAAAGCCCCATCATGCAACACGGTAACACCAGGACATCTGCACAAACAGCTCTCTTCACTGAGCCTTCCCTGACAACCTCCAAACAGAGCGCTACACCCTAGCAACCAATTCGTTACCCATCCAGGAGAGTCGGTTTCCTCCTACAGCAAATGGTCACTGGCTCCACACACTGACTGAGAAGCCAGTCACTCACCTGACCCTCTTGGTGCAGCCCATCAGGATGTCATGGCCTTTGCTTCTCTCTCCGATTTCACTGACCAAAGTACCAGTGACCTGCACTGCCAGGGTACTAGGCTCAGGTTGGGGTGAGTGGGGAAGGCTCCTCTCTCACACTAAGACCAGCCCCGAGTCACATCCCAGCTCCAAGGGAAGACACGCCCTGTCAGCGGCTGCCTTCACCACCTGCTCTGGACAGGTGACGCTGGGTAAGGGAGTCCAACCTGGCGCAGAATTGTGTGAACATTCCCAGCCAGGGCCATCTGACTTCTCCACGTGAAAGGCTTGGCCCAAACAGAAGGAAGTCAGGGCTGAGAGCTGAACCTCAGAACAAAGTCCACCATCTGGACTGACAGGAGCACCCAGGCAGCAGACCCTCTCCAGAGCATAGAGAGCCTCCTGCTCTGACCCTGACATCCACGGGCAGCAGTGGTACGGCTGGACGGACAAGAGGGCTACAGACAAGGGTTTGGTACCTATCAGGAGTGTACCGTACATGTCACTGCACAGCAATGCCCGGCCTGATCACCATGCACCTGAGGTCCCAACTGCTCAGGAGGCTGAGGCAGGAGGATCACAAGTTCAAGGCCAGCCTAGACAACTAAACAAGGCCATCTCAACACAAACTTTCGAAAAGGAATGGTAACTCAGTGACCGTACGCTTGCCTAGCAAGCACAAGCCTTTGAGTTAGATTCCCCAGTGCTGGAAAAACATCACCCCAGGATCCCACTGGCAGCCCAAATGCTATCATAGCCATGTCCCAAAGTCACCAGTCAAACTTTCAGTGCACACCTACTCACTCTGTGCTGTGCTTGGTGACCCTGAGTCAGAGCTAAGCATTGGATCAGCAAGGTCAAGAAACTTTCTGCAAGGTTGGAGCTAGCAAATTACCACATGGGGGCTCTAAACAAGGTATTCCTGACTCCACAGCCCAGCCCCCTCTCCCACCTTTGTGTCACACTTTTCCTAACAGATGTAGGTATTCTCAGGCTCAGCTACACCCTCCAGAGGGAGTGGCCAGCTCTGCATGAGCCAAGGATGTGCCACGCGACACTGAGCATATTCCATTTAAGACCAATGACTTAACTTCCCTAAAGCACATTGAAAACCAGTCTTAAGTAGCATGGCCCTCCTGAGTGTTTACTATCATGTGACCAGCACACCTTTCCCCCTCACGTCCCTTCAGACAGCCTGATCTCAGGTTGCCCCAAAGAACTTGCTATATCCCTTCCCTTTCCTAAGCACAGTGTGATCAACGCATTGAGCCTTATATGGCCTCTCTGGCATGTTTTCTGACACTCTACCAGAGGGTCCAGGTCCCCATGCATTAACAAGGGTGTGGGAACAACTTGTAGGATGCCCTTGACATTCCATGCAAGACTGCGGAGGTGCAGCCACTGCTAGGCAACCAGGGTGGTCACAAGAGGCGCCCTGGGAGGCCATTCTGAACATAAAGCCACTTTTGTCAGCAGGCATGGGGACAGTCCCCTATTGTGGAACTAAGTCTGGAGGAAGGTGCAGGAATTTCTGAAGTGCTGGGGATGGGGGAGTTGGTCGGCACTGCCTGCTCTGTGCCCCCACAGCCTCTCTTGAAGTATCCAAACAATGTAACTGGGATCCCAATAGGTTATTTATTGTGGCTACTTTCCTCTGGCAGAAAGGTTGAAGAGTCGGTACCCTGGACCTGAGAAGGATCCTGGGTGCCCCTTGTATCAGAGCAAAATCCTCCTCATCATCTAGCCTGAGTCCAGATTTTTTTTTCCCCTTCTATTTTCAGATAACCCCTTCTCTCTTGCTTTCATCAGGTAAACACATTCCCAAGTGTAGTCGGGACCCAACTGACCCTGACTCATATACGATGTACATCCCAAATCAGAAACTCCATCACACCTAGGATGTCAACACTTCTGAAGAAGAGGACCCTCCCCTTCTGCCCGCAGTGCACAGGTCTCATGCATGGCTGCCCAAATGAAGCAAAGGAGAGGCAGCTGGGAGAGCCCCACCTTGCTTTGAGCTCAGAGGCCGAGTCCTGTGAGTTCAGCCTCCCATGTGTGGTCTGAGAAGTGAAATCAGAAAGTCCAAGTGCAAGTTACTATTGAGAGAATATGGGGTGGGGATGCGGACGCTAACAGGCCCAGGAATGTGTAACGACGGGAAGGAAACCTGCATACCTTGTGCTTCTTGCCATTACCCCTTACCCTGGGAACCTCCTGCTCCCCGAATCCCACAGTCACCTTGGCCTTTGAACTGGTTCTCAAACAAGCCAAGCTCGTGTTACCACAGCTGCTCCCTCTCCCAAGAAAGTTCCTCTTCTAACTCTTTCTGAGGCTGGCTCCATCTGAAACACAACCCGTCCTGTCCACTCAATCTCAGTGACTTCCCCTCAAGCTCTCTACTGTGTTCTCCTTGTTTATTCCCTGCGGGGGACCTGCCACCATTGGAGGGTGACCTACCAGCCCATTTGAGTCCCTGTGAGTCATCAATCGATCCCATCTAGAGTACAATCCCCCAGAAAGGGACCTCATCGGCTTTGTTCACCGCAGGGTCCCCCAAACACGCCAGGCCCACATAAGGGCTCCATAAACATTTACAGAATGAGTCAACACATAACGGAGAGAATAAATAAACGGCCGATGCCTTGTAACGGGCTTTGCACATTTGTTTGTACTTTACAGTTTACAAAGAACCCTTAGAGACATTTCCTTCGTCTAACTCGTGATTAGACTCAGGTTAAATAGCACTTTAAAAACACACACTTCACTCCTAGCCCCCACCCCCACCCCCAAGGCCTCGGACCAGAAAAACAAGGGAGCCTGTTCCCCTCGAGGGACCAGAATTTAGCTATGAATCCTCGTTCCAGAGCTACAGGACAAAGGAAGTCACCAGGCAGCGCAGAACCCGAGTGATGGTGTCAGTTTCCACGGCACAGAACATACTGAGAAGGGCCAACCTGGTGTCTGCAGCTGCTCAGTTAGCTGCCTTTGGAAGGTGCCGTGGTTCCCACCCTTTCCCTTAGGAGGTCCCAGCAGGATGCAGAAGCCAGATGTGAACCTGGCATCATCTGGAGGGGCCTGTCCTTTTAACACGAGCTGAAGAAGCGCCCTTTGCCAAGCTGAACTGCTGGAGACTTATGCCTGGCCCACTGTCCCCATCTGTTAGACAGGTTTGGAAAGGGTTAACACAAGGCTGGAGGGAGTGGTCCCAGACTGGGTGGTGCTATTTTAAGGACAAGACTGGGGTGGTTTGCTAAGCACCAGCACCCTGCCAGCCTCTCCACCTGGAAAAAAAAAAAAATGGAAAGCCAGTTCTCACTGGCTGATATTCAGGGTGAGAAGGCAAACAGCCCCACCCAGCAGAACCCTGGTAGCTGAACCCCTCATCTTTTCTGGCTTTTTAAGGGTGTCAGAGGTGTTCCAAGGGGTGGGGTTTGGGTCCTGGGGTGTCATTTCAGACTGGAAAAGACAGAATCTGAAGATGACTGTGCCTAGTCGTGCCAGGCAGTAACTGCCCTCACTCTCCCTCTGCCCACACAACTATCTGAGGAACGCTGTCTCCTGCTTCATATCAACATTTTAAAGATGAAGAAACCCTTTCTTTTCCTCATTTGTGATTGCCCTGGTATGACTGACTCGGTGCGTAAAAATGTTAAATCCCTGCCAAGGTCATAGGCTTGTCTCCTACAGACGTGCCACGCTTCCTCCACCTCCCAGGGTCAGCACAGCACACCCCCTTTGACAGAGAGACCAGCCAGTTACTACTTCCCAGGGGGATTGTATGGTTTTTGAGTTTTGCCTCTGTCACCTCCACCAGGAAGCCCTCCCTGGCATGGCCTGCCAATTACATCACTGAATTTAGGGCTTTTCTCCCATCCTCTCAAAGGATGCCTGACTCTTCTGTGTGTCTACCTTATGCAATAACTGTGACTTCCCATGCCAGGGACTGACTGTGGCTCCTATCTCCCGCTGCAGTCTTGTGACCCAGCACAGAGATGGTAAAAGTGTATGCTAAGTCGCTGTCACATGAAGGAACAAGAAGAGGAAGAAAAGACAGGGAGGAGGGAGGACAGGGAAGCAGGAGACAGGGGTGCTGAGGTCAGATCCATAGACACAGACACAAGATAGACCAATAGGAGGCTAAACTTGGATCAGGCTGGGCGCATGTGCTCACACCCTGGCAACAGGAGGCAGAATGGGCAGGGAACAGAGCGACAACCCTGCAGTCCAGCGGCCAGTGTCCTCGGCTCTGCTGTTCACTGGCTGCATGACCTACCACAAGCCAGTCTTCCATCTGAGTGCCAGATTCCCTTTTGCAAATGGGTTATTATAAGGCCCAAAGAATGTCCTGCTGCCTGACATACTGGCAGCTCAAATACCAGCTTTGCTTCCCTAGAACCCCAAGGTACTACAATGCCCCATTTGCTCTCCAAAGAGGGGAGGAGGGACCATCAGGGCACAACAGCCACAAACTGCCCTGTAACTGGACCCTCTCCCTCTCTGTTGCAATATCACCCAGACAGTTGAAAGCTTGTCCCCCAACACTGTCTGCAACCCGCTCTCGGTTGCTCTGAGCATCCTTTCCAGTAAAAGCAGATCTTTGCTGCCAGGGCTGGGGCCAGGGCCAGGCTGGGCTGCATTGAGAATCACAAAGCAGCCTCTGGGAGGCAGATGGACACACGCCACCTGCCCAGGATCCTCTGGGGCCCCCAGAAGGCCCAGGTAAGACATGGATCTGCATAGAGCCTCTATGTAGTCTTTCATCATTCCTGCTCTGTTCCCATGATACACCTGTTCCATCTTCCCTGCCCCAGGTGGCTCCTCCCCTCCTACAATCCACTAGTAACAGCTTGGGTCAGTCTCTGCAGAACTTCCCTTTAGCCCTTGAGCAGAGGGTTACTTTCCTCTTGGAGCTGCCCCATACTACAGAATCCGATCTGTACCCACTGGGAGGCGTGTCGACCAATCACAGATAAGGATTCTGTCTCTGGAGCTAAGAGATGCTGAAGCAGACACTACACTTTACTTGTATAAGCTTTTAAATTTGGTGTTATATGGCCACCAAGCAATTTCAAACTACATAGAAGAACTTTCTTGTGTGGTGGCTTTTTGGGGGGCTTAGGGGGTGGCAAGGGTCTCATGTAATCCAATCTATCTTCAAATTCACAATGTTGACAAAGATGACAATAGATTTGTCTTTCTGCATCCACCTTCCAAGTGCCAGAATTACAGGACTGCACCGCTATGCCTGCTTTAGGGAGTTCGGGGAATCGAACCTAGAGCCTTGGGCATTGTAGAGAGGCATTCTCCCAGCTGAGCTGCATCTCCAGTCCAGTATTCCCTAATAGTGTGCCTCACACCAGAAACTGCACTTCTCAAAGTACCCTACATATTAGCTAAAGATTTACGTGTTTCTGGGGTGGAGAGATGGCTCAGCAGTTAAGAAAGGGTACCGACTGCTCTTCCAGAGGACTGGGGTTCAGTTCCCAACACCCACATGACAGCCCACAACTGTCTGTGGCTCCAGTTCCAGGGGTTCTGGCACCTCACACGGACATACATGCAGGCAAAACACCAACGCACGTCAAAATAAATAAATCTTGTTTAAAGATTTGTGTATTTCACCGTCTGTAAATTGGCAAATATTAAGGTAGTTCTATCCACTCTGGGGTTGAGTGATACCTGATACACACGCAATTACACCGAAAAGATGGAGCATGGAAGGAGAGGAAGACTAAGAGATTGGCAGATACAATGAGGGAAAGACGATCAAGTCCAATGTAGCTGATGGATGCCGGTGTGGCCAGTGCGGGGGCACGAATGTAACAGCCCCATAGGCTCATAGATCTGCTCACCAGGGAGTAACACTATTTCAAAGGATTAGGAGGTGTGGACTTGTTGGCATGAGGGTCCAAAAGCCCATGCCACACCCAGCATCTCTCTCTTCAGCTACAGCTATGGAACCTGCCTGCACGCTGCCAGGCTCCCTTCCCTGATGCTAATGGACCAAACCTCCAGAACCGTAAGCCAGCCCCCAGTCAAATGCTTTCTCTTATATGAGTTGCAGTGGTCATGGCGTCCCCTCCCAGCAACAGAACACTGACTAAACAGTGCAGTGACTTCTGCCTCTCTGTGGGCTTGAAACCCTTTCTCCAGCTGTTTTGGAAAACACAAAATTGAAAACAAGCTGGAGTAAAACAGCCCCGGGCACAGACTGTTGCAGTCCGTCAAAGTTGAGGTCCTAGTATCTTTAGGAATAAGGAGTTTTCCAGACCTAATGTCAAGTGGAAGCACCGTGGAAAATCTGTGTGTGTGTGTGTGTGTGTGCGCGCGCGCGCACATGTGTGTGCGTGCATGCGTGAGTGTGCGTCCTATGTGTGCATGCATGTCTATGTGTTCATGTGTGAGCACGTGCATATGTGTGCATGCTTACACCCAGTAATAGTGTACACACCCATACATGACTTTCAATACATGGGACATACTGGCCAGCATTCAGTCCTGGTCCTACCCCATGCCATTTGCTAAAACCCTCAGCACTGCATTCATCTCGCTTGTCAAACAGAAACAAGCGCTGTGCCCTGGCATGTGGGGGAGTATGGTAAGCCCTGCTCAGGGAGGCCCTGGCTAGTTGTTTCTGCTGAACACACTCTGGAGGAGGAAGAGAGAACTGACCTTACAGAGGGCACAGGGAGGCACAGGGAGGCCTCCTAATACTACGCACACTTGGAATCAGGGACAAAAACGGTTGATGACGGGGGACTCTTGTCCCACCAGCAACACCATCCTTCTACACAGTGGATCAGGGGAGAGGTCTGGGGCCGCTGACTTCCCTCGGTCTCCTTTGCCTACGGTCTGCATTTCCAGCCCTGTCCCGACCCGTGTGGTGATGGTGGTACTGTTTACTCAGATGGGTTGTCCCTATCTAGCCCTTGCTGACCTTGAACTCACTTTGTAGCCCAGGCTATCCTCAAACTCACAGCAATCCTCCTTCCTCGGTCTCCCAAGTACTGGGATTACAGGTGTACACAACACGAATTTAAAAAAAAAAAGTATAGCACAAGCTGGTCTCAACCTCTTCACCCTCCCGCCTCATCATCTTCCACAAACTGTCTCCTCACAGTGCACAACCCCACCACAACGGACCTGCCCCTGACTGGTACCCATACACCCTGGGGGGAAACACTCAAATAAGACTTCCTCACAGAAGCCCATTCTAACCGCTGGCTTGGGTTGGTTTTCCCCATCGAGTGCCTCTAGCTTCATGTTTTGAGTCTGCTGTTTATTTAATATGTACCGTTAGCTCGCTAGCACCCAGCGCAGTGCCTGAAGCACAGGAGGCTCTAGGCAAACAATGTGCTGCAAATGAATCCCAAGTGTTTAAGAAAGTGATTTCACTCTTTGTGTATTGAAAAGTAAATTGAACGAGGGGCATGAATTAGAACAAAATCTAATGACACACATATGAAAATGCAGAATATAACCCATCGTCCTTTATACTAACTTTCAAAGTTAATAAAAATTAAAATTTGCATATGTAAGAAAGCCTGAAGTCCAATTCATTTCTCTCATAATTTATCTTCAGCTTATTCCTGCTTATTGTCAATAACACTAGTCTAAATTTATACTTTATTATTTAATATACCAATTAATTCAATTCAACATACCTACTATTTTCTGGTTTCTCTAGTACAACTTTCCAATGCATAAGTATTTTTACATAATGTAAGTTAAAATGCAATGAAATGGGCATTACAAGTCGTGTCCACTAAAAAGAAAAGAAAAATAAACAGGAAATAAAGAGGTCAGGGAAGGAGAAACAAAACAAACCCCACTACATCCACACTTGTCCCCGGAACACTATAAAGCTCTGAACGATTGAAGACATGCATAGTGTCTCATGCAGCCAGACTCCTTCCCTGAGGCAGGGAAAGGGAATGGCAGAATTCTCCAGACCCAGCCCGTCCTGCTGCCAGCCTTATGCAGAGCTGGTGTTTGCCTTGCAGGCTGACACCCTGCTGGCAGCTGCTCCATGAGGGTCTGGGTGCCTATCCTCTAACGGGAGAAAGTAAGACAGCCGCAGTCATGTGACTGAAGAGATCCAAGCAACCAGCAGGGTCACATCAGCAGTAATCTACCCTTGGAGAATGGTTCCTAGGGTCGTCTCTAGCCCTTCTCCTAACCATTCTGTTCTCAGGGATTCTGTGGACAGGAACTTATTCAAGATCACGATGCTTTGCAAGAATTCAACTGGCCAGGTGGCCATATTGCTCACCCCTTCTGCATGAATAAGCTCAAAGGAGAGCAGGCACTCAGTCAGGTTTACCAAGTAGCTGTCACTCAGAGTCGCTCCTTACCCCACGACTAAGACTTCCCTTCCCACAGCCATGCAAAGGTTGCTCGGGACAGACCCCAGCTCAACTCTTCTAGCATTTCCTGAGCCCCGAAGTTGCTTTGCCTCAGGGGCAGACCACACGCATTGACTGATAACTGCAAGGGTTCCAGGCTCTCTGGGAGCAGCTGCACCAGCCAGAGCCCATGCTGAGACTCTATCCCCAGTCTCCAGGTCTCCAGCCTGCTCTGCCATGTCCTTCACCCTCGTGGGTGCTGTACCCGCCACAGCACTCTGCAGGGAACTCCCCACTCTCACCGCTCTGCCTCAGTCTGTTGCCAGGGAAACCCTCGCCAGAGGAGATACAGCCAGAGACAGAAAGCGGATAACAGCTGAGAAGATGGTTCTACCCAGCACCAAGTACTGGCTAAGTACTAGGTCAGCACTTGCTGGGGCGGATTCCCCGGGGGAAAAGACACATCCGCCGTCTTTTCCTAAGAGGTATTTGAACGGAAGCCTGCTCTCTGCTCCAGAGGAGACTGCTACTGCTGTTCCCCCAAGAGCCCAGGTGTCTGTGAAGGTTGCTGGACCACCTAGGGGAGCTACTCCTGAGACTTGACACGGTCACCGCATTATACCCGTGGTGTCCAGGGCATTCCCAGGCTTGAGCTCTGTCATGGTTTCTCTTTTATCCTGTGAGGTAGAAATGGATTCTCCTTAATCTGCAAAAGAGGAGACTGGGCCATGCAACAGTGAACACCTTTTCCAAGATTAGGAAGCCAACTAGCTCCTCTTGGAGCCACAGACACCATCGCTCAGGTCAGGTAGTGGCCTGCCAGCCCTTCGGCCTTCCCTCTGAACTCAGAGGTTTCCGTGGGCGCTAATCCAAAGCTCTCAAGAGTTGCGTCCGTATCTTCTTGGAGCTGGAAAAGTCAGGCTGTGCGCTCTTGACTTGCCTTGCTCTCCTTGTTTAAAGAAAACCATGTGTACGTTTCCTTTGCCAAAGTTAAAGTGGAACCCAAGTTTCACCGGCTTTCGCAGCTGGGCAGAGGGATCAACCTTGGCTGTCTGGTGCCTGTTTGTGTCTATTTCCGGAGCACACCCTGGGGGCTGTCATAAGAAATGTCATCATCCCATAGACAGTACCTACAGGAAGACAGTGCCTCCAGTCAGGGTACCCGAGACTCTCAGAGTCCAGACTTGGGAGGCCCCCATCTGTTCCAATGTCCTACCCCACTTAAACTCTGCCTCTGCTCTGGTTACCCTGACAGCTCCAGCATTGAACACGGATGACCCTGTTTCTTACCAGCAACAGCCACAGAGGAAGCCAGGTGTGTTCAACCACGTAGGGAGAGCCCCTCCCCCTCCCCAGCCCCTGTGATACACACTTCAACCTTCTGCCAAGTGCGTGGAGGGTGAGAGCCCAGCCAGCCCCTACAAGGACAAACAGACTCACAGCACACGTGTGCACACAGTCACACACAGGCTGCACCAAGTAAGGAAAACTGCTCTCCCACCCCTCTGGGAAGATGTCCAAAAAGATCAGGCCCTTTCAAGTCCCCAGAGACAGATGAAGAGCCTGCACTTACCGGCCTCCCTCCTGGGGAAGATGGTCCTCGGCAAACTCATGAGCAGGGCGGTGAGGACCAGTGACAGCCTCCCACAGACCACGCACAAGAGGCACGGGGGATCCGCAGCTTCTCGGGCTGGGAGCCTTTGAATGGGAGTTACAACTACAAAGTGACTCTCTCTTTAGAACTGTTTTTCCTCGGCAGGGAGGGAGGAAGGGAAAAAAATCCCTTTCCCACTGCCAGAAAATCTTTAACGTTTCTCAACGGTCGGTCGCTTCCAACTCCGGCCTCCGTGTGAAGCGAGTGTGTATTTCACTGGACTGGAGGGAGCCCTCGGATCCTATGCCTCTTCCCGGACCACAGACAGAAATGCAAAAAAACCTCAGCCTTTCCCGTGGGCTTGGAGAACGCCGTGAGAGGGCAGAACCCAGAGAGGTCCGACATATGGAAAATGTGCCCCACTGTTGGGGCCACCGAATCACTCCAGTCTCTGTGCCCGCCCCTAATGTTTCCAGAGAATTCTGCTGTGTTTATGTACTTGCATGGGACAAACACAACACCCCAGATCCTAGCCCCACGTTACAGTGATTCATTTTCTCCCTCACACACAAACACAGCGCCTGTTCAATCCAAGTGGGAAACGCCTTTCATAAAGTTGCACAGGGTCTGGGCAGAGGGGCTGATGGTGAATGCAGCCTGTGTCCCCAGAAGGGCAGAGGGGCTCTGGGGAAGGAGGAGGCTGACTTTAATTAAGACAAACAGAAAGCTCTGGGCTCCTGCCCCGTGTCTGGAAAAGGAGGGATCAAAGACCAGGGGTTCCAGGGCACTGTTAAATGCTGTCAGGCTGCTCTGCCCAATTTTCCCTCTTTGCCTCCTTCTACTGGGTAGTACTTTTGGACTTGAACAAGATGTACTGTTAGTTTAAGTGACCAATTTGACTTCTGGCTTAGACAAATCCTTGGATTTCTTCACTGAAAAGACAAAAAGGATACATGGTAAGTGGGCAAACAGAACTGAAAGCGGGGAGGCTCTAAGGGAGGAGGCTCTAAACAGACTCGGGGTCGAAACGGACAACCTGAGACAGACCCTGGTGCAGCTCTCAAATGCCCTGCATCTTCCTAGAAGAGGACCCTATAGCGGTACCCTGAACCCTTTGACCCCTGTCATGCTCCACTAGTAACACACCTACACACACAAATATACCTCAGATTAAGGCTTCTTAATTTTTTTCCCTCATGACCACTTTCCACTCAAAAAATTTTTACATGTCCTTGGGGATATGGGTATTTTAAATAGATACTCAAATCGAAAGTTTATCAACAAATCATAAAGACCTTTATTTTAAGACCATTCTTTGGCATCTCTACAATTTTTGCCATTTATTAAATGAGAAGAATTCTTTATTTTTTACATAAAAGGCTAAGTCTTAGGGGAGTATCTGACTCCGCAGAATGTAGAGTTGGCCATTATTTTGATTTTCTCATCATCAGTACTGAGAACACCGCTTAGCGTCTATATGTAACAAAGTGGTGTAGGGCTATTCAGAAAGGGCTGGAAATTCTGCCCTAACCCCAAGATGAAATACATGTAATACATTTTTAATAAAACTCAAGTCAGCAGCTTACAGCAATTTTTGAGTAACTCATTGAGAATTTCATAGACTATATTTTGATCATATTCACCCCTCACCCCCACCTCCTCCCAGATTCACCATCCCTTCCTTCCCGTCCTCCGATTCTGTGACCTCTCTTCTCTCTTTTTTTAAAATTCATTGAGTCCAATTTGCTCTGCCCACATTCTCTCGGGTGTCTGCGCTCCACTGGATCCATACCTTTAAAGCAAACTGACCGTCTCTCTCTCTCTCTCCCAGCATCCACCAGTTGTCAGTAGCTCCTTAGCTAGGGGTGGACGTGGTGCCCACCTTTCCCCGACCCCGTTGTCGTTTAGTCTGTCTTGAGTAAGTCCTGTGCATGCTGTCACAATTTTTGTGAGTTCGTATGCACAGCTGCCCTGCTGGGTCTGAATAATGCTCTTTCTTTGTGGCCGTCCACCACCTCCACCTTTGACATTCTCTCCCCGCTCTTTTCACACTGTCCCCTGGGTCTTTGGAGGGAATTATGATGCAGACGTCCTGTCTAAGGTGGAATATTCCAGTCTCCTCACCTTGGCCAGTGTTTGTCTCACAGACATTGTTTTTGGTTTTGTTTTGTTTTGTTTTTTTAAAATCAAGCATTCTATCAGAACGCAATCCATAAGTTCACAAATTTAATACCTACATGCAGGGGCATGATGGCAGAAAACTGTTAAGTCTTTGCTATCTGTAACTAGCCCACCACATTTCAGAAACAGAGGAGGAAACTTTGGATACACTGTGCAAACCACTGCCATTCGTGGCGTAGTCTCGCATCTGAGCAGTGGCTTTGCAGACTGTGTTAACTTGCCTGCATGGCTGACTTTGTGAGACACAGTGGTAGCGGCTATAAAGCTGTGAGAATCCCTGAGCACAAGCCAGGACTTCCAGGAAAACCTTCAGTTTGGTAAGTGTTGGATTTAAAGGAGATTTTTATCATGGTACATTCAGAATCCTTTCACTCTTGGCAAATTTTCCCAACCCTCGCACTGAGTTCTGTGATCCCCTATGGGGTAGATACCCACAACCAAAGAAGGTGGGTTTAGATCAGCATTGTTTCTCAGAGCAATCATGGGGGGTCCAAGAGAGGCCCCTGCTGTCAGCACCTGAGGTCAGAACAGCTCCCCGGGAGTCACCCTGAGTGAGGGTGGGGACCTAGAACAGGGCTTCTACTGTTATCTGTACTCTGTGCTGATTAAGTAGTGAACGTCCCAGATGCTGGGTCTGTAGGACGCACTAGGAGAGCCTCGCCCTGCCTGCCATTTCCATGGTCCCCAACTGCAGTGGCCCTGGAAACAGGCTAAATAAACAAGGGAGGTATGGTGGCATTTACAGTCACAGGAAGAGGTCTATGAGATTGTACTAAGTGAGCAAGACCAATTACAAAACAGTATATTGCTCATGTACCTGCATGACGACACAAAATTAAATATGGAGAAGACAAATGGAGTTGCTTTTTAGTTTCGCAAATATTCCTTTGTTTATCCCATGACCCATTACATTAACCCTGCATTCCAGGAACAAGCCATTGTTTCAATCCGTGCCAAATTAATTAAACACATATTCAGGATTGGGAGGAGGATGTTGCTCAATGATGGAGACCCCACTTGACTCTCACTCCCATCACCCATTTCCTGGACTTCTGTGTTCCCCTGTGGCATTTTCAAACCATTCGTGAGAGGCCTCCAAGGCACTGTGGAGGGAGCAAGTGACCTGCTGTCCTCCGGACTCTGTCCTCAGAAGACACCGGCATTGACTTTCCATCCCTTGGCCACACCCCACACATTCTTACAGACAGAGCCACCACATGCAGTGATGGGGAAAGTCTGCACAACAGAGACCCAAGAGAGCTACAAATGACTCAGAAAACCCAGGAAAGCAGTTTAGGCCTAATGATGGCATTAAACCATGTGTTTTTCAACCCAAGGATGTTAAGTCCACCGAAAGATCAACACTCTTGTTCACATTAATTATTTTTTTCATTGCCATGACAAAACATTTGTCAAGAACGAACTCAAGGAAGGAAGGGTCTCTTTTGGCTCACAATCTGAAGCCATAGCATGGGGGAAGGAATGTGAGGTGGCTGGTCACATTGTGTTAGCAGTCAGGAAGCAGAGAGACAAATGTCCACGCTCAGTCTATTTTCTCCCTGTTATTCAGTGCGGGACCCTACCCCAAACTGTGATGCTGTTCACGTTCAAGGTAGGACTTCTCTCCTTCATTAAACTGTCTTGCAATCTCCCTCACAGACATGCATAGAGATTTGTCTCATAGATGACCCTAGACCTTGTCAAGTGAGCAACATAGTATAACCATCACCACTAAACATTGTTCAACCAACCTGTTATTTTTTAAATGTTCATAGGCTTCCGTCATTTTTTTTGACTCAGGGAATGAGTAAAATGATATAATCTAGTATATCTACTGATGTCATTTTAAATACTTTTTCATTTTTAGACGTTGGTGGTAAGGATAAACTGGGCCTCAAGCAGTATCCAGAGAAGAACAAATGCACAGGTTGGCTCTCTAACCTGGGTGATTTGCTAAGTATAAGCCACAGAGGAACAACCCACAAGTTCTGGTAGGTGCTCAGTGATTAGAGACCGCAAGACCTGCTCAGCTGTCAGCTAATGCTTGAGCTTCATACAATACAAAGAATGAAACAAAACAGATGTTGTGATCAAGCCTCGTATCCCCCCCCCCATGTGAAACTATAGAAACGATGCTCAGAGAGCCTAGGGAATAACTTTCAGGCCAGAGAACTAAGAAATGACAGAGGTGGGATTTACACCCAATAGTCAGACAAAACCAGCCACAAGTGCCAAGCAGTTTCGCAACCCAGAATTCAACAAATGCATCAGTGACAAGTCCCATCACATCGGCCACGAGGTAAGAGAGCAATGATATTTGGTACCTGGACTGATCCATGGAAACCATTATTTCTGGAGGATCTAAGCCAAGTGTCTTGAGCAAACCAACCTCTTTTCTCAAAGCACAGGACAGCAGGCCCTGAAATGGACCAATGTGAAGTTGTCCTGGCAGGACAAGTAACAGAAATATGGCTGCTGTCTTTGCCCCTACCTTAGCAGGCCCCGGAGAGCTACTGAACACCTGCAGAATCTTTCGTTCTATGGTGACCTTTCAGTACAAGCATGGGGGTGCTGATACATAAAGGGGAAATGATTTTTTAAATTTTTTTTTTTGATTTTTCAAGACAGGGTTTCTCTGTAGCTTTTGGAGCCTGTCCTGGAACTTGCTCTGTAGACTAGGCTGGCCTTGAACTCACAGATCTGCTTGCCTCTGCCTCCTGAGTGTTGGGATTAAAGGCATGCACCACCATCGCCCAGCAGAAATGACTTTCTTAAAAACAAGGAATCACAGAAGCAATGAGAGTCCTAATGACCACTGCCCACCTTCTCTACTCCCAAATCCAACTCGGTCCCCAGTGCTGGTGACTAAGGAGTCATTGGTTATACTGTTCTGTCCATAAACACCAGCAAGAAGAGCCAAACATACTTGGGCCAGGGATGCCTTATCCACAGGGATTCCTGGCAGTGGGCTCTTTAGCAAACTGCAGAAATGGATCCAAGCTTAATCACCTTCCACGTATTTTATACCTGCTGTGTCTTATATGTTTAACTTATAGACTGTTTTCTGAAGACTCAGAGACATAGTGTCTCATTTAATTCTGGAAGCTTTCCGTGTTTTCTTGCAAGTGTTTTCTATTATGTATTTTTTGCATTGTGTATACATACGTGCACAGACATAAATTCATATTCATCGGTATTCATCTGTGGCCGACTCATAAATTCCAAAATAACAATACATATGAACTATGTACGAATTCCCAAGAGCAAGCGTGGGTCACAGTGAGAAATTTGCCAAATCACCAGGAAGTCAATTCAGTGTGGCAAGGACTTCTTGGCGCATGCCCTGGGCCAGACATGATGCTGCCGTATGCCAGCTGGGCACTCATATGCCCACTCAGCTTCAGCGCCCTCTTCCATCCTCGTGGGTCTGACTCAAGCCAGCTCTTGGTCGAACTGGAACTCCGCTGAGGGGGTTGAGCAGTGGACGGCTACTTGCAAGCCAGTCCTTTGCCGTCCCTGCCTCTGTTTCCTCCCCAGGGGTGCTCTCTACTCTGATTCCAGCCTTGCTCTTTCTCTCCAGCTTCTTCACCATGGAAACTGACCACTCTCTGGACCATTCCTGGAGACTCCCACACTGCAGGATCTCTGGCTTTCCCTCCTGCGCAACAGCTTGTCTCCTTTCTTCGGGGATGAAGTGTTCTGACTCTTACTCTGACCCTTTCCATTCAAGGCAGCAGCTGCTGGCCACCCTAATCCCATATGAGGACAAATGATGGACAGAATATTCTAGATTGGATGTGGCAGTGATAGATTGAACACACACGTATGTGTATTCCATGTCCATATGCACCCATATACACAAGCCTGCGTTTAAACAGATAAATAAATAGGGGAGGTAACTCAAGTATGAACTTAGAGAGGGACCCATGAAGCACATGGGGACCCAGAGAGTATCCAGGGAAATCTAGACAGACACAACTTAGGAAACAGAACTAAAGCAAAGGGCTTACTCCAGAACATCATGACTTTATTCTCTCCTTGGAGGATTAAAGGATAATACGCCCACCGTGTAGAGGTTAGTCTTGCTCTCCCTACCTGATATCAGCCTGGTCTCAGAGCGTTGACTCAGTGGCCACAGCTGGGAAAAGCTGGGGGAGGCAGAAGCATGGCTGGAATGTTGGGCTGGGGGCTGCCATGACAAAAGTCTCTTGTCTGAATCCCACTTCTCCAGGAGAACTGTATGCACATGGATGACTGCCAACCAGAGAGAGACC
Organism: Myodes glareolus; assembly: GCF_982192425.1. Lineage (NCBI taxonomy): Eukaryota > Metazoa > Chordata > Mammalia > Rodentia > Cricetidae > Myodes > Myodes glareolus. The sequence continues at coordinate 13,315,530 of NC_142049.1, read as the reverse complement.
CACGGTCCACTCTGAAGCCATCAAAAATCTACATAAGGGCCACAGAGGGCTAACGACCAGTTCACATGGGAGGCCCCAGAGTCAAATCACCAAAAATAAAGACAGACAAAAAGAAAGAAAGAAACCATCCTGTCGTCTTAGTTGCAAAGGGTGAAGTCAGAGAAGCAGGAACATAGGGAGTGAGTGACTTGCATGACTTTCGGGTCAGGCTTGAGACAGCAGCTCAACAATGAAAGCCCAGGCTAGACCCTCATGGAAAAGCTGGCGTTGAGGCATTCCCACTCCCACCAGATGGAGACTGTTTCTGAGACCTTCTGCGTTTTCTGTCCTAGCATCATCTATAGCCATGACACACAAGCCCATGCTTCCAAAGTGTCCCGATGCCTTTTAATTATCTTAATGTGCAAGTCAAGCCCTAAGTCAGATGTTTCGGTTAGACACTGACTTCTCTCTATTCCTCTGCCACCTTCTGTTTAAGGCTCTTCTGCCATGCATCCAGGGTAACCCTCAACATCTTTTACCTTTCTGCCAATCTAACATTCTTCAATTTTTCCCTCTACCATAGTCATAGAAATTCGGCCTATACATTCTAGCTTACCCACTCTGAGAGGTCACATAGACTAGCCAATAAAATCCAACTCTGGACAGTTCCACCTCTGATCCCGTGCCCAACAACTGCCACGGGGGCCTTCTGACCACATTGTGGTAACCAACCCTGCTGCTTCCCCAGGCTCTGGTCCTGGTCTATGCCACCTCTAGTCTCATAGAGTCCCTTCAGACTGAGAACCTGTCCTGAACACCTGTACCATAATGCCCTAGGTGCTACACACCATAGTTACTCTACTCAGCTCCTCTGACCCTGGCCCCAGTAAGAGACCCTACCTTCCCTGGGACCCCTGCCTCAGCAACCTTGGCATCACACTCCTGAGGCTACCCTCAAGCCACCCAATCTATCATCCTCACCTCAGGATCCCAGCCTGGCAGCCTAAAATTTACACCAATAGGAAACCAGCATGCTAAAATCCACATGGTGAAAATACAAACCATATGATAAACCAAAACAGCATGACCCCTCTTCTCCATCACCAGTCCTATAATAACATTCCCTAGGGAAACAACTTAGATGAAATTCAAGACACAGAATTCAAAAGAACAATTACAAGTGTGTTCAATAAGTTTAAAGCATTCAGACAAGACACAACTAAATACCTGAATGAATATAAAGAGAATAGAGACAAAATAACTGAAATACAAGAAAAACAAATGGATAAAAGAAATTGTAAGGATAATGCAGGATATGAAAGTTGAATTCAATAAAGAGATAGAAACACTAAAGAAACCCCAAAGTGAAATGAACAGGAAATGAAAACTCAATAATCCTAATAAAAGTTCAGTGGAAAAGCCTCACCAACAGAATGAATCATGTCAAAAACACAGGGATGGAAGACAAAGTAGAAAAACTGAATCATTCAATAAGAACACATGACTGGAACGCACAAAAACTTTATGACACCTTAAAAAAAACAAATACATTTTTGGGCAGAGAAGGGGAGAATTCCTGTACAAAGGCATAGTTAATACTGTCAATAAAACCGCAGAAAATTACCAAACCTGGAGTAAAGAGACACTCATCCAGGTAGAAGAGGCCCACAGAATACAAAATAGGCAAGACCGGAGGAGGGGGAACTCCCCATGACATATGATAGTTAAAATGGTAACTAACAAACCTTCAGAGGTACTAATGACCTTGCATTTACAATGGTTAACTGAGAAACCCATATGGGTTAAACAATGGCCTTTAACGAAAGACAAACTGCAAGCTTTAGAATAGGTGGTACAGGAGTAATTAGATGCTCACCATATTGAAGAATCAACCGGTCCTTGGATTCTCCTGTATTTGTTGTTAAAAAGAAATCTGGAAAATGGAGAATGGTGACAGATATAAGAGCTGTCAACAAGGTTATCCAACCTATGGGCCCTCTACAATCTGGAATTCTTCTGCCTTCTCTATTACCAAAAAGATAACCTCTTATAGTAATTGATTTGAAAGATTGTTTCTTCATTATACCTTTACAAGAAAAGGATGGAGAAAAAATTACCTTCATAGTGCCTACTTATAATAATTCTCCGCCTACTAGGAGATGCCAATGGACTATCCTCCCATCAGGAATACTCAGTAGTCCTACCCTGTGTGCCAATACTTTGTAAGTCAGCCATTAGAAATAATACGTAAGCAATTTCCTAAGTCTATAATTTACCACTACGTGGATGACATTTTGATATCTGATTAAAATGCATATACTTTAGAAAGAATGTTTGAAGAAGAAAGTTTTGCCTAAATGGGGATTACAAATTGCTCCTGAAAAAACACAATGAGGAGATTCTATCAATTACCTCAGTTACTCAATAGGTTAACAGAAAATTAGAACACAAAAGGCACAAATTAGGAGAGACCAATTGCAGACTCTTATGACTTTCAAAAATTGTTAGGAGGTATTTCCAGTCTATGACCAGCTGTTGGAATAACACCTGCCCTACTAGTTCATTTAAAAAAATCTTATATGGTTACAAAGACCTTAATAGTCCCAGAGAATTAACAGCTGAAGTGGAAAAAGAACTGATGGTTGTTGAAGAGAAATTACAGGAGGCACATGTACATAGAGTTAATCCAAATCTTAATTGTATTCTAGTCAAATTGTCTTCCAGATTTCCCTGAGAGAAATTTTAATGCAGAGGGAAGATATTATCTTAGAATGGATCTTTTCACCACACAAATCAAGTAAAAAGTAAAAAACTTATATGGAAAAAATAAAAAAAATATAAAGTGTCTGAATTAATTATAAAAGGAAAATTGAGACTTCATCAACTAGCAGGTATAAACCCAGCAGAGATTTATGGTTCCTTTTACTGCTGATGAAATTAAAAAATTATGGAAAGACAATGAACCATGGCAAAGAGCTTGTGCTAAATTTTTAGGAGAGATTAATAGCAGTTATCCCAAAAGTGATAGACTTAACCTTCTAAAGAGAACTACTTGGACTCTTCCCCGAATTGTACGTGACTCACCAATAACTGGAGCTCATACATTTTATACTGATGCAAATAAATCAGGAAAGGCCGGTTACAAATCAGAAGAATTAAGTAAGGTGGAACAACCTTATAATTATGTCCAAAAGACAGAATTATATGCCACTCTCCTGGTACTAAGTGATTTTAAAGAACCTCTCAATACAGTTACTGATTCACAATATGCAGAAGGAGTTGTCTTGTATATTGAAACTGCTGAATTTATACCAGATGATACAGAATTGACTTCATTATTCATACAAGTTCAAGATACAGTCAGGAATAGGCTTTGTCCCATATACATAACACAAATCCAATCCCACATGGGTCTGCCAGTTCCTCTAGCACAAGATAATGCAGAAACTGATCAATTATTGGTTGAAAGTGTGCTGAGGGTCTCAGAATTTCATAAGAAACATCATGTCAATAGCAGAGGTTTAAAGAAAGAATTTTCTATTACATGGTAATAAGCTAAGGAGATTATAAAGAGATGTCATACCTGCTCTTTCTATAACCAAACACTGTTACCTGCAGGGAGCAACCCAAAGGGTACTCAAAGGAATGAAACCTGGCAGATGGTTGTGTTTCGCTTTACAGAATTTGGAAAATTAAAATATGTACACCACACCATTGACATTTATTCAAGTTTTTAATGAGCTCAGAAAAGGCTGATTCAGTAATCATGCATTTATTAGAAGTTATGGCCATCATGGGCCTGCACAAATAAAGACAGACAATGGTCCAACATATGTATCTCAGAAAATAAAGCAATTTTTGCTTATTATAATATAATGCATATTGCAGGTATTCCAAACAATCCTACAGGTCAGGCAGTTACAGAAAGATCAAACTGAACTATAACAGATATGCTAAACAAACAGAAAAGGATGGAAAATACCCCCAGAAATAGATTGCATAAAGCTTTATTAACCTTGAATTTTCTTAACGCTAATGAGAAAAGAACAACAGCAGCAGAGAGACATTGCATAATAGAAAAAACTTCTGAATTAAATCAGCCGGTGTATTTCAAGGATGTGCTGAACTCACAATGGAAACCATGAGATATGCTACGTTGGGGAAGGGGTTTTACTCTTGTTTCCACAGGAGAAGAAAAGCTGTTTATACCAACAAAATTAATAAAGATTCAATTGAAAGAGAAAAACCTCTTGAGAAAGCAGGGGTGACAATCATACAGGGAGTAAGTAAATCTCATAAGGGTTGGGGCAGGGTTCTATTCTTGTCTTTGCAAAAAAAAAATACTCATCTTCAAAGAGTCAAAAAACCTTGGGCATCTAGATGCCTAAAGATGAAAACATAGCTATCCAGAAAGAATCAACAAGCAGAAAGAAAACAGACTTACGATGCTGTGTAATCTGCATGGTAAAATTTGATTATCTTCACATGTATACATCTCTAATTAAAAAAATCAGAGCTGGCTTTGGAGATGGATGATAGCTCTATCTTTCTCTAAATGCAAGCATGTTGTTAAAAGAAAAATTTAGAATTTCTGTCTCATGTCAGGAGCCATCTGGTAAGGGACAGAAAGATTTTAAGAAAATATTTTACTTTCCTTCATGCCCATTTTGTCCATATTGCATCTTTTGTTGAATATATGTCTATATGAATGATGTTTAAGTTTTCAGCAATGAACAGTAGATTTTCCTGAAGCAATCTTTAAAGCTTCCAGGAAGAAGATGAGGCCCCACAACAACAGCTCCATCTCGTTGGCATGATGTCATGATGTCAATAGTGCAACTAGGAGACTGGTTTTTGAGTACCAGCTGTGGAAATGGTGTACCTTCTTTCAACATTCTGGCCTGAACTCCAAATAAGAACTTCAAAAAAGGCAAAAACAAAAACCCTAGCAACTACTCAGAGATCATTTGTAATTATACAAAACAGCAATTTTGAAATTTAACCATCATTTTACTTTTACAGGATCCCATAGAAAAAAACATCGCCGCCATGACAGCAGAAAACAATTCTAGAAGATGACGCCCCTCTCACAACAAAGTTTTTTCTCATGGTGAGTGACCCCATTAGGAGTTGATAATTACTCGCATAGGGCTGGGGGTTGGGTTGGAAATTATGTAGGCCTAGAGATCTCAAAAAAAAAAGGGGGGAGAAACTGAATGGGATAATAGGTAGATTATTCAAACAAACCAAAAGGCAGAGAAAGAACATCCAAATTAACAAAATCAAAAATGAAAAGGGGAACATAACAACAGACACAGAGGAAATCCAGAGAATCATTAGTTCATATTTTGAAAACCTGTACTCCACAAAATTGGAAAATATAAAGGAAATGGACAATTTTCTGGATAAATATCACTTACTTACCAAAATTAAATTAAGACCAGATAAGCAAATTAAATAGACCTATAATTTCTGAAGAAATAGAAACAGTCATCAAAAGTCTCCCAAACAAGAACACAAACAAAAAAAGGCAGGACCAGATGGTTTCAGTATAGAATTCTACAAGATTTTCAAAGAAGAACTAATACCAATGCTCCTCAAATTGTTCCACACAATAGAAACAGAAGGAACACTGCCAAACTCTTTTTGTGAGGCTACAATTTCCCTGCTACCCAAACCACACAATGACATTACTAAGAAAGAGAAATAAAGACCAATCTCACTCATAAACATTGATACAAAAATACTCAATAAAATACTGGCAAACCAAATCCAAAAACACATCAGAAAAGTCATCCACCATGACCAAAGCAGGCTTCATCTCAGAGATGCAGGATTGCTTCAACATACAAAAATTTGCCAATGTAATCCACCATATAAACAAATGAGGGGGAAAACCCCACATGGTCTTCTTATTAGATGCTGAAAACGCCTTTGACAAATTCCAATATCCCTTCATGATAAAGGTATTGGAGAAAGTAGGGATACAAGGAACACACCTCAACATAATAAAGGAAATATACAGCAATTCAACAGCCAACATCAAACTAAATAGAGAGAAACTCAAAGCGATTCCACTGAAATCAGGAACAAGACAAGGTTGTTCACTCTCTCCATATCTATTCAACATAGTACTTGAGGTTCTAGCTAAAGTAATAAGACAACAAAAGAAGATCAAGGGGATATAAATTGGAAAAGAAAAAGTCAAATTTTCACTATTTGATGATGATATGATAGTTTAACATAAGCAACTCCAAAAATTCTACCAAGGGGTTTCAACAACTTATAAACACCTTCAGTAATGTAGCTGGATACAAGAATAACTCGAAAAAAACAGTAGCCTTCCTTTATACAGATGATAAATGGGCTGAGAAACATCACCCTTCACAATAGCCACAAATGACATAAAACATCTTGTAGTAACTCTAACCAAACAAGTGAAAGACCAGTATAACAAGAACTTTAAATCTTTGAAGAAAGAAATTGAAGAAGATACCAGAAAATGGAACGATCTCCCATGCTCTTGGGTAAGCAGAATTAGCATAGTAAAAATGGCAATCTTACCAAAAGCAATATACATATTTAAAGCAATGCCTAGCAAAATCCCAGCAAAATTCTTCATAGAGCTCTATAGAACAATACTCAACTTCATATGGAAAAGCAAAAAACCCAGGACAGCCAAAACAACCCTGTGCAATAAAAAAACTTCTGGAGATATCACAATCCCTGACTTTAAACTCTGCTACAGAGCTACAGTACTGAAAGCAGCCTGATATTGGCATAAAAACAGACAGGAGGGCCAATGGAACCAAATTGAAGACCCAGATATCAATCCATACACCTACGAACACCTGATTTTTGGTAAAAAAAAAAAAAAGCAAAAAATATAAAATGAAGAAAAGATAAGATCTTCTAAGTAAATTGGGTGCATGGGGATCATGGGAGAGGGTAGAAAGGGAGGGAAGAGGAAGGGAGGAGAGCTGAGAAAAATATATCGCTCAATAAAAACAATTTAATTAATTAATTAACATATGACCCAGACACATTGCTCCTGGGCATGTCCCCAAAGGACTGTGGTTTATAATACAAAAATACCTCCATATCCATGTCCATCATTGTGCTCTTCCCAATATCTAGGGAACAAAAGCTGACTTGATGTCCACCAGCTTATGAATGAATAATGAAATCTATAAATACACACGTGTGAATTTTATTCAGCTGTAAAGAAAAATGAAATTGTGAAATTTGCAACCAAACAGAAGAAGCCGAAATAATTTGTACAGAGTGACCCAGAAGGACAAATGCCGCACGCTCTCGCTCGTATCAAGATCCTAAGATCCTAGCTTTGACTCTTCTGTGGTTTGTTTAACATGGAACACCTGTGGATGGGACCTGGAAAACAAGGGAGGGGCCTTTAGGGGTGAGGATTGCCCTGCAGGAGGAGGGAGAACAGAACAGGGAAGATGGGAAAACAAGGAGTGGAAAGATTGCAAGGGGGAAGGCGGAGGGGTTGGAGAGATGAGGATGTTTGGGGACAATTAATGAAAATGAAAGATATAAAAATGCCATACAGAAATCTGCTATTTTATAACCCAAGTTAAAAAAAATAATAAGAGTGAAGGGAATCACCTCATGTGGCTAGATATGGCTGCTCCTAGAAGTGGGTTGCTAAGCAAAGACACCTGATCCTTGGTCAGGAAGGCTCCAAAGGCCCCAAAGACAACGTGTTTTGTCACTTTTCCTGGTTACCCACCAGAACTAGAGGATAAGGACATATTGCTGAAGACACCACACACCTTGGTTGTAAGATGCAGAGAAAGCGAGCTAGAACTGAGCTGCGAAGTTCCCGCTAGCTCTCTTTCAAAGTGCTAGAAGACGTTCTGCAGGTTCCTAACGGAGAAAGGGTGTCAGTGGTCTTACCCAGCTGTGAGCCTTACCAACCAAAATAAACTGAACTGCCAAGTAAAATTGACTCACCTGTACAATAGGAGCACAGATGTTGAGGTAGCTAACATTCTATAACTAAATCTGAGCCCTGCTCCTCAGGAGGGAACCCATGTCTGGTACTGCAATCCTTGTTAATAACCAATGTCCAGGGAGGCCATAGGCCCAAGTGGGGACTTTGCTATTGCTGTTTAAATAAACCGACACAGCCTCAAACTGCCTTCTATATCTCAATATTTATACTCGTATTCAAAAGCTATCCTCAGCTTAGAAAAGGCTCTCTTTGCAGTGAACAGCAGTGAATCCAGAGACTCATGGCCGCCCAAGAGAGTGAGAAAAAGTGATGGTTGAGGACTCAGCTCCAAATGAGGTATTGCGTAATCCCCTAAGACTCAGGGACCAGTGCACAAGAGAAGGCAGAGAGCATGTCTCCAGACGGCAGATGAAAGACAGCAAAATGGCATCCTCTCAGCTCATGCAACCAATGCAATCATTAATTCGCACTGGCTTCAGTTGCTTTCACTGGGGCTCGCCCTGTCAACAGTCAATCATAGAAAGGGAGAGGCTTATAGGTCCCTTACTGACGAGTAGTTAGCTATTGATAGATTCTAGAAGAAGGAGGTGCCATTGTCATCCATGTATATCTATTGCTTTGCCCACCCAGCTCCAAAGTCATGCTCACACAGACAATCCTGGTTGAACTCGGTGGGTCACAAACTAAATTAATTAACATGAACACGTGAAAAAGGATTTGTAGGGAAGGTGGGCTAGACAGGGCTAGCAGAGCGATGGGAGAAGGTGGGGGTGAGAGTGGTCAGCATGCAGTAAGTTCACGTGTGAAGTGGTCAAAGAACAAATTTAACTTTCAGGACATCCAAACTTGCCTGACAGATCCAAGGCCACCGCCTTTAGCAAGTCCCTGTAGCAGCCACAATCCATATCCAGGCTCTTGCCATCCTGCCTCTGGACTCATTGCTTCCAGCTCGCTGTCCTCCGTCCTGCACGCTTCTGTGACCTGCCTCTGCCTGCACTTTTCCTCACTCAGGGATTGCTACCCTGAAACCGCCTTTCATTGCCCCACACACACACACCAGGGTGATCATGCCCCTTTCCCATGCTGTGTAAGGCTCTGCATATTCCTGGTGCCATGCTTTTCCTATCCACCTGCATGTCCTGCGTCTCCTCTGGACTGTGAAGACACGGAGAGCAAGACCGCTGCCCTAGACTTCACGTCTCCTTAAACAACACAGTGTCTGATATACAGCAGGAAGCCAAGTGTTTCTGCGCTAATATAGTGTCATGATTGAGTGGCTGAATTCTAGTTACTAAGATGCTAATGACAGGGAGACTATCCCAGAGGAGAAGGACCATGGTGACTTTGATTTGACAGAGTTCAGGACATCTGTGAGCCATAGAGAACAGAGATACCCAGTGTGTGCGCAGACGCAGGAACTGGACATGAGGAGAGAGACCTGAACTAGGACTAGGAAGTTAGCATATCGATCATAGCCAGGCATGGTGATATATGCCTTTAATTGGGAGGCAGGGGCAGGTGGATCTCTATCAGTTCAAGGAGTCTGAGGTCAGCTTGATCTACATAGTGAGTTCCAGGACAGTCAGAGCTATGTAACAGAGAGAACCTGTCTCAAAAAGCAATATATGTTAATATATATATATATATAGTAGGAGTAGTAATGGACCTTAGAAATGCCAGCACTCAATGGGCCACAATAAAAGAAGCAATATAGTATCTGGCCAGAGGAAAAAGTGTGGTGAGGTCGTGGACATCCCAGTACTTGGGAGGTGGAGCAGGAGGACCAGGAATTCTGGAGGACCGGCCTCAGTTACATAGCAAGCTTGAGGTAAGCCCAGGCTACCTCATGAGACTGTACCTCAGAACAAAGAAAAAGAAAATTAAAAGCTCCAATACAGAAACTAATAAAAGGGAGAGTCCATTATGCATGTTATGTTTTCATGCTTTATTTGAAATAGAAGAAGAAAGGGAGTGAGGGAAGAAGGGGGGAGGAAGAAAGGGAGGGAGGAGAAAGAGAGAAGGAGAGAGAGAGAGAAGAGGAAAAAGAAAGAGAAAAAGAAAATAAACTTCAAGAACCAAGAACCTTTGGCAAAAATAATGCCTTTGGCCTCCTGACTACTTTGGCAGAAAAACTAGCTTTCAGCAGCCTGTTGAATTAAATGGGTTCCGTTCCTAAGGATCTAAGGAGAAATGTTTTGGGGTGCGCAGAGGACATAGCAAATTGGTAAATCTGTTTGGTGACTTCACCCATGTCCCCAACCTAGTGCTAATTTGTACAGCCCAGAGTCCATTTCCCATTATTCAGAATTGCTGTGTATTTGAACAGAAATATAATCCATGTGTTCATGATTCACTCGCTCTTTATGTAACCAAATGTTGGGCTGTAGCTGTCTGATGTCCAGGAGGCCATCTGAACACTCTTTGCAGCCAGGGTCAAAGACTGCCAAGGAAATTAGGAGGGGAGAAATCTTGGCCGGCCTCCTCCAAAATCAGAGGCAGCCAGTCAGCAGGGAGACGAGAAATCCATTCTCCCAGCCACGTTCTCACCCTCAGATTCCAGATCCTGGAGATACACTAAACGAGCCACGCCAACAAACAGGCGATGCCAGGAAGCCCACTGTCATTTATCTAACCCGTCGTCATGTACATGATGTCCAATTTGGATCCTATAAAGAGAGCTTTCTTGGTAACTTTTTGCTTATCACATCCTAAGGATAAACCTGCTAACACCGAACTGGATCAAAGGGGAGAAACAAGATGTTGTGATACATTTCAGAGAAGAAATATGCTGTTTTCCTCCCCAGAGGGAAGAGTGGGCTTGTCTTTCCCACAAAGCATTCCAAAGCGTGGCGCACAAGTGGTAAGTCAATCCAATGGAATAGTATGAGGTTATTAAAATGATCTTCTCATGCCGGGTGGTTGTGGCACATGCCTTTAATTCCAGCACTTGGGAGGCGGAAGCCAGGTGCATCTCTGTGAGTTCAAGGCCAGCCTGGTCTACAGAATGAGTTCCAGGATAGCCAAGGATACACAGGAAAACCCTGTCTAGAAAAAAATTAAATACTATAGATAGATAGATAGATGGATGGATGGATGGATGGATGGATGGACGGACGGACGGACAGACGGACAGACAGACAGATAGATAGATAGATTGAATTATCTTCTCAGATTATCTTATATAATGTAGCAAAATAGTCACAATTTAAGTAAAAAATTCTATTACTTAATATAAAAAATAATATATAAGTAGAAGCTGATTCTTTCAATTATGACATAGATGTGATGTTTATTGTATTAGTCAATCCTTCCAAAGAGGTGACTCAGGAAACCAGGCCGTCCCCACCTTGTGTTTCTGACATCTCAATGTAATTCCAAAGCAGAAAGAAAGCATGGAGAATTTTACTAGGGTGTAGCCATTGGTGAACGGCCCATGCTCCAGTAAATATCCTACCACTCAGGGCTCATGCAAGCAACGCTAATTAAACTCAGTGGTTCGATGAGTGTGGGAAGGGGACGTGGGAATAATGGTCTACATAAACAAATTATAGATGTGTGAGATTGTCGAAGAATAAGGAAGACAGAGAGGAAAGGTTTCTATGAAAAATATTTATCGGTTCTGCGAGAGTGGCATTATGGACCCAAACACTACTTAAAGATCCCGCCACCTCTCAGCACGGCTACACCAGGAATAAAATTCCACTATGAGGGGCTGGAGAGCTGACTCCAGCGTGTAGAGCCTGGTTGCTATTGCAGAGGCCTCAAGTGCAGTTCCCAGCACCCATCTGTAACTCCAGCTCCAAGAGACCGGACTCCCTCCTTTTGCCTCCAACAACACCATACTTAAATGCACAAACTTGCACTCAGACATATACACATCCACACAATTAGCTTTTAATTAATTTAAACTTTTCAATGTAAGTTTTGTGCGCATAAACCATACTCACCCACCAGTCACAAATTGATCCCAGCATTTACTGGCTTCACACTAGACACTGAATATCCACATAAAGTCTGATGTGAGCGCAGCAGTGGCTAGCTGGGGCCAGTCAACACCATGAGGCACTGAAAATTGGCAAAGCTTACCTCATTTTCCTCTGTTTTCCACAGGGCCATTGATTCCTTTTTTAATCAGAACACTACAAGTCAACAGGTAACAGTTGCTTTGGTAGTATGATCCTTAAATCTGACCCTCTGCAATCTACTTTCTCTGAGTGGATGGACCTCCAGGATCATATGGTGTGCGTGTGCGTGTGTGTGTGTGTGTGTGTGTGTGTGTGTGTACATGTGCATGTGTGTGTGCATGTGTGTCCTTCTCCTGCTTGAGTGGTCTCCACTCTATGAAACTTACCAGTTCCACTCAAGGGTCCTCCCCAGCCCCAGTCTTCACACTCCTTTTGGTTCTTTGAAACATTTGGACTTGGTAACTTATTTGAGTATATACTTCTTTGCATTTCTGTTTCCATTCTTTTCCTAGATTGGCCAAGTCTCTCACTGCTGGCAGAAGAGAAAAGAGACAAGAGAGAGTCCAGTGAAGCAGGGAAGTAATGGAAACCACTAACCTTAGGACATACATAGGAGTTAAGCTTCTTCGGTCCTGTCGCTGATTTTCTGACACCACGTTTACCTGACTTGTCAAACCCAGGTCCAGAGGGTCAATTTCATGATGTAATCAATAAACTAAAGAAAAACTCCTTTGATCTCAGGGGCAGAGAGACTGGAGCCTAGCGCTGGTCCCACCGGGTAATGAGCAGAATAAGGAATTCGTGAAAGAAGGAAAAAAAAAAAACATTGTAATCTATTGATCTTGATGTCCAAGCTGGATTCACCTCTCAGACGCAGTCTCAATGGGATCCTGCCTATGCAGCCTGGCAACAGCCCAGGTAAAGTAAACCCAAGCTCCGGCAAGATTAGAAACAGCCCGAGACTTCCCCAAAGTGGGCTGATCTCCATTTCCGAGACCCGAAAGTTACTGCTTATCGGAGAAGGTTTGGCTGAGCGCTTCCTAGAGGAGGCCCCTGCTACAGGGACAAAGTGGTTTAACCTTGAAGGCAGCCCCAACACCACTGAGGACCAAAGTGAAGCTAGGCCAAATAGGGAACCGTAAGAAAGTATTTACCAGTACCTTGTGGGGCTGCTCTCTGGAAGAAGAGGACCTTGGACTAAGTCGCTGTGGATGGATTCTCTGCTTCAAGGAGAGCTAGGAGGGGAGGGGAGGGGAGCCACAGCAACCCTGTGTGTCTCTCTACCGTGTCAGGTAATATAACAACAAGGAAGGAATTCTGGGATCATGTAAATTGGTTACCTGTACCTGACAGCCTCCTAGGGAACACTTGGAAGGAGGTGGCAAAAGATAATCCTGGTTGCTGTTAATTGCGTTTATGTAAGTCAGTAATTAGAGGCGAGCCAAGGTGTCAAGAGAACGCTGGTAGTGGCTGACTATGTCTCTGTGCCTCCTCCAGAAAGAGTGAGGTATGCCCCTCTACCTCAAGCTACATCAAAGGGGCACCAAAGAAGCACTTAGCAGTGTAACTGGCTTACCTTCTCAGCTTTTGTTTCATGAGGAGACACAGGGCTGGTGCTCACTCCCAGTGGAAAGACTAAAGAGAGAAAGAAAGAAGGGATGATTGAGGTGCCACTTCGGTGGCAAAAAAAGAAAAAAGAAACAAGCAAGAAAATGAAGTAACTGCATTGGGAATTGAGCGGATCAAAGACTCCTTGGCCATTTCCTATAGACCAAACACGCAAGGCCATACTGTCTGGAGCTTAGGTGGTGGGTGGTCTTGGGAAGGTAGGAGACCTGGGTGGGCAGAGCACAGAAGCACAGGGCTGCAAGAAGAAGAAAGGGCAAATGGCTGGACATGACATTCAGTCACTTTTGACAGCAAGCTATAGCAGGCTTCCTTTTGGGCCACCAACCATCTCCCAAAGAAAGACTCTGAGACTTCATATTAGTTATGAATGTTCAGTCTTAGCTTATGCTTGTCCCACGAACTCTCACAAGTTCATTTAAATTGTTCCTCTTCATCTGTGTTTTGCCTGGGGCTTTTTACCTTTCCTTCATTCTGTATGTCCTACCCCTGTGTCTGGCTGGCTAATGACTGCCTGATTGACTGGCCCAGGGCGTCTCGCTCTCTTTCTCCCTTGTTTTCTTCTCCCTCTTCTCTCTCGTTCTCTCTGTTTCTGTCTGTCTTGCTTGCCTAGATTCTTCCCACTACTTTTTCTCTCTACATGCCAGCCCCGCCTACCTCAGGTTTTTATTAGACCAACCAGGTCCCTCAGATAGGTAAGGTAACATATTTTTGCATAAACAAATGCAATATAAACAAATGTAAAATCTTTACACTGGTTAACACAATTAACCAAATGTGATACATTTTTAAACGCAGAACAAACAAATGTAGCACATCTTTGTCAGTTAAAGTGACAGCCCACAACAACAAACGCTCAATTAAGTCCATACAGAAAGGGATGATTCCAAGCAACTCACTCAAACATTCAAAATAGTCAGCTTGGCCATGTGCAAAGACCAGAGAACACAGAGGATAGTCTTCTGCGAAATACCATGATCAGAGAACTTACCGGATATCCTGATCTCTTCTCCTTCCCCCAAGCTCCAACTCCAAAACATCAGAAACCGCAGTGGGTGAGATGTGGGAGCAGATACAGCAGGGGCTGAGACCAAGCTCAAATTCAACACTGAGTTTAGAAAAAAAAAAAACTGAGACAGCATCGTATGTCTCCCAGACAGAATTCAATGTCATGATCCTCCTGCACCAGCTACCTAGGAGCTACAATTCCAGTCTAAACATTATATTTTAATTGCTAGAGTAAGTCTATGTTGAAGTGTTTCGGAGCATAAAGTAGTCAAAAGTCACTTTACTGAGGGGACAACCATCTTGGAAATTCATTCCTTGCATGCTCCACCTTGAGCTAAACAGGGAGACAGGCAGGAGAGTAAAAAGGTGTACTAGCCAATGAAAAAGAGAGTTGAAGAGAGGTGGATTGTCCATGCCGGGCAGATCCCCATTGGGTCTGCCTCCTGAAAACTCCTGAGACCCTACCCTCCTTGAAGACTTTCTCTTCATCCAACTGTGTAACAAGGAATAAAAAGCAGGAAGCTGACAATCCCCAAGCAGTCCCACAAGTGAGACTTGGAGAAACACATCCACCGCAGGCTGGCACATCCTGCCCCTCAGATTTCACAGTAAGGTAGTGCCAGCTACCCTCAGTGTCTCCTTCTTAGTAAGGTGCTTTTTATTAACGCCTTTCTCCCTTGCTTCTGATCACCTCCCATATAAGGGGTCAAGGTCACTTTCACCTTTTTTCTTGCCCCAGCCGGCCTCCAACCTCTCCCATCTGCATCCACTGCCGGCAGCCACTCTCTCCTGCTGGTGTACATACCCTACAATACTGCCCTCCCAGAGGAAGCCAGGGAAGTATGGAAGGATGCAGAACCCAGAGACCTCTTCTGCTACTCTCTCATCCTGCCCTGAAAGAGATCATATCTGAACTCCTTCCTCCCCATCCCTCCAGCCCCCAAGCAAGCCAGGCAAGCTCTGGACCCTGGCAGCTCAGCAAGGGTGGTGCTGCTTCCTGCCCGTCTGTTTGGAAGCACATTCAGGAGACAAGACAGGTGTTTGGCAGATGTTCAACCTTGTTCCCTTCAGCCAACAATAATACACCACAGAGACTACGCAAGGAGGGAAGGGGGAGGGGGTTGCCCAACAGTGAGGACAGCCACTTGAGGCACCATCTCTGTCCCTCTAGAGTGGGGAGAAGGGAGGACGTCCATGCACTGAGCAACTCCGTACGCTGAGCATTCACGGCATCGCATGCGCAGTGTGGGATTCTGGAGGGACCCTGGGTGGGCCAGTCTGGTACATCACCTACCCCGGTGAATACACACCCGGGTGCTCAGGAAGCCTGCAGGAGCTGCCGGCATCTCAGTGGCCTAAAATACAGCCCAAGGTCTGCCGCCAGACACACAGGGCAACTCGAATGACTTCTTCACCAGAACTGAGTATTTCCTCAATGTTGATCGGGATAAGTCTCCAGACGACTTCTGGCCGTCCCGTTTTAGTGGGCAGGCTGCCTCTAGAAACTATCGATCTAAGCCCGAGTTTCTACAGGGAAACTGAGTTTCAAGATACACCCAAACAGCACATATATTCTTTTTTTAAGGATTGGTTAAAGTATTAAAAGATATTTAAATCACAAGGAGGCTATGAATGTAGCTCAGCTCACAGCTGACAAGAGGTCTGGGATTCAACCCCCCCAAGCCATAAAACAGGTAGAAAAAGACTTAATTGACAAATATTACAAATATTTTATATAAGATGCACAATGTGACAACTTGAGAGACACCACTCAGGCTGAATATTAAATGCTTCTAGAATACTCTTTCAGAGGGCTCATCTTTTAAAAACCATATTTATTCTTTCACAGTTTCATACACACATCCTGCATCAGTCTCTCATTTTTTTAGGAGATAAAATAAATATTTAAAGTGATGCTCAGTATCTTTGGCGATCAGGAAAATGAAAATGAGAACATTAAACCCCACCTCACCCTGCCTGGGAATGGCTATTTGAAAAATAAGTTCGTGGGGATGTGGGGTGGAGGAACTTTTCTACTTTATACTCTTCTAGTGAGCATGTCGGCAGCTACTGTGCAAACAACACAGAACTTCCTCCTAAAACAGTGTCACCACCAGAGCCAGAGGGGTCAAGGACACCAGGGGAACACCGCCTAGACAATCAACTAAGCAGAACCCAAAGGGGCTCGCAGAGATTAAAGCAACAAACACAGCCCCATATGGGGCTGAGCTAAGGCCTCTGCGTATATGTGTATACCTTATGGTTGTGTAGCTCGGTGTTTGTACCGGCTGGTTTTGTGCGTCAGCTTGACACACGCTAGAGGAAGGACCCTCAGCTGAGGAAATGCCTTCCAGCTGGATCTCAAGGAGGAAGCGTTTCATCATCTAGTGATCAATGCAGGAGGGCCCAGCCCACGGTGGGTGGTGCCATCCCTGGGCTGCAGGTCCTGGGTTCTGTAACATGGGCTGAGCAAGTCAGGGGAAGCAAGCCAGTAAGCAGCACCCTCCATGACCTCTGCATCAGCTCCTGCCTCCAGGATCCTGCCCTGTTTCAGTTCCTGTGCTGACTTCCTTCAGTGATGAACAGCAATGCTGAGGTGTAAGCCAAATACACCCTTTCCTCCCCAACTTGAGTTTTGGTCATGATGTTTCTTCACAGCCATAGAAACTCTACCATGACAATGTTCTTGTGGGACTCCTAGCAGTGGGAATAGAGGGCTGTCTGACTCTTTCCTCTGCACTTAGGGCCCTTTTCCCACATCCAGCTTGGATAGGACAGTTTGTGCCCAGCCTTATTGCATCCCATTAGTCCATGTTCAGTGAATATCCATGGGAAGCCTGCTTTTTTTTTTTTCTTTTTTGGAAGGGAAACAGAAGAGGAGTTGATCTAGGGTAGAGGAGAGGCAACTGTAGTCAGGATGTAATACAAGAGAGAAGAATAAAAGTTAAAATAAGCTTATTTAAGATTTAGAAAAAAAACAATATAGCTACCACATGAACAGGACAGTACGCCCTCTAAGGATGCACTGGAAGGAACCAAAGTCAGCATAGAACAGGGACATCTGAACACTGATAGCTATTGCTGCGGTCATCACACGGCCACACCATGGTGTCAGCCTAGGTGCACTTAAATAGGTGAATGGCGAAGACAGGAGGAGAACACTTTACATAGTATTGACTATGCAATGAATTTCAGGCCAACCCAGCTATACAGCGGAGACTTACTCAAAGACAAGATGTAAAACAGAACCACTGAAAGGAAGGAAGGGAGGGGGAGAGGAGGAGGGAGGGGGAGGAAGGAAGGGGGTGGAGAGATGATTCCATAGTTAAGAGCACTAGCTGCTCTTCCAGAGGACTTGGATTTGATTCCCAGCAGCTCAAAACCGTCCGACACCCTCGTCAGATCTCCGTGGGCAACAGACACACACATGTGGTGCTAAGACATGCATGGCAAAACGTGTAAAAAAAACCAAGGGATCCTGTTCTACATGTGTACTATGATCTATACGGTACTACGTATACACGTGTACTATGATCTATACGGTACTACGTATACACGTGTACTATGATCTATACGGTACTACGTATACACGTGTACTATGATCTATACGGTACTACGCCTGTAGCTCCCCTGCCGCTACAGGTTGGTACTCCTGCTGGGAACCAGACTTGAGACTTAAAAGCACAGAGACAGAGACAGAGACGCAGGGACACGGGTCATCCTTGATACAAGAATGACAATGCTCTCTTTATTGTGCTCAGGGGCAGCTTATACGGGGATCTTAGCCACACCCAGCTCTCGGGATCTATCAGTTGCAGGCCCCATCAGCCTGCCATCAGGGTCTCGTGCTCAGAGCAGCAGCAGGCACAGGTGTTTTGCTCGGTTCACTGCAGCAGGCAAAGGCTCTCAGGCAGGCAAAGAAAGTCGGGGGCCAGGGAGCTACAGCTCCCAACAAAAAACGCCCATACACAGAAGATTAAAATAAAGGGATACAAAACAAGGTACAGTCTATATACACAACAGTGTATCGCTAGTAAGGAAGAATGAGCCAGATGTGATGCCTGCTGCCTACCAGCACTTAGGAACCTGAGGCACGAGTTCAAAGCCAGCCTAAGATACAGCGAGAAGACCCTGCCTCAGAAGACAAAGAGAATGAAATTATTCCATTTACTTGAAGACACATGGGACTGGAGACCATTATGTTAATAGAAATCTCAGAAACACAAAAAGACTGGTTTTTTTTTCTTTTCTCATATGTATGGGGGGATGGGTGGTAACCTCAAAGTTGAGAGACTGGAACTGAAAAGGTCTTGGAGGTTCGGAGGAGAGGAGAGAATGCACTGGAAGATAGGAATGGAAATGTGGACACACTTTAACGAGGTAAACGCATGCACGGAAATTTCATGGTGAAGCTCACTAATTTGGGCAGTTAACCAGTTAGCATATGCTAATGATTAAAAGAAAAAAGAAAGTCCATCCTTTCATTATAATTCAAGGAATTGCATGATTAATTATAATTAAATATTGTCAGCATTATTTTCCAAATTTTTCCACTAATGGTTTTAAAAGCAGCCACACGCCCAAGTGTTTTGAGTTATGTAAGCGGCCATTAACAGTCTAAGACTCACCAAGCTACACAAGGCTTCACGGAGTCCGAAATGAGCCACCAACAAAAAGACACAGGATTATTTGGAGTGCATGGGGAGCGGGTCTGCTAAGCTGCAGAAGGCACGGGAGAAATTAAATGCTTGAGTTTGTTCTTTAACAAATCAAAATTCTGCTTGGTATTATGTTTCTTTTTTCCTTTAGAAAATAACTACTGGGGCTTTATTGTGAGGTGTCTCAAAAAATAAATAAATACATACATACTATCACGGTGCCATTCAAGAAAAATTACAAGTTACAGGTGAATGCTGGAGAGCCAAGGGCTTTCATTGCAGCATTCCCAAGCCAAGGATATTTCCAACTATATAAAACTGTGTGTGTGTGTGTGTGTGTGTGTGTAACAAAAAATATAGAGAGAAACAAATTGATGCCTTTCATGGTCTGTAGCTCTGCCAGTCTTTTCCAAAGAGAAACCCTGCCTTGAAAAACCAAGCATCAATTAATTAATTAATTGAAAATTAAAAATGAACCTCGGAGCACGTATAGGGCTTGCTCCCCGGCTCCTTGGGAGCTTGTGTCCGCGCTCAGAGCACGTCTGCACTCATGCCCTGAGTCCCTGGGAACTGCCCTGCTCTCCTCTGCTTCTTCGAGACTTCACATGCGAGATCTCCCCTAGCACAGCCTTCTAGGTTCATCTCCGTTGTCACAAATGGCACTTCTGGTACCGCCAGGTGTTCCTGACAGGATCAGTGCTCAGGTCTCCGCCCTACTCCATGACCGCTTCACCGGTAGTCTCTGCTGCACCCCCACCCCAACCCCAGCAGACTTAAAGCTGAGCTTGTCCTTCAGCCTCCCTCCCGCTGCCTCCTTCTCACCAGTCCATTGCCCTGCAGGCATGGGTCTTCCCACCAGCTCTGATGATATCAAGCTCCAGCTCCCCTCAAACAGCTCCGTGTGAACACTGCTCACCTCCCACATGAGTGAGCATGGAGGATCGGAGCATCCCTTTGAGCTTTCGTTCAGAATTACCGCCCATACCCACAATTCCACTGTGCCGACTGGGCACAGCGTCTTGCTTCGTCCTCTGTCAGGAGCAGGGCACATTTGCAGCAGGTCTCAGGGCAGAACTTGAACGCATATCCAGAGACACATCCTAGAATACACCTCGGCATTTCCGGGTCCAGGTATTAGTCGTCCGGTCGATCTCAGGCTGTCTAAGAGGCAACCGAGTTAGAGGATTGAGTGCTCTGAGCTGAAGTCCAGGCTACCGAACTCCCCTCCTTACCGCTCATGTGACACAGACTCTGCTAACCTATCCTGTGGATTCCCTGTCCTGTAAATTTCCGATAATGCTGGTACCTATCTCGTGGGCTGTGAGGATTACACGGCTTGCCGTGTTCACACTACAAAAGGCCCAGTACACAGCTAGTGGTCAATAAATGTTTGGTGATGGCCTCAGCAATAATGCTCCACACAGAGGACAGACAGGGTCCTCCATTCCCTGCCTTCAGAGAGCCTACAGTCCAGCATAGCAGGTGGGCAAAGAAACAGCATTTTCATCCACAGTGGAAGTTGGCGGTGAAAAACACCAGTTCACATGCGGTGCCAGGCAAGTCTCCCCACATCCTAAGCGTCCATTTACTACATAATGAGGCAACGGCAGTGAGCGACAACAATATGAGCCGAGCCACGTGCTGAATGGGTTCAACAGATGGCAAAAGCACGCACACAGTGCGTGCATACTTGCCGCTTCTCTAAGAAGCCTCTACATAATGATGCAGAAGAGAAACAAATACTAAAACCTCGATTTTGCAGGACTAGAGAGATGGTCCAGCCATCCACGGCACTTATGCACTTGCAGAAGATGTGGATTCAGTCTCGGTACCACCCAGCTAATGACCATCTGGAACTCAGTTTAAAGGGATTTGATTGATGTCCTGTTCTGGCCTCTGAGGGCATGGCACACACGTGGAGCACATACACACGTACAGGCAAAACACTCTAAAATATATTTTTAAAAAACACTAAAGTAAAAATAAATAAAATTAGCGTCAGAAGGCAGCATGCAAGATAAGCAAGATCACCCCAAGACCAGACAGCACTGGGAGTTGCTGGTGGTAGATGGCGGGCAATCTTGCATAACCTTTCCCAGTCTACACAGATGATGATAGGGATGGGTGACATTACAGACTATGGCAAAGAGGTGCCCTGACCTCCCATAGTCTCTTAACAGGGCGCTTTTCATAATTCTTTCCCTCTTAAAACATTCATTTTTGAAGCTGGGAAATCCCACATTATTTGACATTAAACCTAACTGAGCCCTTTCTTGGAATTGACTTAACGTTATTAATATTGACCTCTAGTGGCCATCGTTGGCAACTGCATGCCAAATCGGGTGCGATGCCTGTCTGCAATCCACTCCTGATTCCTGGTTCTGCTCTTCAAAGTACTTAGCAGTTACAAGCTGAACAGGCCCTACCGCCAAGTAACTGCATCTTGGAGGACCCGCCTCTGGCTTCCCTGAACTTGTGAATCCCTTCCCTGGCTGAGGCTCTTTCCCCTTCCGTACATTGCCAGGTGAGGCCATTGGCCCCTGCAGGCTCTGTCTTCTGCCTGCCAGGCCAGGGATGCTGCTCACGCGGTTTTCCTTAGAATGCGGTTTAGAAAAGCTTCTTTGATCCTTGAGCGTGTTTGTTTGTTTGGTCTGGATTTTTGTTTTTGTTTTTTATAATCCAGTTCAAACCTTCCTCTCTAGTCTTCAAGCAGGATGTGTGTTGTTTCCTTTTGATTTGCTAAAAGAGTTTAGTGACCAACTGTTTGCTAGACACGGGTTCTCCTAGGCCTAGTAACCCAGTCAGGCTCTCATGGACAATAACAATTTATATTGTATGACCATCAAATATGTAAGTGGAACTACATGGTTATTTCTTAAAAAAAAAAACTCTAGATGATGAATTTAATAGTGGAAAAGGTGTTTCTAATTTTGCCTTTGGTGAAGGAATAAAAGTTAAAAAAAAAAAAACAAACCCACTCCCCAGAAACCCACCAATCAGATCTGCAATCTGCACTTCAGGTCTTCAGGCCTTGGGCCTCTTTCTCACACTTGTGATCCCAGAGGCAAAGATGACCTCCTCCTCCTCCTCCTCCTCCAGGTGACCTTGAGGCCCTCCTTTCTTCCCGCCCCCTTCCTCTCCCTCCCCACCTTCCCCTCCATCTGCAGGTAGAAACAGATGAACTTACAGAGCGATGTTTACCCGCATCATTTCTTCCTGCAGCCCTGGGGTGGGGAGGGAGGACTTGGAGCTAGAAAGTGACCAAATCTCATCTCTGGGATTATCCTATGTTCCTACTGCCGGAGGAACATACTGCTAAGGTTCCACTCAGTCCTGAACTTGGATTTGCTACCAGTGACCAAGGAAGGATGGGAGGATTGCCAGCCTAGCAGATGACAGACACCCCGTCTGAAGGGAAGCAGCCTCTACCTTGGGCCTACTCTCTCCAGGCAACCACCTCACCTTCCCTAAACACTTGCCCATCTGTGCTTGGTTCTTAGCAATGGGGTCCTTCTCTATCACCTCTCCCTCCTCCTCTTCCTCCTCCTTCTTTATCCACCAAATTGTGAAGCCCTGTCTTTCTCCGAGTCCTCTCCAGCCTATGCCTTCTCTCCATGCTTCCTAACACTGCCTGAATTCATCCCGATCCCTCCACAGCAGTCTTTCTAAAGTGACATCATACACCTACCTCTGCAACCTCTTTCCGAAACGGCATCACCTTCAGGCTAAAAATTCAAGCTCCACTGCTTGATACATGAAGCTTAGGACAATACTCATCCTGTAAGTTGCTGTTGCATACAACACACAGTGGCGTAGGGTAGCCTGGAGCAGCCTGTCCTGGTCTCCTCACGGTCTTTGTGGTGTCTTTGGAAGATTGCCACTATCATGTAGGGCGTGAAGTCCAGGACTGCTGACAAATAAGACCCAGGACAGCCCTGTGACAAAGAACTGCCCAAACCCAAACAATCAAGGATGCTATAGAAGAGCCCTTGGTCTAGAAGCAGAGTCTGGAAGGAAAACCCCAGCCCTGCTGCTTGGAGCTGTGTGGGCTTGCCACGAATAATGCTGCACATATAACACCAGAGAGGGGTGGCAAATGGCAAATGAATGGCATAAAAAATGGCATAAAGTGTTGAGAGCTGTTGAGGGCTGTGGAGCCCCGGACCCTGAATTCCCTGTGAGAGGCTTGTTTTTCTATGCTTGCAGCTGCTCTGAACACGAGACCCTGATGACACGCTGGTGGGTCTGCAGCTGAAAGATCCCGAGAGCTGGGGTGCGGCCAGAGCCCTATTAAAGCTTCCCCTGAGCACAATAAAGTTGGCACTCTTGTAATAAGAGTGACCCATGTCTCTGTCTCTCTCCGTTTGTGTGCCTTTGTATGTTGAAGTCTCCAGCTTAGTTCCCGGCTCACAACCCGGACCTGTAGTGCCCCGGGGAGCTGTAGGCGTAATATCGTATAGATCGTGGTACAGGACCATTTCGATGTTTAACAATAAAGGTCCTTCATGATGTAAGATGTTGAACAGGCAATCCTGAGGATTGGGTGAGCCAGGTAACAAGCTCAGTTCTGAAGTTCACCTGTTCTTTTAGTGACAGGCATGAGAGGCACAGGATTCATTTGTATCCACCATTCCCCAGTTCTGGGCATTCAAACACAAGGATCTCGGGGGCTGGAGAGATGACTCAGTGGTTAAGAGCACTGCCTGCTCTTCCAAAGGTCCTGAGTTCAATTCCCAGCAACCACATGGTGGCTCATAACCATCAGTAATGAGATCTGGTGCCCTCTTCTGGCCTGCAAGCATATATGCAGGCAGAATACTGTGTACATAAATAAATAAATCTTAAAAAAAAAAACCACACAAGGATCTCTGTATGCTAGTCAAGTCTATTACTGAGCTGTCCCTCCAAGCCCAGGATTTTCTCTTACACACACACACACACACACACACACACACACACACACACGAATTGCGGTAGGGATTAAGATGCCCTTGTGATGGGAGTGAAAATGAGCCAGAATTGACTACTATGTTTGCAGATGGGTTTGGCTATTATACAGAATGTCTTCCCCAGATAGGCAGGTGGAACAACTCTACCTGTCTGGCTTTTGCCCTTGGAGACCTATAAGCATATGTTACCCTCCTCTCCCAAGACAGTGACTCTATCTTAAAATAAACTAGCAAGCTTTTTTAAAATACTGATTCTGTCGGCTGCAGAGATGACTCGGGATTAAAGAGCACTTTCTGCTCTTCAAGAGGTTCCATTCCCAGTCCTCACCTGGTTGCCAACAACAGTCTTTAACTCCCATACCAGGGAATCTGATACTCTCTCTTCTGTCCTTCATGGGTAATGCATGCATGTGATGCACAGACAGACATATAAACACCCATACACATAAAATAAAAATATTTTTTAAAAACAAGCTTTAAAGTTTAATATCTTAATATGGAAATTGGAACTCTACCCCAAGTAAACCAAATGAGGCTCTCCTAAGATGTGCCCAAGCATGCACACTTTAAAGACCCACCCCAGAAGCTCTGGTTTGGTAGAAGGAAGCACAGCCTGGACACGGCTGTTGCTAAAGGTCTTTGGGTGCTCACGTACATAGCCAGGTTGGCACCTGCTGACAAAGGCCTTTTCTGGCCACCTCAAGAAACTGTTACTTTCTTGTCTAGGTCCTTGTCTATGGGGCTTCTCTCAAAACCCATGAACTGAGAGTCCCTGGTGAAACTCATTGTCCAGGTTGAACCCAGTGTTGAGTCAAGATGTCTATTTAGGGTTCTGACAATAATGACTATAATTGTTCCCCCAAGGTATCTTCTCCAGCACAGAGACAGGCTAGTCAGCCTTTGGTGCCAATGCCTGCTTCTTGAAGCATGCGCGAGCCCAAGTTCACCTACATAAAACCTACTGTAACCTACTTTCTACAACTCAATGTGTTTGTTTGGGGAGAGCTATTTATCCTATTATAATATCTTACATACATCAAAAGCAGAATGAGTAGTTGAACAAATAAACAGAAGCATATACATTCATTCTGCCCAGACTTTTTCTTTTGTGTGTGTGTGTGTGTGTGTGTGTGTATTAGTATGTTGGGGGGGGGTGCGTATGAGGGCAATTCCTGAGCAGGCCAGAAGAGGGCACCAGTCCTCCTGGAGCTGGAGTTACAGGAAGTTGTCAGCCACCTGACATGGGTGCTGAGGATCTGAACTCGGATCCTCTGGAAGAGCAGAATTCACATTTAACCACTCAGCCGTCTCTCCAGCCCCATTGCTGGGACCTTCGTTACCCCATGGCTGACATCATGATTGAGTCAGTTTCAAAAATTCACTAGCAGTAAAGGGATTCTGCAGTGTGCGAGTCATTATAAGATCATAGATCCCCTGTTGAGCAGAGGACCTGACATCCCTGGTTGGAGGCTGAGACAAAAATAGAATGTTTTTCAGAACACAGTGATGCAATGGCTGTAATCCCAGAACTCGGGGTGCAGAGGTAGGGGATTTTAATCTCAAGGCAAAGCCACAGCTCAGAATTACACATTGTTCCACACGGAAGAAAATTGGGGGAGAAACGGCAATGCCAAAACATCCATGAACTTCTGACATTCTTTATTACATAAACACAGCTTTGGGAAGGAGCATAGGCTTTGCAGGGCCTGCTAAGCAAGGGGCTCTGAGTGGGGGTACTGAGCTCGCCACAATTAGGATATCAGCAAAAGCTGATCTAACTTCAAATACTATTGTTTTCAGACACCACTTACTCCTTTCAGCTAGGCCCCCATCACTAACTCAATAAGTTTAATATGATATTTATTTTACTACCGTGTTCCTGGCGTTCTGCACCCTATTGAAAAACTGCGTGGGACACAACCAAGATTGTTCATTTCTCTTTAAGACCTACAGTTGCTGAGAACAGGGCCCAAGAGGCCCCATGTGTGCCTGGTGTGTGTCACTATGTGCTGATGCCCATGGCCTGCTCCACAGCACGGGTGTCATCTGTGGGAGGTTTGGGGAGGTCCAGCATGGTGGTCGCCTTGTTTCTGGGATTCCCAGTAACCAGCATCCAGTGGTTCTTGGGTTTTTCAACCTTGTGTGAATCCAGATGTGTGTGAGCTGCAACCTCAACTTCCTTCCCAAAATAGGTCCTGGAACAAAAAAGAATGGATTCCAATCAGAAACTGAACGACTGTGTTCATCCCTCCTAGGAAATCATTCCTCTTTGGCCAGACCACTCTGTAAAGCCCAGTAGAGCCCCTAAAATGTACGTTTGCAGGAATATTTTCCCCCCTGTTCTCGGAGGTTTAGGCACATGAGGATGTTTATAGCCAACATCCTCCCATCAGGGAAGACTTTACTAGATAGCAGCATCAAAGTTCTACACAAGGCAGAATTTCAGCACCATAATTCAAAATTATGACATTTAAAAGTTATCAGTTACAATTCCAGTCAATAGATGATGTGTGGGCCGTGTAGGTATCTCTGACAAAGTTTTTCTCAAATATAATACATTAAGTTTCTTTAATGTTAAAAAGAAGTATTTGTGCCAGGCAGTGGTGGCGCATGCCTTTAATCCCAGCACTCGGGAGACAGAGGCAGACGAATCTCTGTGAGGTCGAGGCCAGCCTGGTCTACAGGGCTAGGTCCAGGACAGGATCCAAAACTACAAAGAGAAACCCTGTCTCAAATAAATAAATAAAAATAAGTATTTGCAAAATCAAGTCTTTTGGATTTTAAATTTAGACCAATCAAGATTTCAGGTGATAAATATATGGCCCACCCCAAATTTAAACTAAATTTTGTCTTTTGACTGTCTTCATAAACTTAGTAACCCCTTTCTGAATTATAAAATAAAATCTGTCATTTGACAAAAAAAGGTATTTGACATGCCAACTGAGTGCTTATCTTTGTATCACAGAGCAGAAATATTCAAATAACGTTGAGCATTAACAAGGATTTTCACATATTTGACTTGTCTGGTATGCTTAACACTAAACGAAAATGAAAACTGACCTTTACTTTTAAATAATTTTTATGAACAATGTGGTCCGTGTTAAATTCATCACCTAAAAACCTTTACTTCACATGACTAGACACAGACATCTAGCCAAACATCTCTGCTTTTACGTGCACGACCCGAGCCCACTATGGCGTTCTCTTACACCCGCAGTATGGTACCTTAAGGGGAGATGCCGATGGGCTGCCAAGGCTCGGTTTGTGTGACGATGGTAGATGACAAGCTTTTCATTTGCCTTTACAGGATAGGAAAAGAGTACCATCAGCATTCTGTACAATTTCCTGGAAGCAAAAGTCTAGAGAATATTAACATATTCATATCAATGTATTGTATATATAACCTACAAGGCTGGGGAACCACAATGGCCTTCATGAAATGCACCATGGTAGATATCTACAGGGTGGAATAATTATTCAAAGTCATATGTAAGAAGATTTTTGACAACGTGAAACGTGGCTGGTGCTGTTAAGTACACACACACACACACACACACACACACACACACACGCATATATTCAGCAGTTCCTAATGCCGTCTTAGGAATGCCAAGCAAGGAGAGGATGGCTGCCCAGAAAATTCTGCCAAGCTTCCTTCACTGTGGATAAGGTAACCATCCTCCACCCTGTAAACTTGGAGGGAGCCTCCAGGAACTGGGGTCCCCTGCCAGAGCTTTGAAGAAATGGACCCACTGTGTGGGGCAGATTCAGAGGAACCTGGGACTGTAGCCCCTCCCACGGGCAATCCTATAAAACTGCTGATGCCAGATGCTCGGATGCTGGCAGTGAGTCCTAAAAACCCTCCCTCTCCTATAACAGATGCCCCCTTGGATATGTAGCAAAGCCTTGGGTTGGAGACGCAGAGGCATCAAGCTTGCTCTGTGCCCATAGCAACCTCCCAAAAGGATCATGTCTCATGCTCCATCACACTTGGTCCAGAATCCAAAACAAGAGTGATCAGGGATTGTGCCTGCCTCGGTAGTCGGTAGCTGCTTGCTGCCTCCGTCCCTTCCCTCGGCTTCCCAGGATCTTTCGAGATGAGAACTTAAGTCAAGCAAAGTGGTACTGTTTGGATACTTGGAAAGAAGGAGAGTCTTGGGCCAGCCAAGGCTACAGAGTGAGGAAAGAAAGGAGTGGGGAGGGAGAAGGGAGGAGGGAAGGAGATAAAGGGAGGGAGAGGGGAAGGAAGGAAATAAAGGAGAGCAGAAGAGAAGCGAATGGAGGGGGAGAGGAGGAAAGAGAGGGGGCAGAGATAGAGGAAAAAAGGAGAGAGGGAAAGGAGGGGAGGAGAGAAAGGAGAAAAGAAAAGAAGAGGGGAAGAGAAAGAGAGAAAACAGAGGAAGAGGATGGGGTTAATGGAGGAAGGGAGGAAGGGAGAGGAGGAGGAAGAGGAGGAGGGAGGGAAGCTTATACAGATTAGGTTGCCAAAAGCATTGCATGCAGGGATCTCTACAGAGCTGTGTTGGGAGTGCCCAGGGACCCTGGGTCTTTTGTACTCTTTGTGCAGTGATTCTAATCTGCAGCCAGGGTTCAGAGACAGGAATTCAAAGCGCTGCCTCAGAACAACCCGGCGCTGTCCACAGTTAAGTTACAAACGAAAGAAAAAGAAGCTATCTTCCTGCGGTTAGAGTGGCGGTGAGCCTCCGCCTGAAGGCCAGGTGTGAGCCCCAGCCCTTCCTCTCACAGACCCCAGGCCCGGTGGCCTTCACGCCAAGCTCACCCTAACTGGGAAGCCTTCATATTCCAGGCGCAGCTGGGGGTCGAGAAAGGTAGCCTGCCAGCAGTTCAGATGGGAGTTCTCATCTGTCAGAGTCACCTCCTGGAGCCAGGACTTCTTAGAGGACTTCAGAAGGGTCCTGTGGTCACTCGATAAATAGAGCTGGAAACGGCACATGGGCAGAGTCACCGCTACGGAGAAAGCCGGGGAATGGGCGACCAGAGAGACTGTGCAGTAAGTAGGCACGAAAGCAGCTTCTAGAACCCTGTTTCCTCCCCTCTCCTGTAAGAAAACACAACTTTCCCCTTCCTTAGAAATATATTGTCAGAATAGCATTTTCCCCCTCTTTCCCTTCCTCCTTCCCCTGTACCCCCTCTTCTCTTTCCTGTGATGGTTTGAAGGAGAATGGTCCCCAAGCTCTTATGCTTGAATACATGGGTCCCAGTTGGTGGACTGTTTGGAAAGGGTTAGGAGGTGTGTGTGACCTTATTGGAAGAGATGCCTCACACCAGGGGTAGGCTTCAAGGTTTCAGAAGTCCATACCATTCCTCTTTCTGCTTCCTACTTAAAGAGCAGATATGAGCCCTCAACTCCTCTTCCAGCACCATCTCTACCTATCTGATGCCAATTCCGCCTGCCAGGATGGTCACGGACTCTTAACACTCACTCTGGAACTATGAACCTCCAAATTAAATACTTTTTTTCCCTGTCGCCTTGGTCGTGGTGTTGTGTCTCAGCAACAGAAAATAAAACATTTTTCCATACTCCATTTCCTGCTCCCCTTCTCTTTCAAAACATGGGACCTGGGTCTGTATCCTCCGTGCTATAAATAACATTACCGAAACCAGGCACCTGAGATGAAGTGCTCTTCAGCCTGGGCTCATCACAGCCGGCACTGGCTCGTGACTTTCTAGTGACCCTGACCATCTGGAGTCCTTGTTCCCATTGGGAATGGAGCTTAGATACACGGCTACCCTTGTCAAGAGCCATCCCATCCTGCTGGGAGTTCAGAATGTTCTCTTTGTTAGCTCTTTGCTTGTTCGCCTTCACCTTGAACATGAAGGTGGTTTCTCTGTCTTTTAATAAGGTTTTAGTGTGTTAAAAAAATCAGATTTTATTTATAAACAAGTGTTTCGTCAACATGTACGTATATGTGTCGTGTGTACATCTGGTGCCTGCGCTGGGGTCAGAAGGAGGCTTCAGATCCTCTGGGACTGGTTGTGAGCCACCGTGTGCATGCTGAGAAATGAACCTGGGTTTTCTACAAAAGCAACACGTGCTCTTAGCCATTGAGCCATTTCCTTGGCCCTTTGTGCATGCTTTATTATCTACTAAGCTGTGCTTGAGGTACAAAGAGGAAGGCATGAGCAAGTTATAATCCTCTGCCTGCGAGAGGGGTGACGGGCTGTGAATAAGAGCAGTACCTTGGGGGCTGGAGAAATGGCTCAGAGGTTAAGAAGACTGCTCTTCCAGAGGACCCGGGTTCAATTCCCAGCACCCACATGTCAGCTCACAACTGTCTGAAAATCCAGTTCCAGTTCCAGGGGATCTGACACCTTCACACCAATGCACATAAAAATAAAAAGATAAATAAATCATAAAAAAAATTAAAAAAAAGAGCAGTATCTTGCTACCCTCTGGATGTTGACTGTCCCCCATGTGACTGATTCTCAAGGTGGCATCAGTGGGATATGAGGCCTAGAGAGAGGATCTCCTATGCTTAGAGGTGTTCCTCAGAAGACCGGTCAGACCGATGAGGCCCAGACCATGGCTGGCCTTGAGAATGAAAAGATGGCAGATGTGTACTATGGAGAGAGAGAATGAACTGGACCTGAATAGAAAGGAGTTTTGCTGAAGGGACATTCAAACGCCAACAGGAGGGAACAACACTATCAAGACCAATGCTCCAACCGTGTGAGGCGAGTCATAAAACCTGACCAAGAGCTGACATGCCTTCCTGAGAGAATTTGAGAGACACCTTACAAGAGTCAAACCTCCAAAGCTGTGACTAAATAAAGCACTTAGGTTTACAGTGCCAGCCAAACACAAAGTGGCTTTCCCCTGCACAGGCCGAGGGACTGGAGAAGATAATCATTGCATTTAGCTCAAAGATTAATTCCTAATGTAACCCAGACAAAGGGAGAGAAAGGAGAGGAACAAAGATCTGTCAACGTGCATTACGGCGCTGTATAATTACAACACTGTCTAGAGTAAAAATCGACGACTGCAGTGGCTCAAAATAGAACGTTCAGGAAAAGCATGCGGTGCATAGGGTAGTTTAATATATGCCTAAAGAAGCACCGTGTGTCAGGAGGAAGAATTATTCGAGAGCTAACACGTGAGATGGATGATCATTTGGGGAACTTGGGGGCCAAACCTTTTGCCAAAATAAATCTCAAGTGTATTAAAGAATAAAAGTAAACAAATGTCCAACTGTAAACATCTAGAAAGTAATACCTATCTTCCTCATCAGACTAAATACTTATAAGATAAGATAATACTTATCTCTAACAGACTAAACCTTAAAAGCAATGTAGGGGCTAAGGAGAGGACTCCATGAATAAGACCCTGTCTCAAACAAGGCAAAAAGTGAAAACTGACCTCTAAATGGTATCCTGGGCACACAGGCACACACGTGCACGTGCACACGCCCCTCCCACGCCCACACAAAGAAATAGTTTCAAAGGAAAACTGATAGATGTATCTCAAAAATAGAATTAAAATAACTACAACTTAAAATGGGGGGTGGAATAGCAGTAACAAATATGCAAAATTTAATCATCCATCCAAAGGGCAGAGAGGTAAACCCCCGTCAATACAGAGACAAAGACCACATGGTTCCCAGGGGGAAAGAATAAAGATGGCAAAGACAGGGAGGAAAACTGAGGATGTAGCAGGGGGAAGGGCAGACGTACAGGAACTGAACCGGGTACTGCAACATCTACATATCCTTTCCTGTTTGTCCATAAGTTAAGCAAAGATTTAGATTATGCTGTTTGCCACGCTTAATGCGTTCTGCATTTACTGTTGCTGAGGGTACAGATTGGCCCAATCAATTAAAGAACTGGTTTCGTGTTACCCTAAAAAAAAAAAAAAAACAAAAAAACAAAAAAAAAAAACAAAACAGGATCTCACTCTGAAACACAGGCTGACCTGGGATTTGTGGCAATCCCCCTGCTTCAGCACTCCAAGTGCTGAAAATATAGGTGTGTGTTACTATATCCAGCTTTCAATACTTCTGTTTGTATTCGCATTCTTGATATCAGTAATGCTAGGCCAAAAGAAAAAAAAAATCTATTCTGGAGAAAGACTCACTAACCGGGGTTTGAGGGGCGTGAGCTTTAAGCTAAATAAGTAAATAAGTAAATCCCCACCTACACACATAAAACCTATACGTGACAGAAACTAGGATAGCAAACTCAGTTAGGCATGGTGGCACACAAACGTGGAATCACAGAACTCAGAAGGCTAAGGCAAGAAGATCGCTAGTTCAAGACCACAAGAAGAAGAAAGCAAAGGAGCCTGCCCGAAGATAGACTAAGGACTGGGTCACTCTGACACGGGCGCACTATAATACGTTAGGCACTCCTTAAACGTAACTGTTAAGGAGCGCTTTGAAAACACCGAAGTAGAAAGAAGCTGGGTGCTCATTATGGTCACAGCCGAGTTGTGTGTTTTGAGGAAGACACATAGGAACGCACCAGTCAAAGAAGACAGATGACGGTGTGCACATCTCTGGGTGCTATGCCCCTGCCTCAACGACTTACATGCTTCATTTCTGTTTCTAAACTCAGGCTGCAGATGGACACCTCTATGCATGGCATAGTTTGACTGGCACCGTCGTTTGGCTCAGTGGTACCAAAAGGACTGATGTCGTGTCAGACAACACTGGGATTTCTTGCTCGTTTCCTTTGTCTCATTTGCTGTCCCCAAACCCTGATAAGACACAGTTTGCAGTGGAAAGGGCTTACTGGGGCTCACAGTTTCAGGAATTAGTCTCTCGTGGTGGGGAAGGCTTGGCATCAGGGACAGCTGAGGCTGTGCCGATGGGGCCACTGATTACATCTCAACCGACCAAGGAGCGGAAAGATTGGGCCCGAACCAGAAGGAGCTATAAGGTCTTTCCCCCACTGCCAATCACTTCCTGCAGCTGGTCCCCAACTCCCAAAAGAGCACTGGGGAACTCAGTGTCCAAACACTGGAGCCTATGGGGTGGGGAGGGGACTTTCCACACTCAAACCATAACAATGCCCATGGTTCTAAGCTCTGCCGTTTAGGAGTTGAATGCCTAGTTCCCGGTGTTCTTATGTCAGGGATACACGTGAAAACAATTGAGTCAGCATGTGTGAAGCAATTGCGGCATTGCCTGGCACAGTGCTCCAACTTTGAGTCACCGACTCAAATGTTTACTTTACACAAATCCCTATTACAGAGCTTGCATGGGAAACTCAAGTGTAAGTTTATCTGGTTCTTTCTATTGTCTGTTTGGTTCTGTACAGATCGGTCTCACTCTATGGCCCAGGTGAGTCTCAGACTCACAGCAATCCTCCAGCCTCCACCTCCCAAGGGCTGAGTTTATAGGTGTGTGCCATGGCCCCTGGCCTATTATACTTCATTATCTCCAAAGTAAAGGAGATTCTCAGAGACTTAAGCTTCCTGACTTCCGCAAGCTCATCTTGTCCTTATTACTTCTTAGAAAAAAAAATAATTGCTAATCAAAAGCTTAAAATGCCAGAGCTGGACACAAGGGTCCATGCCTACAGTCCCAGATATTAGACAGGACACTGAGACATGAGGATCACTCTGAGTCCAGAAGTTCAAGATTAGTCTAAGCAATGTATATCTTTGCTGGTATTGGTGGCATACGGCAAAGGTCAGTTAACCTGTTCATTTCATTTAGTATTTGACGTGGCATAAATTTTGGCCTTTTGATAGCTGCATTACCAAAAAAAAAGACTTTTCTCTCTTCACTCCTTAGCTTTTAAGGACAAGGATGCTGTTTGCTTATTTGTTTTGTTATTGACAAAGCTAAGAGGAAAGAATCGGGTACACCATGCCCTCTGGACCCCACAGACTGAATCCACAGTGACAGCAGAAATGGGGCCCCCATCTGCACAGTCCCTCTGGAGGTAGCCCTTGGCCGTCTTGGTAAACAAGGACCGACGAGAGGAACACGCACAGGAAGACTCACCATCTTGCATTCCAGGCCGGCGGCTATCCCGAGGCAGAAGCTCTGCCCATATCTAAGGACTTGGCCCACAGCACTCCTGTCTGTGCTATCGCTGGAGGGTTAGAGCAAGGGGACAGAGTGAGGGCTGTGCCTTCCCATCATTCCCTCGTGTTTCTTATCACATCTATTCACACACCATACACAAATAACAAACGTTGCTCTCTGGTCTGTTTGGCTTGTCAGGCAAAGACCTCAGAGATCGGAGATGTTATCAAGAGACCCTGATAAGAATCACCGTGCTGGATCCCAATATCCACTTTTGCAACATTACTTAAAATACTCTCAATCACCAACTGTAAGATTTTTTTCTTGTATTTTTCTATTCATGTCTTTAGTTGAGAAATGCACGATTTTGTTTTTTTGGTGTTTTGAGACAGTCTGACATTGAAGCCCAGGCTGACATAGAACTTGGAGGAATCCTCCTGCCTCGGCCTCCTGGGAGTGCTGGTATTACAGCTGTAAACCACCATAGCCAGCTATAAAAGTTCTTTCGTTTTAGCCTCAACATTCAGCTAGCATGAGCTCGCTATTACCTGCTCTGCCCCACAGATCAAACCCAGAGCCTCCCCGCTCTGTAGCCTTTGCTTGGAGTAGACTAAGCATGCCATGTCAACGTATGACAAGAACTTCTGATCATGTGCACTGACGTTTTTAAGCCGAGCCAAGGCTGTACCTCTGCGGGCATGTAATACAATCTTCCCCCATCATCTTCCAGGGACAGAACTGGTCCTCGACTTTAAGTTGTTTTACCGCAAGCCATCTGTACTTAAGACAAATTAAATGAAGGGTGCAGGAGGGTACAAGGCTCTGCCCTTGTCACTGAAGAAGTGCCACAGTCTTCAAAGTCAAAATGGTAGTTTGAGTTGTGATTGTATGTCTCTAAGGGTCTCATTAATCATTTCTAAAACCTCGGGTCAATTTTGGTAGACGACTGATTTGAAAAGAGGAAAACCCATCTCGTGTAGCCTTTTATTACATGACTTATTTTTGTTGCGAAGCTAGCAAGAACCATGGAAACTATCTTGTGAGCACAAAGCATCCTGCAACATGGTTTGGAAATTTTTCCTTTACTTCCAGGCAGAATGTAAGTTCAATTCTCTGGATCTGACCACCATGAAGCAAACGTTTTGAACTGAACACAAATAGCTAATTAACCTGTTGTCTTCAGCGGCAGGCATATAAGGGCCCTCAGCAATGTTTCTCAAGTAAGCAAACAAGATGAGACGTCAGAAAATGTTCCCATAACCTTTGCTTGCAGCCATTATTACCTGATCTCAGTGTGTGTGTGTGTGTGTGTGTGTGTGTGTGTGTGTCCGTGTTGGTGTTAATGTCCATGTCCATGTGTGTGTGTCCATCTGTGTATCTGTGTGTTTGTGTGTATTTGTGTGTGTGCACAGTGGTATTCCTCAGATGCTGTTCACCTTTTAAAAATAAAGGGTCTCATTTGGCCTGAAATTCAATAAGTAAGCTAGGCTGGCTGACGAGTAAGGCTCAGAGATCTGCATGTCTCTTCCTGCCCAGTGCTGGAATTACAAAAGTAAGGGTCACCACACTAAGCTTTTTTAAATGGGGTTTCTAAGAATCCAGCTCAGGTCCTCACACATATGAGGGAAACACTGACTAGTGTCTCATCTCGGATCTTTAAGCTACAAATCCAAGCAGATACTGCAATGCCCTGAATGAGAGTCCCTACCTCAAAATGGTGAAGGTGTTCCTGCCCGTCGGGACGGTGGTCTGGACAGCACTCACAGCACAGGGTATTTCCAACTCATCGCATAGCTGTGCTTTAATTTCATCCGGACTCACACACAGGCACAGGTCTCCTTCCAAAAACACGCCAGCCTCCTCCCCCCGGGCGTGGTTAGGGTTCACGAGGATCACTTTATCACCGTAGTGGACAAAGCCATCTTGCGATACCGAAAGCTCCATCTACAGTTTTAAAAGGAATTTTCCAATAAGCCAACCAATTCCTAAGATGCTGAGACCTAGGTCCCTCCCGAGGGTACCTCCTTTCTTTCTCAGACTGGCACCATTTCAATAAGGCCCTCCCTTCTTTCCCTCCTTAGTGTCCTTCCCTTCCACACGGTCAAGCAAGTTCCCAATGACCCTAAACAAGATCAAGCGAAGCCGCTGGAATTGATAATTCCATTATCAATTCTCTCAACCCAACATTCTCGAGCGGCAACTAGAAGGCACTTTATTTGGGCAAGCATTAATCCATTCCTCTAGTTGCAAACATAATTAAGAAGAGACTTTCCTTTATGTTTCTAAGATATTGGAGAACTTAAAAAAACTACTTTTCAGATTAATTTTTTTAATTTTCCAAATGGCTAGTTGTTTATAGATGTTTTCCTTGCTTAACTCACACTTAGTTTGACAGCAGTTTGAAACTGGCGTTGGAATTTGAGAAATTTGAGATTACCGATCTCAAGAGATTCTTTTTCAGCCTTCTGTTCCTCTGTATAAGAAGTTCTCCCTTCTCCCTCTTCTCTAGGAAGTCCCTCATGCGCTCCTGGGGATGCAAAGACAGGGACAAGGGGAGTCCAGGGCAGGGCTGTTGTAGAGCACAAGTCCTGGTAGATTTTTCCTTCAGAAGCATCTCAAGTTCAAAGACAGTTTGAGAACACAAAGGGAAATGTGATCGTGACGAGGATGGCAGAAATGTCCTCAGCGTGTCACGGAGGAGTGCTTAGAAAACCTGCGACGAAAAATGCATGGAGAAGAAAAAGAGAGGGTCCCTATGCTTACCCCGTCCACAGACAATCAGGAGTGGTATTTGGAGGCCGGCAGTCTCTACCGGGGTCCTCCTGACTGTGTGGTCAGTATGTCGAAAGCCTAGTTTTCGCCATACACTCGTAACCCCAGAACCTTCCCAACACCTAGGGGTGCCACAAAGCTGGCGAAGGCGGAGAACCCAGAAGGAAGCTATCTGTGCCTGCTGTGGGTTCAGGAACCGCGAAGCGGGTGCTCAGAGAGCAGAGCAGATGTGCTACCTCGGGTTCCTCAAAGAGGAGTGGGGGACACGGTGAGGCTGGGTGAGAAGAGGCTACGTGCTCAGAGCAGCACAGAGGGAGCGTGCAGGGCAGGATCTGGGATCCTGGCAACGCGGCGGCACCCTGCGCACCTCCTCCAGAAAGACGTCTTCGTTCCAGTTGCCCATCCGGACTCCAGGACCATACAAGTTCTGCGCCATCGTCGCTGCTCAGTCAGAAAGCCAGCTTCCCAGGACACTAGCGTTAGCGTGTCTCGTTGCCATGACGACGAGGCAGCTCCCGGTTGGTCAAGGTCCTCTTAGCTAGCCAATAAGTGACAGCACATCAGGTGCGCTGGTTCCGCCTTAGACCACCTCACCCTGCTTCCTCCCATCACTGCCACGGTCTTCAAAGAGGAACACCGCAAAACTGATTGGGAAACCCCACAGGACAAAATTTCAAATGCTCCCTAGGAGGAAGAAAGGTCTTGAAACTTTTTATGTCGGCTTTCTTGGGTTGGATTTTTAAGTAAGTGTCTGGATATATACCCCAGGCTGGTCTTGAACTCTTTATGTATCAGTCCGGTCTTGAACTGGAAATCTTCCTGACTGCCTCCTAGTGTTAGGATAACGGACGTACACACTACAATTGGCATAAAAATGCTTTTTGTTTTTTAAATTGGGTTCTAAGTTGAAGCACTCTGAAAAGGGGGTGCCCTAGCTTTCCTGTGAAAATGTGGTCCAACTCCAGTCTATTCCCCTAATCATTGTCAGCATCAATTTCACAAAGCAGCACATCACTGTAGACACTGGACACACACACACAAGGAGGGGGCGTTACTCAAAATTCACAGCTTCCAAGGGAAGAAACCACTGTGTTAACATATTTTTATTTTTCTTGGGTAGTCCATAATTTTCATGGATTTCATAGCAACCCTCCGCTCCCATGTCCAAATGCAAGGGCAAGCCTGTGATTTGCAGGCACTCTTGGTAAAGCCAAAGTTTGCTGTCGCCAGCATGTCTTTGATGCGGGAGAATTGTCTGTATTCTGTCAATCATATTTTAATAAAACGCTGATTGGCCAGGCAGGCAGTATAGGCGGGAAAACCAGACAGGAAGTAGAGGTGATGCAATGAGAACAGGAGAATCCTGGGAAGCAGGGAGGTTCCTCAGCCACTCCTGCGCAGACCACTGAAGAGGCAGCATGTAACTTGCCCAGCTGAGAAAGGTACGGAGCCATTATGGCTAACATAGATGAGAATAATGGGTTAATATAAGTTATAAGAGTTAACAAGAAGCCTGACCTAATGGGCCAATCAGTTTATAATCTTATGGAGTCTTGTGCGTGATTTTCTTTGGGGCCTGCCTGCTGTGGGGTACTGGGCGGGACAGATACCCCAACAAGCCGGCCCTCATGTTACATGTCTTCAAGAGGATATTGTCTTATGAGCAGGAGGAACAAGCAGTTAGGTAGACCCTCCTGGTGCTGGCTGCTGACTGAATGCATCTATTAATTCCCCAGTGTCCAATCGCCTCCCAGTGCAGACAAGAAATGGAAGGTGTGGGCCAAACCCAACTTAACAGGACAGCCAGATTCGGAAAACAAATTGCTTCAGGAGATTGTAACACGCACAAGCCACTGAAGAAATGATGGAGACGGGACTGGAGGGCTTGTGGATGACTCAATGCTGCCCGGTGGGCTGTGAGGGTGACAGCTGGGCAAACTTGGGGGAAGAGGGTTCCTGGGAGACCTGGGAGGACCTGAGCTTGGAAGTTGCAGCCAAGGACACAAATCGGACCATTCTGCTCCTCTGCGGTTCCACTGGCTCTGTCCCCTCCACCACCACACCGCATTCTAAGATACACATTTTAAGATTCCAAAGGCGCTGAGTCGGACGTTACATTGGATCAGACATGTGTCACTCGGGGTATTTGATGAACTGGAAACAGACTCAGTGAAGCTAGCAGTGCACCTGAGCATGTTCAAACTGCTAAAGCCAGCTTGCTGCGTATGATGAGGAATAGACAGTGTGACTGCTCACAGGGATCATGATAATCTGAAAGCAAGCAGTTGCCTGGTGACGTCGCCACAGTACCATCAAAGCACACAGTACCACTCACATGTGTCTGTGATGCTGGGGTATTCGAGAAAAACCTGTGTGCTGGCTGCTGATCAAAAGCAAAGCACACACGATTATGGATAGCATATAAGGCTGAGTGATGCTAAATGACTATGTTACCGGCTTACTGTTTACTGTAGGGTGCTTTTACCTCTATTTTAGAAGGAATGCCTCCTGTGTATTACAGGGTACTATGAAGCAGTGGGGAGGGGGGTCCCCTGTGTCAGCAGTCTCCTGCAGCTCACACTAGAACATCTCCAGACTGTTTAATTTGCTCTTGTGGTCTTCTGGCCACTATCACCCAAAGCGTTCAAAGCCATTGCGGATGTTGGAGAGGAACTGATGTAAAATGACCTGGAAACAAAGGTGCGAATGATTTTTTTTTCCTAAAA
This sequence comes from Myodes glareolus, assembly GCF_982192425.1. NCBI lineage: Eukaryota > Metazoa > Chordata > Mammalia > Rodentia > Cricetidae > Myodes > Myodes glareolus. The sequence goes on along the minus strand of NC_142049.1, from coordinate 13,275,874 downwards.
CCACAAGTCAATAGTCGTTATCCCTCACCAGTCAATCATGTCCAGATTCACCACAGTTGGTATTGAAAAGCATGAAAATCATTGGGGATCGGGATCCGCTAAGGACAATAACACTAACAGGACCTGGAGGAGGGCCAATAGCAGATATGGAGGAACTTTAAGATCCCGGCTTGGAGACCCAGCACTGATGTTTCCATGGTGAGGCAATCCCTTAATGATAATACAGCCCTCAGAAGCATCCTTGCTCTAGCCAGGTTATGTTGGCACATGCCTGTAATTCCACCACTCACCATGTGGAGGCAGAAGGATCAGTAGTTCAAGGTCATCCTCAAAGACAAAGTGAGTTTGAGACCAGCCTGAGCTACTTAAGAGTTAACTCAAAAAGGCAGGCATGGGGGTTGCCAGAAAGATGGCTCAGCACCTGAGCTTAGTTCTCAGCATCCATGTAAAACAGCTCCCATCTGTCTGTACCTCTGTACTAAGGAATCTCATGCCTCTGGCCTCTATTAGGCATGGTGCTTCAGGTGCACACACCTACACACACATCCACATATACAACACCTAGTTAAAAGTAAAAAGATTTAAAAGGATTTTAAATCTCTATTGGGAAGTACAGGCAGTCAGATCTGAGTCAGAAATAAGTTCAATCTACTTAGCAAATTAGGGCTATCCAGAGAGACCCTGTCTCAAAACACACACGCATGCACACATGCTTGCGGAACAATTGCACTTATCCCAAAGCAAAGGCTCTAGATGCAGATTTCTGACTAACTTCGGTGTTGTTCCTCTTACGTGTTTCCACGCTCCCCACAAAGTTGAGCATTAGACAAGGAGCCAGTGAGGGCATTGGGGCTGGACACCTCTCTCACAGACAACAGCCTATAAAGTAAGGACTGAAACCGTAGGACTTGAATTACCGTTCAGAAGAATGGGACCTGAGTCCTCTGGACCTGGAAGGCGATGAGGCATCCGAAACTGCCTGAAAGGTCATTAAAGGATCACATTTTAAAACCGACTCCAGGAGCCTTGATTCTTACATGATTACTCTCTATCAGGAAGCTGTCTTATAGAACAAACACATGGCATTGTTTCTGTGGGAGTCACCCAAAGGGGTCTGCCAATCACTTGGACAAGACAAAGTCTCTCAAGCCTTTTTTAAGATCATAAAATATTTAGTTTATATATAATTATCCAAAAATTTCCTTTAAAACCCTCAAAACCAAGACTTAAACCTATATGTATTCACTCATCAATGACCCTGTGTGGCTAACTAAACCTAACTTTCATAACAAACCTGGTCCCCCTCACCATACCCTCAACTTTACTACTGTGCTTTTGACATAAAACAGTTGTATACTTTAAAAAAAAGTATTGGCTATTTTTGTGTGTGTGTGATTTGGTGAGGCATAGGAAACTTTGATTGGAGTCCTTTATTACTTACTCATAAGACATCTGGTAGATAAAAAAGGGAAGCCAGAGAAACACTTGAAAAGAATGATGTTCAGGAAAGAGACGTGGGACAAAGTTCAGACGCTGGGAAAGAGAAGCAGGCAACATGCACTACAAACAGATTATGCAAATTCCCCCCTGGATGTGAATGGCATGCACATCAGTCCAGGGTCACGCTGAGAGAGCCAGGTAGGACAGCAGGACAGCTTTTCCACTAGCTGTATAAGCACAGCTGTCTCTGGACCACAGAGTTCTCCTCATAGGTCGAAGTGGGAGGTTGCTGTACCGTCAACACCTGCGATGTGTTAATATATATATAAAGGAGAAAGAATTTGACTACCAACTGAACTTAAGGTGGGAATTAAGAATTCTTGATCATAGGGCTCCCCAGAGTCTTGGGTTCAAGGCATACCCTGGAAATATGACAGAGCTTCAAGCAAGCAACACAGTCCAAGTTCACTTCAACATGAAATCTGTTTCTTCAGGGTCAATTTGTCACATCAATATTTTTAAGAACTGACTATATTAGAAAAAAATGTTTTTGATACAAACTCTGGAGTAGTTCAGACTGGCCTCACGGTGCACACAAGGATGACCTTGAACTTCCAATACTTCTGCTTTTACCTCAGGTTCCAGGATTCCAGGCACACACCACACGTGTTTGTGCAGAGCTGGGCATTGGATGCAGGGCTAATATAAATGCTAGGAAGCACTCAACCAACTGAGCCAAATCCCCCAGCCCCCAGACTTCCCTTTGGAGAATCACAACTCTTCATGGGGCCCCAAACTAGAACTTAGAATCCTCCTGCATGAACATCCAAAGTCCTGGGATGGCAGGTGTGCCTCCACCACACCCAGCCTTGCACTATGACACAAATTAAAGAGGAAACAGATGTCATCATGAGCACTACTCCAGTGTAGTCCATTAGGCTAACTGGCATATCACTGACATGCTGGGCAGGACCAGCTCACAGGGACAGTGCACACTCATGTGCATGCGATTTATGACAGCACCAGCTACTCCATCACACCTAAGCTGAAAGGTCCAGCACACAAGGATAATGTATTTGCCCTGCTGGAGTCAGAACAGAGGCTTGGAAGCTCTGCTGTGAGGAACTCGGTGCTAGATCCTAGGTATCCATCCTCAGGGCCCATGGGATGACCTACAACTGTTCAATAAATTTAGAGTTTGCATTGTACTGGGACAGAGAAGGGGGAGAAGTTTTATTTCGGTTCACATTATCAGAGGTTTGTCCTATGCCTTAGCCCCATGACTGTTAGGCCTGTGTTGAGGCAGAACATCACGGCAAAAGAGGAAGACGTAGTGAGACAGGGTTCTTCATCTCATGAAGGACAGGAAACAGATGGGAAAGAGCCTCAGACAAGGTATGTGTTCCCTGGGGACAGCTAGTGACATGCATCCTCTGACTAGGTCCCCTAACTTCTAAGTTGTTATTTTGAGCTAAGTCTCAAAATAACAACAGTGACTACTAACCTGGGGACCAAGCTTTCAACACATTAGCCTAATAGGGGACAGTTTATATTCAAATTATAACTCCAACTCAAGTGACTTGAGGCTCAAAGTGCACAATAATATAAAAAGAAATAAGATTTGGACACCAAGAAGCAGGAATAACAAAAAAATGCTTCCAGGCAAAGAAATAGAGACTAGAAATTCATGCAGGGCAGAATAAATAAAATAATAAAGGAGCAGAGAGAAAAAGGTAAAAAGGCCTTTGGCATCAAGGCAAGGCCTGTGGATACTCTTCTATCTATTCATGGGATGAAATTTCTCAAAAGAAACTGAAACAGGGCAGTAGAATCCAGCTGGGAAAGTCTACCATGGCTACAGTCGGCTGTAGGGATTTAAAGCAGGCAGGCCAGGAAGCCTGTTAGGAGACAGCCAGGAAGAAGGGCGGCTGTGTCTGTGGGGATGGAGAAGTGGAAGTGGATGAGAAAAGAATCAAGTTACCATCACCAGATGCGGGACCCCAACTATGTCATGGGGGGATCCATACCAGTGAGCAGTTAGCGGAGACTAAATATTCTGTGCCTTGCCCTGGGGAAGTGGAGCTAAGTAAGAAGAGACTCTTGGCCTCTGTCTTTGTGGAGAGTTAGGAGGAGGGAGCCCTTCTGCAGTGAGGGCAGCCTGGGGGTGGGGGTGGGTACAGGGAAGGCAGTGCTAAACGGAAGTTGACTCCCCCACAGAAGAGTCCTTTGATACAGAAGGCGAGGCACCAGAAATGAACCTACTCAATGGAGTGACATCATTTCCCGTAATGTCTCCTCCAACCAGGGCATCTCTTCCCACCCTCAACCAAGAACACGTCATGCTGACACAGCAGAAAAGAGGCTTCCAGGTTTTTATGTCTCCATCTGGTTTTCCCGAGATTCCTACAGGCAAGAACCCCACATGACTACCATATATCTCTCCCGAGCCAGGCATGACCCCTTCCCAGCAGAGCCTAGCATTCATCCCCAGTAACAGCTATGTTCACTTGGACTCTTTCGACCAGAACTTGACTGTCTTGCACTCACCCTTTGGCCCCTCATCAGTGAGCCATCGGATGGCCCACTCTGAACACCCTGAAGGGCTTGACCCCAGAAGAAATGTTCTGCTTTTCAGTCCCTCACCTTCCCCACTGTATGTCCAGGTGGCGCTTCAGGCCCTGTCTTCTGGGATCCCAGAGTGGGCCCTGGGAAAAGGAACCTTTTATTCTTCTCCATACCCCAACAGCGTTAGAAATCCAAGGGCAGTTTCAGGGATGGGTTTGGAAGCAAGGATTAGAAGGACTAGATGAAGCCAAATGTCCCTTGGCCAGGAGAACAGAAAAAAAATAAAAACAAAAAACATGTTTTTCACTTTGGAGGAAGACACTGCAGAAGTAGTTGAGCCCCGGAGCAGGGGAACCAAGAAGGCAGAAGTCTGCTGGAGACTCCCAGATGGTCTTGGGAGGACTCCAGTTTACAGCCAGCGTGAAGGTGGAGCTTCAGGCCCTGTCTTCTGGGATCCCAGACCAGAGAGGCCCTGTAGCTACAGGGGGAAGGTATCTTCTAAATCACTGAAAGTTTATTTCAGACTTCATGCCTCCCGCCCCTTGGCAAGCAGAAGCAAGGCAAACGAAAACTGCAATGTGACAAGCAGATAAAGAAAGGGAGCAGGGTTATAGTTTGACTCAAATGAGGAGCTGGGACAGAAACGTCCTCCTCACAGGGAAGAGTCATCAGGTCCTGTAACACAGGATCACCACATGGGCCACTCTGAACCTCTGGGGCCCTCAAGAGTGGGACTGAGCTGCGGAAAGCCACGTGCCTCTCCCAATGGGTGATGCGGGCTAGGGTGACTTGCTATGGGATAATGCTCTTGTACACTGTAAAAAATTGTCACTCATATTGGTTTCATAACACTCTAATTGAACAGTTGTGGAGGCCCAAAAATGTGAGCCTATTTCTACCATGTCTGAAGGTCAGGGAGTTTTAACTTGTTCAAAGTTGTTGACAACAAGCGTGGCTACACACCCTGACCTAGGGTGTGGTTACTTGGTGTTTTGGACATTAAGATGGCCCATACAAGTAGATCCGCTCCACCCTGACCAATAGTCAGGAAATTCAAGCATACATCTGCTCCTTCTTTTGAAATAGAAGGCTTGACCTTGGGAGTGGCTGCCTTCAGGATACTTGGTCTAGGGTGGGTTCACTGCCTGAACAGAAAGCTAATGACTTGATGTCTTCAAGTACTAAAGCAAGTAACTGAGTTGCCCTTTGAATCATGTTAAAACAGTCTTTTGTCCCCCCCCCCCCCCCGTGGTAATGGGGTATAAAAGTGTACGGAAAACGAACCACGGGAGGATTTCAGTATTCACTGGAACTCCCGCTATTGTGCTATGTTTTCTGGTTTATTATTTTCACTCGTGTCTTCATCCTCTTTACTACCTTTCTGATCCCCATACCCCGTTACCAATACCTGGTAAGTGGTATTTTTGTTGAAGCTGGTCTCCAACAGCCAGTAGCCAGGCAGGAAGTATAGGTGGGGTGACCAGAACAAGAATTCTAGGAAGAGGAAAGACAGAGACGCAGTCACCAGCCAGATGCAGAGGAAGTAAGATGAGGATGCCTTCCTGAGAAAAGGTACCAAGCCACGTGGCTAAACATAGACAAGAATTACGGATTAATTTAAGTTGTAAGAGCTAGTTAATAATAAACCTGAGTTAATAGGCCAAACAGTTTATAATTAATATAAGCCTCTGTGTTTCTCTGGGACTGAACGATGGTGAGATCAGGTGGTATAGAAAAATCCATCTACATGCATGCAACACAGAGTTTTCACCCTCAGCGAACTCCAGTTTCACAGACACTGCCACCAGCCCATTCATCCCACCTCCCCGATCAAAAAAAAAAAAATCTAGTCTTTATGGCTTTGCCAAAATATAAGTATTTTATACATGGATAGTCAAATGCAGAATGTAGTAGAGATGTTTGATTCCATTTCTCTCCTACCCTCTATTATTAATATTGATACTATCATCATCATCATCATCATTATTATTTAGAAACAGTATTTCTAAAGTGTTTTGCATGCCATGCCTCCACTGGTAATGCTTTCAGAGCAGTGGGCTCTGTGGGACTGGCTTCACAAGGGTGTAGCACAGACTCAGTTCCCCAAACAGCCTGCTTTTCCCTAAGTCTAATAAAAAAAAAAAAAGCTACGGCTTACTTTTATTTCACAGACAAAAAGAGACGAGCACAGAGAAGTTCTGGGAAATACCCAAGGCAGCATGGGAGCTAGAGCTGAAACCCATCTCAAGTGAAAGGGAGAGACAAGAGAACAGGAAAATCTGGCTTTCTATTTGCATAGCAGCCACTGACCTCGGGCACATCCGTATGAGGTTTTCAGTCTGGTGTTGCCAGGACAAGAGATGTGAAGCATTTTTACATTATATGGCTATGACTTAAATCATAGACTGAGTCAGGTATCCTCGACTCAAGGGGAAGAACTTACCACTGACCTGTTTTGTGACCTTGGGAGACGTCACGCAACACCCCATAACTCAGTTTCTTCGAGTGTAAAATGAGATACACTAAAACCTTCATCTTCTGGTTATTGCAATCTGTGTCAGGAGGTGTGTGAGGCATGTTGGCTTAGCAGCTGTTTCTGCTTGCCGTTATGAAGGCATTGCCTCAGAGCAAGCCCAGGTGCGAGGGTTCTCACAGCTGGCCAGGAACCTCACCTGGCAGATGCTTGCAGTTTTCGAATGTCTGTGTTGGAGGCTCCTTGGTGTGGTCTCATCCCAAAGTCAGCTGAGCCGGACCAGGTCCTTTCTGATTCTTCTTTGGGAGTAAACGGATTTCATACTTGGGCAATTGTGCCCTCTTGTGGCAAGTCCTAGACATAGTGTGTAAGGCCTGAAGAAAATACCAGTGCAGTCAGGAGTAAGGAAAGCCTCGGGACTCTGTTCTGGGGATCCCAGTTGGAGGGGCTGACAAGGCCCCTCCTCTCCCTGAGGCTCTATATAAGCAGCTAGCAGCTGCTAAGGCAGTGGGGCTCAATAGGCCTCTCCGGAGCTTCCCTAAAGATCTAAAGTAATAAATGGTTGCTGGGAGGCAGGAAAGATGTGGTATCCAGTAATGTAGCCACTGTTGAGATGCCCACACGCCTGTAAGTAAACCCACATGTGCATTCCTATTAGAAACCTCAGTGAAACTCACTGGGTCACCGTATCCCCAGAAAAGGACATGAAAGTTGGTCAGGGACAAAGTTGGGAAGAAGAAAGGGATCAGTAAGACAGGAGAGGGACACAATAGTGGAAGATGAATATGATTTCAGTATAAGCATGTTTGAAAATGTCATCAGGAGACCCGTTATAATGTTTAATGCATAATTAATATATGCCAATAATTTTTAAAGGAGACTACAGTTTGCAAGTCTCTCTTTCCAAAGGGGCTCCCGAAATTAATCGTGCACCTTACCTTTCCATAAGGAACACTCAGATGAAAAGTCAACCGGATAGCAAAGATTTCTAAAGGGCTAGAAATGTAGAGTGGTTGATAGATTGCTGACCCCGTGTGTGCGGAGCCCTCTGTCTGATCTCCAGCACCACAGAAAACTGGCTGTAATGGCTTACACCCATAATCCCAGTAGAGGGGAAGTGGAGGCAAGGTAACCAGAATCCCAAGGTCACCCTTGGCTCTTTGGCTTGTTTTTTAGTGAGGTCAAGACCTAGTCTCAAAAGAGCAAACCAAAATCAAAACCGAAAACCACATTTACTAAGTGACTATTTAATTGTGATTGCCTCAGTTTCTTTTCCTGTAAATACCGTTTCATGCTGTGTGCTAAGAGCCAAGTGTCGGAGGCTGTCATCGGCCTGACTGTTTCTCCTGGGAGATTTTTACTTATTCAGCACCCTGCTTCCTGTAACTTATTCTCATCCCTCAAAGCTATCTTCAAAGGCCAGCTCCCTCCACGTCTCTAGACTGGATTCAGCCTTCACTGCCTGGCATTTTGTATTTTCTCTGCAAATCCATGCGTGCCCTGGGCAATGCTCTCCTAGCAACGTACAGGGGACTTGTGTGAGCCCCATTTGCACAGTTTGTCCCATGGATATTATTTGTGGAACCATGGCATGGTCCACAGCAGGTGTTTCAAAGCGCATATTACACCCAGAACTACTCAGCATCCTCTTCCTTTGCAGGTCCTTCAGGACCATCTGCATTACAATGAATACTCCCTTCCTACAGGTCCAGTCATAGCTTTTGTTCACTAAATGTGTGGAGATACCCACCCACCAAACCCTGGGGCAGTTTCTTCATGAACTTGATCTTTTGCCTGTTCTAGCCTCCGAGTCCCTGTCTACCCAAGTCCAGGTAAATCTTCAAATGCCTGTCCTGGGTCATGAGTGGTGGTGGCAGATGGATCTTCATCTCCCCAGTACTGTGGCTTGATTGACAGGATTATTTCTCCCCCTAAAATCCAAGGCTCAGGATGAACCTTCGGGTCACAGACAGGTCCCAGATGAATTACTATCCTTTGGATTGCCAGTGTGATGGTTAACTCCACTGTCAACTTGATTGGATTTAGGAACACGTAGGGAGCCAGGGAGTGTGTCTCCAAGGATACTTTGAAAGAGACGAAACGAGGGATGAACTGCCCAGGCGTGTGGGCAGTGCCATCCCACGGACTAGGTAGGGGTCCTGAGATGAATAAAAGGGGAAAGTGAGCACCCCACTCCCAGCTCTCTACCTTTCTGATCTGTCTTGATGAAGGTGAACAATCTAGTGCTAATAGCATCGCCATGGAGAGCCACTCCTGCCGTCACGCCTTCCTTGATAAACTAATCCTTCTAACCATGAACCCAAATCGGCCCTTCCTCCCTTTTGTTTCTTGTTTGGATACAACAATGAGACAAGTGATTAATACTCAGTGACCATTGGTTCCTCAGCTCTATTCTTGGCTTCTGAACACCTATGACGATGTCCCAGGCTGCAGAACCAGCTCTCTGCCCTGGCCCACGGACAGGCACACTCTGTCCAGCTGACTGAGGGTGGAGTGGTGACTCAGTTTATTTGACAAATTGATCCCTTCCCTTCCTGTGGGCTGGGCGTGTTTGGGAAGGATGGACAGATTGAACATTCCATTATCAGTCCTGTCTAAAAAGGATGCTGAGCCCCAGAGGAGTCAAGCCACTGTGACCCATGAAGCACCTACCTTCCATGCCTGGGTCAGGACACATCAATCGCCAGAGCTGTCACCTTTACAAACATTCCCACTGATGATGGTCCTAGCTCCATGGCCACAGCACTAGAACACATAGCTCCAGAGCCACCGCTCCCCCACCCTCCTACACATTTGTTTCCCAGGCAAGTGTATCCCTTCTGCAGCCGACAGATAATGTCTTCTATCGATGTGGTATCCAAGGCAAGCCTGTTTGTTTCTCTGGACGTTCTCTTTGTATAAATACCAAGTTCACTGAATAGACCTCCATGGACTGTGTGTGAGGAAATCTCTAGGGTCTTGGAGAACTGATGGGCAGACTCAATGCTTTGGAGACTATAGCCCTGAATGGGAGAGAAGAGGCCCCTTCAGCCTGTTCCCGCTCTCAACCACTGTACCCAGCAGAATGTCATAGCGAAGAGAGGTGAAGTAAGAAACACCCACTTTGGATTCCCAACTGTGTTTGAGGCACTTCTCAATGAAAAATCACTACATAGATAAAAATTTAAGTACAGCTTGATGTAATGTCAGACTGCTGTAATGCAAGAACTTTGGAGGCTGAGGCAGGAGGACGGTGAGTTTGAGGCCAGCCTAAGCTACATAGTAAGACCCTTGACAGTAGAGAGGTACAGAAAGGAATAGCAACGGAACCTGTATTCATTTACATAAAGAGAAGTCCACATGTGTAGATTAAAGGATGTTCAAACCCACATCCCCCGGTACAGCAAATGAGGCCACATTACAGACTCGGGAAGTTTAAGCAAGTTCCCACTAGAAAGGCCCCTTCCTAGTGACTGGTGTCTTTATCAGAAGGAAGAAATTTGGGCCCAGACACCTGGAGAAAGTGTCAGGAGAAGATGAAGACAGAGATTGGGGCCATGCATCTGTGAGCCACAGTGCCCTGGGGAATGCCAGCAGCCACCAAATTCAGAGAAGAGGCTTGCAGCAGATTCCTCCTCCTGCCTGCCTCTAGGGCAAGCAAGTTCTTCCCAGCTGGCTTTCAGACTCTGGTTCCCAGAGCTGTTTTAAGACACCTGTTTGTGGAAACTTTTCACAGCACCCCTAGGACATCATCATACCATGTGAAAAACAAACTGGAAAGACAGTGTTCTTGTGTAAGATTTTCTACAAACGGATTCCCTGCAGAGTGACATTCCAAAGAACTCTAAACTGGCGTTGGTGATGACCTTTAAAAAACTGCTAATTGGGGCCATTCCTACATCTTTTTCCTTTTCTAAAATATTTAATATTTGTTCAAGGTAATAAGCTTATTTTCATAAGACAGTAAATAAATAAACTTATGTGCTTGTCAGCTGCTGTAACAAAATGCCACAGACTAGAAAGTGTTGACCACAACAATTTATTTCTCAAGGTTCCGGAGTCTGAAAGTGTGATGTCAAGGGGCTTTGGAGAGCCATTTCTTAGGGGCTTTCTCTGACTTGCAGATGGCCGACTTACAAGGATGTTCTCACTGGGCAGAGAGGACGTTCTGGTGTCTCTTCAGACTCTTTGAAGACCACTAATAAGGGGTTCTACCTTCATGATCTTATCTAAATGATTACTTCCCAAAAGCCTCACCTCCAAACTCTACTGTACCCAGAAAAAACAATTCTGTGTATGAAGTGGGAGGAGACAGGTCCAGTCCTGAGCAACCTGTTCCTCTGATACAATGCAAAGGACAGAGATGGTCCACTACTCTCCGATGCAAGAAAGAACCTTTAGTTCCTTATATGTGCATTCTCTGAGCAGAGAGAACCGACAAAGGTCAGTGTGCCTTTGAAAAGAGAGTAGTTTTGGGGTCAGTTAGGACTGGGGTTCTTGGTTCAGCTCTCAGCACCTACATAATGGTTCACACAACCATCCATAAGCCCAGTTCCGGGGAGCTTCTTGCCTCCATGTGCACCAAGCATGCACATATATACATACAAGCAAAACACACAAGTAATAAAATGAATAAAGAAAATAGAAAATGTTTAAAGCACTGAGATTCCAGAATGCGTATGGAGGTGAGGTTCAATGCCCTTAATCCCGGCACTCAGGGGTGGAAGCCGGCAGATCTCAAGGAACTAGAGGCCAACCTCACCTAGATAGCAAGTTCCAGGTCACCAGTCAGGGCTACATAGTGAGACCCTGAAGGGTAGGGGAGGGGTACTGAACATCTACCATTACACAAAGCTGGGCCCATGTCCACATCATTATGACTTTAGGTTGCTTGACTCTCAAAGTCTCAATGGTCTTCGTAAAATCTGAACAACATGCTTATCTCTTCAGACTGTCAATGCAGCCAAATGAGATGCTGGGCAAGTCTAGCAAAGGCAGAAATTATGGATGCTCAGTAAGTGGCCGCTTTAGCTATATCACCTTTTTATGGCTGGGAAGATGAGTCAGTTTCGTAAGCATGAGGGATCTAAGGTTCAGATCCATAGATCTATCCAGGAAGGGAGATACAGGCCTATAATGACACGACGGCTCACATGGGATATGGAGGCAGATTAATGCCTGGAAGTTGACAGGCTCATTAGCCTCACTTCTTTGGCAAAATCTGGGCCAATAAGAGACCTTATCAAAAAAAAATGGCGGAGAGCATCTGAGGGCCACCAGTTGAGATTATCCTCTGACCTCCACATAAGGACCAGTATATGCACATACACACTGAGACATGCACAGACATTCACATGAACACACACACAGGTGCACACATACATTAAAGATATACTACATATTTGAAGTTCTCACAAAGATAGGATAATAATTCCATGCAGTTGAGGGAAGTCCCATGGGTGTCCCGAGTTCTGCCCTAAACTAGGAAAAGAAGTTCCATTGCATCTATCTTGTGAGCTTCATGGCAGCGCCAGCAGCATTTTGGGCGCCAGGAGAAACTGAGTGCTCAAGACACCTGTCCCCATCCTTTTACTTTTCAGTAGTGTCCTCCCAGCTCCTCTGGTGGGGCCATGAATCCTCCCCTGTTTCACTCACTTGAGTTGCCTGGTCTTCATAGCCAGACTTAAGCGTTCTTGGAATTCGACTCCGAGATCCTGTCTCAAAAGCCACCGACTCAACAACTGGTACTCTCGGGTGTAGCGACATGATTCTTCCCCATGTAATTTGACCAGACTTCAAGGGTAGGAAACACAAGGCTGGGGTCCAAGACATTTAGAACCAGTTCTTTTGTTTATTGTTCCTCAGGTCATGAGCACCAGTGACCCTCCTTCTAGAACCTTCCATTGAAGACCAGAAGAGAGCTTTGGTTTTTTTGCCTGGATATTTTGCATCCTTGGCACAGTCAAGGCTCCACTTGAAGGAAAGAATGTCTTCCTCGTAGCTCCTGACTTCCGCTCACTTATCTCCCTCCACTATTGAAGTCAGGGCGATCTGACCTCATCTCCTGTCCCCATTGTTATTCACGCCGTGTGACTCACACACCAACTGTCATGTACGTGTGTGCATCAGACAGGAGCAGAGTTAAAGCCTAATCCCTGGCCTGTGGATCAAGAGGTGTTCAAAATGTCCACAAGAGTCTGGACTCTGATGCCTACCAGGCCCATAAAACAGCACCCTCCCATTGCCCTGCCTTTCAGAACTTGTGTGAAAGTTCCAAGTCTCAGTGCGTGCCCTCCTCGTCACCAGGAGACACCCATCAACACCCTGTCACAAAAGATGATGGAAATAGCAAGCTGTGGTGCCACGTGCCTTTAAACCCCAGCCCTCAGGAGGCAGAGGCAGGGGGATCTCTATGAGTTGGAGGTCCGCCTGGTTCAGAGAGAATTCTAGGATTGCCGAGGCTAGTTATATAGAGAGACTTTGTCTCAAAAAAAATAGACAAACACATGGAAATGCCGATAGTCCAACTCAGCCTGTGTCTTCAGATTTCCTGTTTTTAGATCTCTGCCCACTGCCTAGCCGACCGCAGCAGGAAGAGCTAAGGGTCTCAGGGTGGTTGCTTTGGGAGGGAAATCCGGAGCAGCTGAGCAGGGGTGGGGAAGATAGAGTATGAAGTCCACCAGAGGCCACAATCAGAAACCCCTTCTGAAAAGCCAAGTTGATCTCCACCCTATGAGCATCCCTTCCCACTCCTAACAAACCATGGGGGCTACTTTGGCATGCGATGATCTTGAACTCCATCTCAGCTCAACTGAATCTTCTATTTAAAAGGTTCTGAATCCTTGCTGTCTTCAAAGCAGCTGCCAGCATTTCCAGGGGTTCATTGCTTCTGTCTGAGCCCGCAAGACCAGTATTAGCTTTATGAGACAATGCGCACTGTCCCACCATGGACGTCTGCTTTCCACCCAGCTTCCTTCCACCACCCGGAGACTGAGAATTGTGGAAGGAAAGTAGACTGAAAGCTCCCACCAACGGATGCCCCTTTTAGCATTTGATCCAACAATCAAACCTTCATTTCCCACAAGAGTATTTACTGATACCTTTCTTATCTAGAACATCATCTAATGTCCGTTACTTCACTATGAACCTGCCCATACTTTACCGGAGGAAGGGAATTTGAAAGCCAGCTCCATCGCTTGACAGCTAGGTGGCTTTCCACACGTTTTTCTCCTCTCCATCCCTCTGTTTTCGTATCTGGAAATAGAGCTGGTAAGGGTGTCTACTTTGCGCACTCCAACGGTTAAGTGCCTAAAGGCCCATGAGTGGAGCTGAGCAGTACAGCGCTTATCCTTACTCAGAAGTGGCCTCGGCCTTCATCATCCCGATGGACTGCTCTGGGGCTTAATTCTCCAGTATCATCCCTCTGCATGGTTGACAAGGTTAAGCTTTCAAATTCCTTAGTGCCTGGTATTGTTCTTTAAAAAGAATATGATGATGGGATGCCCTGGTCAGCTCGCGGAGCAGCTTCTAGTCCGACAAGGATGGCTGTGGGTCCCTGCAAGATCTCCAGGGTGGCAGCGCCATGCAGCCGGGGGAGTCAGGCGGGCGGTTATGGCGGATAAAAGGCTCACAGGACATAGTATTAATTTAAAAAGAGGGAGACATTTATTGCTTAAAGAAGAGGAAAACAGAGAGACATAAGAGAAACAGAGAAAAACAAAGACACATGTACACACGACAGGAGACAAACACAAGAGAGAGAGAAAGATGGCAAAGATGGCGGTGGAGGTCAGAAGTGGTTGGGGGGGTGGGCGTGGCTAGCTCTTAAAGTGATCGCAAAGGAATAACACCTGGGCCTGGCAAGCCTTAGTTGGCCTTCCTTTATCTGCCTCTACCCAGATCACTTCAGGGTGTTCTGTGCTTATAGAATTTCCACACCGTATTCCACACTAAAGACAGAATGCTTCCTTACCAAATTATTGTCCAGTTTAATGATCTTACGCCAACTTTATTTCTGGTCCCACCCCCACACCCCACCCCCGTCTTACCAATTAAACCTTGGGTCTTGAGATCTCTGTAAACTATGCCAGTGTCCCTTGTGTCTTCCTCCCAAGGACACCAGCCTGCCCTCTTCAGCAGCAATCGGAAAAAAAAATCTATCAAATTTCTGTGACCCAGTTTTTCAGATTGAGTTTTTATTGTACAGTGTGGATCACCTTCCTCTCAGTTCCCTGAAAGAGATCTTGTGTGGGAACTGGCCTAGAAAACCTGAACTTGGCCTTGGCTCAACACCTTCTCTGACCCAGTTCGAACCCAGCAACTCAAGGAGATCACAGTCAGTCTTTCCTGTGCGAAAATATCCTAGGCCCCTTACTGCTTGTGCTGAATAAACCTGGGCTTCTTGGCACATTTCTCCGGCCATGTGGCAGAGTCATTTGTTGGCTCAGTTCCGGAGCAGGATGAGACTCAGTAGCTAGGGGATGCCAGTCTCGCCCCAGTATTCCAGATGGTTCTTGCCACCCCCAAGTGCGCCTGCAGAGCTACAGAACCTTTTGCCAAGGAAGGGAGCCTTGGCGAGGCCCTACAACAACGTGGTGAGGTCAGTCGGTCAGGTGCATACTTCAGATTCCTGGAACAAGTCCAGGCATTGTCTCCACGCTGAGCATCGAAGGGTGCCATTGCTCATTAATCAGCATCGCACAGCATCCCTGCCAGAAGAACTAAGGACAAGCAGAGGCACAGACAGAGATCTGGGGACAGTTCCAGCAGGATCTATTAAAAGACTGGTAGGTCCTGGCTCTTCCACATCATGAGTGTGTAGCTAGACATGACCTCCAGCTAGCAAGTCATTGCTGCCCAGAGTCCCCAACCTCACCTGAGACCCCCCCCCCAGATGTCACACCCTCACCACCAGCACTATCTAAAGATTCATGATAGAATATTTGATAGAACAGGAAATGTCTCTGCCTCTAACCCAGTCCTGTTTCTGCTTCTTCTTCGCTGTTACGTATTTGGGCTACCATCACAACCTGGGCTCACCGCAGAAGGAAGTCTGGATGGATCAAAAGTTCCATGGGCAAAATGAGCATGATCTGACACAAAATAAAGCTCCGGGATCTAAGCATTTCCCAAGCTACTTCCTCAAGCACATAAGACGATTGTCAAGTCACTGACGGGCTAGTTTGAACTGGGTCAACCAGCCCTCAAGTTTGGAGAAGTGAAAAAGGGAACTAGCGTCAGATGGGAGAAAAAACTGGGAACCTAAGGAATACACAAAGGCAAATTTAAACCTTCAAAATAAATACTTGGCCACCTTCGACATTTTTATTTAGAGCCCAGACTGGGAAAACGGTTGGGTCAATAAGGGGTTGCTGCTCAAATATGAAGACAATTTCTGAGAGCGGAGAAATTCAACACAGAATTCTGTACTCACACCAAGGAATGGACCAAAATGTCCCATGGCTCTCAGTCCTACAAGGGACCTATGCACCTCCCATTCCCACATCCAGTGTTCTAGGAGAGGCAGAGGCCAGCATGGGAAGTCTGGCAGGAAGAAGCCTCCTTTGACAGCACAGCCCTTGGGGCTGGTTCTCCTGAGTGATCCCCTCCACTCCCCTCTGGCAAGCTTCTCTCTTTGGAATAAAGGATGGGGCAGGGCTCCTCTCGGGGTATCTGCTGCTGTAGATAAGTTCTTGATGACTCCCATTCGGAGAGATACATTTCCTATTTATGAGGAAGCCACACACCCCCTGCCCCAGCGGGAGGTGCTGATCTCCCACCCTTGGCAACAGTAGGAAGTGACTACGCCCTCCCTTCCCCAGCCCTGGGGGATTCCAGTCATTGAAAGTTCTGAGCTGGAAAGATAAACACCACTACTGCTCCCTCATTCCCTCTTTGTTCCCCTTCGAAAGCAGAAAAGGAACCGGGAAGGGAATCGGACTGCACGGAAATCCATCTGTGGGGTTGTTAAGGGAAACAGTCTGAAATGGTACTGGGGGCGGGGGTGGGAGGGTGCTCCTCCCTTCCTCCCCTCTGTCACCCTCATCCACCCATTCAGCAAAGGAAAGGAAAAAGAAATCTTAAGTGTTGCTTCCCATTTCCCAGAGGAAGCTTCTGTATACTTGGCGTCACAGAACCCCTTCTCTGTGTCTCCAGTCCCAAACCTCCAAGTCACAAGTACAAGATTGCCAGGGGAGACCTGGTTCTGTTACTTAACAGTTCTGTAGCCTGGTTATCCATTCCAAAAAGAGGAATCATGCCTGTCCCCCCACGGCTTTGTTCAACACGAGGTAAAGAGTTCTTAGCCGCCACCAAACACTTCTTGTCCTGTGGAACTCAACTCCCAGTGCTCGTTCCCAAATGCAGAGGGTGCATTCTTGGTTCCCCTACCAGCCCCCTCGTCTGAACTGCTCTATCTGTTAGAGAACCTCTGCTGTTGAAATCTTTCTCCTCCTTCCTAGCAGAACTTCAAGTCTCTTTCCAAGAAGCTGTCCCCATTCTGACGTGTCTTTGCAGAATTCCCCTCTTCATACTGGACTCCTCAGCCCCTTTCTCGGTTGTATAATTAATCCATTTATTTTATTTTTTACGTAGGGATGAGTGTTTTGCTTGCTTGTCTGTCTGTGCACCATGGGAGTGCCTGGTGTCTGTGGAGGCCAGAAGGTATACTGGGCCTGGAGTTACAGATGTTTGTGACCCACCATGTGGGAGCCAGGAACTGAATTCTGGTCCTCTGGAAGAGACACCAGTGCGCTTAACTGCTCAGCCAGATGTTCTCAACCCTTTGGGGTCTCTACCCCGTTTTCACAGGGGGTCACACCAAAGACCATCAGAAAACAGATTATTTACACCATGATCCCTAACAGTAGCAAAAATACTGTTATGAAAGTTATGAAATAACAAGAAAAATAATTTTATGGCTAGGGGTCACCACCACATAAGGAACTGAGTTGAAGGGTTACAGTGTTAGGAAGGTTGAGCACTACTGCACTAAGCCGTCTTACCCACCCCTGTTATCTGGTCTTTAGCACTAACCTTGCACTGAAGTTCTTTACACACCAGCCTGAACTCTCAACAAACCAACCGTGAGTAATTCCCAGGCAGAGCCATCTCCTCACTACACACCCAAGTGCCTGGCACGTTTCCTGGGCTAAGGTTGTGGTAGGGATGGCAGTAAGGAGGAATAGCAACAGCTATTCCTGGGTGTGGGGGTGTGCACCTTTAGCCCAGCACACTAGAAGCAGAGGCAGGAGGATCCCTGTGAGTTCAAAGCCAGACTGGTCTACATAGTGAGTTCCAGAGTTCCAGGACAGCCAGAGGTACACAGTGAGTCTCTGTCTAAAAAAAAAAAAGAAAGAAAGAAAGAAAAAAGAGGAACAGGAAATACCAAATCAAAAACCCAACATAGCTAGAAGAATAATCTAGAGTGAAAACAGAACCGTGTGTCTCGAGGCACCTGAGAGGACTTGTTTACTACAGTTGAGTGCAGGATTTATCTCTGGCTTTCCTGGATGAAAGGAAAATGCGCTGGCGCGTACAGTTCTCATTGTACAACAGCTTTGGAATCACACTGAAAAGAGAAATTTTTCCTGGCACTGTCTTCAAGGAGAAATTCATCAAGTCGGTCTTTATATAACAAACATGAGGTAATGCGTGAGCGGCATCTCCAGGCAGGCTTTACCACAGGGAAGTGAAAGTCTTTGTGTGCACGCAGCGTGTGGGTGTACCTGTTCGTGTGCGAGTGTGGCGTGTGTGTGTGTACCTGGTCGTGTATGAGTGTGATGTGTAGGTGTGTACCTGTTCATGTGTGAGTGTGATGTATGGGTGTGTACCTATTCACGTGTGAGTGTGATGTGTAAGTGTGTACCTGTTTGTGTGTGAGTGTGATATACGGATGTGCTCCTATTTGTATGTGAATGTGATGTATGGGTGTGTACCCGTTCATGTGCAAGTGTGGCATGTAGGTGTGTACCTGTTGTGCAGTGTGTGGGTATGTACCTGTTCATGTGTGAGTGGTGTGTATGATGTCTGTGCATGTCCGTGTGTGAATGGAATGTGCATACTGGGTACATATGCAGAGCAGAGGACCATGCTGAACATTGTCTTCACCTTCCACCTTATCTGAGATGGTGTCTGTTGGTCACCACGGCTTCCCAGGATCCCCCCATGTCTGTTTCCCATCCCACTGCAGGGGCACGGGCATTACATGTTGGCACTACCTACTGTGGAATCTGAAGATTGGAGTTCAAATCTTCATGCTCGCATGGCAAGTGTTTTACCCACTAGGTCATCTCTCCCCTGCCCTCACTGTATTCCGCCTTACTTTTTGAGACAGGGTCTCTCACCAAGCCTAAAACTCAGCCTTTCAGCTGGAGTGGGTGGTCACCTTGGAAATCCTGTCTGTGTTCTCATCGCTAGGATTTCAAATGCTTGTCACCACACACCCAACTTTCTATAGGTCTGAGAGACCAGACAGCCCCTCAACACAAGTGCTCTGCCCACTGGGCCATCTTCTCCATCCCAGTTTTTGTTTTGTTTTAATTCATCCCAATAAACGGGCCTCCTCCTCAGCAGCTGCTGCGTATCCAGCGCTGCTGTCACTTTGTCCCTGATACTGCCGAGGGCATCTGCAGCAGCGAGCAGGGCAGGTGCGTCCCTGTCGCAGCAGAACCAGCCGAAAGCCAAAGCCGCACAGGCCCAGGATGAAATGGCCGCTCAGAAGACACTTAAAAACCCACGGCCAAGTAGAAAGGAAAGACCCAAGCCACACACTCATTGAGTGCCACCCTCTGCTCCAAGCCTATAGATGGCTGATCACTTAGGTTTCCACCAGGAAGGAACACTCCCTCCAGGCAATGAGACCCCGCTCCTCAAGCCTGGTCTAAGGCCAGACTAGAAAGTCTTTTGCAAGGGGCCAGAGAAATGACTTTCAAACAGTTCAAACACCTGTTAACTCTATCTCCAGGGGATCCAACTTATGTTTGGCCTTTACGGGCAAGGATGGACACACACACACACACACACACACACAGAGAGAGAGAGAGAGAGAGAGAGAGAGAGAGAGAGAGAGAGAGAGACCCGTATACATTTTTTTTTAAGAAAATCTTTTGTAAGTATGTTCAGCTAAAGCTGACCCTAGAATCCTCCCACCTTCCTGCCTGCCTCTGAAGGGCTCTCCTCGACTCCACCTCATTTCCTCTGCCCTCACTCTTGGGGTGGTGTCGACAAAGATCTGAGGTGTGCCCAGGCCCAGGGAAGGAAATCACTCAAGGCCACGGTTAATCTGCAGCCAGGCTAAATTTTTCAAGGCCAGCCCAGCTCTGCTCCCAGCTTCCCCACAAAAGCCTCCTACGCTCTGTGCTAAACTAAAAGCGAAGTCCTAATCTAGCCCCTATTTGAAGGAGGTTTTCTCTTTGTTTCAAAGGCTGGACCTGCTTGTCTTTGTGGAACTCACTGGGCACTAAATTCTTTTACTGCTTTTTCCTTTCTTCCTCCCCTAGCCACCCCCCCCCCCAAGTCCCCTTCCTTTCACTTTCTCTGTCTCTTTGTCTGAAGAGTCAGGGTCTCCAGCAAACTCAACTCTGTTTCTGCTTTCTTTCTGCGGGCCCCCAGCTCATCTGGTCCCCATGTAACTGTAATTACCGGCACATTTGTACCGTGCAGGGTGGAGGGAGATGCGTTAGTTCACTGAGGGGCTGGGAGAGGAACGGCCTTGATCTGGGCCTGCAGTCTGGTTCTAATTTTAGCAGCCACAGAGAGCAGTGGACTTCCTGGAGGAATCAGATTGCTGGGTTCTCCCCCGCAGGGCTGACACCAGACATGTGGAAGAGATTCACATCACAGAACTGCCAAAGCAGGTTACACCTCCGGGTCACCAGGCCCAGCCTGTGTCTCAGAAAGTAGGAACGGGCAGTCTGAGCTTAGCAAGGGCCTTGTAAAACTTGCTTAGTTTATGCCCAAAAGAGAGGGAAATGAAACCACCCACCAGGAAAGGCCAGCAGTGCTGGCTCAAGAATCCATCCCCTTCCTCCTGCCTTCACGTGGTCCTGGTGGGTCCTGACGGTGTCATTCTCTAAGCGCTGTGGGTGGGCAGCACTGAGAAGGGTCTGTCATAGGCGCTGCGTGAGTCCTGAGCGTCCCCAAGTAATGTAAGTAACTTTACCTAACTCTGTATTTTTTGCAACGCGGTCAAAATTGCTGTATAGCGAAAGGTTCTGCGATCTCAGCTATGTAACAATAGATTTGACAAATAGCGCACCCTCAACCAAAGAGAACACTTGGGTCACCTCGGGGTGACCCAGTTAGTCTTCAGCCTTCGCCGCAAGCAATTCTCAGGTCTAGGTTTTCTGCAGTGTACTAGCACTGACAGCTCTTCAAGGAAATGGGCTCACGGTGTCTGGGTGACAGACTGAAGGCTAAGGGAACCCCTGGCGGGGCCTTCTTCCCAGGTTCTCCTTAGTTCACTTGTTCCGGGCTGTGTGTGTAAGAATAGCTCAGCGTCCATTCCCTAAGTCCACAATGTGGGAAACTTCAAACAAGCCTTCAGGATAGAGGCTTTATGAATGTGGGATTTTTTTGCTCCCACCTGGGAAACGCTGTTTAAAGTTTGGCTTTGCTAATCAAACTTTCCCCTAACCTGTAAGCAGGTTAATAATGTGCTTTGAGATCATTTATAACCGTGCCCTCACTCAGCTTACAGACTGTGTACTAAGCCTGTTTGGAATCGACTGACCTCTAAGAAAAACACTGTAAGCCATCTTACCATGCTCTGGACCTCCGGTGTCGTTAACCCTTAACAAGCTCCGGCTCAGCATAAGGTCCAGCTTTGATTGTACCACCCTATTCCCTTATTTTTCCTTTGTGGCCCATTCAGGCCCCTGACTCAGAACAGCGTATGTGTGCATGTGAGACATGATGACCAGGACTAACCCCCGTCACCGAATGCCGCGAGTTGTTAAAAGCTGCCTGCCACCGCACGCCCCCAAAAGCGCGCTGGAATCAACATGTGGCTAGAGAGAGATTATGAACCATTTTATGGCTGCTCTGATTCAATAAGTTCAGAAAAAGTTTTCTCTCATGAGGCCCCTATAGGAGATTGAATGAGATAAGAGTTCCTCTCTATTCCCTGTTACAGCATCTGAAGATGTGGCCATTGCTCAGGGCGATGTCTTAAATAAGACTCTTAGAAAAAAAGACTCTGTTTAGATTAGAACAAGGGAGACCAAAACCCTGCTGGATGAATCAAGTCGACTCTGGGGCAAATGACACTAAGAGTTAGCCGTACGGCATCACCACATATGGGCAAACCAGGAACGGTCCAGGCGTCTCGTTTCCTGCTGCAGAAGAGGCACGTTCTCCTGAGAAGGGGCTCTTTATTCCGTACTTCTCATCCCCGGAAACAGCCCCTGCAAAGCTGTTCCATAGATAACGATTCTTCCTCCTACGATCAACCTGAACGCTTTTCTCATTAAAATGTAAGCATGTTTTTTATGGTCCCTCAGCCTAGTAAAGTTTTTGAACAGCTGGTCAACAGCATAGTCTCCAGTATTCAGGTACGCTTCAGACTGTCATCTTGGACATCCATTTTCTATCGCCGTCTTGTAAACATTGGTGTCTGACATTGGTTTATAACAATGGCTGTGTATAGCTTCCATGTGAGTTATAACTCCACTCCAGTTTCGAGTCTTGTCTTTGTCTTCCTTCCCTGGAATGGGCTTCCTGCCACAACCTCACGGAATTATTCAAGGGTTTCTAAATCACTCCCATTTGTCTCAGTAAAGAACACTACAGGAAATAGGCAGATACATTGACCTCACCTGGGAATGAAAAGAGTCTCCGGGAGCACTGCCCCCAGCCCCTTCCTATAACCAGCGTGCTTCCTGGTCCTGACCCCCTTTCTATATATTCCCTTCAAGCCTCCATGACAGAGACCTTCCCAGTCCTTAACGTAACTTTATCCCAAGGAGGGGGAAGGAGAGAAGAGGAAAAGGTCTAGATTCTGTGACAGGAAAGTCTGACAGAAAAGGCATAAGGAAGCTGATAGTGAGTCACAGTTTGAGGGGACACAGTCCGGTCTTTGAGAGAAAGCATGTGTCAGGAGTGTGAGTGGCTAGTCACATTGCGTCCACATTCAATAAACAAAGATGGGTATGGCTGCTCAGCTGATTTTCTTTTTATTCAACCTGGCACCTCAGTCTGTGTGTGGTGCTGCCTACATTCTAGGTGGGTCTGCACTCCTCAGTTAAATCTTTCTAGAAAAGCCTCACAGAGAAACCTAGACGGCCACCTCATAGGTGATCCTACACCCGGTCCAGTTGACAAGATTAACCATCATGTAGTCATTTACTTCACTTCTCCAATCTCAGTTCACCTTATGATGTCTCCAGCCTCCCCTCAACTCCTCATCTTTCTGGGTGTTCATCTTCAAAGCAGTCATGAGGTTTTCTCCTCAAGTCCCCCTCAAACACGTTGATTTTAATTCACATCTGAGGCTTACTCTGGGTGTCTAGTTCATCGATCACCATTATTATGAATCAAGAAATACTTCATTCCCTAAGGAAGGCATTCCATATTCTTTAATGTCATATTAAGTAACCATAATCCTATCAGCAAAAATGCAGTCTTTCATCAAATACGTGATCCCCCAGCTGCCATCCTTCCCTGCTGACATTGAAAGTCTAAGTCTTTCCCTTAGACTCCAAGAATGCATGGGCTCATGGTTGCCTCAAGTCAGGGAGGGAGATGGCTCCTCTCCTTCCTAGTCTTGAGGCCTCTACCGGAGCTCTAGCCCCGCCTCACAAAAGCATGGGACGTTTATTCACGAGTAGATTTGTTGACTCATTTGTCAGCCCTGCACTCAAAGGCCAAGTGCACAACCAGCCCTGAGGTAGAAAACACTGACCCGGAGCCTTGGACCACATGAGGCAAGAGTTCGCACTCCCTACGGTACCCCAAAGCTGTAGCCGCAAGGACATCTGAATGCTAGCCCAGCTGGCATCAGCATCTGAGCCTCTCTCTGGCCCAGCCCTGCAGTAGAACACAACAGAACACAGCCACTATATAGTCACTACAGGTTCTAAGTAATGAAGTCAGGGCCAGCAGAGTCATAACCAAACTTCTGACCCAGCTAAGGCTTTTGAGAAGGGCCAGCCCAGGAAAGTGATGTCCTGGGTCAAAGGCAATCACACTACCATGTGTGCTCTCAGCTGGTGCAGCTCCAAACAGGAAGTCGTCACTTCAGCATGCTGGGATGGTTCCAGACCTGCTCGGATAACCTGGAAGACATGGATGGGAACGTCCAGGAATGGACAGAAACAGAGTAGTGACCAGGTGTTATGGGGGTGAGGGGTAATGAGGCAGTGGAGTGTGAAGACTCCGCATTCTCCACTTTCTGATCTGCTCAGATGGGAGACACCCTATCACTCCTGCTCTCTCGAACTCTGCCATGTCTGTCCTGCCAGGATGAAACTTACCTTCCCCAAACCATGATCTAAAATGTATCCTTACTCATTCATTCATTTGGATTTTCCAGACAGGGCTTGTTTGTGTAGCCCTGACTATCTGGAGCTCATTCTGTAGACCAAGTTGACCTTGAAGTCAGATCTGCCTGCCTCTGCCTCCTGAGTACTGAGGTTAAAGGTGTGCACCACCACCACCACCTGGCCAAAGTATGTCCTTAAGGGGTTAGTTAGGAAAGGGAAGGGATCAGCATGAGGGGAAAGGGAATACCAGAGCGTAGTAGGGGATGAATATGATCAAAATATATACTATACATGTGTGAAGATGTCATAATAAACCCATTGTTGTATTAAATGTGATAATAGAATAAAAATAAACATAATAAAACACGTGTGTGTGTGTGTGTGTATTTTATACACCCTTTTTCCTTTGATGCTTGTAGTAGGCTTTTGGTCAAGACAGTGAGAAAATGTAATTAACGTCACATAGAACTGTGGAGATTTGAATTGAGGAAATTGACAAGTGTTTCCTGAGACTAATTCATCTTTGTAAATTGTCTTAGAGTTTTCTATGTCTGTGAAGAGACACTATGACCATGGCAACTCTTACAAAAGAAAACATTTAATTGGATGGCTTACAGTTTCAGAGGTTTAGTCCATTATCATGGCAGGACATGCAGGCAGACATGGTGCTGGAGAAGGAGCTATGTCTTGATCCCACAGGCAACAGGAAGAGGTCTGAAACACTGGTCAGTATCCTGAACATAGCAGACCTCAAAAGCCCGCCTCCACAGTAACACACTTCCTTCAACAAGGCTATATCCTCTCCAACAAAGGCAGACCTCCTAATAGTGCCACTCCCTTTGGGGGCTATTTTCTTTCAAACCACCACAACTCAATGCTTCTTTGATTATAAATGTAAACCAGTTGTTTTTTTGACTTGGGGAAATCTTTGAGTTTATATTATGGATAGATGTAGAAAACAAACCAAGCATCTTTCAAAGCTTGCTTGTCCCCTAGTAGTTACATAGTCCCTGGGCTGGCCACTGTGGGACATGGCCGTGGGGTCCAGACCCCTAGCCCAGGCCATAATGACATGGCACAGATAAATCAGACAGTGAGAGGAGAGTCCCGAGAGCCAGGCACATCTGGTAGTGGCTGTGATTCATGTAAATGCCTCAATTGACCCAGACTGCATTGCATGGCTCTCTAGGTCAACTCCAAGTTCCAGATGTATTTTGGCCATACCAATTCCAACTTTTCTGGGGAAAATAACAGCGGGGAGGTCCGAGTTCAAAGAGGTAATAAAATGTGATTATAAATTATTTGTGTGTGTGTGTATGAGGCTAGGAAGATAGCTCAGTTGCTAACGTGTTTGCTATGAAACCATGAGGACCAGAGTTTGGATCCCTAGTACCCACAGTAAAGCTGGGCAGCACATATCTGTAACCCTACCACCAAGAACACAGGCTGGAGGAGGCAAAGACAAGGGGATTCTTACAGCTTGCTGGCCAGCCGATCTAGCCCAACTGAGGAGCTTGGTTTCAGTGGGAGACCCTATCTCAAAGTATAGGGCTCAGGATACAGCTGAGCTGGTAGAGCTCCTGCCTCACATGCACAAAGCCTGGCGTTCAATCCCCAGTACCCTGTAAACCAAGTATAAGAGCACAAACCTACCTTCCCAGAACCTGAGAGGAAAGAAGAATCAGAAGTTCAAGATCATCATCCTCCACTACATAGTGAATTTGAGGCTAGCATGTGTTACAATAAGGCTCGGTCTCAAAATAAATAAGAAGTCAAGTGACTGAGGAAGAGCCACCTACCATTGGACAGCAACCTCTAGGCTCCTCACACACACACACACACACACACACACGCACACTTGTCAAAATAAGCTCATGAAAATACACACATTATTATTTGACCAAATTGCATAAAAACATAGGACCATGTGAACATATTGCTGAGGCCTCTCCCAGTGGCTCAGAGGGGATGCAGAGGGTGGGGGCACCTATAGCTCGTGCTTCATGGGCTGCCTTGTACATTTCTGAACTCAGCAGAGTGATACAGTGTGAGTCTTTAATTACTATAATTAGGATGGGGTGTTGCGTGGGTCTTTTTTATTATTATTACAACTGAGAAATTACACTGCAGAGAAACAGATTTGTACATTCCAAATAATTGACTTCCTCCTTCTAGAGATGATTAAGAGGAAGCTGAGCCCCAACCATTACCTCACCCCCTCCCTTCCAAAATGTATGAACCATGGGCAAAGGGGAGGATATGAGGGGTTAATGGAACCTTTGCTCTCGGTAGTATTTAAGTCATTCCGAGGGTTTGCCAATGCCAATCATAAAATAATATGTATTCTAAGGAAATCATTAAAGGTGACTGGGCAAGTCAAAAAATTAAGGAGTAATACATTACTGTTTGTCAAACGTTTGCATTTGCTGAGCAAGTGGTAATGCAGCGCCGAGCCTGTTAGTCCAGAGAGGTCTGGGGGGGAAGTGACAGATGAACAGTGGGGTGACAGAGGGCAGTTTGGGTCCTCACGGTCCAAGCGTCAAGCACACTTGCATTTGGTAGAGAAGGATGAACGGAATAAAAGTCATCAAGACAGAGCCTCACTGCTGAGATGGGCAGCAGGTGAGAGGATCTCAGCCATGAGGTTCTGCGATGGACCATCCAGGTGGAAGTGATGAGAGAAAGAGGAGAAAGTGATGTGAGACATCCTTCTCCCGAGGCTGGAGTGGGTCGTTGCTTGGTCTTGCCCCGGAAAAATGAGCATCTATTCGCCCATCCAGTTAGGGTACCAATAAGAGACCAAATAAATGATTCTACTCAAATGTAGCTTAGAGGACACCAGTGAACTTAATTTGGGTTCCTTAAAGGATCTTGGGGATGGTTTACAGGAATGCAGCTTGCTGGAAGCCACACCACTGAAGATGTCTCTCGTGCTATTGCCAATGTTAACTCCCCATAAACCCTTCAGGAAGGGTGAGAACTCATGACCGTTCATCCCAACAATTGTAAACTGCCTATACAACTTCATGAGCTGCTCTCCATGGTGGAACATGAATGGGCCTAGTCTTGCGCAAGCATGTCATGTGGAGCAATTGTAGCTGCTAAGAGCGCAAGAGGGTAATGGCCAAGTCATACCAGGACAGGGTTCTAAAAAGGGTCTTCTATCCCAGAACTTTGAGATTAGAAGCCCCTTCCAAAAGGCCTTCTATATGGTACCCAAACTGTCCCAGAGAGAGGCTAGCATCATAGAGCCAGTTACCCAGACTACCAAGGTGGGAACGCAGTCACCATCACCATCAGAAAACAAAGAAGGAAACATCCTCAACACAGAAAAGGAGAGAGTGGCTGGAGGGATGGGAGGGGTGATTGGAAAGGAAACCTCATCTTTTGTTTCGCAGGTCCCCCTCCACCCAGAAGCCAGGATGAGCCCAGGGGAGGTCAGCATCAAGTACACTGTAATGATGAAGCTTAGAATTCAGGATTGAGACCAAGGGAAAAGAATGAGAGGCTTATAGAACAAAGACAAGAAGAGAGATTACAAAACTGTCTGCATAGTAAATTCAGACTGCTCAATAAATTATTCATAAGCACAGGACAGGGACAGATAGGCGCAGAGCCGCTGTGTGGCACACCATCCTTCACACGGGCACTCTCCTCTCCCAACATCCCTCCAGTGTACATGCTTGGAGTCGTCACTGGGATCTTGGGTCTGATCTGCCCAGTCTATGGGAGAGTCTCTCTCCAAACTTCTGGGTATGCATCAGAATGATCACCATGAAAAAAATAATGCTTAAGAAAAAAGTAGATGTTCTCCCCTTATATAACACATACACCCTCTGAACACAAAAGCAAGTTCAAATTTGCAGTGGTTTTTCCACTTTGGGGGTTCTGCTAGCCACCTAGCTTGTTAGAGACACCTTGTCCACTGGAAGAGACAGGAAACTGTTATTGGCATGAGGAGAGTAGCCAAAGCTAAACTTTCACTTTTCTGGGCCACATCTTTCTGCTCCCAAAGGAGTGTGGCTTTTCTTAGGGCATGGGATTAGCAAGCATCAGACCCTAGGTGTCAAGTCCCAATCTTTGAACTCTACAGGGTTTTTATGTAGAGCTCAGTTATAGAAGCCATCATGGGACATGAAGCTACTCAGTAAACACTGACGGTTAGTGTGGTGGTTTGAATGACATGGTTCCCCATAGGCTCATACGCGTGAATGCTTAGCCTCTAGTTGGGGGGAACTGTTTGGGAAGGATTAGGAATGTGGTCCCGTTGGATAGGTATGGCTTTGTTAGAAAAGCGTTACTGGGGGATGGGCTTTGAGAGGTTTCAAAAGCCCCAGCTAGACCCAATCTAGCTTTTCTCTCTTCCTGCTGCCTGGAATCAGGATGTTACGTTCTCAGTGATCATGGACTAACCCTCTAAAACTGTAAGCAAGCCCTCAATTAAATGTTTTCTTCTACAGGTTGCCCTGGTTATGGTGTCTCTTCACACTAATGGGACAGTAACTAAGGCAGGTAGTGTCATCTTTTCGCTTCTTTCTCCACCCTCTGTCAATGCTTCTGTCATAGATCAGAAACCAGAAAATCTAACCCCCAACTTGGCCCAGTCTCCTGCTGCTGCAGCCCACTCCACTGCCTGTTCACCTGTCTGAAAAGACAAATCTGTTCATCTATGCTTCTGGCATGGCATGCTCAGGACACCTAGGCTGGCTTCACACCTGTTATGTCAAAGGCATCAAACTCCTGATCTTTCTGTTTCTACCCAAGTGCTGAGATTACAGGCATATGCTACCATGCCTAGCTTATGTTGTGCTGGCAACTGAACCCAAGGTTTCCTGTGTGCTAGACAGTCTTTAAACTGATCTATAGTATATCCCCAGCTAAAGGACCATGATTTTGGTAGAAAGCAAGTTAAAGACAAGAGCCTTTGCTGTTGGTAATTGTGAATGGAGGGATGAGAATGCATCAGAAGCATGTGCCTGATGTGGGATTCCCCTCTGTATGCTATGATTATGTTTATTGTCATTGGTTAATAAAGAAACTGCTTTCAGCCAATGGCTTAACAGAATATAGCCAGGCTGGAAGATATATATGTGTGTGTGTGTGTGTGTGTGTGTGTGTGTGTGTGTGTATACATGTGTATACATGTGTATACATGTGTGTGTGTACATATGTATATGTGTGTGCATATGTATATGTGTGTGTATGTATGTAAATGTGTGTATATATATGCATATATATTATATATACATATATGTATGATATATATTATACATATATATAATAAATATATTATATATGCATATATATACATATATATATATATCAAGAGAGAAGGCAGAATCAGAGAGACACCATGTAGCTGTAGCTACTGGGACATTGCCGGTAAACCACGAGCCTCGTGGTAAAATATAAAATAATAGAAATAGTTAATATATAAGAGCTAGCTAGAAATATACTTAAGCTATTAGCCAAACAGTATTGCAAATATTGTTTCAGAGTGATTATTTCAGGTCTGTGTGGCCAGAAACAGACAAGCAGCCTCCACCAACATGTGCCTAGACCACCAATTCAAGATCCTCTGAGACAATGTAGAGTCTGCCAGACTCCCCACTGTGTGGGGTAGAAGTGTCCCCACAGTTTCCTTTAAACCGAGGTTACAGTCCTTATCTCTTAACCACTTCAGTGAAAATTTGCTAATCCCCAAATCAAGCCCCAGATTTGTGGGGCTTAAAGTTTTTCTGGTCACTGAACCCTTCCTGACCTCCACTGTGGCAGAATAGGACAGGGGAAGAGGTGTGCACCCTTTGTCTACACCGGAAAGCAACCCTCAGCCAAGGTGTGATGGACAGCAATGCAAGAGGATGACTGTCCCCTTGTCCCTGGGGGCCAGGCTGGCTCTGTGCTGTGGAGAGATTTGCGTGTGGGATGCATTACAGTCAATCCTAGAGACAGCTAGCTCAAAGCTCTTTTCATAGTCTCTCATTCCCTCCATCTCACCCCAGCATACACGGGCTCCTCCACGTGTGTCTGTTAATGCGTGGGCAAAAGGGTCCATACCTAGGGGTCTGCTGTTTCTGGTGAAACCCAAGCTAAGAGGATACAGTCCACGAAACTGAAGTCTCACAGCAACAGGAGTGGGGACTGACAGCTGACCTCAGGAACTCTTCTCAGGCTCCTTCCCAGTGTGGTTGACCTGCGTGTGGTTGCTCCCACAATCGCTGTCTTTTCTGTACCCAGAGGCATGTGTCTGTCTTCTTGCAAATGACCCTCAGTGTCCTTTCTTGTTGACTGGTTGACCTTAAGCATCCTTTCTTGTTGACTGATCTGTCTTCTCTACCCCCACATATCCACCAAAAGGAGCCAAGAGGAATCCATGGCATTTTTATTTGTGAAAAAAAAGTGATGCTTGGCTACGCGAACGGAAAACAGGAATCACCCAGCTTGGCCCTTTGTTCTTGTGCACATGGGAGGGGCCACCATAGTCTTCCCTGTCAATATAAAATTCAGTCCCACGAGGGAAGCCAGACATGTTGCTGGTGCGAGGAAGGGAAGTTGGCAGAATCATATTTGAAATTCTTTCAGTAAAAGACCTTCGCCACCTTGTGCCCTAGCATCATGGTTCTTCTAATCACTTCAGTACCCTGCACCTCTCTAGGGAGCCTAGGGTGATGTGATGTGGGAAAGACCACTGAAATTCTATTTTGGCTAGAAGATCAGCATGTCTAAACACTGGTCAGTGCCTTGCTGCATCCCACAGGTCCAGCTCTGATTGGCAACCTGGTTTATCAAGGATGTTCACCACAAGGTGCTATCTGGTAGTCATTTAACCTGCTCCCTACTCCTGCAGTCAAACTTCCTCCCTCTGCCTTTCTCTTTACTGAAGAAACGAAAATACCCTCCACGAATTCCAGTCTCAGAGATCCTGCCCTGGGCAGTCTCCTCTCCAGCCCTCAGGGCTGACCCTTCAGAGTCCTCTGCTTTCCTCCCTGGGCCTTCATTTCTTGCTTCGAAGACTAAATTCAAACCACAGTGCCCTGGTCTCTTATGCTTTCTCGCTCCTCCCACCAGACTGTGACATCAACCCCTGCAGCCGCTCTTTCCTAGACTGCCTTTCTTATGTGCTGGAGTGCAGCATCCAGCCCACTGTCTCCCTGGGAGGCAGTGCTCAGAGAGCCCCTGGCCATTGCTGTCCTGCACTCTCAATGATCTCTGCCAGAATCAAAGCAGACAGCTGTGCTCACCCAAGCTCCAGCATTTTGTTCCTGACAAATCCTGCCTAGCTCCAAGAGAAAATCTACTTCCTAATCCCCAGCAGCTTTCGTGTCCTACCTACTGCTCTCTTGGATGTACTTTTGGGGGTCTACTGGTTCCTCCTGGGAGGGCAGGGCCTGAGGCCTTTGTGAGTGAGTCATTCGCTGGGCACGAAGGTTCGTTGTACCGGTTCATGCTCAGTTACTGAGGATGCAGGGGCTCTAGGGATCAAAGGGTACAGAAGGTTGTGGTGGCTCTACACCATACCACAATTTCCCCCCGATGATGCGGGAGAATTGTCTGTATTCTGTCAATCATACTTTAATAAAATGCTGATTGGCCAGGCAGGCAGTATAGGCGGGAAAATCAGACAGGAAGTAGAGGTGATGCAATGAGAACAGGAGAATTCTGGGAAGCAGGGGTTCCTCTGCCATTCCTGAGCAGACCACTGAAAAGGCAACATGCAAGCTGACAGCTGAAAAAGGTACCAAGCCATATGGCTAACATAGATCAGAATAATGGGTTAAGATAAGTCATAAGAACTAATAAGTAGCCTGACCTAATGGGCCAATCAGCTTTATAATCTTATGGAGTCCTGTGTGTGATTTCTCTTTGGGATTTTCCAGCTGTGGGGTACCAGGTGGGACGGAAACCCCAACAAGCAGGCCCTCATGTTACACGCCGACATAAAGCCCTGTCAAATCCAGGGCCATTTGACCTCACTGATGGCCTTATTCCTTCTGAACACAGGCAATTTTCCAAATGAGAGTAGGAAAGCCCATTTTGCTGTGTTTTGTTTGGGTCGCTTTAATTAGAAGAGGTAATATACACAGGCTGTAACAAAGTGTAAAAGCACAGTCAGTACAAGTGTGTGGCAAGCAGTGTTCGTCTGCCCCCCCCCCCCCCCCGATCAATTGCAATCCCCCACCTCCTGACTGCTCACGATAGACAAGAAAAAGTCCAGTAGAAGGCTTGGTGGATAAAGGTTCCTGCTGGAAGCCCAGATGGCCTGAGTTTATTCCCTGAAACTCACGTAGTAGAAGGAAAGAGCTTCCACAAATTGTCCTCTGACTTCCACACATGTGCACACAAACATGCATGCACGCGTGTCCGCGTGCGCACTTCCTCCCACGCACATGTAAGGAGACACACACACACTTTTTTCACCACAGGCTCCATTTGGAAGATCTTACACTGACCCAGCCTCTGTCTGTATTAGGCCGCCACATCCTCCTTTCCTCTACTCCCATGTGTGTGTAGAAGGGTCATGCCCCTGTCATGGGGCTTATAAATAAGGACATGAGACAGAAGAGTAATGATGTGTCTAGTGAGGACCAGACAAACTTACCAAGCTTAAGGAGTCTATATAACACCCCTGAGCAACCCACAGACAGCAGGCAGCAAACAGGCCCTTCCGGGGAGAGCTGAAAACTCACAGATGTCAGCCTAATCCCCCACGCAGTCCCGAGTACAGATGACAAGAGACTTCAGTCCATCCTGGGCCATCTCTTAATGACTGAAGAAGATAAAAGGATGCCTTGACCCGAGTAGGAATGAAAAGACTAAGAAGAAAGAAGTGCAATTGAGAATTCCTACCCAGGAGTTCAAGGGCTCAAATTGCCTGCCTTCCCAGCTTGTGACTCTGAGGTCAAAAGTGCACCATGTGTTAAGAAGTAATTGTTAAGAGCAAAGTCAATTCTCTCTAGATGAATGGACTAAAACCAGGCTCAATTTTTCCCCCCACAGGCAAGGAGACAGCAGAAATAAGAAATAACACTTAGTCTCACAGCAACAGACATTGAGATTATCAGATAAATAATACCAAATAAGTATGTCTGAGAAAGAAAAGCTGGTACCAAAAATGATAAATAAGAGATTATAGACAATGGCTAGGTAGGCATGAAGAAATGAAAATGAAGTTTAAGTTAAAATAAGATACATTAAAAATTGAAATTCGCTGGACACACACCTTTAATCCTAGCACTTGGGAGTTTGAGGCCAGCCCGGTCTACAGAGTGAGTTCCAGGACAGCCTCAGCCTCAAAAAGAAAACCTGTATCCAAAAACAAAATTAAATTTATGGATAGATTGAATGATAGAATAAAGATAGCTAAATAAAAAAAAGTGAATTCAGAAAAATAAAAAAGCACATGGAATAAACATAGGAACAGAGAAAAACAGACAATACGAACCTGGGAAAGACATGTGAGATGCCTTGGAAAATCAAGTGAGAAGAGAGTTAACGTGTGCGGCAAGAGCTCCAGAAAGAACAAAGAGAGAGTGAAACAGGAAACACCCCCTGACATAATACCTAAGAACTTTCCAGAATCTATGAGAAACAACCCTCAGATCCGAACAGGCTTCCGTAATTCCCATCTGAAGTTCATAGCTACAGATCCAAGATGGCTACCCTAATATCATTTAGTGCCAAAACGGTAGAAGGAAAAAAAGCCAGACTTTAAATTTGCCCACAAACTCTAGTCCCAAGCCTTTATATGCTTCTCGTGTAGAGCAGTAACATGAGCAACCAGGCTAACGGCAAGCACACATGTGGCACCTTCATGTTGTGTGTTCTTCCCCCATCTGCAAACAGAAGTAAACGAATGCAGTCTGTGAAACCTGTCTACAAACTCAGTCGGTGTCTAAAACAAAACAAGACAAAACCCACACCAGCCACAATGAAACAGAATAAAGTAGAAAGGACCAACTCTTAGATTGTGATTTGTTTAGTGATTCACTTGAAACACTGCCTGTACTGCCTGTTTGCCAAGCGTGACCTCACTTGCTACCTGGGACAGAGTGACCTGGAGATGTAGCTGAAACAATGGATCGATCGTTGCCCTTAACAACCTGACCAATCTGGCTTACTCCGTCACACCCTACCTTGTGGCTTTAGAACATACAATGAAAATACAAGCTAGACAGGATACCAAGGCCTTTCAGTTGTCATGGCTTTGGTTCAACAGCGGCATCTCCTCTCTTCCACTCTCATTGGTGTCTGAGTGTTTATTCAGGGAAGATTCCCGCAACACAACATAAAAATCCTGCAGGCACTCCGGAACCTTGCTCTGTCTTGCACTGAGAGCCATACAGAAGCGCAGTCCAGGCTCTGGCCCAGTCGCTTCCCCAGGGAAGCCTGTGCCCAGGACACAAATGCAGCACTCCTGCATCTCACGTGAGCATCCTCTGCCTCCTCCTATTTTTCACCCAGCTCTATTCAACCTTTCCGGGAATTTCTAGTTCTTGGAAACCAGGACTCAGAAGCTGTTTAGATTGCTTTTATAAAAAAGAACAGGGCTGCCAGGCAGTGGTGGTGCATGCCTTTAACCCCACCGTTTATGTAAACATTAATGGAGGCAGAGGCAGGCGGATCTCTGAGTTCAAGTCCAGCCTGGTCCACCAACCAAGTTCCAGGACAACCGAATATACACAAAGAAAAAATTCTATTTCAAAGAAAGAAGGAGAAGAAGAAAGGAAGAGAGGGGAGGGAGAAGAAGAGAAGAAGAAAGAGCAGGGCCATTGAATGGATTTGGATTCCATCATTTCCCCCATGAGGCTGGTTAACTTCTCTGAGCTTCAGTTTCCCCATCTCTAAAATGAGGACAGTCTCTAAATCAGAATTCTCTAGGATGAGAGAGAATCAAATGCACCTTTAACAAAACTAAACCGAAGGGAGCTTATTGATTATATAGCTGAATAGAGGCAAAGGGTTAACCAGGAACAGTTTCTTGGGGGCATCACAATCAGAATCCCTAGGTGCCCTTTCTTAGTCTCCAACTTTTCACCTTTGCTGCCCCCTCTCCCACCCACCCACTCCCCCACCCCACCCCACCCCACCCCACCCCACCCCCACTTCCTGCCAGCTCCCACCTCCTTGGCAGTCCTAGGCTTTGTTTCCCAAGCCTGGAAGCTCACATCAGAAACCCAACAGCAAACAGAACAGGGGCTCCAGTTTCTCTAAAATGGTGTTGACTGGCCCAGCCCTAGGTCACGTGCTTAGCCCTAGCCCAGCCCTGAGTGAAGACGCCGCGTGAGCGCCCACACCCTTCTGCATCTGAGGGCTGGAATTCTGTTCTTCACAGAATTCTCCCAGAGAAAGTTTGTCTGTTAAATCCATTTTATCTAACAACGGACCCCAGTGCTTGGCAACTTAAACTAACAACCATAATTATCTCATCACAGCCTCGCGCTGACAATCTGGGTGTGGCCTCAAACAGAGGTCTGACTCCAGGCTGTCTTTGGAGATAAGGCTGAAGTCATCTCCAGACTGCTGAACAGAGAGGGGTAGCCTTTGGAGTTCGTCTGCGTGGTGCTGGGTCAGCTTGGTCCCTGGGAATCAGTTCCTGCTTAGCTGGAGCCTTCAGTGGTCTCTGCCCGTATGGGTCCCACGGGGAATAGTGAATAGCAAAGTAAGAAGACAGACCACAAGATGTGAAACTTAAGAGCCACAGCCAAAACTCAGAAGTGGCGTATGGCTACTTCTGTGAGCAGTACACATGAAGGAGAGGAATAAGAGTACCATTTGCTGATGTGAGTGAGGACTCCTGGGGACCATGATGGAGACCACACATTTAAATGACCTGGAGAGGACCAGGCATATCAGGGTAACCCACTTCATCTCCCTTCGCCCAGGTTAAAATATGAGGCTGAATCTAGGGGACTCCTGTAAGTCTGAAGAAAACTAGTCTGGGAAACTGGGCCTCTTGATCCTAGACTGATGACTAGTGTGTTTGTTCCCCAAACAAAAGAAAATCTTCCCAGTGCTCCAGGGGTTGAACCCAACACCGGCATGTGACAGTGGCTGATGTCCCCAAAAGCCAATCCCTGCCTCAGAGGAACCCTATATGTTCTGTGTCTTTACCCAGTATAAGAGATCCAGCCATCAGTGGGAAAGGCAGAGCGCTTCGGGAAATCTAGGGTCTGCCTTGGCTCTGGGCCTTACCCAATAGCTCCAATCCCCTTCCTCTGTGCTTAAGCAGCTAAGAGTGTTGCCAATAAATGCAGTCTAGCCAGTCATTAGCCAAAAACCGGATTGTTTAATTCAAGGGAGAAATTATATTTAGGAAAAGAAAATTTTGCATTTCGCACCAAATAAGATGCGTCGCAAAGGTTGGGCGCAAAGGTGGGCCAGCAGAGTTAGTGAGCACGTGTGTCTTTGTAGCCCACACCGAGAGCAAGTGCAGGCAGAAGGGAGCAGTGTGAGCACCTTCAGTGGACATGTGGAAGGCTGGTGGGTAGGTGACAGAGTCATCTCCATTTTTTTTTAAGAGTGTTTGGACAAAAACGATGGGGGAAAGTACTGTATGCCTTCTTTCTCCAAAATCAATATTTGAATTCACCTTGCTCATGTCTGACCTGTGTCTGACCTCACTGATCGAAATCTAGATTTAATTCCGTTTCCTCCCAAATTCTAACTGAAATAACTAAAGGGCTATTGTGAGCTGGGAGCCTCCTATCGGCAGCCAGCAGAACTGGAAGAGAGAGCGGGCTCTTGGGTCAGATCTGGGCCTAGCTAGCCACATCCTTCTCAGCACCCCTGACCGTCCTCGTGTGTGGTTGCTCCGAGTTTCCCTCCTCCCTGTATCCCGAGCCTTGTGCTGACCTCTGCAAGACCTTCGTTTCAGGGCTTCCTCCCCACCTGCCCTCATTCTGCATCCAAAGAGGCATTCCTCCTTGTAGAGACGGGTCCAGTCTCGTCTTTTTGGGCTTTTGTAAGCCCTGCTTCCATTCTACACACACACACACACACATCAACCCCCACTTTCTCTTCTTCATAGGGCCACCAGGGTGGTTCTTTTTCAAATCTAAGTCAGATCATACCACACGTCTCCTCAGACTCTACAACAGCCCCCAACCAGACTCTAAGCAAAAGACAGGAATCCTTCAACAAGGTCCCATCTGATCCCACTCTGATTACATCTTCTGTTACAACCCACACTGTCCCCATTCCAGCCATGAGATCCTTTCCTGTGTTCTCACACATTCCAAACGCTTTCCTGTCCCAGACCTTTGCGTATGCTGTGCCCTCTGCCGAGCGCTCCATTTTCCTAGGTACTTAACTTTTCAGTCTTCCATGTCCTTCTGATTGATGCTCAGATTATCACCTTTTCCTAAGAGCCCTCCACATTCTCTACTCTTCCTTTATTCTCTTCACCTTCATCTGACTCTAACCCTTGATCTGACTCACTTAGTGTCTCTCTACCATCATCACATTGTCATGCCTCTACCTATTTCCTGTGTCTACCCTGAAGGAAGACTGGATACCAGTAAATGCTCCATATATAATTGGAATTCAGCCAGGCAGTGGTGGCACACGCCTTTAATCCCAGCACTTGGGGGGCAGAAGTAGGTGGATCTGAGTTCGAGGCCAGCCTAGTCTACAAGAGCTAGTTCCAGGACAGGCTCCGAAACTACAGCGAAACCTTGTCTTGGGAAAAAAAAAAAAAGTGGCAACAATGCTTCTCTCTGCCAACTGCTTAGACCCCCCTGGCCAAGGCCATCCATGATAACTTTGGCATTGTAGAAGGGCTTATGACCACAGGCCAT
The DNA here is from genome assembly GCF_982192425.1 of Myodes glareolus. NCBI lineage: Eukaryota > Metazoa > Chordata > Mammalia > Rodentia > Cricetidae > Myodes > Myodes glareolus. Next base: position 13,238,120 of record NC_142049.1, on the reverse strand, counting down.
GCCATCACTGCCATGTAGGAGACTGTGGGTGGCCCCTGTAGGAAGTTATGGTGTGGATGGCCATGGAGCTGCCCAGAACATCATTCCTGCATCCACTGGTGCTGCTGAGGCTGCGGGCAAGGTCATCCCAGAGCTAAACAGGAAGTTCAATGGCATAGCCTTCTTTGTTCCTACCACCAATGTGTCTGTCATGAATCTGTGGTGCGGGAGAATTATCTGTATTCTGTCAATCATATTTTAATAAAACGCTGATTGGTCAGGCAGGCAGTATAGGTGGGAAAGCCAGACAGGAAGTAGGGGTGGAGCAAAGAGACTGGGAGTATTCTGGAAGCAGAAGCTCTCTCTCAGCCACTCCTGCGCAGACCACCGAAGAGACAGCATGTAACCTGCCCAGCTGAAAAAGGTATGGAGCCATTATGGCTAACGTAGATGAGAATAATGGGTTAATATAAGTTATAATAGTTAACAAGAAGCCTGACCTAATGAGCCAATCAGTTTATAACCTGATATAGACTCCGTGTGATTTTCCTTGGGATTTGCTGGCTTGTTGGGGTACTGGGCGGGACAGAAACCCCAACAAGCAGGCCCTTCAAGTTACAAATCTGACATGCCTCTTGGAGAAAGCTGTTAAGTATGACATCAAGAAGGTGATCAAGCCGGCATCTGAGGGCCCACTAAAGGGCATCCTGGGCTACATTGAGGACCAGGTTGTCTCTTGCAACTTTAACAATGATGCCCACTCTTCCACTTTTGATGCTGGGGCTGGCATTGCTCTCAGTAACTTGGTCAAGCTCATTTCCTGGTGTGACAATGAATACAGAAACAGGGTGGTGGATCTCATGGCCTACATGGCCTCCAAAGAATAAAAAAGTCCTGGACCAAGTACTCCACCGAGGATAGGAGAGCAAGAGAGAGGCCCTCTGCTGCTGAGCAGTCCCCGATATTTCCAGACCCCTAGAATAAGGACTTAGGGAGTCCTATCTTCTTGGATACCATCAATAAAGTTGACTGAACCTGCCCATAAAAGAAATTAATAGGATATTTATAAAAATAGACAAAAATAAAAGCTTGTTCACAGCAAAAATAAAGAAGGAAAGGGAGGATAGATTGGCTATGGGTTTGGTCTACACATTTGTGTTGCTGTGGGGTCATGGGAGGCAAGGAGGGGGACATCTAGGAGTCTTTTGCTTTGCCCATGGGATGCCTGGACAGCTCTCTGGTAGTTCTCATGAGGTTATTACATGTGAAAAGCCTACCCCCTGTCATCTTTCTTTTTGTTCCTGTCCAAGATATTCGACCACTCCTTTCTACAGGTGTTCCCACTACAAGGTGTTGTCCCTCACCTGAGCTCAGGCCAGCCCCTGTTCCCCTCCTCATCCCTATAGCAGCAGCCATGGCTGCTCCTTGGAAAGATGTTTTCAGCAGAGTTACTCTTTGCCTCCTCTTCTTTGACCCAGCATTCTCAATTCTAAAGACAACCCACACCCAAGCAATTAGGATGTCCTTAGAGTTACAGGTCCCAGAACATCTGGTGACCATCAGATGGCATCAACATGTGTCAAGGCCTCCTTATTCTTTCGTCCTGTGTATCAGCTATGAGGAAAGGATGTTTATCTAAAGAATTGGAGAATCCAGACCTAGACTCTCAAGATCATTTTGTGATACTCTGGTGGGAGGGGTCATAAAGACACACTTCCTGAATGAGGGAGACCCTACTCTGTGTGGTCTTCCTGCCTATGGCCCCCTAACAACTCCTCTCTGAAGCTTTTTTCACAAATCTGCAGTCCATAAAATGTTCTCCAGGGAAGGTAGCTTTTGTCCTCAGAGCATTGCCTTTGAGTGTTGAGTAGGGCACGAATCCCATAACATTCTGATATTGAACTTTGAGCCTCCAAAACCAAGAATTATCTGCTTTAGGTATTTCACTGTAGGAACACAAAACTGACTAACACAGAAAATATATTTAAAAGAAATCATCCCAGTACTAAGAAATGTAAATTAAAATATTTTTGATTCATTGGCAAACATTTTCTTAAGCTATAGTAATATGTACCAATGATCAGAACTGTAAGATTAGATCAGTAAAAATGAAAAGAGTCAGTCATTCACTAACAGCAAATGAATGACCTGATTGAATCTTTCTAGAAAATGATTTGTGAATATGTAGTATGGGTCTTTAGTCATGGTGGCATGTCCCTGTGATCTCAGCATTTGAGAGTCTAAGGCTAAAACCTGAGGGTTACAAGTTTGAGGCCCACTTTAGTTGCATAGTTCAAATCCAGCAGGAGTACATGGGAAAGTCCTGTTTCAAAATGTGTGTGTGTCCTAGCACATGTGTATGGGAGGATGGGCCTTCTTTTACTCTGTTTACTAATAGATGAGTCAAGGTTTATTCAAGACTGCATGCCATAGTGTTGCATACTATTTTGAAAGGTTAGAAAGAGCTAAAAATTCCCCATAGAGGGGTACTTGGATGTTTTATGCCCACATGAAGGAATACCAGGAACCATGAAAGACATATTCCTAAATAGGAAGCAGACAGAATTAAGAACAGGAGGTGAGGAGGAGGGCGAGGAGGAGAGTTGGTATGGATCCCCCCCAGGTGAGAATAAGACCCCTACCACAATTTTTGAGCCACATTTGAAGCAAGCTTTATTAAATACTGGCCAGGACAATGGACACTGGCCAGGTCCATACCTAGTCTTCCCAGAGAATGGCCATGAATTACATTAGTTCAGTGCTTAGAGGCAAAACCCACAAGGATATGTACTTCCTGCCTTCATCCAATCAAGGGGTAAGCAGACATCCTAATGTACTTCCTGCCTACCTACGTGAGATCACACATCCTGTGCAGTTGAGGCAGCCAACCACGTCTACAGAAGTGAAAGCACTGGCGTTATCTTTCAAGCATCAGCCCCCAGCATTCCAGGAAGTTATCTGTCCTTGGGCGAGCGGGGCTTCCAGGCGAGAGGTCCCTTTGCTTTGTTTATCTCTTAAACGCGCGGCGCGGTAACTCAAACTTAAACTTCAACCCTCACCATGGAGGGGAGAGCACCATGAGCAAAGCGCAAAACTACAGGTGAAAATGTCATAATGCGATCCATTATTTTATGTGCTAAAAATTCATCCTCAAAAGCCTAACGCGATAATAAGGGGATGTGAAATTGGCTCTGCTCTGTATTATTAAAGCAGGCTACTCAGTCAGAGATGTCCTGGGCTTCCACTTTCCTGTGAGTATCTGGATACCTATTCTGTGCTGAGAAAAAAGCCGGATCACAGCGCAAAGAAGGACCAGTCCACTTTGAAAGCAAGAACGGTTGGCCAAAGTGATGAGCACACGAAGCTGTTGAGTGTTGAGCCCTAAACAGGATACCCTGCTGATGGCGGCTCAGGGAACATGGTTGAAGAGGGAAACATTAACTTCTAGTCACAGTATGGCTGTTGCATCCACGAAATCACAGCAGGGTTAACACTGGCACAAGCCTGGGCCACCAATAGTCCCTTAAGGGTAGGGGAAGAGACTCATGAGGCCCCGCCGGCAGCTGAGGGTTTACTGGCAGTAAATGGTCTAGGGGATGGGAAGCCACATTCCTCAAACTGGTAAGTTGTTGGGAGAAGAGACTTTATGGGAGGGGAGGGGAATAGGATAGAAAAATGAGGAGCCATAACCAAAGTACATTGTTTATGTATGAAATTGTAAGAGAATAAATTTTCAATAATCATGTGTGTCTTGCTTTATATAAGCAAATGAATGAATGAATGAATGAGAAGCATTCCTTAAATGATTAGCGTTCTTTGGATTGGCAGGTTAAAGGTCTTGTTTTCCCTATCTAACCTCTGTATTTGAAAGCCCGTCACTGCAGGAGGAAGAAGGAGCACAGCCTGAATGATTTCCTGGACCTGAAGCTCCAGCTTGGGCCACAGAAGGAAACTGAGGTTGTCAATGACACAACAGCCTCTCAGTCCGAGCTGGCAGCTTCAACCTAAGTATAGACTCGGGAAAGGCCGGTGTGTGGCCCCTGAGGCCACTTGCTGGATCTATGCACGCCTGGGGCAGGGGCCTGCTGTGACCTGCAGTAGCTCCAGAGAAAAAGCCAGATCCACGCCTCTGAAAGAGGCTCCCAGCCCCTGAGGCCTATCTGCACTCCACCAGTGAAAGCCCAGGAGCCCTCTTCACTCTCACCTAATCCCAGGTCTCCCTAACCCCTTCAGCTCTACCAGAAACCTCTATGCTTCCCACCTCCCTGCATGCCTTCTGTTGACCATTTCTCTCTCAAAGGCTCCATCCTGGCTCTGGAATGATAGCCCACAGTTCAAATTTTGTTCTATGAATATTTGGAGCATAAAAAATGTGAGCTTATCATATCTGCCGCTGTGCACACTGGTGTGGAGGTCAAGAGCAGCCCATTCTTCAGCACTGTGAGCAAAAGAGAAGCCAGAGACAGACAGGTGAGACAATCAACATGGCCCACTTTGCCTGGTTCTTCAGGTTTGAGCACGGCAAAGAGCCCCACATTCACAAAAACTCACTGTCCCGGGAAAACCAGGACAGTCAGTCACCCTGGGGACAAACAAAATCCTTTGGCAGGGATATAGAGCATCCTCTATGGATTAGTTGGACAAAGGCCCAGATTTTAGGGGAATTCTGCAAATACAATGTTATTTATCCGGCAGCTAAAGAATTAGTTTCGGTATTTAAATACTATCCAAGGCAGATACTGCATTTCCCATGACCCTATCCCGGCTTCTCAGTCTCTGGAAATCAAAGCCCTTTCTGGGGTTTATATCGCACCACCTTATGTAGCTGCCCACACAACCAAACTGACCTCGGAACTCCTATCTCTGTGTTAGGGCTACCCACGCTTCACTTACAGGACAGAAATAAGCTTCTGTTCTATACATAATTTTTTGGGGGGGGTGGTTGGGACAGAGTTTCTCTGTGGCTTTGGAACTTGTCCTGGAACTAGCTCTTATAGACCAGGCTGGCCTCAAACTCAGAGATCTGCCTACCTCTGCCTCCCGAGTGCTGGGATTAAAGGCGTGCACCACCACCGCCCAGCAACATAATTCTACAAGTAATCATTTCCTTTGCATACTCATTGCTAAAAGCCAAAGGGAAAACTCACATTCAAACCCTCAGGTAAATAGACAACAGAACAGAGCCCAAGCACCAGCCCTGCCCAGCACTCAATATCATTTTCCTTAGCTTTATTTTCTTTCATTATTATTCTGGGTTTTCCCCCCTTTATCATTAGAAACAAGTTACACTGGCCAGATGTGGTGATACACATCTGTCGTCCTAGTACCAGGGATTGAGACAGAAGGAAGGCATCTGAGCGAGCCTAGGCTATGTCTATGTGACTGAAGACATGGATAGAAAGGGGGCTGAAGAGAGGGCTCATCTGTTAAAGCACTTATTGCCCTTACCACGGATGCTCAAGTCTAGTTCCCAACAATGTTAAGCAGCTAACAACTTCCTGCAACTGCAGCTCCGGGGAATCCAATGCCTTATTCTGGCACCTACATACATGTACACATGCTCTCACACAGATACACACAGACTTATAATAAAAAATAAAAAGTTCACACAAGGATTACGGGCGTGGTAAAACAGCCGATTACTGTGTTCAAGGCCCTCTTCCCAATCTCTAGTAATGAGAAAAAGAAGACGGGATAAAGGGCAGGGGAGAGGAACGAGAACGAGACCTAAAAGATAGGACAGAGAGCTGGGTGATGGTGGCGCACACCTTTAATCCCAGCACTTGGGAGGCAGAGGCCGGCAAATCGGAGTTCGAGGTCAGCCTGGTCTACAGAGCGAGTTTCACGACAGTCAAGGCTACACAGAGAAACCTTGTCTTGAAAAATAAAAGGGGGGGACAGAGAGAGAAAAGAACAACAAGAAGACCATAGAGACTAGACAGAAGGGGAGGGTGGGAGAGGACTGGGGGCACAGAGGTGTGAGAGTCTGGGGACAAAATGTATCCTTTAAAGACATGCCCCCATTGCCTTATTTCCTGCAACAGTCCTGTGGTGCAGGAGAATTGTCTGTATTCTGTCAATCATATTTTAAATAAATGCTGATTGGCGAGGCAGGAAGCATAGGTGGGAAAACCAGACAGGAAGTAGAGGTGGAGCAAAGAGAATGGGAGTATTCTGGGAAGCAGGAAGCTTCCTCCGACATTCCTGCCCAGACCACCGAAGAAGCAACATGTGTTGCCCAACTAGAAAAGGTACTGAGCCACATGGCTAACACAGACAAGAATTATGGGTTGCCGTAAGATGTAAGAATTAGTTAATAAGTAGCCAGAGCTAATGGGTCAATCAGCTTTATAATTTATAGAGATCTGTGTGGTTAATTTTCTTTGGGGCTTGCTGGCTGTGGGGTACTGGGCGGGACAGAAACCCCAACAAGCCGGCCCTCATGTTACAGTCCTGCCTCCTAATAGCCCTCTCAGCTATGAATTCATCAGCGGATCCATTAAATTAGAACCCTCGTGATCCAATCGCCTCTCAACAGCTCATCAGTTGCCAATCAAGTCCTTGACCACTGAGCCTAAAGCCTTAATACTGATGCTGTTCACAAGAACTATCAGTTCTGGCAAGGCACAAGCCTAGTCAAGTGCCAAGTTCCACCCTACCGCCTCCTATCAGGCACCTTGAGAAGACTGCAGATAAGGTATTTAGATCTTTAGCTTAAGTTCTGTAAAGTTCGCGCTATTACGTGTGCTATGGTACTATGTCTGTAGCAAACCGCCTGCACTACGCGACGACGGTTCCTGAGTCTCGGGCAAGGGCCTGGAGATTTAAACACACACAGATAGAGACACAAGTCATCCTTGAATTCCCCAAGAGTGCCCCCTTTAGAGCGGTCAGGAGCAGCTTATATAGGGATCCTTAACTGAGAGCCACGCGCCCCAGCCGAACCCACCTGAAACCACCCTGCCATTGGGATCTCCTGAGGGTCTCATGCTCAGAGCAGCAGCAAACACAGGAAAACAAGCTGCTTTGCTCAGAGCAGCTGCAAGCATAACAAGTCATTTACAAGAAATTCAGGGTCTGGGGGTCCACAGCCCCGAACAAGTTCCTCCAGCTGTAACAGGAATAGACTATATACAGTCTCCAGGGCTATAGTGAGGAGTCCTGGATATAAGCATTTAAAAAGGTGCATAGTAGGTATACAGAAATAGCTGTAGTTAGCACATGCAGTAAGAGTGAAATTAAGTAGAAATAAATAATACAGAGACGGTATATGGACCGTCCACCTTCCTAAACTGTTTGCCCTTTGCTGTGATCAGTGACCACAGGACCTAGGCCAGGAAGTCTGAGAGAGAAAAATCAAGCCATCGTAGAAATTATTCCGCCTCATCTCCCTCCCCCAGCTAAAGGATACTTACAGGGCATGGTGTCACAACCACGTCCTCCTTCTCATTCTGTTGGTGACCATCTCAGTAAATGGGCTATTTCTATCCGCAGAGCCTAAGATCTAAGGAAATACTAAGAAGGATACAGAGGAGGGATAGGCAAGAAGATCGAAACTGGGGAGATCCTTCAACCCACGAGATCTGGAGACCAGGATGGGCTCTGTCCCCAAGAATGGTTTGTGATTGTTCTGAGAGAAACCTCTTCCTATTAGATACTGCAGCCACATTAGGTACCTTGAGAAACAGCCTTCTTCCTAGGGTCCTGTGACTGAACTTCTTTCTACTTTAATAATCAAGTTCACAGAACTCAGAAAACTGAAACTAGAGGCATGTTCAACTAAAGCTATAGGAGTCACCTTGTGATTCCAACTCAAAATCTTCTCGAAAAATCTTCCATGACCAAACAATGGTTTGAATTCTTCAGGAATCGGGGATGTGAGGCCAAGGTACCCAATGAGACGACATAGTTACCCATCTTCTCCATTGTGTTCCCCATGTCTCTCGCCCCCACCCCTAACCCTGGCACAGTTTATGTTTTTATTAGTCAGAATGCTCTATGTTCTACAGACTCCCCAACACAATCCAATGAGCCCAACAAAGGGCGGAATCTATCAGTCATGATGAAGGCAAGGCTGGAGCTAACTACACAGAGCTTACTAGATCCTTCAAACTCTTCCTCTTGTGGCTCCTTGTTGGCGGCTTCATTTCCTCCAGGTTAACTTTCTCAGGGACCATTGATTTCACAGTTCTCCGGCCCTAGGAGAAATTTGCTTCCTTGCCCAGCCCCTGCGAGAGGTCTTGGTGTCCCTGGGCTTCCTCAGGTTCTCAGCCTTTTGGCCAGGGATCAGGTTGGGCTGCCATTCCATCAGAAAAGGTCAGAGCAGACAAAGACAGCTGAGGATCACTTCAGCTTCCTCTGTTACAGCTCTTGACTGACACACAGTCACTTCTCTCAGAAAGCCTAGTCTCCAAACTCCGCTTTCCTTTGGTCCCCAAAGTCTGGGTTAAGAGACATCCAAGATTGCTTCGTTTCTGTTCTACCCTTACTGATTTGTGAGTCTTTTCTCCAATGGGCTTAAGCAACTAAGTGTGCTTTATGAAATACTGTGTCCGGAAGGATGAATTTTTAATCTAAGTAAATTGTTTTGGGTTATTACAGGAAAACTCAAAGGCATGGCTGTCAATCATTCTCTTAGTCAGCTCTCCTTCTAGATATATTCTGGGAACATCACCTGGAGCATTTATGATAATGCGCTGCACGGAGTTACACAACCAAATTTTCTTAACCTCAGAAATCGCGGGCTTCCAAAAATAGTGTCAGAGGGGAAAGATGGAAGATTCAGAGCAACATAATGCCAAATCCCAACCCTGTTCTTTGCCTTCCAAGCCATATGTAGGAGAGGAAGTCAGATGGCAAGGAGGTACTGGAGAAAGAAGCCTTGCCAAGGGCCCTCTGTTTGCAGGGTAGTTAAAGCCCATGTTGGAGCTTGGCTCCCAGTGCAGCAGAGTTCAGAGTGGGGGCTTTTGGGAAGCGATTGCACCATCACTACTCTGCCTTCCCTCGATGGGGTCAAAGCACGACTGTATTATCGGAAGACAGCGCGAAGTGGGAGATGGAGGCCTAGTTGGAAGAAGTGATTCCTTACGGTTCTGGAGGGCTGGGAAGGCCAAAATCAAGATGCCGATCTGAGGTCAGGACAGCTGAATTGATGTGTTTTGTAGGCTCTTTCGAGAAGGAGCTGCTTCCACGGTCTGGCCTATTTGCCCTGCTCTCCTCCCCCACTGTTTACCTCTTGCAGCCAAATTCATTTTTAGAGAATCAGCTCCTTGAAGAAGACATCCTTGCCCACAAAACCTGGTTGGTAGAGATGCCCAAGATGAGAAGTGCCACATGTCCTTATTCACAGGCGCCCAATGACGTGTCTGCTGTGCCTGTTTCTAGTCGCCCACATATGTGCCTGCATTGCTCCTCAAAGTCAGAGCAGAGACTGTGCTTTGTTTAACTCTCTAGGCCCCTGTGGGGCAAAGTATCTGAGCCATTGCAAAGGTCTCAGAGATGTTGTGGACTGAGCTGTTGTACAAATGGACCCTGCCTAGCAATACTTGTGCAGAATATATTTCCATGGTCCCAAGTAAGGGACCAAAAGGGATCAATCACAGTAGACTTTGGGCTTAGATGTTCTAGTCTAAGTAGCTCAGCAACCTTTCCCAGAATAGACCCTTGGACCGTCTTTAAAAGATAACTCTACCTTCCACTTAGCCTATGCATTGAGTGGGTGCCTAAAGCAAACCGTAATACGGAACAACAGATGTGGTAGGAGTCCACTCACATGTAAACCCTTCTTAAATATGAGCGTGGTGGCACATACCTGTAATTCCAGCACTTGGGGAAAGAAGAGAGATCACTAATCTAAGGGCAGCTTCAGCGACACAGCAAATTGAAAGCCAACCTAGGCTCCATGAGACCTGTCTCCAAAATAAAGAAGAAATGATTGTTTAATTGTAACGCAATGTCTGCTCTGTATGTGTTATGCGCTACACACTCCAGTACGGTTCAGTTCTCAAGCTGGGCAAGGGGCTGGAGATTGGAACACACACGCAGATACAGAGACACGGGTCATCCTTGAAACAAGAATGCCAACTTTATTGTGTTCCAGGGCAGCGTATACAGTGCCTTCTCTGACCAATATCCACACACCCTAGCTCTAAGCTGCAAGCCCACCAGAAACCACTCCCCTGCCATTAGGAACTCCTGAGGGTTTCATGCTCAGAGCAGCTGCAAAACAAGTTTGCTCCAAGCAGCTGCAAGAAAACAAGTTGTTTACTCCAGCCACAGGAAATTCAGGGTCTGGGGGACCCAGTCCCCAACATTTAATTGCATATCAAAATTAAAGAAAACAAGTTTTTTGTTTGTTTGTTTGTTTGTTTTTATTTATTTATTTATTATGTATACAATATTCTGTCTGTGTGTATGTCTGCAGGCCAGAAGAGGGCACCAGACCTCATTACAGATGGTTGTGAGCCACCATGTGGTTGCCGGGAATTGAACTCAGGACCTTTGGAAGAGCGGGCAATGCTCTTAACCACTGAGCCATCTCTCCAGCCCCTTGTTTGTTTTTTTAAAGAAAACCAAAGTAGTGAGGATCAAGCCCCAGGGACTGGAGACTAGAATAGCAAACCTCTTGTTTTATGCTGTTCTATGCTTTAATGTTGGCATTAATGTTTCAATGCTGCATTAAAACAGCAAGCTTGGATTCCTCTCATAGTTTACCGGTGTTCTAAAACCTCTTCCTTAGCTCTTTACAAGAGATAGTAACTTTCTTGGTTTTGTCAGTGGCTAATTTGACTGCTTTTTATGCGGGATACCCAGGCAGGGGACTGCCTCCTACCTGGAGACCCCAACCTAGGAAGCTAGTGTGCCAGTTAGGTCAGCTGACCCACTCTCTACGAAGCTGTGGGCTATGCCCATTCCCTGACACTGTCTCTCCATGGGTCTTCTCAATGAGATGTGGAAGGCCAGGGTGAGGGAGGATGCTGTGGGAAGGGAAAGGAAAGGGTCTAGGGCTGCTTGACCTTTATTCAGGCTTAGTTTGGACAGAATCTCAAGAACGCCTGGTGGCTCATGTGAGCCCTGGGTATGATCAGCTGGTCCAGAGATGTATCTAGGTTGAAGTTTAATGAACACGGGCCACACACACCTGCCCTTGGCCCCTTTATACCAATCTCCTTCGAAGGTTTATAGGCACAATAGATAGTGTCCCATCTCAGTGATAGCCAGTGTTGACTTGGTGAAAGCCTGGTACGGGTTGTGTCTTCTGCCCCCTTGCAAATGTCCCCTCCTTGTCCCCCTTCTCTGTGCCAAGGAGACTGACCTGGTTGTTCCATCAGTCTCTCCCTGACCCTAGGGCTCCCTCTGGATGTGACCAATGCAAAGTCTGCTGAGAAGGGAAGAGAGGGGAGGAAGCTGACCATTTGTCTTGCTGCCTTACTTCATTGTAAGCCTGTGGGCAGTGATTGTCTCCCTTGATCAATCCGCTGTTCTTCCCAGGCTTTGTCAGACTGGCTCCCTCCAGAGTTCTCAAATTACCTCGCTATAAAAGCAGGTCATGTGTTCCCTGTGGGTACCCAGCTGGATGAGGTGTCTCTCGATGAGAAACCTGCTTATATCTGGGCCTTATGTAAAGACCACAAGGCAGGTGTGACGATGGCTATGCCCACTCTGACTCCAAGATGCTGGATACGGTAGCATAAATCTGCAATTTTTACAATCCAGAGAAGAAAGAGGATGGGGAGTTCAGAGTATATGAAACCCTATCTCAAAGACATAACACCCAGAGAAAGAAGACAAAGGAGAAAAGAATCAAGAGCAAAAGAGAAAGAAAATTCTAGATGTATGTGCAGGCTGCTGTGCTTTAAGTCCTTCATGCTCTGTAGGTTCAAGGCTTGATCCCCAACCCACAGCACCAAGCACCAAGCCATTACACATGAGAGGTATTGACAACTTTAAAAGGTGGGACTTTTACTATACTATTTCTGCCGATGTAAAGCACGCATCCGACCTCTTTTCCAGCTATGGGATTCGGTTGCTGTTCTCTGTTCCCGTAGGGGATTGTGACTTGTGAGTCTACCCCTAATACCTCTATTATTCTCAATTCTGAGCTACTGTGGGATTTCCTTTAAGCATCCTTCTTCAGACTTTCACAGGAGGTCTTCGGGTCTACAGAGCCATGCCTGCATGGATACAGTGAGATCGAAACCATGAAACCAGCTTCTCTTGGCTACTGGGAGACTTGGTCTCATCACCCATCCAAAGTAATAGGGCCAAATGGTCATGCACTGAGCCTCCAAAACTGTGATCCATGATGGTCCTTTCTTGAAAAGTTGATTATCTGAGGCCTTAGGGATCTGATCTGAGGTGGTGGAAGGTTGTCTGACATCCAGACATCAGTAGCTTCTCCTTCCCAGGGCACTAGAGAGAACCTGTGGACATTGTAGCAAAAGGAATGAGAATAGACCAGTCTGCATGACTGCCCACATCTTGAACATGTCCTTCCTGCAGCAGGAAACCTACGGACCCTAGGTCAACTGTTTTCTATGCCTTCCATATTCTTAGTATCAAAACAAAGGCTGGTGATGCCAGACCTGGGCTGCCTGTCACCGGGCAGAGACTCTCCTGCCTACGCCTGACAAGAGTGTGGCTGCGGCTGTAAGGAAAGTGGGCCATTCCATTGCCTTCCGACATGCTCACCTTCTGTCTGGTGAGTGTCTCCCTGCTCCCTGGTCCTAATTAAGCAGCTCTGCCTAAGTCTCAAGCCAGGAAGCCCAGGGCCAAGCCCTGATTTTGCACTTCCGGCCACTGACTGGAGAAGGGATTCGTTCTCTCTGGAATCTGGACGTTCCCTGCAGCTTTTCCTTTTGGAAACATGAAGCGCTCTGTCACCTTGCTGGTGAGCCCATAGAAAAAGTTGCCAAGACAGCATTTAGAAGGGAGGAGTTCCGATGTTGGTTCTGACAGAATCTGGACCCCAGTGAAGCAACCTGGATTCTGGCATGATTCTGGCTATAGTATCCCATGGCAGAAGCTTGTGTGTGTGTGTGTGTGTGTGTGTGTGTGTGTGTGTGTGTGTGTTTAGCATAGATGCTCATGTGTGGGGGTGCATGTGCATATGTGTACATAGGCCTCTATTGCTATGTTTTCTGACACGGGGTCTGAACTTAGAGCTTTCTAACGGACAAGACCAGCTTCTGCAAAGCCCCAGATATCTCCTGTCTCCATCTCCACAGGGCTAAGTTACAGACGTACCCAGCAAATCTTTGCTGGCTCTGCTTGCCAAGTCACCTCCAGCCCTTACAACTTTGGAGAAGTTCTCTTCTGTAACAATAGCCCTTGATGATTCCAGTCTTAGCCATAAAAGCCCTAATACAATGACTAGAAAAGACTAGATTCTCCTCACCGAACAGTCTTAGAGAACTTGAGATGTGTCCTGGGTCAGTGGGGTGAATAGATGGGTCAGGCCAAGCAATTCTGTTGTCTTTTCCCTACACAAAGTCAGGAACAGGGGAACAGTTAGAAATTTGTCCCTCAGTCTTTTGAGGCTTCTGAAAATTATTATCATTAGTATTATTTATTAAAGCTGCCTGTGAGCTATATTCCAAGCAAGGGTAGAACTCGGTCACAGGATCTGTACTCTGCCAGAACACTGAAAAGCCCTCCTGGGTGTGTTCACAGGATACTGGGTCGGATGTAGCAAGGGAGAAAACAGGCCCTTCCTTGATGTAGACAGAGGCATAGCATCAATGAAGGCTGGATAGGTGGGGCTCTTCAGGCCAAGGATGGGTGGGTTTGCCTCCTTTCACAGGAAATGGGTGAAGCCCCGTTTGGAATTATTCCTCAGACGTTTTTGTGCCGTAGAGGAAATGTCTTCTGATAGCACAGAGCTATTGGTTTCCTGTTGTGAACTGGGAATTTCTGACTTGCCCAAGAATGGCCAGGAAGGGAAAAGGGTAGTTGTCTGTTGAGAGTCCTTGTTTAATGAAAATGCTAATTCAAGGGTTTCCAGAACACTCTAAATAGCCTGAAGGGAGATTGGGGGTCATGGAGAGGTCATGGTAGCAAGGGAGGTCTTGTGGGCAGACAGGTTTGTGACCATGTTAGTTCTAAGAATATTTACTGAACAGTTCTGTTGTGAGCATTGCACTGTGATAGCCAGGTAGACCAGATGGTTTGGGCAGCCTTTTCCCCCTAAATAACATGCAAGTGAGGAAATTGATATAAAAATGGGTTTTGAGTAATATAGGACCAAAATGGAGCTATGCTTAAAATACTTAGGAGTATATAATGTATGTTGGATTCATCTTTCCTGTGCACATACACCAGGAGGGGTCAGGACAGGGTATCAATTATCCTGGCTTTATAACTCCCACCTTAGTTCCCAAATCAGAGTCTCTCACCGAACCTAGAATTTGCCTTTTCTGCTAGGTTGTCTGGCCAACTGGTCCCAGAGGTCTCTATCTCTGATGCACCCCTCATACTATGCCCTGGGGTTACGGACATGCACAGCCACACCCAATTTTCCATGGGCACTGAGAATCTAAATTCAGGTTCATCTTTCTGGTGTTCTTACCCCCTGAGCAATACTCCCTTTAGAGTAGTATTGTCATGTTCTGGGTTCTTTCCCACCCCCTCAGTTTATACGGAGGTTGGGAATTACAGATGGAGGCTTCCTAGAATGTGACAGGATAGTGAGTACCGAGCCCAGGCTATGTTCTGAATGCTTTCCACCAGTGTCCTCGCCTAATGTCACACTGGCCCTAAGAAACGGGTCTCCAGAATTCAGAAGGTGACAGTTTACTGAAGACCATGCGATGCTAAGACACAGAACCAGATGTCAGCATCTCTTTCCTTTTCTCTCCTCCACCTCAGACTCCCTTCTCTGATGCATTTTGCGGTGAGTAGTACCTACATTAGTCAGGTGGGGGCTGACTCATTCTCTCTTCAAGGTGTGCTAAGAGATCTTTCTTACTGATGATTTTGTTTTTATTAACACAGGGTAAGAGCAAAACCAAATAAAACTTCCTAAAAACTCAAATCAGGGATAGTCACCATCCAATTTTTTTTCCAAAGAAGTTGAAAAACTACCAGCAATGGTTTTGCCAGCATACCCTAGTTCCTGAGTTACAGCCTCACTCTGAAGTTTGTCCTTCTTCCGTGTGTCTAGCCCTGATTTACTATGCAGAATAATTGGCTCCTCCTGTGAACAATTGCCTCTCCCCTGCCCCCAGAGAGAAACACAGGAACCAAGAGAGAAGAGCCCTAACTGCTGTGGTTACACAGCCTTTGAGCGCAGCTGTTTCCTTGCGCTTATGTCTGTGCACACACCAGGCTGCTGAATGGGAGCAACCATATCATTTTATAAAATATTGATCACAAACTTTTTTTCTTAACACTTGAAGGGTGTTCATGCACAGACAAAAGTTTTTCCTGTGTTTGTAAAATTTTGTATCGTGTTTACCAAGAACCAAATTCCATCCTGGGAACTAGGGATCCAGACAGAAATGAATAGACTGTGACCATCTTAGAGAGGTGGCTCTCAGTCCCCTGGGGACACTGTTTATACTGTGAGTTGGCCCTCACCACACGAAGTTCCAAATTCTCCTCTCTTGGGTCTTTCTCTATGATAGCGACTGGAGAGAGACACGTTCAGTGCTTTAGTGTCCCGTCTAGCTAGAAATGGCTGCGAAACACAGAACACAGTTTATGTGATACGGTTGTTGGAATAAACACAAGCCTGGGGAGAGGTGTTCTGGAAAAGCTTTCTATGACATGAAAGGAGGAACAAATGCACATGTAGCCATTTGCTTCCTGTCTGGAATGCAGACATGTGGGGGCCATCTTGTGATGAAGGGGGTGGCCAGTCAGGGACTGTGGGTGAGGGTAATGCACACCATCCCTCTGCTCTTGATAACAGCGCTGAGTGTAGTCCCCAGCTAGGAACTGCTGATTTACCTATCTGTTTTCTCATGCTGGGAATAAAACCAGGATCTTATGCATGCAGACTGAGTTCTCCGCCACTGAGCTGCATCCTCGACTCTTGGTTTTTTTGAGGCCCAGTCTTGTTATGGTCCCTGGAACTCTCGACTTCTCTTGCCTTTTCCTTCCAATCTCTAGGATAACCGTTGTGTGTCTTTCGAGCCTGGGGGAAGCCCTTGAAAGCAGGGCGGTAAGGAGGGCTTGGGTCTGCCAAGGTTAGTCTGCCAGGAGAGCACAGGATGGGTGGCCGAGAAAACTGAGAGCAGAGCACACTAAGACTGTTGGATTCACAGGGAAATGAGGCAGGGAGCAAGCCTACAGCACCCAAATTAAGGAAAAGATTCGCGACGAAAGTGCTAAAACCTAATCTAAAATGTTAATGAACCATACACACGCACACACGATTTTGGAAATGCAAAAATTTCTTAAAGACACATGCTATAAAATGTAGGCAGAGAGACAGGTATTAATGTTATTAGGCTGGTTTCCCTTTTCCCTACTGGGCCTTGGGTTGCTAGTCTTTGATTCTCTGGTTCAAGAACAAATTGTCCAGGTCTTAGGATGTACCGAGTGGTAGAATGTCCCACTTGTACGAAATCCTAGGTTCAAGTCTCATCACTTTATAAACCTGGTATGGTCACAAAGGACCTATAATCAAAGCACTTGGGAAGTAGAGCTCAAAGGATCAGAAGTTCAAAGCCTTCTTTGACTACAAGGAAGTTCAAACCTTGCCTGGGCTACAAGTACCTTGTCACAATGACGCATGAATGTCCTTTAAGATATCATTCAAAATTACCCTAATCTAGAGAAAGCCATGCCGCGAGTCCTCTCTTGGCCCCCTTTGAGGTCGGGTCCCCGAAGAGTCTCACCCTCAGAATGCTCCTTGCCCCACTCTCACTGGCTAAAGTCTTGCCTGGTGACTACCTTTCCACTTCAGCCCTGGGAAAAAATGCCCACTTATCACCTCCACCCCTCGGGCACCTCCACCTGCCTGGGTTTTCAGCCTCCCTCACTCTCAAACCTCTCAATGAATAGGTTGTCCCAAAGCCCAAGGTGGGAGGAGACTTATCTAGCCTGTGACTTTAGATAAGAAATAAATCCAGGCCAGTCATGGTGGCACAGATCACTGATCACAGCACTCGGGATACTGGTAAGTCCCTGTTGTTTGAAACTACCCTCCCTGGTCTACATTGTGAATTCCAAGTCAGTTAAAGCTACATACTGAGAGTTTGTGTCAAACAAAACAAAGAAAAAAAAAACAAAACAAAAACAAAAAAAACCTTATTTCAGAACTCCAGTCAACCTGGGTTTTACAAAACATTGAATATTCCATGAAATGAGATGTTAATAGGAAGCTGTTTCTTTTTTAAGTTCCTCTGTCAAACTTCGATGAAGTTAAAGATAGTTTTATGATAAATCATCTCAGAGATCTTAACAGGCGAATATTTACTATATGATAATGCACGCTGGCATTTGCAAAAGCCCTGGTTTGGCTCGCCAGGATTCTCTGCCCTTGTTGGGCAGAAGCTGGGACTTGCTGCGGCTGACTTCATCTTTCCAAGGAGCAGCAGATCTCTCGGTCTCTTCTTGCTGCCTAATCGTCAAGCCTGGCTAGCGAAGGGAAACAACCGTGCCCCCAGCCTGGAGGGTCCTCTTCCACTTATGTACAAACAGGAGGAAGGCCACAGTTCCCAGGGGCCCCGGTGAGCTTCATCTAGGGAGACAGGCCATGGAGCGCAGCAGCTGGCAGGCCAGGAACCATCCACCCTTCCCCTCCTGGACAGATAGCTCTGTCCATCCAGTCCCACCCCAGGTTGCTGAGGCTTTCGAAGAAAAAGGGCGGGAAGCAGAGGAAACTAGTTAGGGAGAAATACACAACACACGCACCCCCCACAACATCCTTGTGTGACCACTCCTAGTTCAGTCTTCCTTCCCTTCCCTCCTCCCCAGGGTTCTTTCCTTCCTTTCTCTTTCACCTCCGGCTCAGCCTGTGCTAATTGATTCCATTTCCCCTGTGGAAGCAGCCTTCCCAAGCCCAAGAAACCCCTTATCTCCTAATGAAGCACTTGGGGGTGTAAGCGGGGTTCAGCAGGGTTCAGCCTGACTGAGGTTAGGTCGTTGGGGTCCATTCCCCTTTTCAGTACCATTTTAAAACCCACACACCTAGCAGGCCCAGTAATAAACAAACTTGGCCTTCGGGGCTCTTAAAACAAACCGCCAGACAAAACCAAAGTCATAAAAACAAGCAGAGAGGGAGCACACGCCAGCGAAACAGAAAGTCCAAATAGAAAGTCTTAGCAGTAATTACAGAGTTGTAAAGTTCAAAGTCCTGAGGAGTGATTAATAAGCACCCCACCCCCCCACCCCTGTCTCAAAACTGAATGCCGTCTGCTCAGCCTCCAGACACAGCCCTCAACATTACCTCCACGGTCACAGGCCGGAGGCCACGTCCTTAACAGACTCTCCGCAGTATTGAGCCCTAACTTCTGAATCTAAAGAAAGAAACCGTGCAAACCTACGAACACCATCAACTTGTATTCAGGATAGGCTTTTCACTGATCCCATAGTTCACCAATTTAACCAGACCGGCTGGCCAACAAACCCCAGAGCTCCTCCTGCTTCTACCTCCCTAGTGCTAGGGTTTTAGGCACATGCCACTGCACCCAACATTTTGATGTCCATATGTGCTAAGGGTTGAACTCGGATCTGGCCGAGATCCCCAGGCCCTCTGGTTTTAGTTTTGAGAATTCACAGTAATATATTAAATGGTTGGTTTTAGGTTTTGGTCAACACTTAACCATCTGCAAACGGGGCCAGTTTAAAAGTGTTGTTCTAGAGGCCAGAAAAGATGGCTCCACTGTTAAGAGCATTGAATGCTCTTCCAGAAGACCCAAGTTCAATTTCCAGAACCATATGGTGACTCGCATCCATTCATTAACTCCAGTTCTGGGGGATCCAATGTCTTTTGCTGGTCTCTACAGGCACTGCACACATGCAGTGTGCAGATATATATGCAGGCAAGACACTTAGACACAAAATAAAAATAAATTTTAAGTTTTGTTCTAAGTGAACAACTTCAACACATAAATTAAATGAAAATAAGTTGGTTCTTTTTGCTTTGGGTTTTTCTTCATTTTGTTTTTGTTTGTGTTTTTGTTTTTTCGAGACGGTTTCCCTGTAGCTTTGGTGCCTGTCCTGGAACTAGCTCTTATAGACCAGGCTTAACCTCAAACTCAGAGATCCACCTGCCTCTGTCTCCTGAGTGCTGGGATTAAAGGCATGTGCCACCACTGCCCGGTTTATGTTTTTTTTGTAGTTGTTGTTTTTGTTTTATAAGACAAGGTCTCACCATATATCACTGGCTAGCTTTGAATTTGCTTAGTAGACCAGCCTGGCCAGGAACACCACACACCCAGGGATAATTTCATTCTTAAATGACTCCCTATTGTTCTTTTTAAAAATAATACCATGGTGGGATGTCCCGGGGAGCTCGCAGAGCAGCTGCTAGTGGCTGCACCATGCGGCCCGGGGAGTCAGGGTCCCCGGACGAGCGGCAGAGTCAGGCGGCTGGATGCGGTGGACGGCAGAGTAAATGGACATAAGCTATACATAAAGCTAGACATTTATTACTTAAAGAAAGGGAAACATAGACAAACATAGAGAAAACAAAGACACACACACACACATACACGCACACACACGAGAGAGAGAGAGAGAGAGAGAGAGAGAGAGAGAGAGAGAGAGAGAGAGAGAGAGAGAAGATGGCTGCCGGGGAGGTCCAAAGTGACTGGGGTGGGCGTGGCTAGTTCTTAAAGTGACAGCAGAAGACTAACACTCCATAAGTTTATTTTGCTTCTACTTGAAGATTAAAGTTTTCAACTACAGCAAGAGCTTTGAAACATCGTCACACCATGTAAACATGATCAGGTGTTCCACACAGTATGGCCTTTGGGGAGCTGGAGGGAGGCGCTTAAAGATCTAGACTGTTTTCCAGGCCACACCTAGGACACTGCAGGACGCCACCTCACATCCCGGGATCCTGTCACCTGTGTCTGTCCTCTACTTGAGCCCCTCTCTACCCCACCTGCCCGGCACTCATCTACTTATGACGTCTGGAAACACGGAAATATGAGGGCTGGTCAAGACACTCAAATTTCACCTCTTGTCTCTCTCCTTTGAACACCAAAGGGGTTTTTATTCCTACACTCAGCTCTCTGCTGTGTAGACTTTACCTTCCAGGAAGGAAAGCAAACGAACACAGACGTTATAATCAACAGGGAAATTGTCAGTTTCGAGCTCACAAATTTTGTCTGGTTTTTACTTCATGTGAGGGTTCTTTCGTCCACGAGGACAGTCTTTCCACCCTTCTGTGCCCACGCTCTGGAAATTCCGTTGTGGGTCCTGGTCAAGAGACGTGCTTGACACGCTTTGGTTTTGAGGCCATTCTTACCTAGCAGAAGGAGGGTGACAGCTATGGTGGTCCCCATGGCTGTGGATGGACAGACTTGCTCCTTCTATCCTCTGTCTAGTCTTTTTCCCCTGCCCAGAAGCTCTCTACCGCATAACATCATGATTACTGTGGTTTAGCTACGGTTTTGATGTGTTCTTCAAAGATTCTTGGGTTGGAGACTTGATTCCCACTGTACTGCGGGGTTAGGGGCTCATAGGATCTCTGACAGGCAGAACCTCATGGGCAACCATGACTGGCCATTCCCTGCTCTCAGGTTTCCTAACTCATCAAGATGACACGTTCTTTATCAGTTTGATACATTTTCTATGGGGTCCCCACCCTAGCCCAGCTGATGCCAGCATCATACCCAGACCTCCAGAGATAGAAAGCAAAATATATTTTTTTTAAATCAAATAACCCAATCTCCAGCGTTTCATTGCAGTAACAGAATGCGGACAAACGTGAAGGTGAGGATTGTTGTGTTTGGAGTTAGGGCGGTTGTAGATCCAGGCCAGGCAGGAAAAAGGAGAAGAGATTAAACCTTACACAAATTTGAAAATGTAGAATATGAAAAAAATGAATTGCCAAATGTGATACTTATTTTTGGTTGTCAACGTGACTACACCTGGAATTAAAACTCAAACATGGAGGGCACACCTGGGAGGGATTTGGGCTTAATTTGAAGTGGGAAGATCCTACTTCTAATCTGGATTGGCAGGCAGCAGGGAGAGAGACATAGGACCATCGTGGACTTTTGAAACCCACCCCCCAAGAACACACTTCCCTCCAGCAAGCTCACACCTGCTCCAAAAAGCCAAACTCCAATTCCCTCTAAAGTTAATGCCACTCCCTGATTACCAAGCCTTCAAATATATGACTCTATGGGGGGCCCTTCCTACTCAAACCACCCCCAACCCGCAAAGAAAACCTAGAGGGCCCAGGCCAACTAAAGCTGGCTCATGCTGCTGACACTCAAGCATGGAGGCACTCTAGAGTGTCTGGGAATTACCTAAGTCTCCTTATTGTATAAAATACACAGTGAAAATTGAAAATGTCAATGAGACACGTGACTCAAAGGTTTATGTAGAACTACATGTGACAGATACAGTGTGCCTACAAAAGCCTGTGTGGTACTGTGTATGAGCCCCAAAGCCTCTGCAGTGTAATACAAAAGTTCCAATCTTTTGCACCCGTACCATTTTTCCTACTCTGGTCTGCTCCGGCCTGCCCCAGAAGCATACAACTCCTTAATAAACTATCTCAGTTTCAGTTTCTGTTGCAACTGTGGGTTTCTTCTGTTCAATTCCTTGTTCCGGGACACAACCTAGAACCAGTCCCCCCCGCCACCTTGTGCCATTTGAACCTTGATATCAGCGAATATCAATAGAAAAATTTCATAGTCACAACCATAACCAGCTGCTGGGGTTACTCTGATCCGTGGGCGGCAACGAACGCTTCCTAAAGCACACAGTACTCTGACTGGCATTCAATAAATCCTCAGCAAAAATAAATTTGATTTTTTTAAGTCTACTAGACTCCCAATATCTGCTTTATTGCTATTTGTTCATAAGTCATCGATTTGCTAGACTCTTTAGTAGAAAAAAAACAGAAACCAGACTCTTCCAGAAATGTGTCCGGAATTAAAATTAATTCACCATCGAGGTCCCGGTTCCCCCCTTTCCTCCCTTTAACAAGACAGCTCAGCTCCACTGACTGTCTCTGGCACTACACCTCTCCTTCCCCATTGCCCATGATGGCTCTACTAACATTGCTCCTGCTCTCGCAGCTGCTTTTCCTCAGGACCTTGGAGTTTAATTCCTCCCTGCCTAGAGCCGTGAATCCAAATGAAGAAGTCAGACCCTCTCCCTACCCCTTCACATTTCTGTCTTCATTCATTCAAGGAATGCTCCCGAGCAGCAGAATCCCGCTGGCGCCATATTAAATGCTGGCAAGACAGAACCAAACTGCCTAACACCCTCTCTGAGGGTCAGTTGTTCAGTCAGTCCTTTTGTTCTGAGGGCTCTCTCACCTTTGCTCCCTCTTCATCTCCTGCTAATTTCACATGGTCCTCTAAGTGACGTGGCTGTCTTCCTCTTTTTGATCTAAGCAAATCTATAAGCGCCCTTGGATGAGTTCAGCATTTTCCCTCGGCATCTGCTCCTTTGTGGTTCTATTCTTTCATCTTTTCTACAGAATCAACTCCTGTGCCCAGATGAAGCTTCTCTGAAGCCCCACTAACTTTCTTTAGGAAAGGTCTCTCAGGTCCAGGCTTCAAGGGGAACACCGAGATGAACTCTTATAAAGAGATTATTAGGTGTTATTAAGACCATGAGTAGACAGGCAGCATGGAAGAGTTCCGGGACATGCCAGAGGCAGACAGTATGGTGTGAGAATCTCAGACAGAATCAGGGTCTCTCTGGTAGAGCTCTCTGAGGAAAGGGGATAGTTTGACAGCACAGTCTGCAGCAGGGAAGCAGGTGGGGGCAGGATGTGTGGCCACCAACACCTTCTGTAAACTCCTTTCCCCAGGGGAGGAATCCTGGCACCTGGCATCACAGACAACATTCTCAGTAGGGGGTCTGTGGGTGTCGGCTACAGGCTGGCCTGGAGTTTAGCATGGCATTTATGAGCCACCTCCTGTCTCCCACCCTAAGGAATATAGGTCAGTATGAGGCAATTTTTGCAACAGTAACAAACGCTTCGAGCAACAAGACAATTGTTTAATTTTTGATCAATGACTCAGCAACACAGAGGGCGTTTGTCCTATCCTGTACCATAAGAACGAATGACCTTCTCAGTCAGTGCATGGAGTGGGGGTGGGGGGACCTTCTGATGAGTTCAGCATTTTTCCTAGGCCTTGTTCCCATTTACAAACAATTGGTCAGAATTTGCTATGCCCACAGGTTTGGAGGACAGCAAGTAAGCACACGGTTATTCTGTGAGCTCACAATCCCAGTGACCCTCTCAGTCTGTCAGTGTATAGAGCGAGCTCTATTAACAAGTCCCCCCCCCTTTGTGGGTGTGGGAAGTGCGTGTGTAGATGTGCGTATGCACATGTGTGTAGGTATGTACAAGGATATGTAGAGGTCATAGGACAGCCACAGAGGTTGCTCCTTGAGGGCCTTAGATTTTTGTGCGGGGTCTGGTGTCTCAGTGGCCTAGAACTTCAAAGTAGCTAGCTGGCCAGAGAGTTTCCAGGGATCTGTTTGTCTCCACTCCGATCTCTCCACAGATGGGATTACAAATCTGCACCCACTGTGTCCATCCTTTTGTGGGGATCCTAGAGATCTGAGATCCTCATACTTGTGAGACAAACATTTTACCGAGCCATCCCTCACGTCTATTTCTAGACCTCGCCTTTTTCATTTTTTCTTTCTTCCCCCCACCCTACCTCTCTTCCTCTTCCTCCTCCTCCCTCTTGTTTTCTTTGACAGGAAGTCATGTAGCCCACACTGGCTTCTAATTCTCTGTGTAGCTGAAGATGACCCTAAGTTCCTGATCTTCCTTTCTCAAGTGACGATATACCAACACACCAGTATGTGTTCCCTGTCCAGTTATCCCAGCCTTTCTCTTCCTTATCATTGATGAGACACTATTGCCAATTCTAACTTTGCTCTTAACATTTGAAGAATCTAAGGAAAATGAGATTTGAGGAAGACAGCCCATGCTGACAAGGGGAACCAGGTGGACCTAGAAAGAGAAGGCAGCTGGCAAAGAAATGACAGCTCATGCTGAGGGACAGAAGACACAGAGGCGGCTACCAGGAAGGACCCTTGCCTCCGGCTCCTGTAGTAGGCTTTCTCGAACCACCAGCCCTCAAATATGGCAGAAACTGCTTATTAATTATGTATGCTTGGCCTTAGTTTATGCTCATTTCTAACTAGCTCCTATAACTTAATTTCACCTGTTTCTCTTCATCTACATTTTTGCCTCAGGGCCTTTTACCTTTCTTTTCTTTTGTATGTTCTACTTTCCTGTTTCTTCCGTGTCTGCCTGTCTGGCGACTGCCTGACTGATTGGCCCTGGGTATCTCTCTCTCATTCTGCCTCTCATCTCAATTCCTCCTCCTACTTATTGTCTCTGCCTGCCGGCCCCCCACCTACCCCTCCCTCTACTGCCTAGCTTTCGGCTGGCCAGTTTTTCATTAGACTTGCCTTAGGTAGGCAAGGCAAGACAGCAACACATCTCTACACAGTTAAACAATTACTCTGCCACACAAACAAATGTAACACATCTTTACACAGTTGAACAATTACTCTGCCACACAAACAAATGTAACACATCTTTACACAGTTAAACAGATATTCTATTCCACAACCTGGTCCAAGTGGGGGTCTCTGCAACCCTTGGAGCTCTCAGAAATGCTGACTCAGGCTGGCTGACAACCACAGTCAGACTGCATTGTAACGACATCCAGGGAGTTCGTGGGCAACATTGTGCCCCAAACCCTGGGTAGAGCAGCAGAGCACATCTGTGGGAGCAAGGACCTGGATCTTTGGACCCACAAAGGACTGGGTACAGAAATAGCTTAGTAACCCCACATCTTGAAGGCAGAATTTTTGGAGCACATGGAGCCTGAGTAGGTGGTGAGGTGATACGTATAATCAACAGCAAAACTAAGGGACTTGCAACCACCTTGCTAGGTGTGAAAAGGCACTTCTGTGGACTCTTGCACTCAGTAAGAAACAATAACCGAGCCTGGCGCCAGTGACCCCAGCGCTCAGGATGCAGAGGCAGGCAGATCTCTGTGAGTTCCAGGACAGCCAGAGCTACACAGAGAAACCCTATCTCGAAACAAAAAAGAAACAAAGAAAGAGAGAGAGAAATTAAGGAAGGCAGGCAGGCAAAAGCAGAAAATGACATGAGACTAATAATGAGTGGGCTATTCTCATTGGTTTCTTAACTTAACATTTGATATTAGCCCAAAGAAAGACTACACAGCCAGGTGTGGTGATGCACACCTATAATCCCAGCACGGAGGCTGACACAGAAGTTCATAAGCTGGGGGTGGGGGTGGAGAACAGCCCATGGCATAGCAAGGTCTTATCTCATGGAGCAAGAGGAGAAGGGAGGGAGGGAGGGAGGAAATGGCTTCCCAAGATCTAGGTGCATTTCCTGTCCTGTCCACGTTCTTTATGAAAGGTATTCACCACTAGAGGGATCAGGATCACTCTACCCCACTGGCAATGAGGAGACGTTAGCCTTTGGTTTTGTCACTTCCAAACCCCAAAACCTCTCATTGCCAGCTCCTCGGCTTCCTTTCCCTCTGTTCTTGTGTCTGGATCGCAGCCCTTCTTCATTTTAAGAGCACTGCAAACTTTTGGGGTGTAGGGCAAATTAGAGGAGAATTGGGGATAGATAATAAGGCCCTGGACGTCAGATCCGTCCACTTTTCTCGTTGCTGTGTCCAAATATCTGACAGAAACAAAGAATTCACTTTGGCTCATAGTTTGTGCAGACAGGTCATTATGGCGTGGAAGGTGAGGCTGATGGCAGGGACTTCTCACTTTGGGAAAGACCAGGAAGCGGAGAACAGGAAATGGTGCTCCTCTCACTTCCTCCTTTTCTCTTTTTTTTATTCAGTATAAGATCCCAGTCCTGTGTGTGTGTGTGTGTGTGTGTGTGTGTGTGTGTGTGTGTGTGTGTACACCTTTAATCCCAGCACTCAGGAGGCAGAGGCAGGCGGATCTCTGTGAGTTCAAGGCCAGGTTGGTCTACAAGAGCTAGTTCCAGGACAGGCTCCAAAACTGCAGAGAAACCCTATCTCGGGGTATGGGGGGGGGACAAAAAAAAGAGATCCCAGCCCATTGGATGTTACTGCCCACATTCAGGACATTCAGCCCCATTCAGTCTTCCTTCCTCAGCTACTACTCTCCAGAAATATCTTCGTCATCCTTATACTGTGTCTCCTAGGTGATTTCAGATCTAGTTAAAGAGACAAGTAAGCAGCATCAGATCTGAGTTTCTGAGATTTTACTTTTCCTAAGTCCCAGCTACACCTCTGCTTTTTTATTCCACAGCTAGCTCAAATCAGGCTTCTGTGACTGGAGCCAAGAGATGAAGCCATTTTCCAGGACTTCACCTTTCTCCTTGGATACCATTACCGTGGGGGAATCCACGCTTTACCAACTACTATGCTACACTGCTGTGGCTTTTATTGATTTGCTCTATTCATTAATCACACTGTGGCTAAAAACCTAGGGCCTTGCAGATGCTAGACAAGGGCTCTATTACTGGACTGTGCCTGCTTCTTTGGATTACTCTAAACACACAAAAGTAATGTAAAGATGTGTGTATTATATTGTGATGGGTTCAGCCCCTTTTCTTTTTCTCTTTTGAGGCAGGGTTTCACGTAGCCTGGGCTGGTCTTCCACTGACAACATAGCTGAGGGTGACTTTGAACTGACCTCCCTGCCTGCCTCTCCTGGGATTATATGCGTGTACCACCACTCCTGGCTAGGAGTCCCCATTGCTTTTTTACTTTAATGGCATGCTTGTTTCTCTGGATGGCTGTATATACACCGCTGCTAGTTGGAGCCCAGACGAGAGCATTCGATACCCTGGAGTTGAAATTACAGGTGGTGTACAGGTGTGAGCCACCCGAGGCGGGTGCTGGGAACGAAAACTCGGGTCCTCTGCAAGAGCGGTACCCGTACTTAACCACTTAACCGCTGAGCCATCTCACCAGACCCAGAATCTATTTCAATTGAACTCCCTAGGGGTGTGAAAGCTGCCGGCTCTCTACCCACAGCAGGTGACAAAACTTCAGATGATTGTGTGACGTGACCTTGATCACGTGAAGACTCTCAGCATTAAAAAGGGGCTCAGGAGGAAGTTTGAATTTTGCAGACCTTGGAACTGGTACACGGTTGAGTTGATTTTATATAGCTCTTGAGGGGTAGAGGGTTGGCCTCACAGCCACATCTGGGCCACATAAGTATTTAGGGTACAGAGAACAGCTTTGTTTTCTAAGATGCAAATAAAGACTGAAAACTCCTTTTTTGGTCTGCTGGCAAAAGCTTCCCTGAGAGAGGAAGACGTCCTCCCTGCACCCTGTTCTTTCCAGAGTTGCTCTGCACTGGCCCGGCTTGTCATTAGCCACCACCTCACCGAAGCAGGAACTGTCTGAACTTCCTGCCCGCCCCCCACTGCAGGTTTTCCCAGAAGTCAAAATGATAACTAATTACATGAATTGCCACGATAAATGGAACGTTGAGACCTGGATTCACGTAGCAGAATACATTGTCCTACACTCAGGGAGAAGTCCAAATTTTCAGTAAAAGCAAATTAAAAAAGTTCTTTTTGCACACGTTTGAGAAAGGGGGACAAGGGAGGGTAATAAAGAAACTTGGCCTGGGAGATTCCTCAGTGAGTCAAGGAAACCTAAAATGGCTGCTGGCTGTTCTTGGCTGGGGCTGGGTGTGGTTCTCTTTCTGACAGCTCCAATAAACTGCTCGAGGGTGCAAGTGACCTTGAGCTGTGTCCCCCCCCCTCCCCCAAGCCTGGAAGACGTCCCACAGCTTTCTACTAGTGCTAACTTGGAGTTCATCCCTAACCTGTCGGGATCTACAGCCCTCAGTCCATCCACCAAACCCCACTTAAAATTTAGCTACCAAACCCATGCCTACCTTGGCAGGGTCGCATAAACCCAGTGTGTGCGGTTCGGTGACCCCAAAGTCTGCTGTCCGGTGCATACTCAAGAGGCATGCACCAGGGACATGCATGCCCAAGGGTGCTCAGAGAAACTCTGTTCCCTATGATGCTGAGCCGAGAACCCTGGATTATCTACTGGTCAGAGAAAATGAATGGGGCCGCATTTATTCTGTGGGATATTATAGAGTGCTGGGAACTGGGAACTGGAGCAGACTTCGCCTCCAGATATGATGTCATCCTCACTGCCCTGAACCAGAGTCACTGAGATCATTCAGGATCTCCCTCACAAAACCGAGCCTACTCACTTTCCTTCCTAGAGCAATATCTCCTTAGGCTCTCACCTGAGAGTCCAGTTCCAGCTCCCTCCTGTCACTGCCAACTGTACACAATCCTGTCCTGGCTGCGCGTGTTGTTTGGTTTACCTGTGTCTAGGGAGGGTGCTAAAGTGTATAGAAAGCAGAAGGTTGAACTGGAGGGGGGAGCGGTCCTGGGATGCAGCTCCCCAGGTCCTCACACGTGATGGGGTGGGTGATGGACTCAATACCTTTGAGCCACCCATGTCCCTGTCGGTGATGCCAACAAGTTCATTGGTTAGCCAAGCTAGACTTGCCTGGAGACATTTCTCAGGTCTATGAGTATCCTACCTGCGATGATCAAAAAAACCCACGTACCTTGGGAATGGCTGCCCTCAGGTACTCAATGTGGATGAATTCTACAAGGTACTTGATGGACAAACATATTCAAAAGTAGACAGGCAGCTGCCACCAAACCTGAAAACCTGAGGAACCACACAGTGAAGAGGGCGAACCAACTCTGCAAGTCCTCCTCTGATTCCATGTGTACTCTAAATAAATATAATTTCAAAAGTTCTAAGTGATCAAAGGCGTCAGAAGTCAGGAGAGTGGGATCTTGGAAGGCAGGGGACACTGGAGGAGGAAGGGTGCCTGGGGTTCTGTGTTCCGGTCTCTAATCTGTGTTCTAATGGTTTGAGCGTACACTGATAAAGCATCCGGTGAATACTCATGAACTTCTCTCATATACATGTAAACACACACACACACAATGTATAATGTTTAATATATTCTATGTGTGTGTGTACAACAGGCATGTCACACTTGAGTGACTTTTGACTTAACAGCACTGAGAATGTAAATGAACTGGTATCGTGCTTATATAGGCCTGGCGTAGGATTCAAACCTTTGATTCCACCCCCAATGCCACATGAACTGGACATGATGGTGCATGGCTGTAATCCCGGCACTCGGGAGGTTGAGGCAAGACCAGAACCTCAAAGTCATTTTCAGCTACATCCTGAGTTCTGGGCAATCTGAGCCAAGGAGACTGTCTCTAATTAATTAAAATAAAATTTGACTTAAAGAAAAACTCATCAGTCTGCTGATTTCAAAGCAGCACCCAGGGCTCACCCGTGGCCTCTACCACCTTGGGTCTTTTCTCTACTGTGACTAATGGACCCACTTCTATCTGCTTCACTTCCTTAGTGATGGCCTCCCCTGAGACCTGTTACAAGTGAAACTCCTCCCCATCTCTGGGTTCTGGTCCTGCCCCTCCTAGCCACTCCTTCCAGTGTGTTGATGTCTGCTTCCACCATGATCCCTTTTTCCACCACCCACCTCCTACCACTGAGTCCCAGAAAAGACCAGCTCCTCCGTGTGGCCCACATGTTTTCAAACCCCTGACTGGCTTTGTCTGCTCTAACCCCCTTGGGACCTTCGGTGACAGATTCCCCAGCTAAAGCATTTCTTTAGCACCATGATCCCTCTCATCCTTATTGCCTGCATTCCCAAGGAGCGGTGAAACCTCAGGCCTCCGCAGCCTTGCTCATTCTTCCTAGAAGGATCAACTTTCCATTCCATCAGATTTGTTAGTGAGCCTGAGTCTTGGCCTTTCTAGGTTTTCCTCCCCTGACTTATGGGCACCCTGGCTCACCTGCCTACATCACCCATGGCCAACTTTACATGTTTGGGTTCCTTCAAAAGAGCTAAAGAGCGAAGGCAAAGTATTGTGAATGCTGTCCTCCTACCTATGCCTAGGTTCCCAACATGTGCCGGCCTGTCACCATCTAACACAGAAGTTTCTCTCAGACTTAGGTCACCTGGAGACGACAGATGACCTTTTTTTAAAAAAAAAAAAAATAACATTTGTTTGGTGTATGTGTGTGTGTGTGTGTGCACCTACAGCACCAAGCTCAAGAGTAGAGGTCAGAAGGCAATTTGTAGGAGTCATTTCTTTTCTTCCCCTACGAATCCCAGGGATAAAACTTGGGTCCTCAGGACTGGCAGCAAACCTTCACCTGCAGAGACATCTCAGGCCCACATAGGAGTTGTTGAACACCAGAAGACATAGAACGTTGCCTGGGGACTGCCTAGAATGACACAGCAGGGGTATTTCCTCCAGCCACTTGGTGGAGGAGCTGAGTAATTAAGATCCACTAGAGACAGCAACCCGGATCATGGAACACTAAGGTCAGCTGAAATTCCAGAACTGTATTCCCCCCTTCCTTTTTTTCTTCTGGGGTGGGGTGGGGAGATAAAACTTCTCTGAAAAAAATCCATATTTTTCAGAAAAATCAGGGCTGGCTGGAGTCACTGCCCAGACAGTTGCTGGCCTGGGCTGGGTGCTTCCCCACCCTACTCTGGGTCAGGCTGCTGGAGGACCGGAGAGGGAATGAGGCAATGCTGGCAGGGTGGTGGCCCAGGGAACTGAAGAAAGGGCTGCAGCCCACGCACTAAAGGAAGCACGTTTACCAGAAGCAAGCAGGGATTTGCATACAAACAAGGGAGTGGCAACTGCCTTTCTAACCCTACAGGGTCCAGCCCCCTCAGCCTTGTTACAGTAGTCACTGGACCAGCCAGAAAAGGTCAGCGAAAGGGCACTTAAAAATGCAGGCAAGAGGGAAAAAAAAAGCAGCCTTGTAGAAAAGGATGGAAGCAGTAACTGCTAAGTGAAGTAACATGCGCTCAGAAAGACAAATACTGCGTGCTCTTTCTCATATGAGGATCATCGCTTCTGTTCTTATACATGTAGGAAGGAGTGTGGGTATGGGTCAGGAAACTAGAAAGAGGCCCACAAGAAGGGGGAAAGGGAGAAGCAGGAGGGTTCTAGCGCTCAGAACCCTCTCTTAGAAACAGTCCCATCTATGCCTCTTTCCCAGACCTGTGGCACACTGGCCACATGCTGGTTGGGGCTAGGGTTGGGAGTTGGAGGGGTATAGCTTACTTAGAAATAGAAAACACTCAGGTAGATTGAGGCTACACAGAACTTGTAGCTAAAGGCTTAGGGTGTTAACGTCTTCCCTGTGACAAGCATAGCAGGAGAGATGTTACAAAGACAGACACTTGGGTCTTTGTATCCCTTGAACGATCAGACTATTGAAACAATGAGCCCAAAATAATTAAATTTTCTCTGGGAATCCCTTGCTGGAGGAAAGGAAAGGTAGAAGCCATGGCGCCAGCCAGAATAGGAACACGTCTCGGGGAGGCGGCGGGGGGGGGGGGGAAATCCCACGTTTTGACAATTGATCAGATCACTTTGAGGGAAAGACTGGAGAAGAGGCAGCTGTGCAAACCTCCTGCCCACTATTTAAACCGGTGGTTCTCAACCTGTGGGTTGTGACTCTTTTGGGATCTCATATCTGAAACTTACGTTATGATTCATAAAAGTAGCACAATTACAGTGATGAAGTAGCAGTGAAATAATTTTATGGTTGGGGGTCACCACCACATGAGGAGCTGTACTAAGGGTCGCAGCACTAGGAAGGTTGAGAAGCACTGATTTAAACCTAAACCTCGAGTTCGGACCCAAATGGACTTTGAGGGTCACTGGATCTCCTTGTTTGTCCCTCTTCCTAATGTGCCCCCATAGAATAAGCCTCTTTTCTCTGCCCCTCACTAGGACTTGTTTCTTTAATTGGCATATTGGGGATCGGTGCCCAAGGCTATGGTTGGGACTGCCAGAGGCTAAGATTTGACCATTAAAAACTCATAACTAAAGCATGGAGGTGAGAACTACATGCCCCAGATTCAAATCCCATATCCATCAGTGATCCGCTGTGACCTTGAGGATACTTGAACCCTCTGGGCTCAGCATTTCACCTGTAATCCTTGGCAGATGACGTCCAGGCTATCATGAGGATACATGCTTGGCACAGTACCTGGATCTCAGGGTCACGTGGGTATCAGTTTTGTCAGGAGTGGCTGGGGCAAGGAATGCTGAGTTCCAAGGATATCCCTACCTGGCATTTCCACTGCCCTGCTTTGCCTCCCATACAAGGGCCTCCTGTACTCCAGTCTGTTTGAAAGATGAAGATCTAGGGCCTGTCTGAGGTTCCTGACCAGCAGCAGGCTCCAGCTGTAAAATCTGCCTAAGGTTCGGGGCTGCCAGCTTTGGTTTGCTATTTTATGACTCAAGGCTGTGAAAGACTAATTGTGAGGTTTCCCTAGGGGACAAACTATGGTGGCATCAAAGGGACACAGCAGCCGTCAAGGCCCTCTATGGGAAAACCGGTTCCTGCTGGTCAAGAAGAAAAACTCGGACCTGGTGGAGACCGGAAGGGTCTAATTGGAAAACTCTTATCCTAAAGAAATCCATCCCTCAGACACCACTATTGGGCCTTGACCTCAGTCTAGGCTCAAAAGGCCAGAATTGCTTTATCTTGTTTTTCTTTGAACTTTTGGCCAGGGCCTTGTTTTCTCCCTGGGCATTTACCCATAAAAGAACTCACGTCTCTCCTCTTTGAGCTCCAAATTCTCCATCTGTAAAATAGCGATTGAAAAAAAATCATCTTACATGGTTTTAATGACGCATAAATGGGTTGGCGTTGCCTCGTACACAGCCAATGACAGTTACGTTGTCAGCGTTACTGCTCACTTGCAGTCCCAAATCAATTGTTTCTCATTAAAACATTTCTTTCTCAGAGCCAGGCACATGGTCGCAAACACCTGTGGTCCTAGCACTGGGGAGGCGGAAGCAGGAGGATTAAGAGTTCAAGCCTAGCCTTGGCTATGAAAGTGAGTTCCAGACTAGCCTGGGCTACATGAGAGTCTGTCTTTAAAACACACGTTAAAATAGCTAAACCGACAGCTCTCCTTATAAGAGCTCTTTCTCAGTCTGCCTTGCTGCAGACTCAGGAGCCACTCATCGTCAACTTTGTACAAAGGCGCCATCCTGGAGTCCCAGGACAGAAATGGACCCTGGGTCCCCAATGCCTCCGGAAGGCCCTGAAAATGTTGTCCCAGATTGTGAGACATAATTAGATACCTAAAAGAGGAAACGGCACATTCATGCTTCCCCAGAAATTTTCAACTATTTCAGGGTTACAAGTAGCGTCACTCAAAGTAACCTAGTCCAGTGACCTCATTTAAGGACGAGGACCCTGAGACCCGGGGACAACAGCTGATTTGTGGTTGTATGGCGCAGCAAAGAGCATCAAGTTCTTGATCTGGGGACTCATTAACCACAGCACAGTGACAGTACTCAGAGGAAAAACACTTTCTCTTTCTCTTTCTCTTTGGGATTGAGGCAGTCTTACTCCCACCCAGGCTCCAAGCTACTTAAGGCAAGGATGTGTCTAATTGTTTGTCCACCAATACGTGGCACTTAGTAAATATCTGTCACTCAGGGCAAAGACCGCTTCTGCCCAAGACAGGTAACTTTTTAAAAGAAGTTGTTCCCAGCCAGGAACATGTGTAATCTCAGCACTCGGAGGTTGCTGGGGCAAAACTATGAGTCATTCATAGAGATGTCCACGTGAGCGCTATGTGCTAATGATTCAGAAAACAACCACAAGATCCTCTGAGGCAATGACGAAGTGCATTGTGTAGTACATCCAAGAAATCATACTGGAGTTGTGTTTGTGGTCATAGGTACACTTGCTTGTGTTCTCATACACAAGTGGAGGCCAGAGGTTCATGTTCAGGGTCTTTCTCAGTTACTCGCCTCCTTATATTTGGAGACGGGGTCTCTTACTGGACCTGGAGCTCACCATATCGGCTAGATGGACTGGCCAGTAGACCCCTGGGCCCCCTCTGTCCCCTCCCTTTCCTGCAGCACTAGACCAGACTGCTACTGTTGTTCTCAGTTTTTACGTGCGTGCTCAAGACCAAAACTCAGTACCCACACACTTGGACAAGAAGCACTTAACCCCCTGAGCCATCTTCTCAGACTTGGTACTATATTTTTATTAAATTCATTCTGTCAAAATGAGAAACTGTTCAGGGAAAGGATGCCACAGAACGGTGTGTAAAACAAATTGCTAGGTGTGATGCTGTTTCAGATCTTTGGAAATGCTTCTTCGCTTGGATTCACCTTTGAACGGATCTTTTAAAACAGTGAGGGTAGGGCTGGAGAGACGGCTCCACAGTTAACTATGGTTATTGCTCTTGCAGAAGACCGGGTTCAGTTCTCAGCTCCCACACTGAGCAGCTCACAACCACCCGCTACTCCAGCTCCGGGGATCCTGGGTCCTCTTCTGGCTGCTTCAGAAGCCTGGATGCACATGGTGCACATAAAACATCTGTAGGCACGTATGTGTATGAATAATAAGTAAGTAAACCTTTAAAACAGTGACAGTGAGGCAGGATGGATAGCAAAGATTTGAGGGGGCATGGAGAGGTCGGGGCTCTCAAACTTTAGGATTTCTGTGTAGAGTAATAGATTCCCTTAGATGCTGGATGCACCAAAACAAGGTTGCTGCTGTTTCTAATGCAAGAACAGTTTTTTCTTTTTCTTTTTTTAAGATGTATTTATTTATTTATTATGTATACAACATTCTGCCTCCATGTATGCCCGCATTCCAGAAGAAGGCACCAGATCTCATTACAGATGGTTGTGAGCCATCATGTGGGTGCTGGGAATTGAACTCAGGACCTTTGGAAGAGCAGCCAGTGCTCTTAACCACTGAGCCATCTCTCCAGTCCAAGAACAGTTTTTTTTTTTCAAATGACAACTACTGCCATTATTTCCATGAGATAACTTTTTGCCAAAAATGGGTGAAGAATACATTCTTAGAAGAAAAAGAAGCCCATGGGCTTCTTAAGTCCATTATAAGTAGCTGCTAACATTTCACAGTGTTCTTTTCCATTTGTCCAGACATGAGATCTTCGTCGGGATAGTCTCTGCTCCTCAGCCAATATCTTGGAACCACTGTTTTAGGTGGCAAATTGGGCTAACTCCCCATTTCCCAGAACATTGTGTAACATCGAAAGGCTTCCCAATTGAACCAGAAGGCAAAGTTTCTAAACATTTCTATCCCCTTCAGAAGCACATAGCTGCATCCCACAAGTCCCTCTGCTTCTTTCTGCGTGGTCCTATTATGTAGGCTTC
The DNA here is from genome assembly GCF_982192425.1 of Myodes glareolus. Lineage (NCBI taxonomy): Eukaryota > Metazoa > Chordata > Mammalia > Rodentia > Cricetidae > Myodes > Myodes glareolus. The sequence goes on along the minus strand of NC_142049.1, from coordinate 13,202,725 downwards.
ATCTGCTAGCTCATTTCCACAGACGTCACCTATGTCCCGCATCTTCAGTATTAAGAAAAATAACAGGCCAGGCCTGGTGGCTATCAATATCCACTCACTGCAGCAGTTACACGCCCAGGGAACCCTGTTTCACCCTCCCCAGCTGTCAGAGCAAAGCTATTTCCTTCCCCACACAAGCCGGCTACAACCCTTGCCACCATGGAGCCCAGGTTGTTGTGACCTGTGGAATGCCTGGCCCAGTAGTCATGGTAACAAAATAAGCAGAGCACAGTGAGATACTAGGTCTGGAGCAAAAGTAACGAGTGTACTATTTCCTTGTTGGAGAAGCGGGGACAATCATAGGCCCTCACTTGGGATTCTAGTCTCTTATCCTTCCTGTCCCTCCCAGCTGTACATGATCTTGTGAAGGGCTCTGTGTTTAAGAGATAGAAAGTTGTCCGGCAGTGGTGGTGTGCACATGTTTAATCCCAGCCCTTGGAAAGGAGAGCTAGGCAGACCTCTGAGTTCAAGGCCAGCCTGGTCTACAGAGTAAGTTCCAGGACAACCAGCAATACACAGAGAATCCCTGTATTGAAACCCACCCCTCTCCCCCCCAAAAAATGAAAGAGTAATTGAAGTTGGATTTCCACGACACAGTTTCCACAAGGTCATCATGGATGCGGAGGTGGAGCTTTTCAGTGATGTCACCATTCTGGGGTTACCCACTTTCCACAAACCCTTCGTCACACGCCGGTAAATGCGCTCATAAACTCATTGATCAACTACCGGGTTTACCAAACTGGGTTTAGGAGGAATTGTTCCATTGGTCTGTCATCAAATTCTCTATCTGGGGTGAACAGACATCTATCTGTTCCTGTCTCCCCAGGAAACGTCACACAACACCAGCATGACCCCCTCTCCCATCTGAAAAAGAACAAGGTTTCTTTCTTTCCCTGAGAGCCACCACCACCACCAATCTCAATACCGTCTGTCAAATTCAGCTATGTGTTGTATGGATTGTCTGGGAGTCTAGTGTGACATCCTTCCTCTTGGGTTGGAGCGGGATGCGGGCAGGGGCTGGGAAAGACACGAAATTGATGTTCATAGAGATGACAAGAATAAAGACAGAGCCACGTGGGGTGATTCAAAGGACACTGGACAGAGGTTTCTGTCCCAGAATATGCTGCCCCTCCAAAACAAAACAAAACCCAAAAGCAAAACAAACAAAAAACCCAAAAACCCAAAACATGGTGCTGCATGCCTTTAACAGCAGCACTTAGGGGGCAGAGATGACCTCAGGTGATCTCTGAGGTCCAGGCCAAACTGGTCTACGTAGCAGGTTCCAGAACACCCAGGGCTACCTAGAGAGACACTGTCTCAAAGCAAACAAAGACCCAACAGACTTATTCCAAAGCCTTGCAGGGCTTGAGGTGTTAGTAGTCTGCGCTGGAAAGCCGGTAATATCCCAGTAGCCCCAATTCCAGGAAGCACAAGAAAAGGGCCTTGCATTTGCACCATTGGTGCTCAGCTCCGAGGAAGTTTCCAGAAACTGTGAGCCTAAATGTCTGTTTAGGCTTGCGGGATGGGGGGCTCTGAATATCCAGACAGAGCCCTGTTGCAGGAGTGGAGGCACAGAGCTAAGTCTGCATTTTCCTCAGGGAAATGAGAGGCAGGGCAGTGGTGAGCGAGATGGGCTGGCCCTTGGCTCTATGCACCATCTCCAGAGACAAGATCACTGATGCATGGCCTTCCCTGGGGAGTCCATCTCTATCCATTCCACATAGGGAGGTCTGGGATGCGACAAAGAAACAATTCCAAGTCCAGCTTGAAGAGCCCATGAGTTCAATCGGGATTATATAAAGACAGCTACACCATCAAGGAGTCCTCCTTTCCCCCCAACAACTGTTAACTGTTTTCACTATCTTGGGAGCAGAGGGACTGATGAGACGCCCTCTTTCCTTGAGGGGATGTCCGTGAGCCCAGTTTTATGAAGGTGGTCTCATGTGGCAACCAGGGCTGACCTGACTTCAGATGGCAGCAGCTCCTTCAAGCCCAGAGGACAGATCAGCCCTGCCCAGCTGCCCTGACAGGCGAGGAGACAGCCTAAGCACAGGTGGGATACCCTTTCCTTTGCCCGTGAGGCTGTTAAGAGAATCCCAAAGAGTTACATTTCCACAGGAGCCCCTGCTGGGGGAAGGACCGGCCAGTGTCCTGGTGCCAGCTGGAGGAAGAGCTCACCTCCCAGGAAGAGACTTCAGAAGTTCTGACAGTCGGAACGAACTTGCTTTCCTGGCTCTCCCTTCAGGGAGCCTATAAAAATTCTATCACTCTGGAGAAAGCCAGAGAACTCACAAGTCTTTCTTTCCCTACTCCGGCCAAATCGTAACGAAATCGATGTTCCTGTAGCAAATTGCCTCCTGGCTTCTCTGAAGAGCTGGTGAGTGTCTGGATCTAAGTGGTCTTCCTAAGACAGAGACAGGACATATCAGGGGTGTGGGGACAGCGGGGTGTGACTCAGTGGGTTGAAGGTGCTTGTTGCCTCTGAGTCCAGGAACCACATGGTGGGAAGAGAGACTTTCAAAGGTATCTTCTGACCTCTACGTGTGTGCCATGATACCTGTGCGTGCGAGCACACGTATGCATGCACAATACACTAAATATATACATGAATAAGTGAATAAATTAAAAGAAAGGTTGGAGTCGGTTTAGGAAGAGGGTCCCTAAAAAGACAGATGCACAGGCTTCAGGCTTTGCTTCACATTGTCCTTATATCTTGTGCACGTAGCCCCCACCTCCCAGTGATGAGAGAACAGGATCCTCAGAACCCCGATTTTTCTGGTTCTTAAAAGCAGGTCATTTTGGGGCTAGAGAGCACGTATCATCTTGTAGAAGACGCAGGTTCGGTTTCTAGCACCCATACAATAATTCACAGCCCTCTTATAACGCCAGGTCCAGGGAATCCAAGGCTGCCTGCCTTCTGACCGCCACAGACATCAGCCACGCACATGGTGCAAACGCATATCTGTAAGAAAAATTTTCATAAAGTAAAATAAATAAATATTAAAACTAAAAGCCGGCCACTTACCAGATATGATGGAACATTCCTGTGATCCTACCAGAGGCAGTGACGAGTGGATCTCTGTGAGTTCAAGGCCAACCAGGTCTCCATAATGTGTTCCAGGCCAAGCTAAGGCCCTAACTCAAATCTACTGGTGAGGTGGAATCTTGCGAGGTTTGTTTGGTCTTTTTGAGGCAGTCTCGCTATATAATCCAGGCTATCCTTACACTGGCTATTCTCCTGCCGCAGCCTCCTGGGGATCATAGCTGTTTTTCACCAGACGCGGCTGCACTGAAGCTTTTGTGCTTTTCCTTAGTTACCTGGTGACTCAGATTTTTGTATCCACTGTGACTGTCACTTCCTCCATTTAGAGATGTCTAGGTCTGGAAGCCTCTGTGTGTGCGTGTGTGTGTGTGTGTGTGAGAGAGAGAGAGAGAGAGAGAAAGAGTACTCTGTTCACTCCAGAAACGAATTTAAGTACATTATCACAACCTGAACCCGATTATGGAAAGTCACGAGTAATTTTTTATTATAACAATCACGGGACTAGAAGCCAGCACTCAATTCTCACGCCAGCTTCAAGGGCTCCCCGGGGAGTCTGGTTCTCAGTGGATGTGTGGGAAAGACCAGCTTCCCAGGGTGGCAAATGGTTTCTAGACTCTTAAGAAGAAAAATCAAGAGGTGGGCACCTAGGCCTCTAGTTCACAGCCCAGAATCCAAGTCTAGCCAAGGCACCAGAGGTGCTGTCCATGTACCAGACAAGAGAGAGGGAGAGAGAGAGAGAGAGAGAGAGAGAGAGAGAGAGAGAGAGAGAGAGATTAGACTGTGTATAAAAATCATCTCAAATTCCTGGAGAGCTGACAAGATTTTGTTTTTAGGGGGCTAAATAGATGGCTCAGCAGATAAGAGCATTGACTGTTCTCCCCTTGGACTCAGGTTTGGTTCTTAGCACCTACACAGTGGCTCACAACCATTTCTGTGGGATCCAACTCCCTCCTCTGGCCTCCATGGATACACATGTGGTACACAGAAATACACACAGGCAAAATACACACATAAAACAATAAAATAATAATAATTTTTTGAAAAGATCTTATTTTTTGAGGCAGGGTCTAGTGTAGCCCAGGCTGGCTTCCAATTTAGTAGGTACCCAAGAATGACCTTGAACTCCTAAACCTCCTACTTCCCCAGTGCTGGGATCATAGGTGTATATCACCAGGCTAAGCAAGGACTTTCTACCCACTGAACTACATCCTCAGCCTCTGGAAGACCCACAAATCCCGCATCCTAAAGCAGCCTTGTCTTGCAGCTCATTGATGCTCCTTATCATTGGACCCAGGAAGCCATCTGCACTCAACTACTTAAAGGGCTGGGACAGAAACTTCGCAGAGACGCCAACAAAGCAAGGCGCAAACAGGGATGAGAAAGAGCATGGGATGCCTTGTGACCCATCCTGCTAGAACCGGGCATTGGCTGGAAGGAGGGGAGAGGAGGCCTTGGCAGTGAATAATGACTTGGCTTTGTTCTCTGTGGGACCCAGCCAGTGGCGTGCTGCTGATAATGAAGGTGCAAGAACTTTGACAGCTGGAAGTTACCGTGCAGGGTCAAGATTTACTGTACAAAAGGCATGGCTGATGGCGAAGGGAGGTGCGGTTGAGAGTGGGCCTGATGTGGCTTCACCTAGGAAACCTCAGATCTGGGAGGAAACCAACAGAAGCTTGGAGTAGGAGGCTCGGGGTTGACCACACAGAGTGCAAAATATAAAGGTTGAAAATGTTGGTACCTGACAACAGGGAACTGGAAGAAGAGATTAATAAAACATTTTCTTCCCGGGACTCTGCCTTTGAAAGATTGATAAGACACCCAAATCTGACATTTGTTAATGTAGACGTGTTACTGAATATGTCTGTTGGGTGACTATAAGGAAAGATGTGCTGTGGGAAATCCTCTAGCCAGTAGTCTTTAAGTTACCCACCCACTGCGGAGTGGCCTCTTATACTATTTATATGGATGTAAAGCGTGCATCCGGCCTCTTTCCTGGCTGTGGGATTCAGTTGCTGTTCTCCGTTCCAGCAAAGGCTACTGATTTATGAGTCTACCCCTAAATAAATAACCATCTATTTTCAATTCTGAGATAGTGGGAGATTTCTTTTAAGCGTCCTTCTTCATCTGGTCCCCAACATGGGGTTCGAACCCACGACCCTGAGATGAAGTCTCATGCTCTACCAACTGAGTTAGCAGGGCAGCCGGGACAAACAAGCGACCTCCTTCCAACAGTGTTACCATCTGATGGTCACACCTTTAATCCCAGTCCTCAAGGGGCAGAGGAAGGAGGATTTCTGTGTGGTCAAAGCCAGCCTGGTCTACAGAGCAAGTTCCAGAACAGCCAGGGCTAAACAGAGTATCAACCCTGTGAAAAAAAAAAAAAGACCCTGGGTTTGAAAAACAAAACAAAACAACAACAAAAAAAGATGATGCTACTGCCTGATGATCATATTGGGAACATAGGTATTTACGATAAGTTGGTAAATACTAGTGTGTAATAAGTCCAGGTTACTACAGAGGCCCTACGGGAGAGGTTGCCACCAGAACTGAAGAATGGCAGAGGGAAAAGAGACGTGGGACAAATGGTCCAAGCAGAGACAGCTTAGCTTGTGCAGCCACTTAGAGACAATGAGAATGCATGGGGCTCCATGTCGCAGGTACAGTTTGCAAAGGCAGCTACGAGACTCAGCCTTCTAGAAATGTCTTAACTGGGCGCACAGCTTTAGTCCTCAAGTGGGAAGACCGTGGGAAGCGCTGCAGCATGGGTGAGCAATGTAGGCATTTGCATCTTAGAGACACAAAGGTGCCTGAAGGAGCCAGAAGTCACTCCTGCTCCCGGCACCCTCTAAAACCCACAGGATGTTACGGCGGATGCCCCAGTTTTCTCTGTAACTGTTTCTCCGGAGTCGATCACCAGGAGTTCTAACCAGTGCTCTGCAGTGGCCCAGAAGGAGCTCCAGTCAAATGTATGAGACTCAGGGGGGGGGGGGGGACCCTCATGGAATTACCCTCTGTAAAGTAAAGAAATAACTAGGTCAGAACCATTTTTATCTAAATGACCAGACGGACTCCATGTTAGAAATAAACACATTCACATAGCCAAGTAACCCCGGATGGCTGGCTCTGTCAGAGACAGCCCATAGTTCATGGTTTTCTGTTCCTACTTAGCAGCCTGTGACCTGGGCAAGCAGTTTCAATTGAGCATCCTCCTCTGAAACAGCTCTGTCCCCACCAAAGCGGCTGAGAGAGCTGAACGAGGTAGAGATGGAACAGAGCCAGCTACTACTTCCCTTTCATTAAGCAGCTTCTGAGCATCCAGATGGTACCCAGCGATGACGAAGACGAGAGAGACATGCCAATCTCCTAGAAGGGCGCACACTCCATCACCTTCCCAGCCTCTATTGCCCCAGTCCAGCTCTTGGTGATCTAAAATGGCAGCCAGACTCGGGAGCTACCTGTAGTTACATAAATGTGTCCTGCTAGCATCACACAAGCTCCTGATCCTAAGACCAGGCTAGGCGTCGAGTAGACAGGAGAGTCTTCTGCTCCCTGCGAGCAGACCCCGTCCAGAAAGAGCCTTACACCACACGTCAACACAACCTGGAAATTAGCATAAAAGAAAACGATACCCAGGCCTTGGAATGAACCTTGGTCTTTAAGGTACCAATGGCCTCTCTAGAAAACCACCCTTCAGTTGGACAGAAAACAAATCAGGGAATTTCCACTTCCAAGTGGTCACATGGCACAGAGAGTATGGAAATCAGTTCTGGCTAGCGCCGTTCCCCTCTTTAGCAGGTTAACATGGCCAAATTGACCCAACCTAGGGATTACAAGGGCAGGAGACAGCAAAGGGCTAGCGCAGAAGATCCTTAGGATGGGTTAAGGTGCCTAAATTGGTCTCCGGTGATCTATCTGCTCCACGTTTCCATCAGTTCTACTACATGACCATCCTCCCGTCTTTGTGGCCCCAGCACCAGGTTATTTCAGAGTCCTCACTGCATAGTCAACTTTGTGAGTCTTTACTTGGGACTCCAAAATCTCCAGTATTGGTATCTTCACAACTGCCAGTAGGTTCCAGTTATGTGTTCTGCATGGAGCTTGTCACTATGTGTACACACACACACACACACACACATTAAAAAAATTGAATTTGTGAGGTAGAAATTATGACCGAGAAGAATAATTCCAGTTGGCTCTACAGAGCATTTTAACTATGCTTTGTGGGATTTTTGTTGTTGTTACTCTTATTTTACTTTACGTCTAAGGTGTTTTGCCTGCACATCTGTCTGTGCATGCCTGGTGCTCTTGGAAGCCAGAAGAAGGCATCACATCCTCTGGACTGTGGTTGCAGATGGTTGTAAGACATCCTGTGGGTGCTGGGAACTGAACCCAGGCCCTGCGGAAAGGAAAGGCAGTCAGTACTTTGAACTGCTTGAGCCATCTCTCCAGTCCTTGTGGGATTTTTTTTTTTTGTCTATTATTATTTTTTTTTGGAGGGGGGCGATGGACACAGTTTCATCTAGGCCAGACTGTACTCAGGCTGGCCGTGAACGTCCAATCCCCCTGCCTAGTCTCCCAAGTGTTAGGTTAACAGGCACGCACTACCACACACAGCTGTAACTACCTATTTTGAAAATTAGTCCTACATGTGTTTGACAAGGAATGAGAAGGAATGTAGCTGCCAGGGAGCCTTCTAGAAAAAAAAAAAATCTGTACACCAAAGTTCTACCCAAAGGCAGATGGTGGCATGATTTGTCAATCAATCTTACTATTTACTTATGCATTTTTCGTTTTGGGCATTTCTTTTTGTCTCATGGAGCCCAGGATAGTTTGAAGTATCTGGAGGCCTTCCTGCCTCCACCTCCCAAGCACTAAGATAACAGGTATTTGCCCCCACAGCTGGCTCTTTGCCAGTTGATTTTATGTCAGGAATCTCATGATCACCCAAAAAGAAAAAGATATTTATCAGTAAAGCTGTCCAGAGTTTCCTCCAGGGGCTCTCCAGCTTTTCGAGGTTTGCCACCAAACCAGACCTCCTGGAAGTTGGCTGAGAGCAGAGCTAAGGTAACTAACTGATGAAGGGCATTTTTGCTCGACCAGTATTTGCTTAAATACCACTCGAAATTTAGGAAGGCCGGGGTGTAGCTCAGAGACAGAATATTTGACTAGCATACGCAAGGTCCTGGGGTCACCCCACCCCAGCAAAATTAATGAATTTACTGCTAACAACATGGGCTATTTTGAACAAATTCTGAAGTGGTTTGGGCTTGGATAACACACTTCAACATCAGTCTTTTGGAGAGGTAACATGCTTAAGTTGGATGTACCCCAAATGTATCTCCTCTCCTCTAAAATAGGACTGACAAAAGTTTCCTGTCCTTTCTTTAGCCGAACCAGGATACACGTATGCTACACATTTAAAATAGGGTCAGTGAGGTGTGGTGCAGCAGATTGACCTGAGTTCAAAGCCCAGGTCCCATGTAAAGGGGGAAGGAGAGGAGAAGTGATTCCCAAAGGCTGTCTTCTGACTTTCGCATACCCTCCGTAGCATGTATACATACACCACGTGCACGCACACACACCAAACACACAGACATAAAAATTAAGTCTTATAATACCAACTTAAGTCACAGTTTAAAACCAGCAACTGGATTCATTTTTAAATCATGCTGAAAATTCAGACTTAACATCTAAGTCGTCCCGGAAACCCAAAACGTCCGGGCGGGGGTTTAAACATTTGAAGATGTGCGGTGTTAATCTGGATTGGAGGTCTGGAGCTACACAGAACACTTCTTCGAGGACGGGGACTAAAGCCTCAACACGGTGGTGGTAAAGCACTGGCAGTTAAGGCAAGGGCGTCAAGGGAAACCGCTGTGAGCCTCACACGCAGTCACGTGACTCCCCGAAGGCGAAGGGGCTACTCTGATGGAGCCCATCACGAGGCCCTTCCGCTTCATAGAGTTCACTATAAATGTTTGTTTTGGGTTTTACAACGGGGAAACAGAGGCACCAATGTTTGGAAGACACAATGAGTAATACCTGCCTCCTCCTGAGAGCCTTCTAAGGACCCAAGGTCACACAATGAGTGAAAGTGGTCCGTAAACTAAGGAGGTTCAGATAAGTCATGGCTACCTCATCGTACTACAGAACTGCCCCGGGTTTGTGTGACCAGGGCCACTTGGATAAGTTGCCAAAGAACAGGCAGGGCTGAGGCTGCATACCCTCTGAGTAACGGATGATGTGAGGGGCAGCATCCAGTTCCTGCCCCCACTCCTGCCACTATCCCGTGAGTAGCGAGCATCTCTAGCTCTTAGCTGCTCCATCTCCTGACCGTTTCGTGTAATACGGTACCCATTTCCTAAAGAACATTTTGGAAAAGCTCTGCACACAACTTGCTTGTTGAATACAAAATGTTTTATAAACTTATTAGCCAGGGCTACAGGGGGAAGGCTCAGCAGGTAAGGACACTTGCTGATCTCAGAGGGAACCCAGGTTTGGTTCCCAGTATCCACATGGTGATGCACAACCATCTGTAACTCCAGTTCCAGGGCCTCTGACACCCTCTTTTGACCTCCTCAGGTACTAGGCACACACACGGTGCACATACATATGTGCAGGCAAACATTCATATACATAAAAATATCTTTAAAAATTATCTTAAAAAAATCACTTGCTACACAACCTTGATGATCTAATTCTCAAAGCTGTCTTCTGATCCACATGGAAGATGTGGCACACGTACATCTGCATCCACACACACACATCACACACGCAAAACACACACATCCTCAAAGATCTATTTAAAGAAAAGTTCTTAGGGCCTGAGGACACAGCTCACACATACAAAGTCCACATACATAGGCTGACTCTCACAATATCCAAGAGAAGAGGAAACCAGAGTAAAGGAGAAGTTAGCTCATAGAAATGATGCTGCCTCCTGATACGCAAGTGGAATATTCTGGAATTAAAGACGGGACAGGAGTAAAAAGACACCCACATACTCCATAGGGCATGGAGTCTCCAACCTGGGCATGCATCGGTCTACCTGAAGAGTCTGATGCAACAGAGCAGCTTCCACCGAACAAACCTGACATAGTGGACAGTGTGGTTGCTGCAGGTCTCTGGACCACACAGCCCCTAGGTGACCACGTACAGCCGAACCCTAGTTGGCTCCCAGCATCTTTGTGCTCTATAAATGACCACTGTAATTTCCCTTCCAGGAACTCTTCCACCACCTGCTTATAGAAACTCGTTACGGGCATTTTATTAGTTTCATTTCAGAACCAAAACCGAAATTACATATATGCATTATGGCCTCTGACCTTACTGGGTTCGCAGCCTTATTAAATGGACCCAGTCACAGATGTTCATGCCAACAGTTTTTCCTTGTATAATCAGACAACTACCATTTTTTGAGCCTTTTGAGCATCATTGTGGGGGAAGGGGATTACTCACAGAAGCTTTACTTAAGCAAACTGGACCAATTAGTCACACATATGCAAAGTAAATAAAGGAGTAAACCCGGAGAGGATCTGCCTGGGGCACCAGTGTTGGTGTCCACCCTTAAGGCCCAGGCCTCCTCCGTAAGAACTCTTTTAGCTACTGGAGCCAAAGGTCAAGCCAGGCAGCAGCCTCAGGCAAACGTGCTAAATCTGTGGATTTTTTTCCCCAAGCCCTCTCTGTCTGTTTTGTTGTTGTTGTTGTTGTTGTTGTTTTTTTTTTTTTTTTTTTTTTTGGTAATTCTCCTCTGTCAAACCCCTGCTAGTCTGCCTGTTCACCCGGCACGTTCATTCAGAGAAACAGGTGTCCCTGTTAAAATTAGCTGTCTCAACTGCCAAAGAGCTCAGCTCCCCACACCAGTTTAAAAAGGAAAGTGTAAAAAGGACCACCACTCGGCCATTAACTGATGTTTCCAAAATTATAAAGATCATAGGGGCTGGGAAACAGACAGGCAGCCAAACCACACACACACACACACACACACACACACACACACACACACACACACACACAGAGTATTTTGCATTCTTACCAAGAACTCAGAGTGATTAAGTAAGGCCAAACTTTAAACGGCCAAAGAAAGGCTTGTGATTTTTTTTTTTCCTGGTAATGCTTGAAAGCCTGTTCTGTCCCATTTCCTTGGTTGACTGTCAGATATAATGGCTTTTGTTTGGGGAACTTAGCTGTTTTTCCTTTTTCTCCTTAGCATTCCTAAGGTTCTCGCCATCTCAGATCAGAAAGGAAGGTCAGGGACCGCCTGACTTTTACAATTCTTGACCTGGGAAGTGAGAAGGACCCAGGGATGGACAGTAGTGAGGTTTGATTTACATAATAAAAAAAGAAGAAAGAAAAGCGAAAGGAGGCCACTCTGATTTTCTTCCTGGGACCCAGTAGCTCTGCTGACCTCATTACACTCCATTATGAAATAGGTTGATGGACTTAAAAAAAAAAAAATCAGGGACTATTTAAAAGAAGTTTGGCAACTAGCACATTGGAAGAAAGTTACAGTCTCAAAGACTTGTGCCCAAGTTCCCTTGCCCAATCAAGCACTGTGCGCACGCGCGCGCGCACACACACACACACACACACACACACACAGAGAGAGAGAGAGAGAGAGAGAGAGAGAGAGAGAGATAACAATGGTGCTATGTGCTCCTCTCAAAACCTGCTAAACCTGCTGAAAAGACAATTCAATTTCAAGACACCTGCAGGTGGGCAAACCCAGAACTTCATAAACAGAAGAGAAAAAAGAAGTTAAATGTTACTTTTCTTCAGGACAGAGATTTTTAACATTCCACGTCCAAACCTTTAAACACACATCAGCATTGAGAGCACCCGCCATCTGTGAGAAAGTTTCAAATCTAATTTGAAGATTAGCTAGTTAATGGCACGCAAGGAGATAGGGCAAGTTTGTTGTTGTTGTTGTTGTTTCCTTTTGGCATGCATGATTTTTAAAATTACTTCTTTAAGGAGTCCAAGAATAAATTGGCAATTCTTTTTTCTTAATTACCAGATTTACAGGTTTCTGGCCCTTATTTCCTCTGGGTTCACTCTGTGATCCTCAGACTGAAGGAACCATACAAAACTTAGATTTTATCATTATTTGTGTAAATCCAATAAATAGAAATGACTTCCATATGCACTTAGGCTTTCCTCCCCATCCTCTCTGAAGTTGATCTAGACTAAACCTTACAAAGAGCAGGGGAATGAATAACCTCCAGGTCACTTTATATTACTTTAGCAGTTTAACCCTTCCATGACCAGACAGGATTTTTTTTTTTAATTCCTAATGAATATTTCTTGTTTGAGGCAACCCATGCTGGCCCCAAACTCACAGCAATGCTCCTGCTTCAACTTCCTAAGTGGTGGAACTGCAGGTGTGAGCCACTATGGCCGGCTTTCCCCTTGACCACTGTATATAAAATGTATACACCCTATCACTTCAACATTTTTCTAAGAGGATAATTTTACAAGTTAAATTTCAAATGCTTGCAGCGAATACAATCATTCAAGCAAGTCAGTAGGACTGTCTTCACGCTGATCTTTTATAGTGGACACCGATTTAAGCACAATAAATCCCAAGAAAAATGTAGATGATACTTAGAGCCTGTAGGAGTCTTTTTGCCCATGTGGCTCTTCCAGGCTTCAAAGCTGTAAGTAAATTTGTCATTCTTTTAATAAGAAACTATTCAACAGCGTCTTCAGCAAGCTATACCCTCCCTCATAGCCCCCATCACCATTTCCTTTATACGTCTACGGAGAAGACAAACTACCATGATATAACTTCAATCAACACAGTACCCTTTCAGTACACAACCCACCATTTGAACCAAGGTCACCAAAACAAGTACAAGTCCTCTGCCAGCAATTATGCTCTAGAAAGTTCTTCCACTCTCCAGGACATGCTCCTCTGCCACACAGCTAGAAGGACAGAAAGTCACAGGGATTTCTGAGTAAGGCCTGGCCTCCTCACCTAAGACGCTAAATGCACTCAGGAGTCACACAGGGCAGTGGAGTCCCATGCAGAGATCTGGGAGCTGGCAAGGCTGCAACACACACAGCATTAGGAAGAGCTTTAATCTGAGAAGGAGAGGCAGAGCACCAATCAGATGCCAGCCAGTCTGAACCTTGGCTCCCGATGACAGTGAGAGGAGCGGAGACAAAGACAGCTAAATTATTTTCCAGAAAAACTAGAAGGAGGAAGACAACTTCCCCCCACCCCCGCAACAGCCCACCCCCAAGCCCTGCATAATCCAATCACACATCGCCTGCCTGTAAAAATAGATCACATACACTTGTCCTTCACATACACATGTGCTAGGATGCTCAGGAGAGTCATTCTTGAGGGACAAGTGGCAAAGGTTGGGCACTGGGGATCCACTTGCCTCTGCCCATACATGACAAGCAGTATACACAGTCAGTGGAAACACAGGAACCGCAAAAAGGCCATCTGAGAAACATAACAATTTAATAGATGAAATAAATACTCCAGTACATGCAGGGTAAAAACTTGACATTGGGGGAAAAAAATCACTCTATAGTGTAAATTAAAAAATAAAACACACGCTCACAGTAGCCTTCCCCCCATTTGCAAACCACATGGCAAAGTCATACTCTTATCACACCATGTATACTCCAATTCAACAAAAAGAAACGACATACAAAAAGGTAGCTACATCCATGTCTAAGGAGTGAAAACTGAGGTAACCTTTCTTTTAATTAAAAAGAAGAAAGAAATGAACCCATAACCTCTTTCCTGCCCAATTAGTAATTGAGTTGAGGGGCTGGAGGGTGTAGGAGTAATCCTGCAGGCAGCAAGACTATCTATATCCATCTTCTGTATCTGAGTCCCTACAGGGGGCCGGTAGATACCTGGGCCCTCTGTGTACGTGTTAACTTGTGTATATGGCCCTGCATTCTGGAAAATTCCTCTTGAGCATTTAACATGGGGGAGGGGAGTCACCTATGATTTCTTTGGTATAAATGGAGAGGGGAGGAGTAAGAGTCTTCCTTTAGCCTGGGGTGGAAAACGGGGAATGGGGATGGGACCGGGGGTGCTAATTCACAGAATTGGAATTCACTGGCGGTAAAGTCCTGGGTGAAGACCTTTCCCTTAAAGCCTGAGATAGCAGGGTGCAGCCTTCAGACACGGCGCAGGCCGAGTTCCTCAGCCTCTCCCTGTGGTCCGACATCTTGGCGCCCCCATCGGGGTGCTGCGCCAGATCCCTGAGGCACTGGGTCAAGAGCACGCAGGCCGACACCACGCTCATGGCACCTCCCAGGATGGCGGTCTGCACCGCCTTGCCTTCGGCGCTCACGGCGGCTGCGCGACCCAGGAATTGAGGCTCGGTGGCAAAGCCCACCAGGGCGCTCACAGCCTGCACCAAGGGCCCGCTGAAGAGTGCGCAGCGGCTGCGGGCCAGCTCGCTGGGCGCCGCCTTCACCTCGCGCACACATGCCAGCAGCGCTGATGCACTGGTGCTCATGCACTTGACGCCCAGCTTGAACTGCTCGCGCGAGAAGCGGTCCCGTGACTTGTCACTGGCCAGGGCGCACGCGTCCGTCAGGAACTTGAGGTTGCGAGACAAGCCCTGCGACACCTCCAGCAGCAGCTGCGGGGTCATGTCGGCCAGCGGGGTGGCTCGAAGCACAGCGCAGCCCTGCTCCACCTCGTGGCGACAGCGTGTCACACGGTAGCGGTCCACAAGGCCAGGCTGGGCAGGTTGAGCCCCCGGCGTGGCCACGGCTGCCAGGTAGGCCGCATGCGCAGAACACTCGGTCAGCGACACCACCAGGTCGCCCAGTTCCACGAGACTGTCCCCTGCTTCTCCGAAGCGGCCCATGTTGAGCTGGCTCTGCACGTCGTGGGTGAGGATGGACAGCCCCTTGGTGCGCGCGATGATGGTGTCCCGGCACTGTTCGAAGGACTCCGCGCCAGCGCCAGGGGAGGCGGGGCTTTCGGAGAGCACCGGCCGCGCCTCGCTCGACAGCAGCAGCAGGTCGGCCACCAGCTGCATCTTGCCCTTGCAGTGATCACAGATCGACACCAGCCTCTTCCGCGGCTGTGAGCTGGCCCCGCCGACGGCGCTCCCAGGAGCCGGAGAAGCCGCCTCGCCAGTGGGTTTCCCGGCACTGCCGCTAGCCATCGCGCCCAGGGGGCACTGGCATGCCGCTGGGGAGCCTGTTACCACCGCCGCCGCGACTCAGCTGGCCAGGGCCGCGCTGCCTTCCGCGCACCATCATGCCACCCACCGCGGCGGGCACAGAGATCGGGGTGGTGGCGGCGGCCGGGGGCCGGGCGTCGCGGGGCGGGCCCAAGCCGGCGGCAAGCTCTTTCGGGGCGCTGTGCACGCTCGCTGGAACCGTGAGCCGGGGCACGGTTAGATTCAGTTCGCGCCCCTCGCCACGAGCCTACCAGAAAAGTCCCCGCTGCCGGGCTGTCGCCGCCTTCCTGGGCATGGCCGGCCGGGCCGCCGGAGCGGAGAGGGCGGGACGGGGAAGGCTGGGAGTTGTCCTTCCTTCCTTCCTTCCTTTGAAATCAAAATCCTCGGCTCCTGGAGAAACGCGGGCGGCGGTCCCGGGCAGGCTTTGCTGTCAGCCGCTGCGCGGCGGCGATCGAGCTCGGCGGCGCACGTGGGCTTCAGGCGCGGCGACCCCGCCAAGCGACACCGGCTGGCGACGGCGACCGGAGCAGACGATCGGGGGCGCGCGGCCGCATCTCCCGCTCCGGCTCTTGGGGGCTCTGGGCGGCCGCAGGGCCGAGGGCGTGGCTGGCTCTGGGGCGGCCGCTCGTAGTCAGTCGGGCGGGAGGCTGCAACGCAGGGCGCTGGGCGGCCGCGCCTTCCCGCCTGGCGATTCAGAGTGCGCGGCCCGGCGCCGCAGCGACAAGCCGTCCCCGCCTGAATGGCTCGCGCCCCGCGAGCGGCTGTCGTGGCGACCCCATCCCGGTTCCCCCGCGCATCCGACGCCCCGGGGTAGTCGGCTCAGAAGGTGCGCGCGGCTCCGCGGCGGCCGACTCGGGCTCCGACTCCTGCCATGTTTGTCAACCAGCAACTTCCGAGCGACCTCCGAGCAACTGAAAGGAAGGGCGGAGACCGCAGGCCAGGGGACACCCGCCTGCCCGCGCGCGCGTCTGCGGCTTTCGCCTCCTCGCGTCCGCCTCGCCCCCGGCTCGCCGCCGCCACCTCGGCCGTAACCTCCCCGGAGCCTATAGGAATCTTTTGTGTGGCGTCACCGCCTTTCGTTTAAATCCCGCTTCCTCCTCTTGCCCTTCCTCCCGCCCCCTCCGCCGATCCCGGATGCTTGCGCGGTGCGCTGCTCCTCCCTCGGGAAGCTGGGGGCCGTGGGAGGACGCCGCGCCCAGCCCCGACACTGCGGCCCTGGGGGCCGGTGGTCCCCGCGTCCAGAGAGGCTGGGAAGCGCGTGTGATGTGGAAGGCCCGCCCTCGCTCCGCTCCCCGGCGCCGAGCACACCCTGGGGACACCGGGGCGCAGCCGCGAGTGGCCTTACGTAAGCTCTCAGCCAGCCCCGGGGTTTGGTGCTTCCTCCCCGCCGAGGGAGCGAGTGTAAAAGGTGATCTGTTTTGCTTTCTTGAGGAGGAGGCCACTTATTTTATTACCCTCTATTTTTTTCCCCCGGATTCCAGTTCGGATCTCTGAGATTCGTTGACTTATGCAAACCCTCCCCCGCCCTTTGTTGTTTTCGACCCTCTCCTATGGGTGGGTTTCCGTGAAATACTGAAACAACAGGAGTGCTGGTCACGCTCGAGTCTCCACAGCCAAGGGGCCCAGAGACAGACCCTTCCTGGGGTTGGTCTTCCCCCAGCCGATCAGGAGTTGTGTGGCCTTGGGCAAGTTCTTCCTTCAAGTCAGGTAGTGTATGGTGACTGTTCTAGCTGGCTAGAATTATTATGTGCCTTGATCAGCAGTTTGCCCTTTCCTGGCTCCATCTATATAATGGAATAATAGCAGCCATTGTTAAGTAATGAGCCCGAATCTGGAGGTAAACACTGTTATCTCAGGGTTACAGACTGGGAAACTGGTGGCCCAGCTGGCTCCCCTCCTCATACCCAGGGATTAAACCTAGGACCTTGAACTACTGTACTTTTATTTATTAATTTAACTTCTACATATTAATTTTGGAAACAGGGTCTGATTAAGTTGTCCAGGCGGGCCTTGAACTTCTGATCCTCCTCCTTCTCTTTCTCAAGTAGTTGGGATAACAGGCCTTTGCCGTCAGGCCCTGTGGCCCGTACACTAAGTGACTTCCTAAGCTCCTTGACCACAACAGATGGCTAAAAGAGGTGGTCCTCTACCCCCCGCCGGCCACCCCCTTTTTTTTTTTCCGTCCAGGCCCTGTGTGCAGGAAACGCCTGGAACACCTGGGCCTGCTCCCAGAAAAGCACTCTGCTCTGAGCAGTCCTGAAGCCTTCTGCTGGTACCCAGCGCAGCACTGCTGGGTGTGCTCAGCCAATGGAAATGTTTGTTCCTCTGTCTTTTCCTAGGACCTCCACAGCCAGTTATAAATGTTATTTATAAGTTGGGCGACCTTCAAATTTCTTGTTCAAACCCCAGTAGTTTACAGAGTGAACTAGGAGACAGGTTATTAATAAGTTAATGCGTAACAATAGTTACAAACCCGGATGGCCTGTCGTCCTACTTATAAACAAAAAATGCCCTTACGGGAGATCGCCTTGATTCTAGGTGAACCAACTTTCTCTACAGACTGAAGCCAGTGGCTCTCTAGACAAGTAGTGGTCCCGCAGGGTTACTCCTTCATCATTTTTCTAGAAGGGAAAAACAGAGCAGACTCTTTCCATGCTAAGGCATGAATGGTCCTAAGAAATTGTTTCCTTAGCTCTAAATTTTTAGAAAGGGACCAGCAAAATGCCTTAGCGGGCAAAGGTACCTTCCGGTAAGCCTGACAACTTGATATTAGTTCCTTGGACCTGCATGTAGAACGAGAATCGTCTCTGGCCTACACAGTGGCATTCACACAAATCCGTACACGCACACTAAATGCGTGAACAAAAATTAATAAAATTTAAAAAGCCAAACAGAAGCTGATTCTTTCCCCCTCGTGCTCGCGCTGTTCCAGGGAGCTGTGGGATCAGAATATTTTCCCAAACATAGTTGTTGCCTCTGGAGTCCGATTTCCCTTCTCTTGTATTGTTATTAGAA
Organism: Myodes glareolus; assembly: GCF_982192425.1. Classification (NCBI taxonomy): domain Eukaryota; kingdom Metazoa; phylum Chordata; class Mammalia; order Rodentia; family Cricetidae; genus Myodes; species Myodes glareolus. Next base: position 13,184,464 of record NC_142049.1, on the reverse strand, counting down.
GCCTCTTGTCCCCCATATATTGCGCATACACTGCCCCCACTTGGTTTGTTTCATGAAATTGGGTTTAGTTAAGCAATTTGGTAGGCTAAATTTTGGGCCTCCCCGCCCTCATTTTTCAGTAGTGCCGCTCTTCCTAAACTGATCTTCCGGTGCCACCTTCACCTGCCTTTTTGCTTCTTTTTTCTTCTTCCGCTATTTTCTCAGAGCTCAATACTAGGCCTCTACCATGTGCCAGCCCCTGTTCAAGACGCTGAGCTTACATAATAGATTATAGTAGGCAACCTCTGCGTATGAAGATTAGAGTTCAGAAAGGGCCCCTAGTTACTAGTGCCCCTAGTTACTGTTTGTACAGTGGAGTTACATAATAAAATGGACCCCAGATCAAGTACCACATACCAAGTTTTTCGCTCAAGTTGGGCAGACGCGATTTGGTACATCCTGACCAATGCTGGGGAAGTAGGGGTGACTAACAGACCAAAGCAATGGAAGCCAAATCTAAGATTTCCTGCCCTTTCTCACCTTGCTGTAACTGTGGAGGGACCGTGTCCAGCAACATCCACCTTTAGAAATGTCTCATCTTCTGTAACCCCACCCACCCAAGAAATAGCATCTTTCTAGTCTCTCTCCTAGTCCCTGGCCATCACCAACTTCTATGAGTTTGATTATTTGAAGTCCTCTGTTCTTTTATATCTGTCTTATTTCATTAAGCATAATGTCATTAAGGTTAATCAATGCTATGATGTGCCAGAATTTCCTTTTTAGGGGAAATAATATTCACCTGTATGTACTTCCATACACCCAAGTCTCATGTTAGTTACATCCTTGAACTTGTGAGCTAGCAACCAAGCTGTCTGTGGTACACAGTGCCACCCAGTGGTCGGTACGGAGCAGTGTTGACCATAGTTTTCCCTTGGAGCTGTGTTCCTTGGTTTGATGTTTGTGCTCACAGACAGTGGTCTCAGTTGATCTTTCTTACACGTTTGCAGACATCCCCGTTCATTCTCAGTATCGCTCTTGGCTGGACGCGGTGGTGCACACGAGCTCTGGGGAGGTAGAGGTAAGGGGGTCAGAAGTGTTCAGCATCATCTGCCGCTATATCGGGAGCTTAAAGCAAACGTGTAGACCTAGCCTAAAAACGACAAATGCCACCTCTCTGGGAGAACAGTTTACAGCTGAGGACTGTGGTCCCATCCCTTTTGTCATCATAGGTGATGCATAAGAGCCCCTCGCGGGCAGGGGTGCAGAATCACCATGGAATACACCACCCTCCCTACCTGGCGTGTCCTCTAGACCTCTGGCACATTGTGATCCTGTGCAGTATACTGCACACCTGGGCAGAACTTCGGCCTTCAGTCCCTCATCTTCCCTCTTCTGCAGTGAGCGAGGAGGCTCTGCACAGGCCCAGTGTTGCATTGGCAGGAACGCCTGAGCATTCAGTTTCCAGTATCTAAGAGAGCAGGGATTTCCTCCAAGGGTTTCCATGGGCAAGGTTGCTTGCACGAGCCAATCGTTTCATGGTCTATCCCTCTGCTGGTCAGTAAGAGAAAAGATGAATCCCAGAATTTAGGGACCGCAGGCAGCTAATATTAACCATTCCTGGCCAGGATACCTGATGGTTAGGATCTAGATTAACTGGCTATAGCTGCCTCACACAGCTTCTCTGGACCTTTGGATACACTTGGGCATGTCTGCCCCTTGTGTCCACTGGACTGTGTGCCCAGCCTGGGTGAGGCTATTGCCATACTGTTTGGGGCTACAGGCCTCGCTCCCTCCACAACCCTGTCAGCCTGTGAAGAACAGAGCTGGTATCTATCCTCTTCCACATCTGATGCCTTACATAGGCATCAGCCAGTGTTGAAGGCATTGATTTGTCAGTCCTTCTCTCAATTTGACTGTTAAAGGGGCCATGATTGGCACCAGTGGCATTCCCACCAAGTCCTGCGCCTCTTTGATGACCGTGTCATTCCGTTTCTCAAATGTGGTAGATGTTATTCAGGCAAGGTTTCAGGTAGTGCTGGAAGGTGTCATACCACCCCATTTCCCGCGGAGCGCATAGTTCAGCATGAGTCCACGCTCATGCTCTCTTTAAACCCGAGATGCACTTGGAGGTAGAGCGAGAACACCCTACAGAACTCAGCCCCTCGTTTAGACCATGAACACAGCCTCACTTCTGGCCCCTCTTCTCCGGTTCTATGTTGCTCGGCCTCAGATCTGGTTTGGATACCAGTGCTATCTGAGGGCTGCTGGCTCCAGATTTTGCAATCTATTTCTATATTGCTGTTAGTTAGTGTTAGTGTTACTATACTCAAAGTCTCACTGGCTCACCCATATGGGGCCACGGTAAAAGAAAGACCTCAGGGAAGAACATGTCCCGTATTCCTGGGTGCAGATTTTTGTCCCCCATGGCTATACTAGCTATCTGACCAGAGTTGACTGAGTCTAAAACCGAGACAAATACAGAGGCTGCAGAGATGGTTTAGCGGGTAAAGCACTTGTTGAACAAATGTGGGTCAGCCCTGAAGGAAACAGAAATGGGAATCTTTGTAGTAAACCGGCTAGCCAGGCCAGCAGAAATGGCAAAGTCCGGGTTTAAAGAACAGACCCTGCCTCAATGTATAAGGTGATGAAGCGATGGAGGGGGACACTAGATGCTAACTTCTGGCCTCCACATCATTACCACACACACACACACACACACACACACACACACACGAAATAAGTATACAGACACTTATCATGGACCCTTCTGGAATCTGTGTAGAATTCATGGTAGATAGCTTATCTCCTCTGCTAGTACCAAGCCTCCGATGATGCGTGAGTCCCAATTAGTCTTAACAATAAAAATCCAGAGTCAGGTCTTAGGGTGTGAATGAAAGCTGAAAGACCAGAGAAGCAGAGCAGCGGCTACTAGACTTCTTACCTCCGTGAAATCTCAGACTGAATGGGGCCTGCTGTGTCTATGAATCCTTAAGACTGAATGGAGGGGTCCTTAGACTGAATGGGGGCCCTTCTTATATTCCCGTCTCCACCTCCCTAGTGCTGGGATTAAAGGCATGAGCCTCCCACGAGTGGGGATCAGACGTGTGAACCACTTCTGCCTGGCTCTGTTGCTCCTTTAGACGGGTGGCCTTGAACTCTTTCCGGCTTCCTCCTCCCAGTGCTGGTATTAAAGGTGTGCGCCACCTCTGCCTGGCCTCTTTGGTTAACTAGTGGCTAGCTCTGTCCTCTGATCTCCAGACAAGTGTTACTTGTCAGAATACAAACAAAATATCATCAACACTGATACGGTGCCGAGGGCTGCAGGTTCACCTTCTTGTGTGTCTCACCAGCCTAACAACAAGTCACTGGTAAATAAGGTCCTTCAGAGTTGAACTCGTCCAAGTGCCAAAACACCGAAATATATTTAAAACATCAAAGTGTTGAAAAATCTAGTTGCTCCAGATGTGTTCACATCAGCGGAGTGGGAGCCAGATGGGTTTCCTCCTCAGATGACAGCAGTCGGTAGCCCTGGAACTTTCTGACTTGTTTCAACGATTGCAGTACAACACTAAGAAAAAAAGATATTCTCTGTAACCAGATATTGTGGGCCAAGAAAACCAGCATTTTTTTTTTTTAACCTTACCTTGGCAGTTGGCAGAATGAATGACCAGGGTGACCCCGCCCTGCAGAGCACATGATCCGTCACAGCTGTGCATGTTTTTTAGCATGACTGCCAGGACAGAGCTCCAAGCCACTGGGTGGAGCCGTGTGCCCCTGGGAGAAGGCTCATGACATTTCCCCTATGATTTCAGGAAAGAAAAAAAAATTCCTTTTTCTTTCTTTTTTCTTTTTCTTTTCTTTCTTTCTTTCTTTCTTTCTTTTCTTTTTTTTTTTGCTTGTAAGTTGTTTCTGCACAATGTCAACAGAAAACTTCCTTGTGTTTATGTATATCCGTGCGTGAATATGGAAATGTCAGCCTCTGCTATAACAGGCTAAATGCACACCTCGTTTGACCTTAGAGTGGAGGTCAATCAGGCGCTTGTTGCTAGGAAGCTGCTTTCTTAGCCTCTGCTTCATGCTGTTCCCTTCATAAGAAGCCTGATTGTATTTGGACTGGTAGCCAATCCAGCTAAATGACAGTTCCTCAGCCCCTCTCAGAGAGTCAGACTCCAGCCCACGAGACAAGTGCTGTGCTGTGCGGTGCGGTGCGGTGCGGTGCGGTGCTGTGCACGACTCCCAAATAGGAAGTTTCAGACACCTCAATCCCACTGAAAGGCCTTCTCCCTTCAGCTTGGCTTCCTTCCCATTTCCTTTGCTTGGAATGTCACCCGCTGACTGGAACATCAGGAGCCATCCAGGAACTTTTGATGCCCTTGAGGAGGGAAGCCCCAGACCAGTGTGATGAGGCAGTGTGAGAAAAGAAGTCTGGATGGCCCAGAACACCCTAACACGCTCAGTTTTCACCTACTTCTGTGAAAGAAGATAAGACTTTTGTTTAAACATCTTTTTTTGTTTGTTTTTGTTTTTCGAGACAGGGTTTCTCTGTAGCTTTGGAGCTTGTCCTGGAACTCGCTCTTGTAGACCAGGCTGGCTTTGAACTCACAGAGATCCACCTGCCTCTGCCTCCCTGAGTGCTAGGATTAAAGGCATGCGCCACCACTGCCCCACTTGTTTAAACATCTTATAAAGGGTTTGCAATGTATGAAACCTATCAATCATATCTATCCAAAGCGCGGAGAAAGAGGGGAAAATAATAATAATGTTCATGAGTAAGGAAAACCAACAAACAGCAAACCACTGTCACAATAGCGAAGAAGACTTACTACCTGAAGGATGCCGTGGCCTACGCCTTTAATTTAAATACTTGGGAGGCAAAGTCAGGCAGATCTCTGTGTTGGAAGCCATCCTGGTCTACAGAGTTCTAGGATAGGCAGGGACTCAATACAATAACCCTGTCTTGAAAAACCAAAAAAAAAACCAAAGCTAGATAAACAGTAAAGAAATGAAACACTCCAGGACTCCAGTGTGCTTAGTAATTCGCACGATAACGCTGACATTGAAAACCATTCTTGAGATACTTTCACATCTGTGAAATATTGAATTGTATACAGTATGTGCTACTTAGGGGTAGGTTAACTGTCTTATGTTTGGATATTGCCCAACTATTCCAAGGTTTCAAGGCTTATTATATAATTTGAAATTTTAAAGAAGTCAGATATGTCACTTAAGGCTAATGAAACTTCAAGGTATCTCTGACTGCAAATATTTTATTTCTGAAAAGCTCAGTGATTAAAATCTTGTAAAATAAATAAAATTAGTGTGATTTTCATCTTAAAGATTAGAGCCATAGTAGTAAATAGAAATCACAAGAGACTGGAGCGTTTTTATTTACTTATTTATTATTTTTTAAAAATTTATTTATTTACTTATTTATTGGGACAGGGTTTCTCTGTAGCTTTGGAGCCTGTCCTGAACTACCTCTTGTAGACCAGGCAGGCTGGCCTTGAACTCACAGAGATCCTCCTGCCTCTGCCCCGACAGCTGGGATTAAAGGCCACCGCCCAGCTATTTATTTATTTTTAATGATAGACCTCCCGAGTGTTGGGATCCACATTGCCTGGCTGAGACTGGAACTACTTTAAACAATAAAAATGGTTATGAATTAAATAATTTAAAACTTTTTTTCAAAGGTTGTTGACAGTGATATTGAAAGACGGGTGGGTTGAACCGTCTGTGGAGCAGAATGACAATAGATCCTCTATTTACTGCCTTCGAGAAAAGTTGCCCTGGCTGTCCTTAGCTTTTTAGCTGGAAGTTCTCGTGGGAAATTGTTAGGGAACGAGGCTGAAAGTCCACACCCTGAAAAGGGCCTCACTAGGGTCAAGGCAGTTTGCATATCTTCCCCTCTCTTTCATTTCACAAGCAAAAAACTGAGGCCTCAAGTACGCTGTTTGGCAGTTTCTGCAGGCCCTGAGGGAACTTTCAGATCTGGCTAGTGAATGAGAGACAAAAAGGATGACTTCTAACAACCTCCCCTAACCGCCCCCCACCGTAAAAGTACAGTCCAAGGGGAGGAGCCGTGGGGCGGAGCCTGGAGATGGGGCGGAGCCGGTAGGGTGAAACAAGGGGAGGAACTGTTGATGCCCAGCCGGGTGAGGCCCTAGAGCCATGGGGCGGAGTCTGGGAGAAGGCGGAGCCAGATGATGAGCAGATCTGTGGGGCGGGGCCGAGGCTAGGGGGCGGGGCTTCCGGAGGAGGTCGCCTGGAGGAAATGGAACGAGTCGGGGCGCGGTAGGTTACTGACGGGTGGGAGGCGGAGCCACTGGCCCCTGAGTGTGCGAAGGTGGGACTAGGGGGAGAGAGTACTGGGCGTCGTTCTGCACAGCACACTTCGGGGGCGGGGTCTGAAGGCAGGGGGCGTGTCTGAGCTCCTGGACTTTACGCTGTCTGCGCAGGCCCAGGGTGCGTGCCGTGGTTCCGGTGGGTGGCTAACATGGCGGCCTCCACCTGGATGCGCGCGGTCCTCCTGTTTTTGTGTGCCTCGGACCTGCTGCTTCTTCCTCCTCCTGGGGCCCGCGCGGCCGACACGCCGGGCGAAGCCACCCCACCTCCGCGGAAGAAGAAGAAGGACATCCGCGATTACAATGATGCCGACATGGCGCGACTTCTGGAGCAGTGGGAGGTCCGTGCTGCCCTTACTCACGGGCATGTCTTCATTCAGACCCCTTCTCTCTAACCTTTACCCCCTTGGTCTTGTGACCCTCTGACTTCTATCCCCCCGATCTCTCGCCCTGTCCTGTACCCAGGGCCCTTATTGACTCAAGTTACTGCGGATAACCCCCCCTTCCTGTGCCTTCATTCCACCATGGCTCAGGCCTCTCTCCCCAGTGTCCGTAAGCCATGACTTCTCTGCTACCCCAGTCAGGATTTAGCGCCTCACCAGTCAAGCCCCGCTTTCCCTGGTGGGCCCCGGTGGTCTCTACATTGATACAGGCGGGCAGTGAGCCTGCAAACGGAGAGAGCACTTCTGAAGAGCGTTCCCTTACTCCCCCTCCTGTTCCTGAGTGAGTGGGTTGTGAAGGTTGTCTCTCGAGAACGTTTTTTAGCTTTGATAGAGATCCTTCCAAATATAGAGGATGTTTCCGATTCCTTTGGTGTATGTTCCTGCTGGGGCATTTGTAATTTCGTGGGTGGATTTATTTTACTGGTGGGGGGAGCTAAGGCATCTCATGTGGAACTCAGGTTTTTCATCCGAGGAAACAGTGGACTTGTTTTGTGAGAGGTCGTTTTCTGGTCAGTTACTCGAACGCACCGGGGTGTGTAGTCCCAGTGAGAGTGTATAAGGTGACCAGAAGCACATTGCAGCCTTCCCCCTTTCCGAAAGCAATTGCACCGTCATATTTGATTTGCACAGCTGATGGATGGTACCCACGGTGAACGTTGTCTCTTTCTGCAGAGATCTCCCAAGGTGTGTTTCTGATGCTGGTGTTTTGACTTGTAGCTAACTCTATATTATTAGATGGGTAAAGACTAAGTTGAAAGCAGCCATCTGCTGAATTTGTCTAGAAGAAAGGGGACTTTTTTTTTTCTATGTTGTCTGTACCCAACAGAAAGATTGAAGTAGAGGGGCCGCGGTAGTGCACGTTTTTAATCCCAGTACTTGAGAGATTGGTGAAGGAGGCTAGCCTTAGTTAAACCTGAGCCACATAGTAAAATTTCCAACTAGTTTGGGCTTCACAGGGAGACCCTGTCCCCAAAAGAGAAAAGAAAAATATGATATGGGTGAGTATCACTAATGAGGAATCCTCTGTCTCTATTTCAAACTGTCTTTTTTGGACTCTAGTAAACAAGGCCTTTTCATTTGCCAAGGTGAGAACCTTATCTTGTGAAAAGCTTTGTCATGGTCAATATAGTACACTGAAACATCAGGCTCCTCTAAAGAGAAGATGCAGCAAGCACATCAGAAGTCCACAGGGAAGGGGGTTGCATTAGACAGGAGAGTACGTGAGAAGAGTCTGAGAGAGACCTGGGCTTTGGACAGAATAGCAGAGACCAACCAGTTAACATTCAGTACACTTGAACTTGTGAATTTGGTCTGGTACAGATCTCTGTGCCGTAGTTTCCTTATATGCATGATGGAAGTGTTGATGTTCATCTCCAAGCAGTTGCAAGTAATAACTGAGAAAACTGGGTGAACTTGGAAGAGTACAACTCGTCATCGGTATCAAGTGTCAGAGCTAATTAATTTCGGCTGTGTCTGAAGCAAAGTACTAGTGAGTGAAGGTTGCTGGGAATCAGGCCAGCGAGGTCTTTGAACACCTTAGGGCCTGTGCTGTATTTAGAAGTCGTGAATGTTTGGATCTGATGGGGATAAAAGTTGTGTCCCAGACATCACAGCACTAGATCCCATACTTAATCATCTCAACCCTGTTTCTAGTCTTTCTTTGTGAAAACATAATTTTAGTAGCTGTAATCAGTGCAGATGGACTTTTAAAAGTTGGGTTTGTTTCCTGTGATAGCTATTAAATAGTTCCCTTTGTACCATCTTTATAGCTATACTTTTTTGTTGTTTTGTTTTGTTTTTGAGACAGTTTCTCTATTTAGCTTTGGAGCCTGTCCTGGAACTGTGAGTTGAACTCACAGAGATCCACCTGCCTCTGCCTCCACCCCACCCCCACCATGTGCCCTGGAGCTATGGAGGGGTGGTGGGTAAACTGGCAACGCTTTGAAGTCTGCTACACAGTATCTTCTTTAATCCTACTTGGGTGATAAGGAGGACTGTTTCCTGAGGGCTGACCCTGAGGCAGCCGGAAGCAATTTGCTCAGGGTCACAGCAGGTTAGCCCAGTTTGGAATTCTGTCCCTTGGCTTCAAGAGCCTGTTCTTTGGCTCACTTAGCTACACTGCTCCACACGTTGGTGTGCACTGTGCAGGTGGACTGTAGCCACTACAGATGTGAGCTCCCTTCCCCAGCAGCCCTGCTTCTCCTAGAGGAGAAGGTTCTTCTGCAGTGCAATCTTTTAAATTGCTCTGATGTCTTCCTAATAGCACGACTGTTTCCTGAGGGCCCTGCCTCAGGTATGTGGAGAGTTGGGGACTCTGTGTTCAAACTGATGGTGAGTCTCAGTTGGCACAGGAAATACATGTGTGATTTTTGTGGAGGCCAGAGGGATTGACAGCCAGAAATATATATTTATCTTTGGCATCAGATCTTCTAGTATATGTGTAAATTGTGCTTGTTCTTTGAGGGTCATCTGATTCCTTCAGTGGAGAACTTAAGCAGTTCACTGTACAGGTTGGAGATACAGTGTGTCCAAATGGACTATTATAGTAACTCAGCAGATGGTCACTATTATCAAGACCCCTGAAAGAACAGAGTACAGCTTGGTTGTGTACAGACTTCTGTGGGGCTTGGAGAAACGAGTTAAAAATGGGAGACTGCACACAGCCAAGTGTGTGGGGCAAACCTGTAGTTCTGGCCGTGGTCCTGCTCCATCCTATTCCCATGGGCGGGGTCTGTCACCGAATCTGAAACTAGGCAAGTGGCCAGCAGACTCCAGCCATTTTCCTCCCTCTAACCCCAGTGTTAGGATTGTAGGCCTGAGAGACCATGCCCAGCTTTTAAGTCTATATTAATTTGGTGTGAACCACAGGTCAGAGAACGAGCTGGTGTGGGCAGTCAGCTCTTTTCCTCCACCATGTGGGTTCTGGGGATTGAAACTGGGTCATCAAGTGTGCCAAGGCAAGCGACCTTTGTCCACTGAGCCAACTCAACTGCCCTTTTGGGGATTTTTCTTTTTTCTGTTGTGTGCATTCTTTCTATTTATTAGTTATTCTATTTATTAGCTATTTATTGATATTCTACTGTTAATAACGCATTTTTTTCTCTTTCATTTCTGATGTCAGTATGGACTTTATTTGGTGTTATAAATCATTATTATTCTTGATGTTCGTGTTATTCCAAATTTGGTTCTTGAGCTGCTTCAGGTTGGCGTCTGTGTCGTTCTGACGTGGTGTGTGATTCATTGAGTACTTCTTCCTGGCGCAGAGATATTTAAGGTTTCTTTTTTGCTTCACAGGCAATGATTAGGCTTTTCTTCAAGGAACCTACGCTTTAATATTTTTATCCATCTACTCTGTCATCTACTTGTCCAATCAGTCTGTGCCTATCACTCTAGTCTGATCCCACAAAGCACAGTCTCCTTCCATGTTTGCATCTTCTCCCGAGTGAAGAATCTGCTGTAGTCGCCCTCAGCAAGTCTGCACCTTGTCCCGTCCCTAGAATCCACAGAAGGTCCTTTCAGAAGTGCTAGGCCACAGCACTGCATAGGGCAAGCCTGCACCCTTGGGATTGAACACTTGTGCGCAGTGGATTGCGGGTTTTAAGTACGCAGCACGAAGAGTTTGTTTGTTTTGCTCTGCTGGGGATGGAACCCAGGACCCTGGGCATGCTAGAAAAGCACTGTCATTGAGCCCACAGTGAGTTTTAGATAGTGTAACCCACACTTCTGAGTCGATGAGGTTACAGACCATCACACCAGATGTTCCTTCCTGTTCGTTCTGTCCCCGTTCTCAGTCTGACCCCTCCCGTCTTTCTCCCAAGGCAATCAGTGTTCTGATTTGTTTCAAATTGGTTTTTGTCACTGCACATTTTCCCTGTTCCTGACACTGTACACAAATGGGACTGTACGGTCTGCCTTTGTGCCTGTCAGGTGTTACTTTTTAACAAAGTTGTCTTGGTGGTTTTGGACATTAACCCCAAGGCCTTGCTTAAGCTGGCCTTGAATTCTCCATCTTTCTCCTTGATCTTCTGAGTAATTGGGATTATGTACCTTAGCCCCTATGCCTGTATTTGAAATTTGTTGTAAGAGTATTTGATTTTCGTTGTTAGGTAGCATCCATAATACCTGGATGTGGCTGTTTTTGTAATCTACCATGTTGGGTAGAGTTTTTCAGAGTGAACACATCATAGAAAACTGTATAACACAGGAACCCTGAGTGGTGTTAGGGATCTTTTGTTTGTAGTAATTTGGTAGTGTGTGCCCTGCTTCTGACGTGCCGGGGAGTATCTGTGCAATTGGAGAGTCTTATGACAGGGTTAATGTCCTCTCCTGGCAGAAAGATGACGACATAGAAGAAGGGGACCTTCCAGAGCACAAGCGACCCTCCGCACCCGTCGACTTCTCAAAGCTAGACCCAGGCAAGCCTGAGAGCATCTTGAAAATGACGAAGAAAGGGAAAACGCTAATGATGTTTGTCACTGTGTCCGGGAACCCCACTGAGAAGGAGACGGAGGAAATTACCAGCCTGTGGCAGGGCAGTCTGTTTAATGCCAACTATGATGTTCAGAGGTAAAGACCCCACGCTAGATCGCTTTTCTTTTTTGCTTTTTTTTTGGGGGGGGGTTGCATTTGATGTTTAAAATGGGGTTTTACTATGTAGCTCTAGCTATTTAGTCCAGCTGGCCTCAGACCCCCCTGCCTCTGCCTCCCCAGCACTGAGATTGCAGCTCTGGATCACCTGACCGGCATGTATGCTGCGGATTTTTCTGGGGCTGAAGCAGAGTGTCCTTTTTTGGCAGGCTTCCCAATGACCTTGGACCTTTCTTGTCTATGAACTCTTTTAAGTTTATTTACATATTTAAATTTATTTAAATTTTTTTTCTTTAAACTCTTTTGGGGGGTAGTCAATAGGTTTTAATATATTGTTTGGTGTTGAAAGTTTTGTTTATCTTTGTCTCTAACTTTTGCTTCGTTTGTTCATCCTAATAGAGTTGTATTGCTTAGCCTCGTAGAAGGCTGAGTGAGTTGCACTCTCCAGTCCGTGGTGCAGCTGTATTTATACATGCAGCTCTAACAGGTGACTGATAATAGTGTGAAGGTCTTTGTCAGAGACCTTATGATCTTAAAATACGATCGGAAAGGTTCTCCTTTATATACATTTCATACGTGTACTTTTGACCATGTTCAGCACCCTGTCCCCTACCCATCCAGCTATGAGTGTCCCCAGTTTTTTAGAGCCTGCTTTTTCTCAGTAGTTCTGAAACTCTAGGTCTTCAGATGTTATAAGAAAGGAAGGGGTGAGAGATGGAGCGGGAGTTCCTGAGCGTGCACAGGCCAACATGCTCCTTCTGCAGCCTCATCAGCTTGTCTGGTAATGGCTGCTCATGCTGGAAGCCTTGCTACTGAAAGGAGCAGGTGTGGTGTGCTCAGAAACAGAAGCATTTTGCCCTCTGACCATGATTTTGTGTGTCACCCCCACCCTTGCTGCTCTGTTTTGCTTCCTGGGCCCTGCAGAGTGAGGATAAGCTGACTGCTTGCTTCTGACCTTGGTTAGGATTTCTGCCTGCTTGTCAGGTACCCTTGTCCAGGTACCCTTGTCGGCCTTGAGGAGGGACCATGTAGTACCTGCTCTAAGCCAGTGACTTTATCCTTCTCAGTCAAGACTTTTTGTTAAACAAAGCTAATTAGAGACTTCAGAACATAAAAATGGCTGGGCACAACGGCATATGCCTGTAATCTCAGCACTTGGGAAGTGAAGTCAAGAGGATCTGAAGTTCAAAGTCGCTCTCATATGGTGTCATCTTTGAGACTTTTTATGGTGGGGGAAGGAAACAAAGCCAACTCCCCTCTCCCTGCCTAAAAAAAAATAACACAGAAATGGAGGTGACATTTCAGAATGTTAAAGATAAAATCAGAATTCCTCCCACCTCTTTTAGCCTACCTGTGCCCCCTCCACCGCCCCCTAAGGAGTTTTTCTTTTATAGTCTCTTGACAAGGGCACCATTTATGCCCTAGGAATTGAGCATCTGCTTCAGTCTAGATCCAAACAGGATGTTTGTTTAGAGTTCAGCGAACATTAAAGTCAGCAGCCGCCGCTTGGCCCAAGGCAGTACAGTGCAGTGTTGTGTATTTGTGTGGAATTAACTAGCATTGCTAACCGGTGGCTTCTCTGTCTAGGTTCATCGTGGGATCAGACCGCGCTATCTTCATGCTCCGGGATGGGAGCTATGCCTGGGAGATCAAGGACTTTTTGGTTGGCCAAGACAGGTGTGCTGATGTCACACTAGAGGGACAGGTGTACCCTGGCAAAGGAGGAGGAAGCAAGGAGAAAAATAAAACAAAGCCAGAGAAGGGTAAAAAGAAGGAGAAAGATGCCAAGCCGCGGGCTTCCAAGGAAGATAATCGAGCTGGGAGCAGGAAAGAGGATCTCTAGCGGGCGGCCAGCTTCCCCCCGGGCAGGCAGGAGCCTGCATTCCAGACGACATTCTCATGTCTTCTAGAGGGTCAGTGTGTGACCTGGTCAGTATCGCAGTTACTGTATGAAGGCTTCACATATGGAGACAGGCTTTGTGACTGGTAGTGGACACTGGCAAGTCATGCTAACTGTGGCATCGCCTACACGGGAACCTGATAGCCGTTCTGTACCTCTTATGCTGGCGAGTCCTTGACGTCTCCAGGGTGCCGCTCCCACCTCTTCACTGCTCTGGCCAGACAGCCTGAGAACCCGCGGCTTGACTGAGGCAGGCAGTGACTGTCAGTCAGTGAAGATAAGTGTGCTGTGTGAGCCGTGCAGCTGGCTCTGCACACCCAGGGTCCCGACAGCCAGCTCGTGCGGGATGTGCGGGTTCACGAGACGCGCCACCCGAATCCCGAGGAATCATTTCAGATGAGCCCTCCTCATCAGTCCAGGGGCCCCACTGTCTGCCAGTCTTCCTGGGGTTGGAGAGGGAACGCGGTTTGTTCTGACTCGTGTGAGGAGAGAAGGGCGCTTCAGTTGAGGACTCATGCTCTCGTGGCCCGACAGCTGTGACGTTGGCGAGGTGGGACCAGCAGAATCTCCCATCACGTGGACCTCACGTACAGTATTTCTGAGTGGTTTCCTTTGATAAAGTGCCTGAACTTGTGCTTTCGGATGGTTCTCTCGTGGTTGCTGTTGCTCACATCCGGGTTTTGCTGTTTGTAGGTTGAAGCCTATCTAAAAGAACATTTCTATGAGGAAGCCTTTTCTAAGAACCTACATTCTTTAAAACCTCGGTTGTGATTGTAAGCAATTCAGAATGGTACATGCACTCATACATGGCTAGGAAGTGTCACCGTTAGAGCGTTGCGGTGTGAAGAATTGCCCCTGCCCTGCTGCCAGTAGTTTGTCCCAGTGGAGCTACTGTTGATCGTTTGTTTTTCAGAAATAAAGTACGTTTACCAGCTTCTGGTGATGTATATATTCTGTCCTCATTTTGGCCCCTATTCATGTTTCTCCTAGTGAGCCACACCCTCTCCCTCCCCAGCTCAGGGTATCCTGGATGCACCCAGGCTGTTCTTGGTCCTCACGCATTGTGAGCCTGGGAAGATGATCTGCTGTTCTTTTGAGGGTGCTGCCAGTTCAGAAGCTGGGCCAGGGCACCCAGCCTCGTATCTGGACCCAGCACATCGCTGGGGTTTTCCTGTTTGCACACGAGGCAGTTGGTTTGCTACTGTCGTGTCTGTACCGCTTGTCCCGTAGCCGGAAGCCTTCATGTTGCAGACTCAGGGCTGTCGCTGCTTTCTGTGTGGTATGTACCCATTTGACCCAAATTTCATGCATCATCTGAGATGTACTTGGTGATGCCGGGTCCCAAGAACAGTGCAGACACGACAGACATGACAAAATGACCTTAAAATAGTGACCACGGGGCGAATGGAAGAATGTGGAATGGAGGAGACCAGGTGAGCAGAATCCTTACCTTGTTGGGATGGTCGGCTGCCCCACCAAGGGTCTGCTGAAATAGTCAGAGGGAACAGCCCTGCAAAGGAGCAGGAAAGGGGACTCCAGGAAGCCTCTGAGGAGTCTGGGCTGGGGAGGGAAGCCTGCTGGGATTACTGGAGTTCCGGAGTGCCTGAGCGGCTTCGCATAGATTAGTACCATGATAGAACCGAGAGCCTCTCAGTGCTTAGACCATTGGCCTCCCAGGTTTACAAGTAGGGAGGCTTCAACCTGCATTCATTCCATGTTTCTTGTCCTAGTTTCTGACTGTGTGCTCCAAGCTTTTATTGCAACTCAATTGAAATCCAGACACATCTAATGATCTCGCCTAATTATGTTTTTTATATTTTTAAATTGATTTTTCTTGAGCTCTACACTTTTCTCTGTTTCCCTCCCTGCCTCTCACCTCCCCTTCAGCCCTCTCCCAAGGTCCCCACACTCCCAATTTACTCAGGATATCTTGTCTTTCTACCTCCTATATAGATTAGATCCATAATCTTGCCTAATTGTGAACACTGCCCAAACTGCCTGGTGTTTTCTCTCCTTCAAATCTTGTGTTCAAGTTTCTCAAGCACAAGAAGGGGGGGTGGGCTATGGTGCTCCTTTGAGTCAAATAGAGTAGAAATAAAGAAGTTCTTTTATTGCCCAGAATTGTTTTGGCTGTCCTGGGTTTTTTGCTTTTCCAAATGAAGTTGAGTACCATAAATCCTTGATTCGTATTAGCAGATTGTGATAGCTCTGGCTTGCACTTCCAGCCCTTCAGTGGCTGGGGGAGTGGGGGGAGAACAAGGCAACGGACACTGCATGTTCAAGGCCAGCCTGGGCTAGCCAGCAAGACTCACGTCTAGAATAAATAATAAAACCACGGGAATGGTTAAAAGATCTTGGGCTGATTAGATATCTCAACAGGTAAAAGTACTTGGTGAAAACCTGGAAAAAAAAAACTCAAAACCAACAAACAAAAAACTGAGTTTGATCCCTGGGTTCCACAGTAGAAAGACAGGGTCAGCCCCAGAAAATTCTTCTTTACCCCCCGCATACCTATGGCACTCTGTGCGCATGCACACACCACACCACACAATAAGAACATGCAAGCGAAGACATGGGTGTGATGGTGAACACCTATAACCCAACACTTGGGAGACGAAGGCAGAAAACCCAGCAATTCAAAGTCACCCTCAGCAACGGCGGGAGTTCAAGGCTGTTTGGGCCTTAAGACTCCATCTCAAACAGAACAAAACAAGAACTTCCTCTCCTGACATATTTCTCACTTGATTAAGTTTCCTTTGGGGCCACTGTCTCTGACCATCGTCTCCAGACTGCTGTCATCATAGGAGAAAGAGGATTTCCTTTGTTCTTGTCTCTGTCTCCCATCTGGGTTCTGCTCAGCAGTCTAGTGGCTGTAACACCTCCATCGTCAGTAGTAGACCAGAATTTCTCTTAGGCTTTTACCGATGACGTCATGGAGAAAGCAGGGCCAGCTGTGGCTCCAGAGAAGACTGCGGAAGCACTTGAGCCAGGTCAATCCTGTCTCTGGAGCAGGGCCCCAGACCTTAGCAGAACTGATTCCGTGATGGAAGTACCATTCAGGCCGTAAAACTCAGGATGTAGACAGCCCCACCTGCCAAAATGAAAACAGAGACCTCCTTTATCAAAGTCTATAGCTCCGGGAAAGCCTCTAGATGTACTAACCTGGCTTTTCGGTTTCCGTAGTTCTGCTTCTGGCTAACCGTTCTTGTTAACTGAAGTATGTCATCCCAGGATATGGTTTTTGTGCTTAAAAAATCTCACCCCAAGAAAGGTCTGGGGCTACACAGGGACCTGGAAAACTGGTATAGTTGCTGGCCAGCTAAGAAGTTCTCTTGGCTTACACGCAGGTCCGAGTAGTCTCTGGTGGGTAGCCCACCACAGACAGGAGGTCTGTCTCTTTCTAGGAGTATCTGCTGCAGCCCAAGGCTCCAGACACCCTGCCAGCCTGCTCAACCTACCTTGCTGTTCTACTTCCTGGATGGCCATAGGGACCAGAGATGAACACCTCATCTCGGGGCATCCTATATGAGGTTGACAAGTCAGATCCTCCTCGGCCAGGGACGGACTGAATGGCTGAGTTCTTGTGACGGACAGCTAGGTGGAAGGCGCAGCTGCAGAGGCGTCTGTCTAGCCTGGCTCTGACTTTCTGCCCCGGGTTGGGTCTCTCGAGGTTGCTATTGAGTTCTGAGAGTTCAAGATCCCTGAGAGCAACTTTGGAGAAGCTTCTGCACTTCTGACTTCTACTTCCTCCCCAGCTTTGCCTTGTTTTGTTCGATCCACACGTAAGAAGGAGCAGAGAGGAGCACACAGGGCCTGTGCTGGTCACTGCTCATTCCTTGCTGCGATGCGAAGTGACTTGTTAGTCCTGAACTTAGAGTTCCTACTGAAATTAGTCCTCTCATGTTAATGTGAAGGTTCCCGAGGCAAAGATATCTTCTACTATATGTTACCATTTCCTGAAAGGGTTGCACCAATCAATTCACCACCCCGTTCTGGGAGAATGGGAGCAGACTCATCAATCCAGGTGCCCAGGTCATATTGTCAACTCAGCAAAGCACAAACAAAACACCCTTATTGGTCATTTAGGTGCCAGGCATAATTTTATAATGGGTGAATAACGTTAGCCTGACTTAATCTGTCGGCTTTATTGAGTGAGATTCCTGCCCCCGTGCTTAGAGAAAACCAATTCCTAGTCAGTGAGATGGCTCAGCTGGCAAAGGTGCTTGCCGCCGAGCCTGTCCTCCCGGCTCTGATCATCAGACACACCTGGTAGAAGGAGAGCAGTAACTCTGACTTTGGCGTGCCTGCCATGTGGTGTGCACACCCTCCCTTCACCGCACACAATAGTTAGAATACAAGTTTTGACTGAGCATGGTGGTGCACGCCTTTAATCCCAGCACTCTGGAGACAGAGGCAGGAGGATCCCTGTGAGTTCCAAGTCAGACAGGTCTACAAAGAAAGTTCCAGGAGAGCCAGGGATATTACACAGAGAAACCCAGTCTTGAAAAAGTAAAAGAAAAACCAAACCATATATTTTTAAAAGCCAATTTTTGTTGTGAAATAATTTCCTTTTTCTCCTCCATTTCTTTCTTTCCTTCTTTTTGAGAGAGGTTGTTTTTGTTTTTATTACTTTGAGACAGGGTCTCATTAGCCTTGGTTGTCTTGGAGCTTGCTACATAGACCAGGCTGGCTTTGAACTCAGAGAGATCTACCTGTCTCAGCCTGCTGAGTGCTAGGATTAAAACGTGTGCCACTTCACCTGGCTAATAATTTACTCTTCTGCCTTTTAATCTTGGTGGTCTTTGTTAATGAAAAACATTGAAAATGGCAAGAATGGGAAGAGTAGAATGGATCAGTGGGTGGAGGTGCCTGCTACTGAGCCTGGCAGCCTAAGTGTGCTCTCTGGAGCGGAAGAGCAGTTCCTGCAAGTTGTCCTCTGATGTCCACATGTACGAGGGACACACATGCACACACACACACACACACACACACACACAATAAAATAATGGCAAGGAGTTAGAACGGGCATTTGGGTTGCAGCTGAGATGATACAGTTACAGCGGAGTGGGCTGAGGCAGAAAGGGTAGTGATTTAACTTGGGAAGTGAGAGCTCAGCCTCCTTCCCAAGACTCCTGTCAATCAGAGGTGGTGGCACACCCCTGAAGCCATGCACTTGAGAGACTGAGGCAACAGAAGTGTGAAAACTGATTTTTAAAAAAGGCTTCAGTCCATTAATGTAAAGTTTTACCTTCTCTTTTCTTTACAGTCTGAAAAACAAAACAGCGCCTGGGAAGTGGTTTACAGTCGACAACTCTCAACACTGTCTTCCCATTCAGGAGCTGGTTTGCAATTTGAGCGTTGAGTCCACTAGGGGGCAGCAGAGACTGGCTGTGCGGCTGCCGCGCCAGCCTATCGGTGTCTCCGCCAGTTCTCTGGGGAGAATTTTCCCGCGGTTATTCATTGCTCAGCCGTGCTCAGAGTGTCTTGTGAAAGATCTGCCTGCACCTCTGTCCCTCAATTTCTCCTTGAAATACAAATGATTGTTTTACCCCTGTGGGTGATTCTTCAATGGTACATACATTTATTAGGTTGGCGAGACTGTTCGGTGGGTAAGGAAACCTGACACACCATGCTGATGACCTGGGTGTGAGGATTTACTAGGTGGAAGGGAAGGACCAACTCCTGAAATTTGTCTTCTGACTTACAAGCATCATGACATGTGACCACCACCCAACACATTTAAAGTAATTTATATCACTCTCAGCAGCTCTATGTGGTAGACTCTCTCTCTCTCTCTCTCTCTCTCATATATATATATACTTATATACATGCACACACACACATACCTTACACACAGGGAAGCAGAAGCCCAGAGAAGTTAACATCAACGTTCAACCACAAAGGAATGACAAAGACAGGGTTCGAACTCATGTGTTTGGCCTCTAAAGTCTGCCCTAGCTCTTCCAATTGTCCTGGGGGTCCTGTTCCATGGTTCTCTCCGCAGACTCACCCACTTGCTGGCCCAAACAGTCCCTGACTCCCTGGCACCGCTGATCCTGGGCATCTTGGGGATGATGGAGTGGAGGTAAAGAAGGCAGGCAGGGCCCTTCTTCTGGCATTTACAGATGTCACTGCATGATATGACATGCCAGCTCTGGACAGTGCGACAGTGTGCTCTACCTGCTATGCATAGGCCTTCAGTCCTTGGCTCTCTTTTCTCCCTCAAGGTGGCTGTTGGCTAGCCTTTAGCCTGAGGCCTGCTGGAGCAGTTGGCCCAGCTCTGCCTTCGTAAACTGGACCATACTAGGCAAGTCACTCTCTACCTTGGGGAAGCATTATGAGGGTCAAGTGAGCTAACCCACCCAAACACCTATATCACCAACACAGCATCCCTGCTGCTTTGAAGGGCAATGGCCCTATAGGCTCAAATATTTGGATGCTTGGTCATTAGAAAGTGGAGCTACTTGAGAGGGATTAGGAAGTGTGGCCTTGTTGGAGGAAGTATGTTACCGGGGTGGGCTTTGGGTTTCGGAAACCCAAGTCAGGCCCAGTGTTTCTCTCTCCCTTCCTGCTGCCTGCAGACCCAGATGCAGAATTACCAGTTCCCTCTCCAGCACTATGTCTGCCAGTTCGCTGCTATGCTTCCTGCCACAGTGATAATGGACTAAAGTCTGAAACCATAAGCCAGTCCCTAATTAAATGCTTTCTTTATAAGAGTTGCCATGGTTATGGTGTCTCTTCAGAGCAATGGAACACTAAGACAACTTTCCATGTTTTTTTTGTTTATTTGTTTGTTTGTTTTTAATGATAGGTGCATACACAGAGGGTTTTAAAGGGTTAAATTCAATTTAAACTTCCCAGTCATAGCATCCCCTCTGCAGCATTCTTCTTTGGAGGGTGTGCTGGCTCACTTTACGTCCACTTGACACAAGCTGGAGTTACCGGAGAGGAGGGAGCCTCAACTGAGAAAAATGCTTCCACAAGATCTGGCTGCAAGGCATTTTCTTAATTAGTGATTGAGGGAGGGCCCAGCCCATGGTGGGTGGAGCCATCCTTGGGCTGGTGGTCCTGGTTCAGTAAGAAGACAGGCTGAGCACGCCATAGGGATCCAGTAAGCAGCACCCCTCCATGGCCTCTGCATCAGCTCCTGCCTCCAGGTTCCTTCCATTTAAGTTCCTGTCCTGACCCCTTCAATGATGGACTCCAATGTGGAAGTGTAAGTCGACGAAGCCCTTTCCTCTCCAACTTGCTTTTATGGCCGTGGTGCAGTAGAAACCATAACTAAGACAGAGGACCAAGACTTTTTTCGCTGTGGTTTTAAATCCTGAAGTAAATGACTGGAATGGAAAACTGCATTGGCCATAGAGATTATTCTAGCAGGACGGTCATCTTCCTGGATAACACAGCTTCTTTCCAGGCAGAACAGCTTGCTGGTCCCACCACTTGACTGAGCCTGTGGCAGTGGCCTTCACTCCCAGGTGAAATGGTCTTGCTTGCCGAGTCCCGGAATCTTCTGTGACTAGTCGGAGGCTGCAGGCTGACTATGATTACTGCTGACACAGATTTCCAGCAGGCAGATTTTCAAGTGGTCCCACCCAGTGCTATAAAGCCAGAGAGTCAAGAGCCTTTCCATGGGGTTCCAGTCTGGGGAGCTCTGAGCTGGCAGCTGGGTCATTGGCAGAATTTCCAGGGAGTTTGCTCAGTTCACACAAACCTGGGCTTTCCAAACACTGTAAACCTCAACAGCCTACTTGCTTAGATCCCTGATAGTGGCTCACTACCAAACCCAGAATGCTTCTTAAAAAATTATTTACGTACCAATCCCAGTTCCCCCTCCCTCCTCTCCTCCCACTACCCCCATCCCTCTACCTCACCCCCTACCATCTGCTTCTCAGAAAGGGTAAGGCTGCCCCTAAGAAGTTATCTAAGTCTGTCCCATCACCTCCTTGAGGCAGGACCCCCCTCACCCTCGTCATGTCTGGGCTGAGTAAGGTATCTCTTCAAAGAGAATGGGTTCCACAAAGTCTGTTAAAGTCAGTTCATGCACTAGAGTTAGATCCTGCTCCCACTGCCAGTGGCCCCATACATTGTCCAAGTCACACCATTGTCACCTGTATCGGGGGCCTAGTTCAGTCCTATGGAGTTTCCCTATCTGTCAGTCTGGAGCCTGTAATCTCACGCTAGCTCAGGTCAGCTGATGCTGTGGGTTTCCCCATCATGGTCTTGACCCCTTTGTTCATATAATCGCCCCTCCCTTACTTCATTTGTACTCAGGGAGCTCGGTCTAGACTCCAAGATCTCCTGAGGTCCCCCAGGTAACATTTCAGAATCAATGACTTAGGGGTCTGGCTTTGGGCCTGAGGGGCGGTCCTAAATATAATGCGGGGAGGGCATGTGTCTGCTTGAGTCTGCTCCTGCCGGCCCGTGTACTTACCGAGGGAGGGAGATCCAGCCAGGCCTGACACAGTTAGGCCCCAAGCTGGTGACCGTGACTGTCATCTCCGAAGCTCTACAGATTAACCTCTATGAGTAGCGGTGAGTTATGGCCTCTGGACTTGAAATTTGTATCACAAGAAATACACAAATGGGCCTCTTGTCCCAGTGCAAGGAGGTCCCTGCCTCCTCTAGGACAGACCTTCATTGTGAATTCCCTGAGAACCATGTCACATTCCTGTGTTTGAACCACTGCGGGGTAAGGATGGACATTGCTGTCTTTGAGCTCTTAGCAGTATACATCACAGTGCTTTCTGAGCCAGAATTTATCACCTTTCTGGGCCTCAGCTGGAGTTGGGGATAGTCCACCAGGGAGGAGTTTGCCATTTAAAATAAAAAGACTTTTGTTCTTATTTTATGTATATGAATGTTTTTCCTCCCTGGTGGCCAAAGAGAGCAGACATCATCGGATCACCTGTAACTGGGGTTACATACTGGGGAGCCACCAGGAGGGCACTAGGAACAGAACTTGGGTCTGCGAAAAAGCAGTGCTCTTAACCCCTGAGCCATCTCTCCGACAGTTTGCCACTTTGAGCCTACTTCTTTAGGGTTCTGAGAGGCACATACTAGGGGGAGGAGTTGCAAAGCTCTGGGGGCAGAGGCAGTGGGGCATAGGAAGAGGCCTGAATCGAATCCGTGCACCAGAGCGCACAATGGCAGCTGTGAGCAGGGCTGCAGGACTGGGAAGCTCGCAAGAGAGGCGTTGTCCCCGAGAGGCCAGGGGAAATTTCCTACCAAGTACAAGCCAGCTGAGATGCCAACTCATGAGAGACTGTCCCAGGGACGTGTGGGGAGGAAATTTCCCAGAACATTCTCTAAGGAGAGAATGAAGCAGGTATGAGCACCAAGCTGAAGAGGGATGGGACTACAACCTTAGATAGAGATGAGAGAGCTAATTGTGTGTGCATGTGTGTGTGTGTGTGTGTAAAAGTGTACATATATATGTATAAGGGGGAAATGAGTATATGAATGTGTGTAAGGGAATATTAAGTGTTGGTACGTATGAGTACAAATGTGTATGGTGGTTTGAATGAGAAATGGCTCCCATGGTCTTATATATTTGAACATTTGGTTGGTTCCCAGTTGTTGGTGGTGTTTGCCAACAGCATGAAATATTTGGGAGGTAAAAGCTCACTGGAGGAGGGCTTTGAGAGTGTTGCCTTATTTCCTTGTTGCGGGATCATCTTTTCATGCACTGTGAAGACATGGATTTGCTAAGGCACCTTCAGATTGGTTTACTAAAGAACTGAATGGCCAATAGCTAGGCAGGAGAGGATAGGTGGGGTTTCTGAGGACAGAGAGGAAGAGAAGGAGGAATCTAGGCCCAAGGAGTAGACTCAGAGCAAGTTGGACGTGCTACAATAGGAGACACAACTGAGCCACATGGCCGGATGAAGATTAATAGAAATAGGTTAAGTTGTAAGTACAAACTGGAATCGAACCTAAACTGAAGGCCCAGTGTTCATAAGTAATAACAATACACTGTTATTTGGGGATCGGTGATCCAAAGATAGTCTGACAAGAAAGCTTGCTATATTCCCTGTACTCTCTCTCTCTCTCTCTCTCTGATTCATGAAACGTGATGTGTTTGCTTCCTGTTCCTGCTGCCACATCTTTCCCACCCTCATGGAGTCTATTCCTCTAGAATTTTAATCCAAAAAGTCATCCCTGTGTTCCTTGAGTTGTCTGTATTGAGAGTATTTTATCAGCACAGCAGAGCAACAACTAACTCAGTGTGTCCCGTGCAGCTGAAGATGCAGGTTCTAACCTACTGAATGCTCAGAGGAATGTTGCAGTGTATATCCTTATATACCTAAGCTGTATCACCTTGGGCTAAACTCCCAGGTAACTAATTAATAGGTCAAAGAAAAAAATCTTTTCTAGGACGCTGGTTTGCAATGCTAAATGTATTCTAAGTGGGCTATTTCTGCTTTTCAAAGACTTGTCATGGGAATACTCTGAAGGACTACACAAAAACCAGATTGAGTAGTGTGGTGGGCGCCCTGATGATAGCTTTAGTAGCCACCACGTTTCCATAGTCACCAGACTCTTTCAGTTGGGAGGGGCGCCGACATAGTCAATCTCTGATCGCTGTTTGGAGTATTTCAAGATGCTCACGCCCACATAACACAGGCAGGGTGTGATCTTTTCATAAATCCTTTGCCTCAGTAGAGCCTGTTCTTTAGGGAAAAAAAATCTTGGAGACAAAATTTTGGAGCCAAAATCTGCATGCTTTTGGAAATTGTTTTTCTACAACGCTAAATTGCTCTGCAGAAAACCTGCTCCAAGCGATTCTTCTGACATCGCTATCTAGGAGTATCTAGTTCTTACTTTATTTTTAAGTATTCATTTTCTAGTTCTTTTTACAACTTGCTTGTTTAATAGTTTGATATTCTTGCAAACAGTATCTTGTTATTGCAGAAGACACATACAGAGGTGGAATTTCGACACTTAATTTTCCCTATGTAAACTGGCTTGAATGCTTGAATGTTTTTGGCAGTTTCTTCTTTTATCTTACTGATATGTAGGGAATATTATATATGTAAAGTGTCAGGAGTATCTAGTCATCCCAGCTACATGGGAAGTTGAGGCAGGAGGTGGGAACACTTGCGCTCACAAGTTTGAGATCAACCTGGGCAATATAGTGAGGCCCTGTCTCAAGGGACAGGAAGAAGAGGAGGGAAAGGGTGTGCAGAGGTCGGGCTTGGGGGAAGAGACTAGACTAAGTCATCAGGGTGAAGTCCCCATAGCTCATAACTGGCTGTTTGTTGAGAGAGAGAGACCAAGTAGACCAGTGCGCACCAGCCTCCTGGCACTGAGAGCCCTTGCCATGGCCCACACTGTGTGTTTGAATGACCAATCGGGAGCTACACGAACCACTTGCTTTAGAAAGCGTCTTGCCTACGGTACTCCATAACACACCAAGGAGCTGAACACAATAGCGTGGGATGAGAATGAGCATGGCGACACTCAGGTGAGCAGGCATGCAAAGACCGCCATCTCCTTCTTAGGAGATACACATTTAAATTGTTTCCTCAGGGCATCTGCTTTCAGTATTACCTAGTCTTAATACTTTGACACAGTTGCATCAGCTAGTCTCTGGTAAAAGATTTATTTTATGATTTTTATGTTTAAGTGTGTGCCAGCATGCGAGTGTGTGCACCCTGGAGCCAGCGTTAGAGATAGCATTATAGACAGCGTTATAGCGTTCTGACTGCCTAACATGGGTGCTGGGACCCAAACTCGGTCCTCTGGAGGAAAAGCAGCAAGTGTTCTTAACCACTGAGCTGTATCTTTAGTTATATGTCAATCTTGATAGGGTGCTCTACCGTTGATAGGGTGCTCTGAAGACAGTCCCCGTCTGTATTAGTCGGGGTCTCGAAGGGACAGAACTGATAGGATAAACTAATATGTATGTGTATGTGTGTGTGTGTGTGTGTGTGTTGTCCAGTCCACCAGACTGGATATCCCAGCAGTCCCAGTCTGGTGCTGGAGTTCCAGGGAGGTCCTAGAAAGCTGCCAGTTTTCAGTCTAAGCTGGAAGCTCGAAGAAGAAGGGTCTAACACCAGTGAAGGGATGAGTGACAGCAAATGGTAGAAAGCCCAAGAAGGTGTGGCCCAGATTCAGGGTGAGTCTTCTGACCTCAAGCCATCCAGATTTAATTTATATCTTCCGTTTCAAATGACCCGACCAAGTAAAACTCTTGTATAGGTGTGCCAAGCTGCTTGGGTTTTAGTTTGTTCCAGAAGTAGTCAGACTGACAACCAAGACTAGCCATTGCGTTATCCCGAAAGTTACCATCCTTCAGCCAAATTCAGAGCGTTTTCTTCCTAGGAGATGAAGGAAAACCGATCTATGTAGAAAACACACAGAACTTGGTGTGGTGGTGCATGGCTGTAATTAGAAGGCAAGATGGGATGATTAGGAACTCAAGGTCATTCTTAGCTTTATAGAAGGTTTAAGGACAGCATAGGCTATATAAGAACGTCTCTTAAAAAAGAAAAAAAGAAAAAAAAAAAACAACAAAAACCCAAACCAAACTAACACACATACATAAGCAGAGTCCCATCTTGGAGACTTTGTTCTTTGTTGGACTGTGATCTCATGTAGGCCCCTCTGGTTTGTGTGGTTGCTTGGCTGCATGGGCTGCTCTTACAGGCACAGGCAGATTTTCCCATCAAGCTGTGTCCAAGCGCACCTCTGTTAACTCAGCCTTCTGGGTGACTGGCCAGCTAGTAGCATCCTGTGAACAGTTGCCAAGCAGGGATTTTGCAATCCAGCTGTCCAGTCTCTGCAGCAGCACTCACTATGGTGCAGAGAAATGGTGTAACCAGGGGCTTCCTTCAGCCCATCCATTTCTCCTGCTCTCTACCTCCCTGGCCCCTTTTTCTGATCACCCACAGAAGAGGCACGGATTCTTCTTTTCTTCCCCATTGCCTTCCTCCTCTGCTCCCCCACCCATCTCCGTGGTTGGTGGGTTGGGCCCAGAGGGAGGAATGGAGGAAGGTGCTTAGGAAGTCCTCAATAGTACATGCTGTAAAGTGCTTCCAAGTGGCCTGTGTTGTGGCAGGGTCCTGTGTTGGTTCTTTGGCATGAGGTTTTGGATTAATATAAAGTCCCACTTACTCACGGTGGTCTCAGTCAAGATTTTTCAGTTGCATACTGGTGGAACCCTTCTTCCTGAAACTCCTGCCTCTGGAAAAACCCCAACTGCTTTGGGACAGAAATCCCTTCCTGGGCCTGCAGTCACCTGGGAATGACTCCTATAGCTTTGTGCATAATGTAGGCAAATTAACCTCCACCTGCGTGCAGGGCCAATAGGATTCCTTGCTCACCCTGCCAACCAAAAGGCAGAGAAGTATGTTCACTAGAGCTGTCCTTTGCCAGTCTAGGCACCAAGGGGCACTCCCACCTCTGGCCACTTTGGTCACCCGTAGTGGAGGCTCTTTATGGATCCCTCACCCAAGGCAGCAGGCAGGTTTGATGTGTTGATAGTTTTCTTTTTGCATGTCCAGTGTCCCCAAGATCAGTTCTTTTGAAACAGCATGTAAGAGAAATATAAACTCATGGACTTAGGTGCATGTGCATGTGTGTACATGTATGTACTGCAAGTATGCATGTGTACGTTTTTGTATGTGTATGCATGCACATAACTGTGGCATGAGCTGTGCGCATGTGTGTGCATGTAGATGTGTGTGTGTCTGTGCAGTAGGGAGGAGGTACAGAGCTCCTGTCAATCACAGAGGCTTCAGCAGTTTTGTTTCTTCACAGGAAAATGAAAGAGGTTTCTGAAAGCTGATAATGACAGCCAGAGTTCACAGTAACAATCCAGTAGCCAGCAAATCATTTCATTCCCTTTCTCGACTGACTCTCTGGTGTGGGAGGCCCTTTTGTCTATCTGTTGCTTTTATTGGTTAATAAATAAAGAAACTGCTTTGAGCCAATAGCAGGACAGAGGTAGGTGGGGAAAACTAAACTGAATGCTGGGAGAAAGGAGGCAGAGTCGGAGAGAAGCCATGGAGCTGCTGCCAGAGACAGATGTGCTGAAACTTTGCTGGTAGGCCTTGACCTCATGGTGATGCACAGATTAATGGAGATAGATTAAGATGTAAGAGTTAGCCAATAAGAAGTTAGAGCTAATGGACCAAGCAGTGATTTAATTAATATAGTTCCCATGTGATTATTTCGGGGCTGAGCAGCTGGGAACCAACAAACAGCCTCCTCCTTTAACTCTCTAGGTCTTTGTTCACAGGGCAGCTTGTTTTTGTGCTATTGGGGCTGCTGTTGGGATTGGATCCCTTTTGCCCGCTTACTACAGGCCATGAGGTCATCTGTATTTTCTCATGGTGGTTCTTCTGCCCCCTTTCCGAGAAGACTGCATTTGGTTTGTTTTCATCTTCTGCAGTGATTTGGGATGGAGACGTCTTATTTTGAGTAGGACGAATGATCATCATTAGTTTTTGTTTGCGTTCTTCAACCTGCAATTACAGACCTATCAACGTCTAGGACAACATACCAGGCTTTCCCCCCACGGGGAAGATTGAGAACCTGCCCTGCTTTTCCTACCTGCTCCCTCCCCTGCCTGTGCTCTTTAGGAGTCTACTACAGAAACCCAGCCTCCTTTCTGAGGACTCTCAGGGGCTCCCTGGGGTACCCTGGCCTCGCCCTCCAGCAGGTCCGATATCTTCAAAGTCTTTTCCATGTCCCTGTCCTATCAGGTTTTGCTGCCAGCTCTTCTCCTGATACCTCTGCCTCATTCCGCAACTGTGACATCTGATGGGGAGAACATCTCAATGGCATCGCTTCAGGAAGAGCTCACCCAAGTGCTGCC
This sequence comes from Myodes glareolus, assembly GCF_982192425.1. Lineage (NCBI taxonomy): Eukaryota > Metazoa > Chordata > Mammalia > Rodentia > Cricetidae > Myodes > Myodes glareolus. The sequence goes on along the minus strand of NC_142049.1, from coordinate 13,156,390 downwards.
CACCCCTCTCATGGATGCCAGGCCTATTTTCTTCTGCTCTCATTCTGGGTGGTACCTAGTACCAGTTTTTCTGTAGACTGGTTAGTCCCTTTTCTTTATGAATTTAGTGAGTTGGGGATCTGGGAGATGACAGGAGAGGGGGTGGCAATGGGGTAGTAACTAGACAGCTGCTGATGCTTCAGCCTCGGTGTCATAGTGGCCAAGCAGCCAGTTTTTCACACCCATGGCAAGCCTGTTTCCTACACTCAAGGTGACTTGAGTCACACTTGACCACACAGGTGACTGTTCTGGGGCTCACTGGAACTGGAGAGACGACTCAGGGGTTAAAAACATGAACTGTGCTTGCAGAGAGACCCAGATCCCATCCACAGCACCCATATGAGGTAGCTCACAACAGCCTGGAACTCCGGTTCCAGAGGAATGTGAAATCTTCTCGCCTTCTGTGGAGGCCCAAAGAGGCCAAAGGTCAGAGACTTTGGGACTTGTTTTTAGTTCGAGATTATTGGGCTTCTAACTCAAACAAAGGTCCCACCTAGTTGTAAATCAGAGTTCTGCGCTCTCAAGGCTACTGTAAACAGGTGTGGCTAGTTTCCAGACCCCGTGCTCCTGAAATTGGGAAGTAGTTGGTCCCCACCTAAAACAAGAGTCTAAGGATCTAACTAAGTTCCAGTTCCCTTTATGGAAATAACTTGGGATTCCACCCAGGGAGTGGTTTGCCTACAGAGTGTTTGGTCTAGGCATGAGTCAAGGGCACGAGCAAGACTGTACCCCCATGACTTTCAATTTGCATGTTAATGCAGTTCTTTTGTTCTACTCCTACCTTTTGAAGTCAGGAGTATATTAAGTTGTTGGAAATTAAACACGGACAAATTTTCAGTACTCACTGAAATTCCCTCCCGATACTATCCTATGTGTTTCTGTGTTTTATTATTTTTGTTCACATCTTTGTATTCTTTACTGTATTTCTAAATTCCCAATGCCTCCACTCTAGAAGAAAGGTAATTTTGTTGAGGCTGGCCCCTGACAGCCTTCCAAGTACTCACGAGCACATCACACATCCCCTCATACATAATTAGTGAAAGAGATTTATTTTGTTCTATTTATGTGAACATCTGTATGTCTTAGTCAGGGTTGTTATAGTTGTGATGAAACCAAAAGCAGCTTGGAAAGGAAAGTGTTTATTTCACTCACACTTCCATAATAACAGTTCGTCATTCAAAACATCGAGGATAGAAACTCAAGCAGGACAGGAACCTGAAGGCAGGAACTGATGCAGAGACCATAGAGGGGTGCTGCTTACTAGCTTGCTCCCAAGGCTTGCTCAGGCTTCTTTTGGATAGAACCCAAGACTACCAGCCCAGGGGTGGCCCCACCCACAATGGGCTGAGCCCTTCCACATCAATCACAAATTAAGAAAACTCTCTACAGACTTGCCTATAGCCTGATCTTATGGAGGAGGCATTTTCTCAGTTTGGGCTCCCTTTTCTCTGGGGACTCTAGCTCATATCAAGTCAACACAAAACTAGCCAGCACAGGGTGCTACAAGTGTGCAGACCTTCAGAGGCCAAAAGAGGCTACGGGTGTTGGACGCCCCCTCCCACGCCCCTGCAGAGCTGGAGTTGCCCATGGTTGTGAGTCACCCAGCAAGGGTACTGGAGTCTAAACTCTGGTTCTCCAGAAGGGCAGTGTGTGCTCTTAAACCACCGAACCATTTCTCCAGTTCTCCAACCGTTGGTTCATTTTTGACGATCTGTGTGTCTGTGCCTGAACATGGGAGTGCAGGTTCCCACATAAGCCAGAAGAGGGCATCAAATGTCCCAGAGCTAGAGCTACAAACTATTGTAATCTCCCCAACTTGGTTGCTGGGAACCAAACCCTGGTCCCCTGCAAGAGCTGCACCATGTGTCCAGCCCCAACACTGGCTTGTACATGGATGCTGGGGATCTGAATTCAGGTTCTCATGTTTACATATATGCACTGCACAGAGCAAGCAGTTTCCTCAGACACATCCTTTAAAATAAAACAAAAAAATTTAGCATGTGTTGTGGACACGGTCGGGGGTGCTGAGAGCTTGGATTTCCTTCAGTGAAGAGGACCAGAGTGAGGCCAAGGGTTTTGCCCGGAGCTAAATCCCTAGCTCCAACAGTCTGTCTTCCAGACGCTGGTGTTCAGCTGCAGCTGCAGACGGAGCTTTGACAGAGAGTGTGAGGAGTCTTGATTCTGAGAGGTGCTTCTGGAATTTTCTGGGAACAAGGAAATCTCTTTCTCCACTCCGCTCTTCTCTCCCTTCCTTACCCCCAACACAGTCTGTGGTCATGGAACTCTCCTTCTTCAGGAGGTGCCCCCTCCCTCCCATATCCCATTACTTTTCCTGGTGAGGACCTCCTGTTTTCCCAGCCTGCAGGGCGGGGAGCTGAGGTGGGGTTACGGGCAGCTAGTAGGATCCTGGCCTCACTGGTGCTCGCAGAAGGGAAATCTAGTCAACACCCCCAGCACAGAGCCATCTCAGAAAAGAAAGGGAGAGGTCCCTGTTTTCAGGAAGCCACCACCTGGGGGCAGAGGGAAGGGTGACCGCCCACAGAAGCTGCAAACCCCAGGATCTTGGGCCAGGGGCTGGGCTGGGGTGCTTTGTGGAGCCCTGCAGAGTGATTCTCATGAGCAAAGTGGGGGAGAGTGAGGGATGGGTGTGTCACGTGGAGAGAGAGACACAAGGATCCTCAAGGCCCAGGGGAGAGGAGAGGAAGGAGGAGAAAAGACAAGAGTTCTGTGCTCTTGGGACTTATCTGGGGCCTGGAGGTCGTAGGTAGGGATGGAGATGTAGGAATTTGTCACCTAAGGACTCTTTCGTGCCCAGCCAAGACTGTCCTAGTAGTAACTGGAATAAACTCTCCTGCGTTCGTTGGATGGCTTGCCAGTGCATTTAAACAGACCTTAGCTGTAACCTTTCTGACCAACTAAGGCTAGTCCATGTTTTCTTGGAGTGACCCTTTCTTACTGACTCCCCCCTTCACCCCCAAGCTGTAGGAAGGTCCCCCTTCATTTTTGCCTCCAGGTTGTATCATGAAGTCCTCAGGCAATGTCCACAGAACCCTCCCCAGTGCATCTTGCTCCTTCCATGGAGCCTCCTCTGCCTTCACCTCCACCCTGGTGGTGTTGAGGCATCTCCAACCAGCCAGCCTCCATCCAGCATCTAGACAGGGGCTAGGAGTTTGCCTAGTGCTCTACAGCTCCTCCTATCAGTGCTCTGTGACTATATCAGAAGCAACCAAAGGTCTTCAGGGTCCGTTCTAGTCACGTGGCTTCTTTTGCTTTGGATCCAATCGGCAGTGGTAACCACCTGTCACAGGCCTCCTGACAATTCATTCAGGGGTCTCTGCTACTGATCGGGCCCTTATTTGTATATGATAGCATAAGTTGAAAAAGAAAAAGAAAGTGTATAGATCTGGAAAATGAAAATGAATTTCATCTTATTTTCTCAGTAAGCCAAACAATGGAAAACTACTTACTAGAGTTATAATGAGCTTCATTCGCAAAGCTCCGGTAAGTTCCAACGCACCTGCAGATTTGACATTCTGCTGTGGAAGTCTCATATGACTTCCGTGAGCTTCTCTCTTAGCCACTGTTTGATACAGGAAAGACTGCCAAACTCTTACAGTGAATCCCCTACTGAACTGGGGGGGAGGGGACATTTTTTGGCTGAGACATGTTATGATGCCCCCCCATCATCTCATCACCCTTGTCTGGCCCTGCCCCGCTTCCTACCAGCCCTCTTGCAAGGCAGCGTGTTTTATGCTCAGACGTCCTCAAGTCTTCCAACCCTGGTTACTACCCCTGGCCAGCCTGTAAAGGTCCCTCTCTTGTCCTACGTGACTCTGAGGTGAACCCTGATATCTCTGCCCAGTCTATTGGCCTTTGTGGTGATTCTAACTGACATTATTTCCTCTCTACTTAAAGAATCCTGCTACACCCCTCCCTGGGCATGCTCTGGCATATTTTACTGTTTCAGGCTGCTTTGGGGGCATGGTGTCTGGCATAGGGCAAGAGTTCAAATGTGATCGCTTCCTGATGCTAAAGTTTCTCCCCTGCTTCCTTGTTCTTCTTTCTCCTCCCTCTCCTGTCTTTCCTTGAGACTAGATCTTTAAAAAAATAAATTGTATTTATTAGTGTTTATGTGTGTGTGTGATAGTACATGGGTTTTGGGGATGAAACTTAGGACACCAGGCAAGTACTTTTACCCACTGGGTTCAATAGGACCTTGCAACTCGCAGGAGAATCCAAGTTAAAAAAAACAATACTTGACCAGGGTGGACCCAGGGGACATTTTGTTGCTCCTGACACAATCCCCAGGAACCCACCAGGAGGAACTGTAGAGGCACTAGGTAAGCAGTCTGTAGTACATTCTGCTACTCGCCAATCTCCTGCCTCATCCTCCCCAACGCTGAGATTACAGACTTCTGCCGTTATACTCAATGATGACATTTCCTGAAGGCTTGAGTCATATATTCACTGTATTGACTACACAGTGTATTCAGCGATGGCTCATATAATAACTATTTACGGACAGCTTAGTACCACTAACCTGGAACCAGCTTCAAGTGGGTTGCATACATCCACATCCACACTCTTTTGTTCACACAAGTGGCATAGATTTTCTTTTTCAAATGCCAATGTATAAGTCTCAGCATCTTTCTGGACAGTATCAAGAGAGGACCTTTCCATGATGGTGGACATGTTTTACATTCACACAGTCAACAATGATGTTCACTACATTCCTCCAGCTGTGGAGAATCTGCAGTGTGACCAGTACCGATAAGGAACTATATTTTACGTTGTTCTTAAATGTCAGTATCCACAAGTGGTTCAGGTCATCTCACTCTGCTCAGACAGTGTGTCTCCTCACTCCCCTCTAGAGCCCATTCCACCTATCCCTAGCCCTTGTCTGGGGTTCAGGTTGGCCTTGTTTCTCCACCTCTGTGCCCACGCCCCTCTCAGATGTGGAGTTTGTCCTGTGGTCAGAACCTGAGAGGAAGGACAGTTGGTCTTCTGGCTCCCCAGTCTGATGCCTCCCACAGATTCCTCAGTAGGAGGGGGAGCACTGAGAGCTTCCTGGTGGCTTAGGGACATGAGGATAAGGCAAGTGTCTTTGCCTGATCACACAAATGGCGTCTTCTCTGCCAGCACACCCTCCCCTCCGCTCTTTCCAGCGTTCCTGTGGGATGCGAGCAAGGTGGGGTTCTGATATGCTTTTGGGAACAAGACCAGGAAGTAAGTGGGGCAGACTTGGGTGATTTCCATCTTATTTTCCACAGAAAACTGGTTTAACATGAGACGCACTGTCCCAGGAAATGAACCAAGCAGACAAGACAATGACTTTTTTTGTGTGTGTATGTTTCATATGGTACAGCAGGATTTTTCCAAACCAGAGCTGATGTCCTTGGGTCTGGGCACACCCCTTCCCAGTGCTCCAAAGGACATCCTCTGGCAGAATACTTAAGATGATTCTTCACTCCTCTGACAGTGACTTCTTGAAGTACATATATAATAAATAAATAGAAAATAGACCTTTGTTCATGGTGACACCTACAAGACACATTTACATACAAAACATGCTGTACATCCACTTTCCAAGAAAGGACCAGCTATTTAGCCAACAGGAAGAAGATGAGCCCTTCAGGAGCCTTTCAATTAAAGGCCCCCAAATCAGTGGCAATGCTGATGAACAGAAGAGACGAAGCAACTTTCTAAGCAAGAAAGACATTTGTAGTACCAAGAAAATGCCTGGACAGGAACTCTTGGTGGATGGTTTAGGAAAGAACCCTTTCTGTACAGGATCCCACACTGTTCAGCATATGTACAAACCTGGAGAACTTTCCAATAGGTATTTGCTGAAACGAACCGAGCCAAAGACATTCAACATTCACAGCCACCGGAAACTGATCGCATCTTAAGTGGCTCACAGTGTGAGCCCCTGGCACTGAAAATTCAATGAAGCATCAACAAGAAAAAGATGAGGTCACTTTTATACCCTTCCCCGCCCTCACTCATCTCTCCAGAAGAGGTCTTTCCTCTGATGTTGGCCACTGAAGCAACCCTGTCTTAAGACGCTGGGTCCCTCAACCACCTCCCAGCAGCTGGAAGACCCCTTCAGTGGGAAAGACCCTCTGGGATTTGGCTCAGCCTGGAGAGTGGGCTCTGGGACTAAGGCTCCTTGGCACCGCTGGGTGAAGAGGACCAAGAAAGTCTTGGAAAGAATTTGTGGTTGGGAAGGAAAGGGGGACCCATGCCATTCATGAACCCCAGGGAACACCTGATACCCCAGAAGAGTATCAAACCTGGATAGTTTCCACTCATCCGAGCTATTGCTCAGATGGGGGCCGCACACTAGCTGAGAGACCCTGGGCCGGAACCAACCACACTCAAATCCCCATGAAAAGCCAGTTTGGCCCACCAGAAGAGCATTGGCAGATCCAGACGCTAGCCACTGGGCTTTTCCAGCACCACTGTGGAAAACAATAGCACCAAGAGGTTTCCACAGTCATGAGCAGCCCATGCCCAAGGGAGGCAGGCAGTATGAAGAAAGAGAAGATGGCAGGGTTACTGCCCGAGGAGAGCGGGCAATGTGCACCGAGGAGCAAGATGAAAAAGCCCTTTACAAAAGATCATTCTATTCTGACCTCTTCTCCCCCTGAATAGGATATGCCCCCTTCCAGCAGCTCCTTCAGCACTGGACACCCCGGGCTAGCTGCTAAGGTGCCACGATGTGGCAGTGTATACTGAGATTGGGGTTTATGGATCTTGTCGTGTGGTTCTTCCCCATCTCAGGTCTTACTTTCCTCAGATGTAGGCACAAAGCTCTGGACTAGGTTGTCCTTGAGGAGTCCCCAAGGCCCTCTCTGGAGATCTGACACCCCAGGTTCACTGTGGTGTGAGCATGCTCAGATATTCTGGAGTCATCTATTCTGCACTTGGAGAAGAGTAGACTCTGGAGGCCCATTGTAGAGGCTCAGGTCTGTGAGACAGGGGGCTGGCTGGAGACCACTGTGAGCTAGGTTCTGCCCACTGCAGCTCAGCCCTTTTCTCTCTGCCGACCCTGCTTCTCTATCACAAGTGGGTCAGCCGTGGAAGGCAGACGGCAACCTGCTGTGACAGAGGCTGCAGGTGGTGGCAGGAAAACCTCCCACTTCTGAGCCACGAAAGAGGCCACCTCATCTCTCTCTACCATCTCTGTCCTTCCCTCCTGCCAGCACCATGGCACCCCAGAAGAAGCCTTTCCCCATGCTCCTGGGCAGTGTGAACTTCCCCTCCTCTGATCTACCACTTGTCAACCGCATCACTTTCTTTCTGGATTCTCATCCTGGTATCGGAGTGTACAAAGACCTGGCTGCCTGTTACCTGCTGAGCCCAAGCCCCCAAAGTGGGAGCTCTCACCTCTCCAGCCCCTGTATCAAGGGCACTCACAGCCGAGATGTCAGCTACAATGATGACTTCTACCGCTGGTCTCGAGGCACAGAGCAAAACACTGTAGAGTTCTACAGTCTCAGGAAGGGCCACCACGAGCCACCTAGTCCTACTGCAATGTGCCAGCTGAAGTCTGTTGAAAAGGGAGCCTCTCCGAACAGAGGACTCCATCTCCTTCCCAGCACAGTCTGCCACTCTGGCCTGCTCTGTCTGCACGCCAGCTCCTAATCCCAAGAAGCCTTATCCACGCTTACGGGAGGAAAGATGGCCTCCCCTCCATCTGCCGCTTAGTGTGTCCGCAAGTGGCTGTGGAAATCTGTGAGTGGTCCCATCATCTGGACCCCCTCCTCTCTGGGGTCAGGCTCCTGCCCCAGTGGCTGTTTGCTGCCAGCACAACCCAGGTCTCTTTGTATGGTCCCCGAGCCTCTCCTGACGAGGCACAGACAGGAGAGAAGCACCCAAGAGGAAGTCGTAGCATCAGCCAACGCTGCCCGGGTTGCCGCAGGTAGACTTGAGTTAGGGGCAGGTGGCAGCACCGAGGTCTTTGATATCTGTGCCTTAGACAAGTGGGGCTGACAACCAGGGGACGCAGCCATCCTGTCCCTGGCTGCCGTAGGAGTCCAGCCTGGGGTGTTGACAAGTGGCAGCTGTCCTTATAATTTCTTTTTCCTCACCACCGGGATGGGCACCACTTGGAAGATTTTGGCCTTGTGTTCATCAGTCTCCAGAGTCACCCAGGTGGGTCGGAAGCTGCCTTTGAAGCCGACGAACGCCATTTTTTCTGTCAAGGGAGAAAGCAAGCAGGTGAAAACGCTGCCTACCACGCCCGAGCACTTCCCCCCTTCAGCATCCTTTGCCCCGATGAAGCAATCCCTTCCCAGCTCCACTGGGCTATGTCCCTCTTGGGTAAGCTTTCAGCCCAGCTGGTGCTCAGATTGAATTTTTTGTATGGGGCCTGTAGGTATCACTTGGGCCTCATTGCCACCTCAGTGGGGCAGAGGCTCTGTCTGCTACAGGAGAGCCAAGCACAGCAGGAGACCGGGTAGATGGGGAGGGAAGGGTACTAGGAGGATTCCTGCCTGCCTTCCAGCTGACCTATGGGCACCAGAAAGTCTCTGTAGCCTAGGACTCCACCTGTGAAGCTGTGGCATTTGTCTTCAAGATCTGTCACTTTGTGGCTCTAGGAGGGGAGGAAGGATCTTCCCAGGACATGAATGACACACGATGTGGGACTGAGTAGAAGCCCAGCTCTTAGGCTCCCATGCTGCATGGTGTCTATGGTGTCTGCCCTGCACTCCAGCAACCTGGAGGTCCATGTCTACATCAGGAGTGGCTCAGGCTGGAAGGCAGTGCACATCTATCATCCCTTGGACAAGTACCACTTGACTTGGTCATTGCATATCTGAGCCCTGGGCAGCAGCATCTTCATTTAACAGATAGGAACCTGGAAATAGCCCTGGGGAAGCAAGGTTCCCTCTCTCTACTGGCTGTTGTGGTAGGCTTTTTATCTTTCAGGATTTTTCTCTGCCTGCTGCAATGGAATACGTATCTACACAATGGGTAGCTGGTTTTGCTGTTCATTATAATCAGGGCATAATTAGTCAGGACCTGGCTCAGGAAGGTAAGGGTCCGTATCCAAGCAAGCATCTCCCTAGGTAACTGTTGAATTCTTCCTCTTCTGTGGAGGGATCCATGCCCGCTGCCCGAGTGATTTGTCAATGCACGAGGTAATTATTAATAGTTCATCACGGTGCAAGGCTGGCACTGAGTGGTAGCTATCATGGTAAAATCCCCATTCACACATCTGCTCCCTCTCATTTAAATCTCCCTGGGGTCTCGCTCTGAACAATCTATGACACACGAGCATCAGGTGGATATTTATAGCTGGCTGGCTTTCTCCAGTATCTCCAGGAAGTCTGGGATGGGTTTCATTATAGACGCTAAAAAGCATGGAGGGTCTCTGGGATTTAATTCTCTCTTCTTTTCCTGTCTTAGAAGACAAGAATTTTTCAAACTATATAATAGATGCTACAAAAGCAGACATGAGCCGGACTTATGAGGATGCAGGCCCTTGACCAGGCTGAATGGTCTGACAAAGGCGGTTTATGATGGCGCTTTTGCTTGTGGAGTGGAGGGGGCAAAAAGCCTTGGGAAGTATTCTTCCAGTGTCTGGTCCCAAGGGACAATGAATGTTGAGGAGCTGGCACCAGGCCAGGAGAACCCTGGCGTTGCTGAGGATTCTGGGGCTGTACCCAAGCCTAGTGGGAAAGGGTGTCATGGCTGCAGTAAGGGTAACGGTATCTCCACCCCATCTGCCCCTGGTTCTGAGGTCAGCTTACACCTCACTCCGACTCACCTTTCAACTTGAGACCTTTGTCTGCCCCAAGCTTTTCCAGCACTCTGGTCCAGTGGCCTCTGGTGACGTATCTGCCCTTGGATGCCATAAGAACTATGGAACTGAGGGAGAAGGGACTGGTCAGATGGCAGGAACGAGAGGAAACTGCAGCGAGGGGTATGTGGGAGCAATGCTGGCCTCGGGTAGAACCTGAGGTGCAGTGCCTGGGCCTGGCCAGGGACTTGAGAAAGGGTAGAGTATCCTTCCCTCTGTCTTAGCCAACGTACTCTTTCCTTTCAGTGATAAGTACCCCCAACATCTGGTGTCCCTGGCCTTCTCAAGCCTGGAGAGGGCGCCTTGCTCTTATTTGTATGCCCACAATCAGGAGAGTATGTGTAAGGTGCATGTTCTCTTAGGGTGCTATACCAGCTATACCAGGTCCTGTGTTGGGGCTCACAGTGTGACTTCATAAGCATTTCTCTCTCTCTCTCTCTCTCTCTCTCTCTCTCTCTCTCTCTCTCTCTCTCTCTCTCATACACACACAAAATAGTTTTGTTTAAGACATTGCATTTCCACTTGAGATTCATTATTGCGGTAGTTTGAATGTAATTGGCCCCCATAATCTCATAGAGAGCGGCACTATGAGGAGGCGTGGCCTTGTTGGAGGTTTTCTTTATAAGAGTTGCTGTGGTCATGGTGTCTTTTCGCAGAAATAAAAGCCCTAACTAAGACAATTTCTCATAGTTTAATGTATTTCACGTCTTTGTACGTAGTTATGTGTTTGTTTCCGTCTTTTCCTTCCTCCCTCCCTCTCTCCCTTCCCCTTTTCTTTCTTTCTGATTTTATTTATTTATTTATTTATCTATAAATATTTATTTATTTATATCTATCTATTTATTTATTTATTTGAGACGGGGTATCACTATGTGACCCTGGCTGGCCTGGAATGTATGTAGAACAGTCTAGCCTCAAAACTCATTGAGATCCACCTGCCTCTGTCTCCCCAGTGCTGGAATTATAGGCATACATGACCATGCCCAGTTAATATGTACTTCTTCATTCAAATAATCTCAGCTATATTTGAGATAGAACCCAACAGAAATACGGTGATGGAAAAAGCCAAGGCAGCTAGAAGGGAGCAAAGAAGGGATGAGAATGGGGGTACAAGGGAAGAGGAAAGAGAGCCATCAAAAGTGCCTGACGCATGGAGCCTTGGAGACCTGCTTCAGTGGCTCCACGTGGGAGTCCATAAGGACCCTTCTGCCAACTCACGGCAGACCTTCTGACCTACAAACTTAGTTCCCACAATCTTGGCTGAATTTGTAGGAACAGTAACCATGCCCTGTGCCAGGTTCCCTGTGGAGCCCATATTTCTCTCTCTTTTTTCTTCCCGTCTTTCTTTGTGTATGGATCTGTGTGTGTCGTGTGCATGTAGAAGTCAGGGGAGGATGTCAGATGCCTTGCTCTACCCTCCTCCACCTTATTCCCTTATGACAGAGCCTCCCACAGAAACTTCTGCTGAGTTGGCAGCCTGCAAACCCGAGCGGTCCTCCTGTCTCTGTCTCCCACAGGCACAGGTGTGGCCATGCCTGGCCTTTTACGCTGCTGCTGGGATCTGAGTGCAGACCCTAATGTTTGTGCAGCAAGCGTGGAGCCAGGGGTCTGTGTGAGTGGTTTCTGTGGATGGCACCGGGCTTGGGACAGCCCAGCCTCTTCTCAGCTGCAGGAAGAGTGTGACCCAGTTTGAGAGCATTCTGGGAAGAACACCGTGTAATCATCGCATTTCCAGAATGGGCTCGGTTGTGTGTCACCACCCTCGCTGCTCAGGCAAGATCAGTCTGATTTTTGTCAATGGGATATTGACCAAACAGTTACACATTATTTGTGAGGGCTTCCCAGAGGGGTCGCTCAGGAGGGCAGGGGGCAGAGAATTCAATTTGCCAAAGTCTAGGTGGGGGAGTGGTCGGTCTGTTCCTCCTGCTTTGGGCTGTATTTAGGTCCCAGTGCTAAGAAAACAGTCCCCTCAGCAGTAGCCTCATGCTGGGCCAGACATGGGGAGTGAGCACCACCCTCAGAACAGAAACAGGGCAGAAGCCCCACAGGGTTTCCGACTCCCAACTGCATGGAATTCTGAAACCACAGACCACAGTCCAGACATGGAAAAACTGTACGGGATTCTGGAACTCGCTTTTACCCCCAGCTTTGTCCCATGGGAGCAGAAGGGAAGAACAGATATCAAATGTGACCAAGCAAAACCTGTTCTCCAGAATCACACAAGGAACCCAGTTCCCCCAGGGCCGTGAGATATGTCCGGATGGGCACTTGTCTCCCTCCACTCTTTGACTACAAAGCACCTAGGTGTTACAGGGGCCACATGCATTGCACAGGGCCTTTTCCCCTACCAGTTTACGGCTGCAGAGGGTTTTCCACACACACACACACACACGACAGTTCAGGGACTCAAAAGGCATAAATTAAGTCCATTATGGAGCCGCTATCAAGAAGTGTGGTTCCTTGGCGGGGCATCCACCAAGTCTCCCGGTTCCAGTTCAAGCAGTGTTCCAGCGGAGGACGGTGGCTGGGTGGGGAAAGATCTCAGGGAGGAGGACACAGCTGTGCTAGACTCGAAACGAGGTGAGGAGAGGCTACCAAGGATCCTAACATTTACGAAGCTCAAACTAACTTCCAGCATGGGAGATGGGAAGAAAAGAGTTGGTTCAGAACCTCGGTCATGGTGTTGGTTGAACAACAGGGGCAGAGAGGACACCCGGGGGAGGGAGCAGGTGGGAGGGCAATGGACTGGGTTAGGATATGGGGTGGAAGAAAGACACCCAGCATGAAGTTCAGATTCTGGTCTAAACGTCTGGAAGAATGATGATTTAGAAAAACAACAGAAGGCGTGGTTGATCTGGAGGATTAAAGGAGGAAAGGAAGAGACAAGGGGATGAGAATTTAGTTCCACGAGAGACATCTAGGGGGCATCCTCTAAGCACCCATTGGATAGGAACGTTCCTGGTTTAGGAAAGAGATCCAAGCTGGAGAACTTCAGAAGCCACCAGCATTTGGATCCTGTTGGAGGCGTGGGCGGGGATGAGATCACTGGGGGAGAGTGTTGTGACGGGGGCAGAGGGTCAGGCAGCCTTCCATGCCTCCGCCTGACCTACATCCACAGCGGCCCTGCCTCTAGCGGGAGCAGCGGCGGACATGACGCCCCCCCCCCCCCCGCACAGTAGGCCCAATCTGTAGGCAGAGATCATCCCAACTGGCAAGTATCACAAGGGGGTTGGACGGGACAGACAGGGCCCTAGCCAGGAATCTATTGTGTTCCTGGACAGGCCAAAAGCTGAGACGCAGACTCACTTGTCAGGGACAGCTGCCACATAGTTGAAGAGCTGCCAGGGTATACCCTGCAGGATGGCACTTCTGAAGCTCCCGTGGCTCACCACATGGCCTCGGTTCCCGTCAATCACCACTACCTGGAGTCCATCTTCTGAGCAATGGTACTTCCTGCCATCCACCTGCAGGGCCAGAGCAACACAGACGTGAGGGATCCCGGGGCAGCTGAGGCCCCAAGGGTCTCCTTTCTATGTGGTTTCTATGTAGACACTAGAGACAGAGTTTGGTTACACAGCTGCCCAGTTTATGAGACCCCTTCACGTCATTTTTCCTGTGCTATCTGTAGGTTTGAATAGTGATCCCCCCCAAAAGAAAGACATGCCCACTAGGAACCTGTGAATTTGATTTTATCTAGAAATAATGTTTCTGAAGACACTTAGTAGCATACAGATGTGACAATATTATGGATCTCAGGACAGGAACATCCCAAATGTTTGGGGCAGGCACTAAATCCAAAGATGGGGGTCCCTTAAGAAGAACAGTGACAGATATGGGATAGGCACAAAGGAGGAAGGACCTCATGACGATGGGACCAGGATGTCAGCGAAGTGACTCTTATCCAAGGTTCTTAGAGTCACTGGAAGTTAAAGCAAGCTCGCAGGCTTCCCAAACTCAAAGAGAACAACTTTCTTCTCTTTTAACCCGAGCAGCTTGTGGCAATTTATCACAACACCACCTGTTATAGGCTAACCTGACATGCCCCCACCAGCTCATGCGCCGAACGTTTGCTCCCCTCACCTGGTGAGGATGTTTCAGGAGTATGTGGAGGACGAATCTAGCTGGAGGAAGTCAGTGACTTTGAGTTGGTCTTTAAAAGTTATTCCTGACCCCCTAGTTTCTGCCTCTCTCTTGGTTCCCTGGTCCTCCCAGGAGGTCAACAGCTTCTGCTACCTGAGCAGGTGCAGTGGTTTGAATGAGCAAGGCCCCCGTAGGTCCACATACTACGTCTATACACTATACCAAGTGACTGGTTGGTCCCCATTTGGTGGGATGGATTGCGAAGGATTAGGAAGTGTGACCTTGTTAGAAGAGGTATGTCACTAGGGACAGGCTTAGAGGTTTCAAAAGACTCCCACTATTCCCGGTGTCTCCCTCTGTCTCCTATTTGTGGATCAAGATGGAAGCTCTCAGATGTTCTTACCACCATGTTTTCTCCATCGTCATGGACTCTGGCCCTCTGAAACCACAAGCCCCACACTAAACCCTTTCATTTCTAAGTTACCTAGGTCGCGGTGTTTTATCACAGCAATGGAAAAACAACCATGACAGCAGGTCCCTGTGCACTGAGCGGTGCCGTTATACCTTCCCCGCTACAACAAACCAGAGCTCTCTGGAAACACAAGCCAAGACCCATCTTCCCTCCCGTAAGTCAGCGGGTTCTGTGTTCACGGCAAGACCGAAGGAGATAATTCACCCACTCCACCTCAGTGAGCAGCTTGGTCCCGCGGAACTTCTGCTTACCTCAATATATGCGAAGTCATTCCGAAGGTGGAAGTAGTGTTGCCTGGAACTTTCCATCTTTACTTCCAGGAAGTGGTCCTTTGTCTTCTGAGAAACAAACATGGAACAGTAGTGAGGCTGTGAGGTCTGGGTGGTCTTTCTTCCTCATGTGCCCTGGGTCTTGACCCAGAACTAAGTCATGGGGTCGAGTAGGTGTCCACAGAGGAGCTTAGCTAGGACTGAGTCCCCCCCACCCGGAGGCAAAGGGCCCAGTCTGCATGGCCACTTACCAGCTGAGCTCCAATGAGCTTCTTGGGCATCGGCACATCCACCACGGCCCTCTCGGTGAACCTGGGGTAAGCGGTGGCTGTGCAGTCGCTGATGCCCGCATTCCTTGGGATGAGGGCTTTGATCTTGATTCGCTCACAGCCCTTCATGGAGCAGAAGGCAAACTTCTCTCTTTCATTCTGGGCTTTTAGCTTCAGGAAGAGCAACCTAAGCACAGAAGGAGCCTGGGTGTTCCTACAGGACACTTAGAACCTTCTTCTCACCCAAATCAGACAGGGTGGCACCCGCCTGTCATCCCAGCACTTGGGAAGCAGAGGTGGGAGGGTCATCTCAAGTTTAAGCCCAGCCTGGTCTATTTATTGAGTTCAAGCCCAGGTAGACTACCTAGCAAGACCTTGTCTCAGGCAAACAAATGAACAAACAGATCAAAAAAATCTCTTTGTCACCGAGGTTGTGTCTTGAGGGCTTTAAATCATGAACTGTGCCTGTCACAGAGTCATATACAGTTGGAAGAAGAAAATAAATGTATTTTAGGAATATATTCAAGATAAGGGCTAAGAGTGTGGGCAAATTTTTTCTGAGGACTAACTGAATCATGCCATTGTAAACTGATACATCATCTAATTTAATCATCAACTTTGCCCACTGTGTGCCATTATCACACTGACTTGCCAGATGGGGATTGTCACAGAGAAGTAACTGCCCCACTGGGGGCTAACAGAGCTGGGAGTACTCCCATCCTAGTGTGGATCCCAACTCTACTCTCCTTCAAGCCATGACTTATTCTAATAATAACTATGGGGAAGGAAGCTGACCCACATTCCAAGGAGGCAGATGATGAGGCCACTGCAGAACTGACTTGGCATCTGTTATTGTTTCTTTCATCTCAGAAAAATGCTCTCAAGTCTTGTCTGTAATATCTAATGATAATAAAGACTGACTATCTCTACGCTTTCCTTTTGGGGAGCCAACTTTTAATGAGCCCACTTGGTTTCAGGCCCCCATGACACAGCCTACTCCACCCCACTTCTGACCAGAGTAGGCACTCACACTGGATTCTCATTATGATATGGGACTCCCCTCCCTATGCTATGAATATGTTTTATTACCATTAGTTATTAAAGAAGCTGTTTCAGCCAATGGCTTAGTAGAGTAAATCCAGGCTGGAGATCTGACAGGGACATAGAGAGCAAGCAGGTGGAGTCAGGAGATGCCGTGTAGCTGCTGAAGGAGAAAGATGCCAGAAGCTGGATCCTTACCAGTAAGCCACAGTCTTGTGCCAATACACGAAGAATAGAAATGGATTAATTTAAAATGTAAGAGTTAGCTAGAATTATGCCTGAGCTATTATCCCAACAGTGTCGTAATTAACATAGTTTCTGTGTTATTATTTGGGCCAGGAAACGAATGAGCAGTCTCCGCCTACACTCATTAGGTTGTTTATTGGCTACAGGGAGGCAAGAGGATGCATTCTCTTGTGAGCTCCAATGAAGTAGGTATTGGGTCTTGTTGCTCACTGGTTGGTAACTGAGTTGTAAGGACATGTGAGGGGCGGCTGCTGTGACTATTTTGTATGACTATCCTCCCCGGGAAATCGAGAAAAGAAGGCAGCTTGAAAGAGGACCCTGATACAAGAGGCTTGGCATATGCACGCGTATTCACGTATATGAGACCATGAGGGAATGAACCTTGTCTTGGACCTGAGCTGTTTCAAGCCACTACAAAACAAGAACCTTTGTTCTGCTGGGTGTGGCAGTACGTCTTGAATCTTTAATCTCAGCACGAAGGCAAAGGCTGGGTGGATCTCTTTGAGTTTGAGGCCAGCCTGGTCTACACAGTAAGTTCTGGGCCAGCCAGGGCTAACTAGTGAGACCCTGTCTCAAAGAAACACAAAATCAAACATATACACAAACAAGATACCTGTGTTCCTGGCACGAAGAGATCCCAGACTAAACTGGAAAGTGTCAAGCAGAGGAGTCTCCGGCTCAAGGCCAGGGGCAGAGCCAGTGCTGCCTGGATGCTCCGCAGAGGTAATATCTCCTGTTAGTGTTGCTCATGACCACATCCAACCGGAGCTCCCTTCCCCATCAGAACCCACACCAAGGCCCAAGGGGCAAACATTCGCATGGCCCCTTAGCACCTATACTGAACTTAGCAGTGTTAAGATTTCTTTGTTACCAGATCAGAGCAAGGGGAACTTGAGAGATCATCCATTCCACACTCCTCTGTACCGATCACAGGTCTGGCCTTCATCTGTAACCCGTGGGTGTTACAGTGAGCTGAATGCCAGGGCCGTGGGGTGGTGAAGGAACTAGGGCCCTGGCCTCAGTGAGCCCCATGCTCCTGGAGCCCAGCCACCAATGGCCATACTTCTCCTATACCATACTCATTGTTTGGTGACACCTCCCTTGGTGGAAACTGGGAATCCCAGCAAGACAGGGCACAGCTAAAACCAAGCCAGGGACCACTTCCCACCTTGGAACTCCTTCCTCTGAGCCGGTCTATCTCCATTTTACCCCTAACTACAGCAAGTTGCTTTTTCTCTTAAAAAGAGAGACAAGCTACTCTGTTTTCTCCTCATAAAAAAAGCAAAATGCCCATTAAATGACCTTTCACCTTTCTCTGTGACCAGCTTCATCAGTGTGAGGCTTACTGGGATTACCTCAGTTGTTAGCCTGGATTGTGTGTGTGTGTGTGTTTGTGTATGTGTGTATGCATGTGTGTGCACGTGTGTGTACAGGCACAAGTATTTATGTGTGAATGTGGAGACCAGAGGTCATCTCTTGGTGTCATCCTCAGGAGCTGTCCATACTAAAGGGACTTGCATTTTTACCTGGACTTTGCAGACTAAACTAGGCCTGGCTGGTGAGCCCAAGGAATCCGCCTGTCTCCGCCTCTCCAGTTCTGGGATTTTAAACACCATGGTGCTGTGCCTGTCTTTGTTCTAGGCGGCTGAACTCTGGTCCTCATGTTTGCGCAGCAAGTACTTGATGGGCTGAACTATCTCCCCAGCCCTGGGTTTATTTTCAGGGGTAGGGACCAAAGAGCTCCTCAGTGCTCTGTGCAGACACCGTGCCTCTCTTGTGTCTCTGTTGACCGGGACCCAGTGAGGGTCAGCAGGGGTTGGGAGCTTAGGGAATAGATAGTCATAGACTCAGATGCAGCTGGAGAAGGTTTGTGCTGTGGCCTCTGATCAAGTCATTCTTGTGTCTCCAGTACCTTCTTTTCCCACCTTCAAATTAGAAGACTGTTTGTTCCCTTTGGGTTTGGGGGATAGCATACTACATTTGTTTATTTGTTTTTCCTTACTCCCTTTATTTTCTGATTTTTTTTCCTACAAACCATGTGCAGATTTAATAGAAAGCTAATGTCTCTCCCAGTGTTTGGCTGTGTTAGGTGGTTGAGAACACGGTTGGCGTTAGGATAAAGCACCTAGGAAAGCACCCTGTACCCATCAGTATCAACTACATTGTGGTTCCTAGAGTCTGGGAAGACCCAGGATACACGGTGAAATGAGCCCCACTTCTGCAGGCCAGAAGAGCCTCCTTACCCAGAATCCTCATCCCAGTAGTAGTGGCTCCTGCCGGGATAGCTCTGCTCCACCTTGTCCATCTGCAGGGTCCTCACGAAGGTCCCGGTCTTGGACGTTTGCTTCAGCAGGCGATTGTGAACATCTGAAAGGATGGAAAAGGTGGTGCCCCTTGGGTAGCAGAGCCCCACTCGGATCCAGTCGCCCCTAGAAAAGGAGGCAGAGTTAGTTTTGGGCTAGGGTGTCCAGGCCAGGGTGAGCGTACCATAATAAGAATGCTCAAGGAACTCTAAGTGGGGAAGTTTGAAAGAATAATTACTAAGCTGCAAAGTGTTCAAGGAAAAAAAAAAAAGGATGGATGGCTACCACCAGTGGCCAAGGAGGGTCACGGGGATGGGTCACCTCTGAGCATTCAAGGGCTGATCTAGGGGTGCTCTGTGTGGGTTTTAGCTGGGACAATGGGGTTCTTTTGACTGGGCTATGATTAAAGCGCATAAGCCACTGATGGCTAGGCTCAGCCCCTTCCTGATGGAGCATGATTGGAGGGCCAGCTTCCTCCTCCTTTCTGCAATGGATAAATGTCTGTCTCGGGAGCACAGTGATGAGTACATGATGGATGTAGGAAATGTTTGAATGTGAACATACAGTTGATCTGACGCCCTCACCCTGACTACTTCCCCTCTACCATGGTTTATATGGATGGACTTAGTAGGTCTTTGAACAGCCTGGGAAATGCTGTAATCCCCCATACTGGGAAGGATTATCTAGACTAGGTTAGCTTCTCACCATGCCTGTGAGGGATTTTCTTACTAGGCTGATTGAGGTGGGGAGATCCTCCCTAAATGTGGATGATACCATTCCATTGGCTGGGGTCCTAGACCAAATAAGAAGTGTGCCTCTCCCTCTGCTCTATGACTGAAATGTGACCAGCTGCCTCGAGCTCCTACCAACATGGTGCCCTCACCGTGACACACTAGAACATCAACCCCTGAGCAAAATAAGTCCTTCCTTCCTTAAGTTGCTTCCATTAGCATGCCTTACCACAGTCACAGAAAAGTAATTAAGATACCTTCTCAAGAGGTTTATGCCCTTCTCCATAAATAACAGCAGCAACATCCTGTAGTTTATTTCCCATTTCCTGAGCACTTGGTAATGCCAGGAGCTGGGTGGCAGTTATCATATATTCACTAGCTCACTACGTATTTTTTTGTTCACTTGGGAGGCAATAATCACACCAAGCCTTTAAGAGGTTAGCTGTTTTGCCTGAGGCGGACCCAGAATGCATCCTGAGCCCATGTCTCTGGGTTCTCAAAGACATGGTGGGTGATGAGAACCTCCTTGGATAGCTCCTGCAGGGCTCAGAGGGACCAGCCTGAGGTCCTCACTAACCGCGAGGAGTTCTCACTGTCTCTGCCTGAGCTCAGCCAGTGCCCCTGTCCTGGATCATGTGATCCTGGCTGCTCCGACTCACTTGTTGAAGTTGATGAGCCAGATGGCAAGCTCAGCTGGGGCTGTCTGGTCCCAGTGGATGGTGTAGCCCTTCTGAAGGGTGATGACAGGCTGGTACTGCTGGTAGTGGGTGCTCCTGGTGAGGGCCCCCTCCAGGTAGAGGGGGTGGCTAGGGAAGTCGTTCTTGATGATCTTCATGCGCAGGTTGCTGCTCTTGTAGGCCTGGATGTACATCTTGGAAGCGTACAGAAAGGCGGTTACAGGGCCTGGCTAACATCTGATTACAGAGGGCCCTTTCAGAGCCACTGTCTCTTTACAGAGCCCGAATGGAAGGAAGACCAAATAAGGGGACGTCTCTCCCTGCTCGTGGACACAGCCTGAGCTGCACTACGCTCAGCAACCATTTCCTGGGGTTTCCAAAAAGTGATCTCTGCTGAGGCATGGCCAGGAGTTGGCTGCCAGCTACGTGGTGAACCGTGAAAAGCAGACGTATGTGTGGAAAGGCAAGAAAAGGGAAGAGGGCGCCTTCCCTCCCTCCCTCTTCCTCCTTTCCCAATTCCTCCATTCCTTCTTCATTTCAGCCTTCATTACCTGCCCTCTCCCTTCTTTCTTTTTCTTCTTTCCACTTATGCATTAAACACTATGGGTGTTAGGCAAGTACTCCACCACTGGCCATATCCCTAGGCCTCTTTCTACTCTTTGAGTCAAGGGCTCACTAAGTTGCCTGCCCAAGTTGGTCTTGGCACTAATAAACTTGTAATCCTCCTGCCTCCACCTCCCTAGCAGTTGAGATGTCAGGGACTGGGAGCACCGTGACCAGTGGGAGGGGCATACTCAAATGCTTCTCTAGATACAGCTGGCCCTTCACTGTCTTGGAGAGTTTGTCTGGGTGTGTTGCCCAACTTCACTCTCTGCCTCCCGGCTTGTGGGCAGGGTAGTGTTTGTATCAGTACCCACCAGATGAGAGCATGTTGTCTCAATCAAAGAAAAAACTGGAAAATCAGACTGCCAGCCACGAAGTCTCTAAGGAGCAAAGAGCTGAGTTCTATTTGAGACACTCTTCTGGGGGGCTCGACAGGTAAAAAGTCTGCTATAAAAGCCTAAGAACCTTCGTGTGCATCCCCAGAACCTATGGAAAGGCTGGTATGGCAGCATGCATCTGTTACCCCAGCACTGGGGGTAGGCAGAAACAGTGAATCCTGGGAGCTTGCTGGGCATCTAGCTAGTCAGTGACTTCAGGGACTCAAAACAGAAGGTGGGCTGGGGTAGACATGTGTACACTTGGGGAAAGCACACAAACACATATTATAATATATGCATACATCACACACACACACACACACACACACACACACACACACAAAACACTGTTCAGTTCTCTGGCTCATCCCATATCCATAAAGTGATATTTCTGTAGTTAAGACCAAGAGAGACCATTACACCAAAGTGCAAGGATGTGCTATGGAAGGAACATGCTCTCTTCCCTTCTAATGTGTATGTGTGTGTATATAAAAATGTGCTAATGTCATGTGTGTATGTGTGCATGTTATGTGTATTATTATATATATATATATTATATACACACACACATATGCTAGGTAAGATGAAAAAAGAAACTTCAACTTCATCCATCTTACAGGGCTGTCCAATGCATCAAAAGACATAATTAAATATCCTGCAAATTTTCTGATGTCCACTGTAGTGATAGGAATGCCTGCCTGGTAGAATGGTCAGGAAGA
Source organism: Myodes glareolus (assembly GCF_982192425.1). Taxonomy (NCBI): domain Eukaryota; kingdom Metazoa; phylum Chordata; class Mammalia; order Rodentia; family Cricetidae; genus Myodes; species Myodes glareolus. Next base: position 13,134,756 of record NC_142049.1, on the reverse strand, counting down.
CATGGTCATCACATATTTCCTTCTTCTCTGGACCATCTGGTCCAGGTACTTTCTTCCTAGTCTGACAGTTTCCTCTGGCCTCTTTCCCCTCATTCATTCATTCATTCATTCATTCATCAGTCATTCATCCAAGAAATGGCAGTGATGGTCACAGGGTAATGGCAATTATTTCTGGTTGTTACACTCCAAACATTATATAACTCTGTTTCATATGTTAGTCATGGGTCACGTGTGTCCATTGAGTCCTGGACATGAGGGCAGTGTGGCCCAGGAACCAGTTTTCAAATGCTATTTTAATTACTTTAAACTTCAAAATGCAGATCCGAGTCACAACGTCAATCAATTCATTTCAAAACAAGAACACTGAAAAAGTTTTTTCTCTCATTAAACACAGCTTGGTTGTTTTGCTGGGTCTCTGCGGCTTTGCTGAGAATCAGAAGAAATGGGCTCATAGGCTAGAGCAATGGCTCAGCAGTTAAGAGGACTGGGGTTCAGTTCTCAGCACCCACTTAGTGGTTCCCAACCATCCGTAACTCCAGTTCCAGGGGATCTGGCACCTTCTTCTGATCTCTATGGGCACCTGCATACATATGGTGCACAGACCTGTGTGAAGGCAAAGCACTCACCACGAAAATAAAATAAAGACTTAAAAAAAGTAGGCTAGAAATATAAAATATATGTGGACTCTTGAAGTCTATGAACAGAAAAAATTGCTCCAAAATTTTTATATTAACCACACATTGAAAGGATAGCATTTTGAGTATGTGTAAAAATATTATTGAATTAGTGTCTCATTTCTTTTTATCTTTCAACATGACTACCCGGAAAGTTATGGTTTGTTTTATATTTCTATGTCTAAAAAGGACATGGAAGGAGGGATTTCATTTGCATCATCTGAAATCATTCCTAAAACAATGGTTAAAGGAGTTCAGCTTTCAGCTCAAGTTCACACAGAAGGATGCCCAGGCTCCCAGGGTGTGAGCTGGAGGCCAGCGGTTAGTAGGTGCTGCACCCTGACATGATCCCAGCGCAGTGTTTAGACCGTGAAAGTCCCGTGGAACAGGAGCGAGGGACAGGAAAGGCAAGAAAGGAAAATCCTGGCTCGCTCTTGACCCAACACAGAGCTGGACACAGGCCAGGCAATCTGAGTCCTTGTCACAGGAGTGAGTGGACGAGCAAGTGGCTTAGGGTGGCATCCCCACCTGTGCATAGCGCCCGCTGCAGATGGCCCCTCTCCAGTCTGGGACGTTGATGCAGTCTGGGTGCCGAACCAGCCAGTTGTCATCCTTGGTGAGGTAGGAGCCAGGGTACTCGGACACGGAGCCATCCACATCGTGGAACACAGATGTCTTGTCCCCGTCCATGTCCAGCTGGTTGAACCAGGGCCCAGGCTCTCCGAAGAACACTCTGGAAGTAATCTGAACAGTGCCCAGGAAAATAAGGCTGGGCCCGAAGGTGAAAGGAAACTGCAGCCGTCATCAGGCCAGGGCGAAGTTTCCAGTTTCCTCTGACATTACAAAGCAGCCAGACAGAGGCTGCCCTTGGGCGCTGAGGAAACAGCATGGATGACCATCTCATGGAACTCGATAAACAGAGTGTCACTGTGCCTCAACTCCGAAAATTAGCACACAATTTTGGCTCCACTCACTATGGTTTGGCTGCTGTAGGTGGCATTGGAGGCTGGCCTGATGCAGGAGGGGCTTAGGAGTCAGTCAGTGTGAGCGTTCTGGCGAATGAACTGGGGAGGAGTGAGGGATGAGTGCTTGTGCGAGAAAGTGTGCACAAATAGTGCGCAGGGGGTACCCCTGTGTGAGAACTGTATATGAGCTTGTGAGTGGGTGCACTGGACTTGAGGATGACCTCACAGTGCAAGCCATGGGACATCTCTGTGACTGACCTCCTGCAGGCCCTCAGGGGTCTGTGCGAAGAAATGAAGTAACGTAAGTTCCCTATCTTACCAGTGACTGGACAGAAGGGCAAACACAGTAGCAGGAAGGAGGAAGAACTGAGAAGGGGCAGGCAAAGACGGGAGACGGGAATAGTGAGAAGTAGCAGGCCCCACAGGCAGCCTTGACCCGCTCTCCTGACCCTCAGCTCCTCCACCTTCTCCATCTACAGCCACGAGGCCCCTGTTTACATTCTGCTTTCAGAATGAAGTTAGACAATGTCTTCAGAAGACTTCCCCTGGACACTGCTGGGGTTGGGAGAATGATCTGTGCTAACTTAAGTAGCCTAGTCCCAACATCCGGTGTGGCAAGGGTCTGGAGGAACAACTTGAACCCCGAGTTCATCTCTAGGTTCTTACTGAGGCACAGATCGAAGGCCAATGGGCATTCACCCAGACTCGACCTTTTTCTGTGACCTGAGCTTGTACTTTTCCAGTGTGAGCAGAAAGCAAACTGGGACCCGGTCCAGCCTACTTGGAGGAAGCTATTCCACCCTCGCGGCGGTGGCGACAGCTCACTCCAAACTGTTGGGGACATGTGAGTCATCACTAGAAGCCTGGCTATGCCAGGAGTCTGTCCTGGCACCATACTCACCGGGACATCCTCAAAGGCAATGTTGGTGACATTGTTGTGGGGGCAGCTTTGCCAGGCATTGTTTAGGCGGAAGGCCAAGGCGCTAGTGTGCCGGCCCTCGAGGGCCGCGAACTTGCGGAAGGTACAGTTTTGGATGTTGATGGGACCATCGTAGAACTGAATCCCTCGAATCGGAAAATTCCTGTGGAGTTAAGGAAGTCAGACGTCAGATGAACTCTGTGTTGTTACTTCTTCGGAGGTGACTGGTAAGAGTTTTTCCATGTAATTCCCGATTCCCACGTCCAGCAACCCCCGCCACTGAGAATCATTAAGTCAACTAACTCACTGGGAAGCCATGTACGGACACAGTGTCAGTGAAAAGAAAGACCGCCGAAGATAGATGGTGAATGGTGGGGATGTGTTGGCTGGATGGTGGATGGAAGGATGTTGGAAAAATGGATGGATGGGTAGATGGAGGCTGCTGATAGGCAGACAGATGAATGAACAGTGGGTAGATGAAGAGATATGGAGAGCTTGTAGGTAGCTGGATGGTAGCTGGATGGACGGTACATGGGTGACCACATGAGCGGGTGAGTGGTATGATGGACAGCTAGCTGAATGAATGAATGGTAGGATGGTAGATAGATAGCTGTCTATTTAGTTGCTGGCTCAGGGACCTCTGTTTAGACACTTTCTCTCCTCTTCCCATCAATGTGTCCAGTCACTAGGAAAATACTGTAAATACTTCAAGAGACTGCCAATATTCTGTCCCTTGGGAGCGGAACACTGTTAGTCATTATCGTCCTAGTTTTAGTTGCTATGGCAATTTAATCAGATTAAGATCCAGATGAGTTTCCTCTGTAAGTCTATCCACCGGCAATGTGCTGGGCTTGGGACACTGAAAGGAACAGAACTACACAGCATGGGCCATGATAAGAAGAACCAACAATGTAACTTTCAAGTATGGCCAGAGGCAAAGGCTGCTCTTGCTAGAAAAGCAAGGCCACGGACAAACACAGAGCCCCTGAGAAGGCTTGATACTGGGGAACAGCAGGAAGGGAGTGGGAAGAGGTGACAGCTGGGAGACATGGAGGGATCAGGGAAGAATTAATGATGGGGAAACTTCACCCTTGCCTGGCAGGGAGGAGGGGCTCAGAGGGATCCTCAGAGGGATCCGATCCTTCCCCTTCGCTTGAGACTCTTGAGCAGGGTATGGGAAAGATGGCCCATGAGGGATTGGTCAGCCTGCTTGGTGGCCTTTCTCAGGGCTGGTCACAAATCTAGGTTTGTCATTTTCTCAATATAACATGTTCACTTATACCCATGTCTCTACTTCTGGCTTGATCCTTTCCCTTCTCTTCTGCAGCAAACTTAAGGAAGTGAGGGAATGAAGAAGGAAAAGGAAACATACGAAGTATCTGTCTCCAGAGAGAGGCTGTCCCCAGCTGTTCCTCGTCTTCTATTCAGGCTCCCAGCTATGGCGTATGCTTCCCAAGGAAACCTCCACTTGCCCCCAAATCTCCTTGTGTTTCCATATTTTTATACTTGTAACTGATGGTGTCATCACCTCGAATCCTGATTCTCGTGAAGGGAAAGCTTCCATGCATTTTCCCAGTTAAGGTGTTCGGGGGTCAGCACATTCTTGTTCATTCTACACAAACCACATGCTTCAGATCCTAATCGATTTCTAGTCAGGCAGAATATACCTCAGTCAAAACTGCCCGGCCCTTTCTAGCTCTCTCCTCTCAAAGGCAGTGTGAGGAACCTGCTTGAACCTGTCATGCTTCCATAGACATGATCGCCTCGGGAAGTTACCAGAATATTCTGCTCCTGGAGGTTGGCAACCTCCTAGAACGAAATTCTAGAAATGCAGACTCAGACCCACTTTTAAATAAAAGGGTCAGCCATGTCCCTTAAGATGGGAGCCAAGCCTTCTTGACAGCTTGGCCAAAGACCTGGCATATGCCTCTGAGTATGCCTCTAGGGTATCTTTGGGGAGATCCACGTGCATGCACCCGGGTTAAAAGGTTCAGTTTGTGTATTTCTATCCTGATTGTAGCAGCAGAAGCCATTATTTTCACAAAGAGACAACTAAGCCAATTCTAAGGCCTAAGTAGAACAAGTCTTGCTTCTTGTATGTGTGGCAGCCTTGAGAGGCGACCACCTAGCGATGGTCTGTGTTTTGGTGGAAGATTCCAATCTGTGTGAGACATGGCTGCAGGTTTGATTATCTCTGCTGATCTTCCTATAAGTGGAAGATTATAAGGAAGAGGCCTTATTGCCTCTCTGCCACACTCAGAAGTGAATGAAAGACTTCATGTGAGTTGTTGTGGAGAGTCAGAACCCCTCTTCTGGACACCATGTTCCCCTGAACACTGGCCAGAACCATATCATGTATCTGACGGCTGTGTACTTGTTGGCATCTAGTCTACACTGTTTTTGGACTTCTCTCCTCATTCCATATTTCATTCTCATTCATGTTTTTAGAGAGCCAAAAAATTCAGAGTCAACACATAGAAGCCTTCCACTAACTTCCTTCTTTCCAGGGCTGTGACTCAAGCCACATATAGAAAAGGGCAGTTCCCACCATTGCAAACCTACTGGCCTATGGGGAGGGTTCTTCCGCTGTGGTCCAAGCCACCTGGGCCCCAGATCCTGTTGTCCATCATTTCTGTGCCCACGTTGCCACTCTCGCCAACGAACAAGCTGTTCTTTATCTCCTGCTTGGAGCCATCATCGTATGGGAAGGTTCCACCACTGCAGAGAGGAGACGTTGGGGGTGAGATGCCCAGATACAAGCTCCCGTGGAAGACCCATCACAATGACAGTTACTCTTACCTGGCCAGGGTCAGGCCGATGCCATTATCAGCAAACCTGGGGACAAGAACCGACAAATGGTCAGCACACATTCTCCCTCCACAGTCAATGAGAATGTAGGCGGAAGGACCCTTCTCTGTCGCTGGAGTCTCACTGTGGACCATTGAGGGAGGAGTTTCACTGAGGAAATCGTAACTTTCCACTCTCCCCAGAAAATGGGTAGTCAGGTTTCTCTTTGTAGATTTGGTGTTGTTCTGGTGGAGAGTTAGAAGTTGTACCCCACACTGGCAGGGGTCTTCAGTGCTCAGCATTTGGGGGCATGAAGCATTAACTACAGGAGAACTGGGCCTCATGGGCCTCCCTTGCTAGCCCACCTCTGGCTGAGCCACTGGGACCTATGAGGTTGATCAGGAGAAATGCAGGGGGTGCTTTCTCATCCTCAGGACCAACACTGACTGAAGGTGGACCGTGTGGGGACTACTCTCAGCCATAGTAAGAAACTCAAATCGCTAGTTTAAAAGTTTCTCAAAAACCAGGGAGGCTCTGTTTCTGAGAAGACCAAGAACAAACCCCATAATTACACCATGCTGATCACAGCTGCTCCCCAGAAACTGCATGATTTTAGGATCAGCATGAGCCGGTTTCTGGAGGCAACTGGTCCTGCTCCATGAAGGAGCTGGGCCTTGGATCTGTGTTGCTTTCACTTCCTTTGTTCCCTTTCTCCCTTCCTGCCCAGGATCCCCCCAGGGGCTCATTTTCACCCACCACCTGCTGTTTCTCCACTCTCCAGGGGCTTCATGGCTCCTATAAGCCCAGAAGGCTCAATCCTGTTCCTTTCTGTGTCAGTCACACTGGTGTGATCCTGGTTTCTACAAGCTTCCCAGTTCACACTTCATGCTCAGGTCCTTTCCAGCACGCTTTGCTTCCCCTTCAGAGATCTAGCCATTCAAACCAATCAACCAAGGCTCACCTAGAGTACTAGGCTCTCTAGCTCCTTCCTCCTTTCCTCCTCCCTGGTATCTCCTGGTGCTTGGCTGTGATTCCCCCCACCCACCCATGCTCTGCTGTGATCCTAGCGACTTTGCAGACACTCATAACTTCTTCATCCCCACATCCTATCTTGTCTCTGGAAGATTTGCGGGCATTTTCTCTGCATGCTTTATGAGCATCTCCATCTCAGCCCTTCTAAAAACACAGCATCCACCCATGCCTGTTCTCTGTGCTGAAGGCTGGGTTTATCCACACTCTCCGTTCTATGATTCTTCCCCACGTGGATTGGAGTGTGGTATCCATTTGGTGTTCCATTCTCCCACCTTCGGGGGTAGCCTCTCCCATCCTAACCTGCATCTAGACATACTGCCCCCCGAAACTCCCACAAACCACACAGGATTAATTCTCAAAGTCCTGGAAGAGACCATTCTGTTGACTCTGGACCATGTTAACTTTATCTATTTGTGGGACCTCAACCCTAGTGCCAGCCAGACTGAGCACTGGGCGCTTAGTTTCCTTAGAATGTCTGGTGAAGGACAAGAAGGTGCACCCTCATTAGCAGGATGCGTCATACTTTTCTTTGAAGGAGAACCATGTTTGGCATTAGACTTCTGGGGACTTTACATGGTAAATCAATGTTTGGGGCCTTTTATGTTGGGCTTAGAGCATCAAGCATCAAGTCTTATTTGTACCACACATTAGCTATGCAATGTGAGACACTCGCTAACTGAGCCCCAATTTACCATCAATGAAGCTGGGATTGTGCGTAATTTTTTAAATTTGCATTCTTGAGAAGTATAGTGAGAAAGAAGTAAAACCAAAGTTTAGGCACACGTTGAGTGCCCAGCACCATGACTCCCTTTCCCTTCCTGTACTGACCAGCCATGGACCATGAAAAAGACCAGCCATGAATATCCCCATGAATAACTCAGCATTCCGCACTGTGGGTGAATCTGTCATTCTGCTGTGGGTCTTCCCCCCCCCCCCCCCCGTCTGCTGCCATCCTACGTCCCTGTCTTTCAGGGGGAGTAGAGAGCCGAACGTCGGTGTGTTGAGAATCCTCTGTGCCTTGCTCGCTCCTCAGTCAAGACTCTCTGTGGTAGTGTCACCGTCCCTTCCTGACTCACCGGCAGCTGTCCAGCCACACATCCCCTCCCCGCAGCCAGGCTCCATGATCCTGGTTCTTGTAGGCGGTGAAGTGGCGGATGATGGCCGGCTCCCGGGGCTTCAGGGGGTCTGCGTCCTGGTGAGGGCTGTACCTGGAGCATGGGAAGACACAGGCGCTATTCCTTCTGGCCTCTGTAAGATGCTTTCCTCTCATAGGTTCTCAGACACTTCTGACTCCACAGAAATTCACTGGCACGCAGGCACTGGCATGGACTAGCTGAGCTTCTCCCAGAGGCAGGAGATTCCATCTCTAGGGCCTTGCTCCTTATAGGAGCTGGATGAGAGGTCCTGCTGTTGCTAATGACCCTGAAGTTTTGACAACTTCTTTTGTTTCCTTTGAGACAGGGTCGTTGCCTTGGATGACCTAGAGCTCACTGTTCAGACCATGCTGACCTTGAACTCACAGAGACATCTTTCTGCTCTCCCTCCTAGGTCCTGGATGGAATTAAATTTGTGCACCACCCCATCCAGGCTTGACAACAACATTTTAAAAGCAGCCTCTGGTCTTCAGCTAAGCTCTGGCTTGACTTATCAGCCTGGCCATCACTTTCCTTACCATTAAGTGGCAGTGAAGGCTTCTTTTTTTGATCATCTCTGCATTCCAACCCAGTCTATTACGGCTCTGGCCATTCCTACTGTTCCATAGTCCTGGCTCTGCGCTGGAATCTGGATCTTGGGATCTTGGTCTCCCCTTGGCTACTGGAGCCTGGACTCTAACTCAGACTTAGTTTAGACTTCCAGCACAGTACTGCATCTCAACAACTGGCTCCCTGCCAGCTAGCCAGCACTCATTGTGTGAAGAAACACATAGCTGGAGCGGGAGAAGAGCAAGCAAGGAGAGAGGTCCCGAGGGACAAGTGGTCCCAAGGGTTAGTACCTGGCAGAGATGATGGAGAGGAAGGGCCGCTTGTCCTTAGCTGAGGCCTCAGTCGTCTTGACTCCATTGTCTATGATCATGCCAGCCTGTGGGAAGAGGGCACACTAGCTACCACGGTTGCCCGCAGCCATCTTTGCATACCAGCCTAGGCAAATGCTTTTGAGTGTGCTAGTAAACCCCAGCATGATTCTCAGAACGTATCTATGGGAACAGGGTCTACAGTGAGGGATGAAGAAAGCCCGCCTCACTCTACATCTCTCTGACCAGATCTGGAACAGGGTGATCTGTGGGGGGTGTAGACAAAAAAACTGGGGTCTAAGAGTGTTTAACCTGGGGTCATAGAGCCAATTCTACATACAGAACGCACATTGCTTTGGAGAGTTTCTATCCTAGACCGCCCCCCAAACAAGAGCTGCAAGTGTGTACTCAGAAGTGTGTCACAGATTTTCAAATGAAATGCTGAACGTATCTTTCTTTCCCCTGATGTCAATGACATCCTATGGCCTTTCCTGGCTCCCGTTTGACTTGAGGAGAAAGGCTCTTTTTTAAAGATTTTTTTCTTTTTTTTTTTGGAGGCAGGGTCTCATGTAACCCAGGCTAGCATCAAAGTTGCTATGCAGCCAAGGAGGACTTTGAATGCCTGATTCCCCTGCTTCAGCCTCTAGAGAGCTGAGATTAAAGGTCTGCACCATCACATCTCGTTTATACGCAAACCCAGGGCCTCATGTACCTCAGGCAAAACCCTACCAGCTGAGCTGCTTCCCAGGCTCTGAGCCTGCTTATTTTTTTGTTGTTTTTTTTTTTTTTTAAATTTGGTCTCAAAGGTGTCCACTTTCCAGCCACAAAGCCGCAGTTTTGTAGGCTACCCTCCAATCCTTCCTTACTCCTAGATACCGTTGGCCTCTTAGGAGGGATTATTCCAGTTTTTTTTTTTTTTTTCTCCCAGCTCCTATTTGTTCTCTAGATGGTTTGACCTTAACAACCGTGAGGACAAGCACTTTGGTTCTTGACTCTATTCTTCTCACAGACCGTGACACTGGTGAATCCCTCACTTCTTTGCCAGTCACATCATTATCTGTAAAGGTGGCTAATGACACCCACTTCACAGAGTCGCCATGGAGGCTGAATAGGATGCCCGAGAAATGACTCCACGAGGTGGGTGTGGTGTCAAGCCTTGTTGGGTAGCAGCACCTAAGATGCAGACCCAGTGCTCAGACAGTCAAGCTGGTCCGGCTGCAGAATCACCTTTACTTCCTTGCAGCCTATCTCTGATGAAAAGAACCCCTCCTACCCTCATAAGGGCTAATGCCTGCCACCTATGCACCTGTCTCCTTGACTTCCTCACCTTCCTAGTAGAGATGTTATACTTGACTACATTACTCCCCCCGCTTCGTATGCCATCCAGTCCTGTGGGCCCTCTCTTGCAAGTAAGAATTCTTGAGGGTCTAGGGAATGGTGGGTCCCAACAAGAAGCCAAAGTATTTTCTCTCCTTCTACAATGATATGGTCTAAGTATATGTCTCTGCATGGGGAGGTGTTGGCATCCATGAAATCCTCATCATCAGCTCCTCCATCCACAAAATTCCACCCCCCACTTCTACTACTGCCTCTTGAATAGCACTCCTACCCCACCCCACTTAGGATCTGAGATTTAGGAGACGTCTCCTTTCTCCTGCCCATTGCTCTCCTTAGCACTGGCTTTCGTCCCCTTACCCCAGGTTTCAGCACAGATCTACTCTGAGCCTGTATTGCTTCTTTTTGTGCCTTCTCTCAGGTTCAACTTTTTGAAACAGGCTTTGTTTGTGTGTCCGCATGTAGAGACCAGAGGTGATGGCAGGTGACTTCTATTGCTGTTATTGTTGTTGTTGTTGTTGTTATATTGATACAGGGCTCGTTACTGGCTAACTGGCTGACAAGAGAGACTTTGGTATCTGGCTTTGGGATCTGCCTGTCTCTGCTTTCCCATCAATGGGGTTACACACACACACACACACACACACACACACACACACACACTCCTGTTCTCATGCTTGCACAGAGAGAACCTTAAACACTGAGATACCTCACTAGCTCTCTGAAATAATTTTTTGTTTGAATGTACCCATTCCTCCCTAGAAGTACTAATTTCCTTGTCTGCACTGTTAAGAACTGGACCAGACACCATCCTGATGTCCTAGAGACCATCTTGGTCCAACAGAATGTTGTCATCTTTAATCTTAGCCTTGTCCCCAGACCTTCTTGATGTGTCCAACAGCTCTAGTCTTAAATACTGTCCTTATGGGAAAGTTTGTGACATATTAAAGTCCCAGACATCCAATCCTTCCCCTTTTTACTTTAGCACCTATCTTGGAGCAGGGTACAAACTGGTACTCAGAAAAGGGGGGCGATCAATGAAGGTGGTCAAGGAGTTTCTTATTTTTGACCTTCTGAGATAGCCCTGCACAGATGGAGTCACCCACTTCTCAAAAAGAAGGAAGAAAGTCTAGGATGCCAATGCTACCTCAGAGTCATGTCCAAACTTCCCTCAGTTCATGGCCAGACCTAATTTTATAGTCAACATCACTCATGCTCACAAATGCATCACAGAATCAAACCTGATGTCCAACCCAGCATCCTCCAGGACGAGAGCCTGGAGTGAAGGCATACCTTGCTCCTTTGGTTGGACAGATACTGTGAACAACGAGGCAGCCTCCAAAGCGGAGGCAGGCCCCCAAAGGAGACTTGTGGTGAGTGATCAGTAACTTGCAGGCCTTGAAAGGCTGCTCTGGACCCATGGTAAGAATGTAGCTTTTCCAGGCAGGTAGGGGCAGGGGAATGAACAGGCTGGCCATAGCGATGCAGCACAGAGAGACTCACCCGGTAGTTAGAATGTGCTCGGTTGTTATGGAATTTTCCCAGGGGAATGTGCTCGGAATAACCTGGGGAGTACATTCCCACAGAGGGGCCCGTTGGCACATGGTGAAAAATGAACCAGAATCCCGTTTCCTGTTGAGACAGGGCATAGGAGAGAAGTCACAGTACTTAGTGTCAGTGAACTCCCGATTGAGTAGCCCAGGCTCTGGGAAGGGCTGCAGTACTGTGAGCAGAAAAAGCATCATTAGACATCACCAAACACACCTGTGTGGTCCGGTACTTGCCTGGACACCACACACTACCAAACACACCCATGTGGTCCAGTGCTTGCCTGGACACCACACACTACCAAACACACCCATGTGGTCCAGTGCTTGCCTGGACACTACAAACCACCAAACACCCCCATGTGGTCCAGTGCTTGCCTGAACAGCACATCACCAAACCCACCCCTATGGTTCAGTGCTTGCCCGAACACCACATCACCAAACCCACCCCTATGGTTCAGTGCTTGCCTGGACCAAAGGAAAAACACAAGGTTACTCTAATTTGTGATTTGACTAGGCAGCGCTCACTCTTCACACCAGCCCCGCCCTATCTGCCACTGTCCGAATTACCGGGTCCCTTTTGAGGTTAGACTCCCAATTGATAAGAGTTCTGAAAGCAAGGGTTCCAGATCTTCCTTGGAGATCTGGAAGTTGAGGCCCAGGAAGAGCAACAGACAGGATCAGGGTCAAGGACCCGAGCAAAACCAGCAGCAGGGGAGAGCAGTGTCAGAGCAAGGCTACTGGGGCAGAACACGGGGCTTGTTGCCCAGCTGCCATCATCCAGTTCTTCGGGGCTCCTGACACAGTAGGTTTCCCTGCTGCAGCTTCCTCCCTAGGCCAGGGCATAGCCTTGGTCTCAGAACCACGTGGTGTTAGCTTACACCGCTGATGCATCAGGTACCATCCGAAGGAAAAATAACTCATAGAGAGTTACTGTGCATAAGTTGTTTAGTATTCTGGGATGAGTTGGATATGGTGTCCCCAAGGGCCTCATGTGTTTGAATACTTGGTCTCCAGCTAGGGACTCTAGCTTTGTGTGACCTTTAGAAGGGGGGAGATGAACTGGGGGAAGTGGGGTCACTGGGAGTGGGACTTGAGGATTATAGCCTGGCTCCAATTCCTGTTCTTTTTTTTTTCCTAAAATGTTTTTTTTTAAGTTTTAATGTTTTATGTACATGCATGCTTTGTTTGTACATATGTTTGTGTACCACATGTGTGCCTGGTGCCCACAGAGGCCGGAAGAAAGCATCGGATTCCCCCGAAACTGGAGTTATGGATGGTCCTGAGCCACCATGTGGGTGCTGAGAATCGAACCAGATTCTCTGCAAAAATAAGTACTTTTAACCACGGGGCCATCTCTCCAGTCCCTCTCTCTGCTTCTCGGTTCACCCGGATGTGAACGAGCTCCCACTGAGGCAGCCACAGGTAACTCCTGCCATCACGCCTTCCCTACGACTATGGACTGTCGTCCTTTAAGCCACAAGTCAAAACACACTCCTCGTTAGCTATGGTCACCGGGGTTATGAAGTGACAAACAGGACTGTCATTTAACACCAAGTCACCAGACTCCCCCCGCCCTCACACGGAGGCGTGGTCTTGGGCTCTGAACACACACATTTGCAGGGCAGCCCCTGCCAGCCCCACCTGGCTTATTTCTGCTTACCTCGGACCCCGCAGCCGCGCAGTTAATGAGGTTGTTGTTGGGGTTTGCCATCCAGAAAGTGGACACAGCACTGCAGGGAGAGGACAGAGGTTGGACAGGGTCAGATAAGAGGCCACCAGCACCCTTCCTGCTGCACAGTGGGGGGCCCGTGCGAGACACCAAGATTAGTGGAAAGAGTCTCTTGTCGGAGATTTGGGAAATCGTTGATGTGTCCATTTGGGGCTTCATTTTCTCACCACAAGGCCATGCAAAGCTGTGCACTGTTCAGGACTGCAAAGGCTAGATGCAGTCTGTGCTTCTACAGAAGCAGGAACGTGGGTCCAAGAAAGCAAGCCTTTCTAAGGAAGGCCATCTGTGCAGGAGGCCACGCGGCTCTCTGCATCTGCCGCTCTCTGTCTGTCTCTCCTCTGTGTCTCTGTCTTTCTGCCTCAGGGTCTGCATGTCTGCCTATGCTTCTTTCTGTCTTTGCATCTCTGTGTCTCTCAGTCTGTTTGTTTTTTTCTTCTTCTACATCTGTCTGCTGTCTCTCTGTGTCTGTTTTCCTGTCTGTCTGCTTCTGTCTGTGTGTCTCTGTTTTCCTGTCTGTCTGTCTGTCTGTCTGCCTGCTTCTGTCTCTTTGTCTTTCTGTCTGTATTTTTCTATCTTTGCCTTTCTGTGTGTGTCTTTGTAGCACTGTTTGGGTCTCTCTCTGGCTAGAAAGAGATTCTTGTGGTCAGGCTGATGGGTACGTATTGGGAGCTGGTGTGGCAGCTACTTCCTGTCCACAAGGATGCCATGTGGCATACAACCACAGGTGAGCCAGAGTTCTCCAGACAAAACAGCGCTAGTGAGACTCACGGAGAAAGCAGGGAGGAGGGAGGAGGGAGAAGCTCTGAGAAACAGGCAGAGGTAAACAGGAAGCTTTTAAAGGTCCTTTTAAAGGTCCTGAGGCAGGACGTTGGACGTTCACGCTCATCCCTCCCACCCTTCCTTCCCCCAGACCAAGTGTAAGGGGCACACCTTACACTACTATGCACACACTTACTTGCAGTCCTGCCTGGGCTTAGGAATGTACCCTGGGTACGAGTCCTCCGTGATCACTTTGCACATCCTGCTGTCCCGATCTGATGGGAGGAGGGTCCCCGACTTAACAAGAAGGCCGAGGCAGTGGTCAAAAGTGTTGCGTTCCTCTGGCCCATCTTCAGTGAAGAAGCAGTGGCCCAAGGAATTATAGCCCACCACATCCTTGATCTGCAGGATCAAGACAGGAATTTCACTCAGCACCCACCTGTGCGCGTGTGCCTAAATATTCATTCAACGGATATGAAACAAAGCTGAACTACACCGGACCTACGTAGACTGGGGGTGGGGGTGGCAACCTTGACCCCCCCAGGTAAAAACCTGAGGGTGGACAAGGAAGCAATGGTAACTCTCTGGTGGGATGTGCCAATGGTAACTCTCTGGTGGGATATGCCAATGGTAACTCTCTGGTGGGATGTGCCGGGGATGAGGCCCCAGGGGATAGGAAGGGATAAGAGCTCAGAGGTGTGTAGGTGGTTCCAGGGGGAGACCCGAACCCTCATTCTAGAGACTATTCCATCAAGCTTCCCAGGACGTCCCGAGGAGGGTCTCCAGGGCCTGAGTGGGGGGCAGGGCATCTCCCCCAGGTGGCAGCACCACAGCGAGTCTGAGGGATGGGTGGTTCATCAATGTCTGCACTAACACACTGCTATAATCCCTGGAACCCAGGTCAGTTTCTTGGTCCAGGAGGCCTACCAGGATGCCTTCGCACCCCAGGCTGAAAACCAGAGAGGGCTCAGAGAGCCAGCTGCTGGGCCACCTTCCCAGAACTACAGAGTGAGCAGATAACCAGAAATAGCACCTTGAAGAGACATGGTGAGAGCAGAACGTGGTCTCAGGAACAACACCAGGAGGCTCTCACACCAGCCTGCCTACCTTGTCAACCACACAGCTCTGCACTTGACCTCCACCACCTCCAAGGCCTTGGAATCCTTAGAGAGCCCTATCCCAAGTCCCAGTTCCCTGTTCACGCCAGACTCTGATGACAGTGTCTCTCCCACATAGACTCCCGCGTTGGCTCAAGCACCCGAACGGAGATGATCTCGGCTCACAGGGTACAGTGGGTGAGGGTGGGAGCATTCTCGTCTTCACTGTGTTCTTCCATTCCTGACCGTCCAGTGATTTCACCCAGTGAGATCTTCCCCGCTTCCCTGTGACCTCGGATCAACCCACACCTCTTAAGGAGCCGCCCCTGTGCCAGGGGCTGGAAAATCTGCACACTATCCAAATGCCCTTGGCACTGACTGAAATACCGAGGCCATGCCCTCAGCCCTGATGCCACTACAAGGGACTGTCTTTCTCACTGTAGGGCGCTCAGTAACCCTGGTCTATCCCGGTCAGATGCCAATAGCAACCCTACTCCACCCTGTCCCCCAACCCCATCCACCCCAAGCTGTTCCCAGACTTTCATTATTCTGTAGTTCACTGAGTAGGAAGGGGTGGCGAAACTGTCTCTGATGGAAAAGCGTTGATCCAAGGTGAACAACCCCAATACCTCCAGGCTTTCCCATAGCAGGTGCCTGCTCCCTAACTGCAGGGCAGTCAGCTGTTAGAACCATCCCCACAGCAAGCCCCTTCACGACTGAACGCAGGCTGGTCTCTTAGACCTTTCTATCTCATTGTAGTCTCACATAGCAAATTTCTGTGGGCAAAACCATGGCAGAGGCATGGGTGTTTTTCAGGCCTGTGTGTTCACGGGGAAGACCACACTGCCTGCCCACACCAAGCTCTCGGCCTCCTAAGCAAGCCTCCTTCCTTTAATCTTTGACATCGGGCAAGGGTGTGACCTTGAAACCCATTCACTCCTTCAATGGGCATTTCAGCCAATGCCAAGGTCATCCAGTGGGATGCTTCCTTCTCTTCTAGTGAGAAATGAAAGCATGTTATAAATAGCCCTGGAAGACAAGCCTGGGAGGGGATTCGGCTGCTCTTGCTGGCGGAGACCTCTAAGATCAAATTCAGGGCCTGGCTTTGCAGAGGAGGCAACCGTGCCCAGAGAAGGGAGCTGGGTATCCCAGGATGTTTGGTACCCTCAGAGTCTCCCATCTTCTGCTCATGGATCTTTCTAACTTGTACCGACTTTTGCCCTGCACTTTAGATCACATGGTCAGGATCCCTTCTATGAAAGTGAGGGAACGAGCAGGAACATTTTTCTAGCAGGTGCTCAGGGAAGAGCTGGCCTCTAAGGCCTGTGAGAGGCAATACGAACAGGAAGGGCTTCACCCGAAAACAGCTAATTGTCAGATGTCCAGTGTCTTACAGTCTTACACACGCTATCGAATTCCAACCTTAGCTCAATGGATGCCACTTGACTTGGATGCCCCAAGTCCCTCTCTTTGCAAGGGCTGAACTCAGACTTGATCTCCATCGTGTTTGAAACAGAGACCAATCCGCTGTCTTGAGGGAGCAATGAATCTCGCAGAGCCAGGAGGACGGGGGACAAAGGAGAAGGAAGGTCTGGGGCAGGAGAGGAAGAGTAACTCACACCTTTCTTAGCCACAGACTGGCTCTGTTACTCACACTGAAGATCCCTTGAGTAATACAGGGGATACTAAAAACATGCTCAGATTGTTTCTCCTTAGAACACTTCATGAAGTTGATTATTAGTTATAATAAATGGATGAATAGATAGATAGATAGATAGATAGATAGATGATGGATGGATAGATGATATATATATAGGTAGATATAAATAGATGACAAATGGATAGATGATAGATAGATAGATAGATGATAGATAGAGATTATAGATAATAGAGAAATAGATGCAGATGCTAGCTAAGCAGATATATAGGTAAGTAAGAAACAGATGATGGTTGCAGGTTGCATGAATAGATGGATAGGGAAATAGAGATAGATGGGCAGCTAGGTAGATGATAGATAGATACAGACAGACTTATCAGCTAAATAAATATTCTCTCTCTTTCTCTCTCTGGAGCTGCCCTTCCTTATATGCTGAGCAGAAATAATGTGTAATCCTCTAGCCATTCTCTTTGAGAAAACCAAAACTATATTTCCCCTTCATTTTTCTGAGCATCGTCTTGCCTGCCGAGAGCAGCTCATGGTTCCTGGAAGCTGTTTTAGGTCTTCCACTGGGCAGGAGACTGTAAAGGAGGAAATTCATATGAAAGACCCAGAAACAGCTGTCAGGTATTGTTTCAGCTAACGTGACCCTCGATTTAGTTGCCACTGAGTCAGGGCATTTGGGGGAGAGGGCGTGGCTAGCACTAGTGGAGACCAGCAGCAGGCAGCTCTAGGTCCTAAGACTGTTCTGTGTATGTCAAGATAGTATATGGTTACCACAGTCTGAACTGGTTTCCATCAACAACCTGTGTGTTCTAAGAAGAATGATGCTTCAATTAAATGGACACAAGCAGAAATCAGTGATTAGTTGACTCTCTGGATATGCAGGATTCCACAATAACTTCAATCAAGCTCAGACCAGAAATATTTTGTTAAAAAATTACCTGCGAGAAACAGGCATTGACTCTTTCCCCTTGGCTTTGTTCCCCAAAAGATATGGGGTGCCAACTGTTTATTAGGCCTTTGCATGGCAGCATAAGCCACCTAGAGGTGATTTAAAGCAGGAGCATGTGCACAGGTTCTATGCAAATACCAGGCCATTTGATACTGGTACTCAAAATGAGGGATTTTGGCTCCCTCAAGGGACTCCTGGTACCAAAGAGGGTGTTACTTACTCCTGAAATCTAGGATGGGTATGATATTATAAATATGTATCTGTATGTATATATAGATACATATATGTTTATGTCTACACACACACATATCAGTGAGAAGCCTCACATGGAATTCAGCCATTTTAAAAAGAAATTTCATTTCCAAGATTCTGCTGCTATTAAAAAATTTAAAAATAAAATTCCCGAGAAGAAGCTGGCCTTGGAACGCAGGCAAGGGTCATTTGTTCTGCAGATCTTAATGAGTTTTTGAATATGCAAATAGAAGTTGAGAGAGGAAACAGAAGAAAACACTACCTAAAAAGGGAAGGAATGTGGCCAAGACTGTGTAGGGGAGGTGGGAAGGGGTGAGGGGAGAGGATAAGGGGAGGCAGAGCTCCCTCCTAAGGTCAGGTGTTGCCTGAGGAAAAGCATGTTGACTAGAGGGACCAGCTCTGCTCTGGACTATACCGACTGCCTTCCAGTAATAGGAGGGCAATGATCAAGGTCCTGCCTTAGAGCTTGACATACACATGAAGTACACACGGAAATAAACTGAGCCCATTTCCCTGCGGCCCCTGCAGAGAGTGTATGTAGAGCCTCTCACTGGGGGAAATTCTTCCACCCTACACCCGCTAGCATCCTGGGGATAGTGAAGGCAGGCTTCCTCACTGCACCCGCCAGCACCGTGGAGCCTTGGTGCGCCACGTTCCATTGCCAGAAGGACACCCTCAACCATGTTACCATCACAGGAGATACTGCCACAGCTTCACTCTAGGGACTCAGAACAGTGACTCAGTGGGCTGCGAAAGCTGTATGAGGAAGGGGCCCTGTGACCAGATGAGGACAGGCTTTGCTAAGAGAGCAATCGGTTTGGTGAGTTTTTCCTGGAGACCCTTTGTATGTGAGCAGGCACTGGGATTTTTCAAAGTGGCAGAGAGGGAGCACATTCATGCAGTTTTTGCCAAGAACATCTAACTACACAGGCCCTACTTTTTGGTGCAGGCATATGCTGGCTACTATCTCCCGGAAGCAGGGATGTTTTCACAGAACACATAGAAATGCAGAGGCACATGGTGCTACTACCATTTCGTGTCCCCCTCGAAGCGCGTCACTTGTTTTATCTGGTTCCGCCCTCACAACAGCCCTTTGAAGCTGACTCTATCAGCATTTTCACTATGCACTGGAGGAAACTGAGGCCCAGGGAGTTTCCATCGCTTCCTGCAACTCTACGCTTTTGACTTTTGATCAGAGCGAAGAGATGCACGAGCTGAAAGAAGAGCTGTGGTTTGCTAAACGAAGCGGCATTTTAGAGCCACACTGCTGAAAGCTGTCTCCAAAACTCAGAAAAGCAGAAGCTGAAGGGCTTGTGTTTGCGTCAAAAGAGGGAACTGGTTTAAATGTTGAACTAGAAGGGGCTGGAAGAGGTGGCTCAGCACTTGTGAGTGGTTAAGTTACCACTTGTAACTTTCAAGTGGTTAAGAGCACTTGTTGGTCTTGCAGAGGACTTGAGTTCATTTGCTAGTACCAGGTTCCAGGGATCTCACGCCTTCATCAGACGTTTGTGGGTACCAGGCAGGCACATGGTATACATAAAAACATGCTTGCATTCCATATAAAGATGGATACACATAAAATAAAGCAATTTTTTTTTACAAAAAAAGATAAAAGAATAAATGAGAGGAAGGGGCTGAGGATGAAGGAAGCTGGACCCAAGGATGGAGGTGCACAGGTGGAGGACAGCAAAGAGCTATGAGCTAGCTGCCCTCCTAGGACACTTTGGGACCTGCTGGTATGGGGCAAGGTGCTGAGACACTTCTCGGCTCCATACAGCTGGGGGCACTTCATACAGCTGGGATCTGCTTGTCTGGGATCCACCCATGTCTGACCAGGGATGATGCTAGAGGACCCATCCCTGCCCCCCAGCCTGGGGCCTCTACAGTCTAAACCACAACAGCATCGTTGTCTCTATATGGCCTCTTCTGGCTCTGCCAACTGAACCCTCTCCCTGAAACAGAGTCACCCCACTGGTAAACCCTGCAACCCAGGCAGCAGAGAAACACGCCAGCGTGAAAGGCCAGCTCCCAGAGCAGCTGCATTCAGGACGGCGTACAAATGCACATTCCAAGAGCGTGCAAAGCCAATCTGCAAAACTTCAGGCCTGTCTGGGGTATGGCCCCGCTGCTGTCTGATTGGCTCAGAGAACCAGAGACCCGGACACTGTCTAGAAGGCAAACAGTGCAATTTGGTTCTGCCTTGGAAAGGCTGCAGTGAGGCTGTGCCTCCAGATCTGGCAAGCACAGCTCAGCTCAACTGCGTGGTGGGAGATCCCTGAAGGGCCACTCGATATTTGTAGTTGGCACCCCAGCCATGTGGTAGCTGGATAACAAGGCAGCTGAGAGATGCTCCTTTCTAATTTGGCAGCTGACATTCCTGGGAACTGGGCAGGAGGAAGTCTTAGCTTACAGTGTTGCACAGATCTGCTGGTTGGGCAAAGCTGTCCAGGGTTCTGCTTTAAGACTCTACTTGTGGGTACCATTGACTCATTGTCCCAGGCTAGATCTCGGGGATTGGGGGGTGCCCTAACTCACTGTCTTCCTTTTCCTACTGTAAGTCTCTTGATTTCCCCACCTAAATTAGCACAAACTCTTGGGGATGGCCCCCTGCCAGCTCTAGAAGCCTGTAACTCACTGAGGGGCTGGCTCCCCATGCTGTCCTGGCTAGAGTCCCGCATGCCTGCTCAGTTCCCCAAAGCCAGGCTGTTCTTTGGCAATACCTGGACTCCCTGCTCCGCAGATGGGTTGCTAGGATAATACAGCTAGGAATGTTTCACACACATCCTCTACCCAAGCAAACTGAAAGGTAACCCTGGTCTGCCGGGCTCCCAGGAGGAAACCGGAGACCTGACTGACTCCGTAGTCTGTCCAAGTTCACACCAGAAGCAGGTGAGAAGGCACAGCCCCAAGATCTCCCTTCCCCGCATGGCCTAAGTCCCTAGATAGGCTGCCCTTCCAGCAGGCGCTTACCAGCAGGCCATTGGAGCCGTGAACAGTGACGCAGCGGGAGAACGTGTGGTGGATGGAGAGGTCCCTGATGTACGTAGGCGGGTCATAGCCTCCCCGCTCATCCAGGTCGCCAGCCAGGTGGAAGTGAATCGGGTACTGGCCCACCAGCTGCTGCCCCATGTACTTTAGCTCCACGCCCTCCAAGTGGGCAGCTTTAAACCCCAGGGCAAACTGCAACAGAAGAGTGAAAGTTAAAAGAACCCCGAGGCCGCCCCTGATTCCCCCCGCCCCCCAGCTGATACCTGCATCCCCAGAGGACAGAGGTATCACCTTTCCAGTCCTTTGTCCACGGAGTACCTCCTGGGTACTCAACAAATCAAGGAGGCTCTGTGCACATGGATGAGGATGCCTGGCCCTCTTACACTAAGGAAGTCCAGCAAGGCTTTACAAGATGCTGCAGGATAACGGACTCTGGATTGGAAGGGCCCAGGACAATAGCTAGACTTGCTTTGATCTTCCTTTGCCATCTCCAGAGCCACCAATGAAGAAGAGATAATCCTAAAAGGCTTGGGGGGTGGGGGTGACAGAAAACCTGCCACAGGAGTGCTGGGGACTGGAAGACTTCAAGGTACCATTGTTTACTGTGTGAAGCCTTCTCCCAGGAAGGAAGGGGGTGCTGACTCTGGAGATACCCCGAGTCTCTGCTCTGGGGGCGTGCCTATGAGTGACAGGTGGTCACAGCACAGGGATGCTGCTGGATGTGCACAGGGAAACTGCTCGGCCAGGCAATGTGTACACACCGGGAGCTCCGCAGAAAGCACAGTCTGGAATGACGTGAGTCAGAAGCAGGCTCGGCCAACTTCTACCAGAGGAGCTGGAGCTTGATATGCAGATCATTTCCCTAGATTTGGGTACCAACTGGAACACTAGTTCAGCAGCCAATGCCCGGAGAGCTGTCTTGAGAATGAGTCTGAGCAGAGTTTGGGCTTCATGAGTAACAGAGTCATAGGGACTTAGGATCCTCCTTAAGAGTGGGAGCCGCGGCAGTAGATTGTGCGACGGAGAACTACTGTCTCCTCTAGGTCTCACTGTGGTCTTGGGTACGTGATGACAATAGCCAGAAAGTACCCACGGACTAGGGACTGGAGACTCTAGAACCCCTAAAAACATAGGTCTGAACCACAAGACTCTCCCCACTTCAAAGGCCAGCAGAGCTCTCTGTGAACTCTCAGTTTCCTTTGGTCAACCTCTTCGTTGACATTATTATAAAGAATTACCCACCAGGCGGTGGTGGCGCACACCTTTAATCCCTCCTGTAGGGCTAAGAGCCTCAGCCAGGCAGATTCCTACCTTGATGTGACCCCCGAAGGTATCAAAATCAAAGAAGTCACAGATGTGGCTGCTGTAGGGGTAGCATTGGTCCTCCATCTCTCCCATCACCACGATGTTCCGAGTCAGGAGCCCAACCTCAGCCCGCATGTCCACACCGTCAATCTCCTCCCCAATGTGTAGGTACTGTGGCTTCCCTAGGGCACAAGAGGGTGAGGGAGCAGATTGGCAGGTGTAGCATTGCCCACTGTCTTCCTATCCTGTACTCACACAGCCGTAACTCGCTCTTCACCAGGCCCTCACTCAGGTTGGGCCCCATGGTCCTTGTTCCCACGACACAGAACAATGCTCACGTTCGTATGGTCACATGCCTAGGAGCGGAGCCGTCGTTCATAGCTACCCATGCTTAGGTCTTAAGACCATCACAGATTTGGTTGCTTGTCCGGTAATATTTATTCTTCTTCTGATTTTCAGAGCTAGACTCTTCCGTGATTCATCTGACCCAGGGCTTCCCA
Organism: Myodes glareolus; assembly: GCF_982192425.1. NCBI lineage: Eukaryota > Metazoa > Chordata > Mammalia > Rodentia > Cricetidae > Myodes > Myodes glareolus. Next base: position 13,112,241 of record NC_142049.1, on the reverse strand, counting down.
GTGGTGCTGGGCTTCCCCACCTCCCTTCATCTAGGTAGAAGTATCAGGGGTAGCCTTGAGTAGCCTCTCTTGCTTTCCAGCCTGGTGGGCCAGCCTCACCCCTCAACCAGAGGAAAGCCATGGCCTAGAGATGGCAGGATGGCAGAGCAGAGGAGAGAGAGACAGAGACAGAAATAGATACAGAGAGAGAGAGAGTCTCCCCAGAGCTTCCACTGTAGTTGCCTTCCAGCTACAATTCTTCGGACAAAACAAACCCTTTCCCTTGCAGACCTCCACTTCAGAGCAGGGCAAACCCATGCGCTACTCTCAGCAGCCTTGAGCCTGGTGCTTGAGAAAGAGCAGGCTGGTGTTCCTGCGCCCGGAGCTGTGAGCTTGTGCACATGCCCCTGTGGCCCCACAGGGAGCAGTGGGGAGGAGCTTGCATCCTGCTCTGTGCTGACTTTATCCCACAGAGGAAGCACTCTCCAGGTCCATGGGTCCTAGCCCTGTCCCGTGGCACATTCAGAAAGACTGTGTTGACATCATCCCACAGAGGGAGCACTCTCCAGGCCCATGGGTCCTAGCCCTGTCCCGTGGCACATTCAGAAGGCACTGCCTCCAGCTGGCAGTCCTTTCCAGGCCAGCCACCTCATCCCTCATCTGTGTACGGATGCTCTCAACCCTCAAGCTTTCCCAGACCCTGCTAACCTTGAGAAAAATCTAACAAACCAAACACCCTCCCGCACTCCCTCCAGAACCCTGTCCTGTGTGGTCTGAATCCTTGACCCTGTGTTCTGTCCGTTTTTTTCTCTCCCTCCCACTACCTCACCCCCTTTCCAGCCAAATTCTCTTAGTCTCACCCCTCCCATCTTCTCTTCCTCCATCTGTGCAGAAAGTACAGCTTAAGACAGGCTCATTACTAAGATGGCTGACGGGGCTTGTGGCTATTTCTGTTTTCCTTGAGGATACAATTGCAAAGAGCGTGCCTCTCCCATGTGGACTTCCAGCCCAAACCACACCACCTACGCTATTCTACTAGGTTCTCACTCTGACCTTGACTTGATCGAGGAGGCCCTTGCCATGGCCTTGAGATACCACGAGTGCCCATGTGCGAAGGCCATGGTTAAAATTAGCAATACCCACCAAAGTGGCCTTCCTCCGCTTTCTCACCCACAGGAAGAGCTGACCCCTGCCCTCCCCTTCACTGGCACACATCCTGGGAGCTGGCAGGATTGTTAAGGAAGCGATGCAAAAATGGTTTTAGAATTCTGCAGACTCAGTGAGACAGTGGTTTCTTTGAAGCGAGATGACATTGCTGCATGCGGAAGCTGAGAAAACAGCTCCAAGCAAGAGAACGGCGCGTGTTTTCTGTCGCATCTGTGACAGATTACCACAGCTTTATTTTTTTATGGTCCTGGAGGTTAGATGTCCCAAGTTAATTTCCTGGGGCAAGTCAAGGTGTTGGCAGGGCTGCTTGCTTGAGAAGGTGCTGCATCGAAACTGTTCCCAGGCTTTTTCAGATTCCAGCGGCCGCCTCTGTACTCCTGGGTTTGTGACCCCCTCTCCCACCTTCCATGGCTCTATCTGCTTCAGTCACACCACGGCTTTCTCCTCCCTAATCTTCCTCAATCCCTCTTATCTGATAGCCTTTGTAATTATATTGGAGCCATCCACATAACCCAGGACACTCTTCCATTTCCAGAACTGCAGTCAGAATTCTAAGTCCTGTTTGCCATGTGAGGCACTATTCATAGGAACTAAGAATAACATAGCCAACATAGATTCAGCCTACCACAGAGTCCTTACGAGTCCCAGGCATAGTGACAGTCAGTTTTCTGTTGCTATAACTAATACCTGGGATGAATCAATTTAGAAAGAAGAAAGGTTTATCTCAGTTCACAGTTTCATAGGTTTCAAGTCAGGACCTGTTGGCTATGTCGTTCGGGCCCGTGTTGGTGCAGCATCTCATCGTGGTTGCATACGCCAGAGGAAGGTCATATGCTTTGTGGCCAGTAATAAAACAGAGAAAGAGTAATAAAACAGAGAAAGGAGAAGACCAGTATCCTGAAGTCTTCTTCTAGAATATATCCCTAACGAACTTAAACATTCTATTAGACCTCACCACCTTCCAACAGTTCCACGTGGAGTCTGACAGCACTAAAGGAGATAATTGGAAGCAAGTTAACTGCAGAATGCTGGTCTTCTTCCTCCCTGGGCTCACTATGGCTTTTGGTTTGGGCCATGGCCACTTGTCTTTACTGCTTTAAGGTCCTCCGAACATGTATGTAGAAGCCTCTGGTTCATCTCCCTGCCTGTTGGGTCTGTGGCCTTCACAAGCAAGCTAGTCATAGGGCAAGGGGCAAGGACTGTCTCTGAAAGTGGCACACACGGCTTCTGAGAGACGCTAGCTTCAGAAAGCCAGACAGAGGAAACAGAGACGGCTTGGTGGCTGGAAAGGAAAGAGCCTGGGGGACATGGCTGTCATGGGGTACCATAGGGAGGCTGTTTTTCTTTACCACTGGGCAGTAGTTCTGGGGGCTGAGGGAGCACTGGGAGCCTGGGCCTTCTCCAGCACAGCCACTTCTGTGTAACACCTTTCTCCTGTGACGTGAGGATGATATCCATAGAGGGTGAGTGGTCCCTCTTCCTAGAACCTATTTATTTCCCACACACCCTTGACTCTGACTTCGAGGGGTGTGCAGGTCACCGTACCTCTGTGTCCTTTTATGACACACACTCGTGTGGCACCTCTTCAAGAAGGACTGAACAGCCCCCTCCCACTCCTGTCCTTCTATTCCAGCTCCTGAAGTCCTATGTCACATGGCCGCGAGCTCCACCCAGAGCGCCTTATTGATCCACTCTAGCTGGGCCGGGGTTTCCCAGAGGGGAGAGGTCTGTCTGGCCGATCTCCATCCTTCCTTCTGACCCATCACATGTGCCAGACATGCATGGTAGTCTGCAGACTTTGCAGTGTCCCAGTGTGCATCTTGCCAGGGGACCACTTACATGTCAGCTTCTGTCTGGATACATCTTCCTTCTCTCTTTTCTCTGTCAGCAGAGGACCTCTGCTCTTCTGTTTGCTCTGCCAAGCCAGCCCTGCTCAACATGCAGGAAACTGGACCCTCTTACAAAGCTGGGTATCAGTCCCCAAGGGCATCTGGGATCCTGGTCTTCTAAGTTCCAGGCTCCCGGATCCAGAACTAATCTTCCCTCGTGGACACCCCAAAGGATGGAGTTACCGACAATACCCAGGGGAACTGATAAAGGATTTTTCAGCCAAGCAAGACAGTTTGGGGTTGTGTGAGGGGTATGGTCAAAGAACTGACTCCTACTACCAATGACAGGGTCAAGGGAAGTGAGGGAAGTGATGGGCATTCCCTTGGGTCCTGAGAGGTACAGCACAGAGCTGGCTTCCCAGGAGATGTCCCCAGAGGGATAGACTTATTTTTGGAATAGGTGATACAATGAACTACCGGCTCAGTCACACTAGCCCTGTTCCTTCTACTAGTCCAAGGTGGATGGGGCAGACACTCTGGTCCCTGGTAGGTTCATTGCTTTCATCCCCACACATCCTCTTTAGTTGCCACCACGCTGGCTGGTCTTGACTCCTGAGGCCCTTTGCCATCTGAGCCTCAGAGTTTTCACCCACCTGGTTGCCTCTATCCAAGACCGTCATTCTCCACATGACTCCGAGCCAGGCTGTGTGACTCAGTTTACAGAGGCATTCTGGAGCCTATGGTTTAAGTTCCCTGAACCTTGGGCCCTTCATCTATGAAGCAGAGATTAAAAAATAGCTCGCATCCCAAAAGGTAGCTAAGATCATTAAGTTAGTTAATCCACAGAATGTGTTTAAACAGCCCGGGGCACACGGTTGGAGGCCAGGGTGACAGAAATGACACGTGCAGCTGTCAGGGCTGTCTCCAGAGCTCCACCAGTGACAGGAACTGATGAACAGCTGGTTTCAGGGTTTTCTTTGTTCAGTGGGGGTAAGGGGGGCTTGAAGGACTTCAGGTGAATAGAAGGCTTATATTTATCAGACTCCCATGGGCTAAGGAAGTGCAGGTCTTGCTGAGAACTGTGGGAATTTCGCAGTCACAGCCAACTCCCCTGCTGCAAGGCTCCTTATCAGAACCTTTACAAGCTGCTGCTGTCCTCGAAGGCCACTTATCTCCCTCCTTGTTCCTTTCGCAGGCCACTCCCAACCGCAGCAAGCGCTTGGAGTGGTGTGCCCGATTCCTTCTGTCCCTTCCTGATGAGGGGCTCTCCCACCCACCCTCTCCACCTCTTTCCATCCCTTCCTGATGAGGGGATCTCCCACCCCTCTCCACCCCCCTCCTTCTCACAGCACACACATGCGCAGGCTGGCCATGTCAGCATCGTCCCAAATAATTTAAGAGAGACTTGGGCCAAGGAAAGGAGCAGGGAGAACCTGGGTCATAGAGGGACTCTAAACTTCGTATTTTTCTGAGTTTATCCAGACGCACCTCAATACCATACTCTGCAAACCTCCGCCAAACAAGCACAGAATCAGACACCGCAAGAACAAGAGAAGAATAAACCATCAACACCTTCCCGGGAAGACAGACACACAGGTACTTGTAGGTTAGACCCAATTGAACCCACAGTCAGGGGAAGTGGGCTGTCCTTCTCATATGCAAGCTGGGAGCTTGAAAGATACTGGCTTGCTTAGTCTACAGAAGCACTACCCAACCACCCATAAGGACATCCTGTGACAACCGATTCCACGTTGTTCAACATAGTAGCCACTAAGCCCATGTGGCTTTCATATTTAAAACCTGTCTACTCTACGAATTTAATTTGACTTCAATTGAATTGAAGCAGCCACCTAGGGCTGGTGGCTGCCACACTGGAAATCACAGACTTAGACGTCTGATTTCTACAACCTCAGTCTCCTCTTCTGCTTCACATATAAAGCAAGAACCCCCAGAAGCTGAGGGTCTCACAAAGAAGGAACAGGTGAACCTGGAAAATGTTGGGGCTATCCGGGGGAATGACACTCATTCTAAGTAGCGGTGGCAGTGGCTCAAAGTGTGGAGATTACGAGGCAGAGTGGGAAGCTGACGATGGAAAAGGGGGGGGGGCAAAAGGCCAAGGGGGAGACTTCAACTGTCGCGGTCACATCAAGAGGTGCTGGGAATCACGCTGCAGCTGGCGAACTTTTGAAAAAAAACTTACTTTTTAGATGACTCATGTGTTTCCAGCACTTTGTCACCTCATCTGTTTCTCATCAGCAAACCCTTAAAATGCAAAGAAGGCTGTTTTCTGGAATTAGAAGGAAGGAGGATCCAAGGAGATTGGGTCCCTATCTGCAGCTAGACTGAGGAGGCGAGCCTACAGAATGGTGCAGGTAGGAGAAGAAGGCAGGTACAGAAAGGGATAGGCAGGCCGAATCCTCTGTGTTAGCCGGGGAGGAAGAGCAGAGAACGGACTTTGGGAAGAGGAGCAGTGGGTGCCTGCTCAGGAGAGACAGATGGACAGACAGATATGCACGCACGCATACTCATCCCCACCTGAGGCTTCTGTGACACTGCTTGCCAGAAGGAGCTGTTTCCATGGGGACACAAAGCTTCTGAGCAGAGTGGCTGATCCACTCCTCCTAGGCAGTGGGAAGCTGAAGAAGAATCCTTCGATGCTAAAGCAAGGGACTTGGGGGCATCATGAAGCAAGTCTCCACGCCTACTTTCATCCTTTGGGACTTGGCCACCCAAGTAGCCCTCTGACACTCTTGGTCCACCCTGGCAATATTCATGAGTTGTTGGTTGAGTTGGTAGCATGCTTATTGGGAACAGTAGCCCTCGGCATGAACCCCCCCCCCCCATCTCTGCTGTGTGAGCCTGGCATCTCATGGATCCTTCAACTCAGGGTTATCTTGCCATCCACAGCAATAGGGAGCTGCTCAAAGTGAGCTCTCCTCTACGGACCTTAAGATGCTCTCTCTATCTTGGGATTCAGATGAGGTCTAGTCTGCCCAGACCTAGCAGAACTCCTACTCCTACTTCCAGCAAGAACTGGAAGTCAGTCAGGCTTCCCCCATTCTGGATAGCTACATGCTGCTTGGAGCCTCAAGGAGTGACATCAATTCAAAGGACCTGCCAAAGGGGCATCTGACATCCCCAGGAGGTTGTCTACCACGCACTGTCTCATTGGTGATCACTTATGTGCCCTATAGATGCAGGCATGGGAAGTTCTGCCTCGCTAGGGGACACCCAGCAGACTCATAGACTTCAGTGGGTTCCTGTACATTCAAACAAAGCCTTTGGTTGTCCTGCCTTCTCCCCCTCTGCAATCTGAGGAGTTCTCCTCATGACTGGCCACCCTGCTCAGGTGGCGTGCCTATGTGACTTCCTTTCTAGCAATACATCTCTCTCCTAGCCACACCGTCATCTTCTCCCATCACCCTGCTTAATCCTGAATTACTCAGGGAAAGCACTATGCCCACTCCAGCTGAGCTGAATCCCTTCTCCCTGTGCCCAGCTCCTCCCACATCCTTCTGTTGTAATTATTGTGACTGGAGTCTTATTTTTCAGGCTCTTTGATGGATGCCATTCTTCCTGCTGGGATGCAGCTCTCCTGGGGGCAGGGAATGGTATCCATCTTGCTCACCATGGCACCCAAAAGGCTGATACAACTGCCCAGCACAGGTTATGTGCTCAGGAGCTGCTGGGCAAGTAGATTCTTCTTTATGTCCCCACAAAGGTGCCTGCCCATCATTGGGGAGGAAGGTGCACAGATGTGACTCCCACACCTGGAGATACAGAGATCTCCAGAAGAAAACGGCAGGCTGCCCCAGATGTGAATCTTCCTTAATAATCATGATAGAGGTTGTTTTCTCCTCCACAATGCCATGTGCCCACGGGTCCCAAATGGCAGAAACGGCAAACTGAAGCACACCAGGTCCAACCATTTGTAATCAGTCAAGCTCCTTCCATACTTCCCACACTGAGGATCAATCAGCTACTAAATTATTGCACTTAGGGCTGTGAAGGCGGCTCAGTGGTCAAAGCACTTGCCACACGAGCGTGGAGACTCAGCTCAGTTCCCGCACCTATGTAAATACTGGTTGGGTGTAGCAGCTCACCTATAATTCCAGGGCTCCAAAGGTGGAGACTGGAGATCCCTGGAACACGCTACCTGGTCAGACTGACTGTGTCCGCAAGCTCTAGGTTCAGCTGAGAGACCACCTCAGTAAATAAGCAGGAGAAAGATAGAGGATGGCTCCCAAGATGAATCTTGGGCCACCACCCATATACCTGCACATCCCCCCACATGTGCCCAGACACATTTGAACATGCATACACATATGCACACTAAACCCACATAGACATGAGAAGAAGAAAAAGAATTATTGGAGCTGATGTCAAAAGCAATTGTAGCAAGTTAGGTGTAATGGCGCAGGCCTTTGAGACATGGAGGGTTGTAGTCGGGTGCCATCCCTGGCCATATTAGTGAGACCTCATTGCTACAAATGAGGACACAGCTAATAATAAGTTGCCTGATTCCAGAGTCTGTACTGCTTTGCCTCTGCCAAACAAGGCAAAGCCCAAAACGCCTTTTGCGAAATGTGTTCACAGAACATACCCAACACCTCCCCTGCTTCTAACATTAGGAGTCAAACTGCAAGCAGCCCCACCCAGAATACGTTTTGCAGAGGGTCAAGTTCATGTTGCCATGCCGTGGCCTGTGTAAGATAACCATGAGGAAAGCTCCTCAAGCTGAGCGCTTAGAGAAAGGTGACCCCATAGGCCTGTTGCCTTCCTTTTCTCGAATACAGATAATTTCTCTGCTCTGGCTGCCAGGAAGCTCCGAGGTCACTTTAATGGCTTCTGTCAGCCATTTCTGCCTACCTGTTTCTTCTCCTTTGTACTTAGACTTTTATCACCTAGATTATTTTGTTCACTTTGTTTCTTTCTTTGGGGGATCCAATTGATGTGGACTTGATTATAAGGGCCGGAAAGCCTTTCTTGAGGAACGCGGGGGTTCAAGCCTTATCATTTAAACTGGGGATCTCATACCTTGCAAATCTCTTCATCGAGACTTGACCCGCTCCCTGCTACTGCCTTCTCTTTTTTTAGTTGTACCCCCAAATTAGCATCTCACTAAAAATGTTTTGCAGACTCTGTAATGGGTACCTTGGGATTCCAGCTACATACCCGACACAACAGGGCCCCCTTTCCCCAAGAACAAGCCCAGGAGGCAGAACTCTATCATCTTCCTCTTTCTTTGTTTCCTGGATACCATGAGACAAGTAACTCCCTCCACCCCTAGTTCTTGTTCCGAACAGCAGGGCCAACAAACCATGAACTGAGGCTTCCAAAACCATGAGCCAAAATAACCATTTCTTCTTAAGTAAATTTATTTCAGATATCAGTTTAGGCTGCCTGCCTGGACAATGTATAGATGCATCAGAGCGGAGCAAACGCTCGCAACGAGACTCTCATCGTTTTCTTTGTTACACAGCATTCTGAGAATAGCTCACAGATACACATCTCCTTTCACTTGAGGTCTACCCGTGTCCAGATTCATGCAGCCTGGGCAGAAGTGGGATGCCTACCTGCCACTCTGACCTGCGTAGAGGCACAGGCTTTGCAGGTGAGAACCTGGAACTCTTCCGCCTGGTACATGGAGTAGTCAGTGCTGGCGACAACCAGGGTGTCTCCAGGCCTCCAGGACTGCACATTGTCCACCAGGTTCAGGATGGTGCTGTTTACATTGGTGTCAATGCTGACCGTGAGCTTGGGCCTCACTGTAACCCAAAAACAGGAAGGAGTGAGATGCAGCCCTTTGCCCTCAGCAAACATGTGGCTGCCCACCTCTTCCCCTCCTCTCTGGAAATCGGTAAATGCCAGGTGTGCCCTTCCAAAACCCAAATCACCAGGCTCTCTCCCATCACAGTCTCAGTACTTACAGGTTTTTGAAGTCAACAAAAACCCAACCAAAAAAGACCCATTCATTAGCTCCGGGCAGAGGAATTTTCCACTGACTTCTAAGCTGGTTTTCAATGCTCTGCCTCACCACACCCACTTTGCCCAAGATGTAAAACAAATATAGACCTTCTCCACTGTTATTTACAGTAGCCGTAAGCCCCACCCCCAGTCCATCCCTAATGACTGCTTTCTGGAGATGCTGATTCCAGAACAAACCAGCCGTTTCCAGTCCTTTCTAAGGAGGACCGCCTGGGGAACTGGCTTTGAAATAAATAACAGAAGAGGAAGAAAGTCTGTGTCAGCCTCATCCACCAGCACTCTGCCTTCTTGAACCATGCCCACCCCTTCTAGAAAGGTGTATGACAGGGTGGGTGGAGCGTTGCTGTCTGCTTTCAACTCCAGGGGAGTCTGGCTGCTCCTGCCTTTGTGCCTAGACCACTCAGTGCAGGTGATGATGGCTCTTTGATACTCCACACGTTGACCCAGCCATCCCATTGCACAGTACCTAGCAGCCAGGTCAGAGACCAGAGCACGGTTGCATTTCTAACCCAACAAGGAGCCAGGATCTGCCTGCTTACCAGGTTTTCCACATAGGAATCGTACTCGGTAGTTGCGGCAGGCTCGGCCCCGGGTGTAGCAAGCAAACCTGTAATCTTGGCCATTTTTGTAGACAACTTCAGTGTTGAGGGCAACTCCATCCATTGTTGTGGCCTGAGGACGGGATGGAAATTACAGAGTAAGGTTACATTTTTATGACGAGGGGAAGCATTGATTAATGTCTGCATTTTCTATTTACGAGGCTTAAAACTGTCCTCACTGCAAAACTATTTACAACAGCCCAGGACTATTATCCCGATTGTCTATTAGAGTTTTGTTATAAGAAAGACAGTATTAGGTCTTGGAATGGAGGCAGAGTGGCCTGATTTCGGGGAGAGAGTCAGCTAGGTTTGGGATCTGGCAGGAGGAACACCTTGCCTATGTCCTACAGGACTTCCTGCTATCATTGTGTGCACGTGTAAAGAGTTTCCAGCACACACGGGCTCACTTAGAACCCCTGATGTGCCCCTACTACCAGATGAACATCCTACCATTGTGAGTCCATGGAAGGAGCTGGATAATTATTTATCGAAGACTCACCCCGTTCAACCCACAGGTGCTCAGAAGGGTTTTTACATGCCACCAGGAGCCTCGAGGCTCTGTGCCCAGGTTCTCCCCTTAAAGGCTGAGATTTGGTGGGTTGAGGATGCAGCCTGGGCAGCAGGACTGTAAAAGCTGCCCAGGTGATGCTAACAGGTAGGAAAGTTTGGGATCCACTGCCTCAGCTAAAGAGCTAAAGGCTCGCGGGTATCCATTGCATTCTCACAGAGAAACTAGGAAGAGGTGTTTGGTTCTGGCGATAAGGAAAACGGTGAGCAAAGAAAATGGGCATCACAAGTCAATGAGTGGCAGAGGCAAAAATGAAGCTCGAGTTTATAAATTAGCTTCAATGCTGCTCCCATTCTAGCTGTACCCAGCCTAAAGGCCTTTGTTCTAACATCCTGTTCCTCATTCCACCACCCTCCGTTCGCCCCCATTGTATCCTTGAAAGGGAGGTTGAAGTTGACCGGGGATGCCAAGCAAGAAGCGACAAGGGCAGGACACAGTTTAGGAACAGGCTCAAAGGAGGGTGGTTCCTGCCAGCTGGGGCTCATCCCAAAGCCAGGGTGTGTCTGTCTGCAGACTGTGGCTGTCATTCAAAGATGTGCAATTTAGAAAAGCATTGTGGCCATCTTTGGCACAGAAACCATGGAGACAGGGAGACAGACTTGGATAAGGAAGGAAAGTATCACCAACAAGAAACAGAGAGAGAGAGAGAGAGAGAGAGAGAGAGAGAGAGAGAGAGAGAGAACTAGACTTTTAGACTTTTTAGGAAAGATTATTTGTACCTAATGGAGCCACAACTTTGGCTTTGGCTTAAAAGGAGGCTCCCAGATATGCATGCTTAAAAGTCAATTAAATTCCAGCTCTTTCCAAGTCATGTGGCCACGATTTCCATCGTCTCTGTGGCAGCTGAGACCAGGTTGGCACCTTGTCCCTAAGGGGACTCACTAAGGCCCAAAGAAGTCATCACCAAGTTCAAGGTCAACAACTGTGAAAGAAGCCCTGCTCCTCTGATCTCAGAACCCCACAGCGCCAGCTCCATCTTTAAGGGAGTCCTGTCGTACTGACAACAGTAATGGGCCCTGGCTCATTCATTACCCATTAGAACTGGATATTCATCATGGGACAAACTCCAGAAATGATTTCAAGGAACTGCTTAATTACAGTGCTTTCTCTTTTAATGACCTCAGTCTTGGATAAGAAGAGAGAGAGAGAAAAAAAAAGATCTATCACTGCTAAATGGCAAGAATATCTAAAGAAACATTATTATTAGCCTTGCTTGCAGATAATAAAATACTTAATATTATTAAAATATTAAATAAAATATTAAAATAATTTTAAATAAAATATTTTAATTTAAAATAAAATATTAAAATAATTTTGAACAGGGTAGGATGTCATTTGCTTTTAATCCCTGCACTCAGAAAACAGTGGCAGGTGGGTCCCTGTGCTGGCTTGGTCTACATATTGAGTTCAAGGCCAGCCAGACTGGTGAGACCTTATCTCAAACCCTTCCCCCAAGGTTTTGAATGAACTTTGTAGAGAACATTCAGACGCCCATGTATGGAGTCAGTAAGCTCGTGGAACCAAGTTTTGAGGGAAAATTTATGACCCCTAATTTTGCACTGAGCCGTGAAGTCAAATAATCTGATGGACCTCTACAGCCATCTGTAGGCTGTGAACAGATGGTGAATGCAGAATGAGGATGCAGGGTTTAAACGGACCCTCACTCCGAGGGTGATAGAAATATAGAGGCCACCCTGAGGAGACATGCCACTCAAAACCTTGCACGGCAGGTACTTCAAACGGTCACTGGTGCAGAGGGGTGCCTTCTTAGCTAACTCAGACCTCTCTGGGTTCCAAAAGCAGTTTCCTGGCCACAGCCTCTAGGCCAGCTACTGCGGGGTGTGTGTGTGTGTGTGTGTGTGAGACAATGACAATCCCATTGCTGCCTCTCGCTTCCCCCATTGCCTTCTCCAGCCTCGTGGAGGCCACAGATGTCTGCTCCCCCCTTGTTCCCAGAGGACCTGATTATGTCCACATGGGACAGGTGTCCCAGACCCTCTGTCACATGCAGTCCCGGGCAGTGGGAATGATACAGCCATGACCAGGGCTTAGTGGAAGCCCTGAAGAAGGGGCAGTCGACGGGCAAAGAAAAGAGGCACATGTGAGAATCTTTTGTTTCAGTGTGTGCCCAATGTGGCAGTCATCCCCACCTTCAGGTAGATTCTGAGTGGAGGACTCTGAATGGTGACTTCTATACACCTTAGGAGGGAGCAGGGCTGAGAGCATGCTCTCCCTCTGGGTTGCTGGGTGTAGAAAGGAGCTGCGGACAGGCCTTCTTTTCATCCTGCCCGGCTCCCGCACAGCTAGCTTAGCCCCAGAAATAATAACACACAAGTTGTATTCATTTAAATACTGCCTGACCCATTATCTCTAGAGAGTTAGTTACTGACTAACTCTCATATCTTGATATTAACCCGTTTAAGTGTTTCGTGGCAGGACCTCTTAATGAGCTACAAAGTTTTGCAGCTAAAGCTGAGTCAGGAAGCCTCCCTTAGATGAGAGTGCTTGCTTGCTCTAGCAAACAGAACAGACCTGAGAAATTGCTGCTACCAACAAAACATGCTTTATTCTATTCGTTCCCAAGCTTTCTCAAGCTTTCTGTGGATTCAGTTATCCACGTTGGCGCCATCTGTAGAAAGGAGCTGCGGACAGGCCTTCTTTTCATCCTGCCCGGCTCCCGCACAGCTAGCTTAGCCCCAGAAATAATAACACACAAGTTGTATTCATTTAAATACTGCCTGACCCATTATCTCTAGAGAGTTAGTTACTGACTAACTCTCATATCTTGATATTAACCCATTTCTAATAATCTTGTGGTAGCACCACGAGGTAGTGGCTTACCGGAAAAGATTCAGCTTGTCTGACCTGGTGGCTGGCTCCATGGCGTCTGGCTCATAGCCCTCTTCCCAGCATTCTGTTCTGTTTACTCCGCCTACCTAATTTTCTGTCCTATCAAGGGGCCAAGGCAGTCTCTTTATTGACCAATGAAAATAACACAATAGACAGATAACCCTCCTCCATCAGCTGGGCATGGGCTACACTTCAAATCCTATCTGCCCACTGTGTACTCAAGAGCCCAAAGGTCATTAGCACAGATGTGAGATGCGTGGGCCAACCAGGCCCCTCTGCTCTCAGACATGGCTGAAGAAGGATAAGGAACTCAGAAGCGGATGCTGGAGTCTTAGCTTTCAACAGCTAGGAACCTTTGCTTCTGTCTCTGTGGTGGGAACAGAATAATTAATCTGCTTCAGAGGAGGGGGTAGACACTCATACCACCCGAGGGACAAGAGAAAGCCGTGGCCCACAGCGCTTTCTTCAAAGCAGAGTCGTGGGGATTCCCTGACTGTTGGGAGGTTGGTACCTGTATGTCAATGGGTCGATTGCAGATTTTTCCTGGGTGAGCCGCTCGGAGATCTGAAATTTTCTCCCCACCTTTGCTCTGAGGTACCTTATCATGGTTGAACCACTCCGTCCATTCCACGTCTAGGAAAGCAGAGACAAGGTCAGACAGGAAGCCGCTCCTATTGACACTTCTCTTTTGCAAAGGTAGCGTTAGTTTCCCGTTACTACAAAAACAATGAGCAAGATGTAGAGAAATAATAACCCACCCAAAAACCCGCTTCCAAAGCCCATCACTACCACGGCTGCTTCCCGTAAGCTTCTATGACCAACACCACAATCTAGTACATAAAAAACTAAATGCCACAAGCCCCTGTGGTGGAGCCACACGAGTCTTAACCACTGGGGAATGCTTGTTGACAATTCCCCCATGTGGCTTGGTTAATCAAAGACAAACTCGGTTGTAATTTCTTCGTTGATGCCTAGTAATGAGTCCCTGCTGGCCTAAGAGAAATCCTTGCTATTCCCAGCCTGGGCTAGCAGGTTTTACCAGCCCGCCTCTAACACCTCACCTTGAACCCATTCGCTGGTTGAAGAAACATTGAAATGTTCGCCATGCTCTGTCTGGAAGAGTTTGAACACCCGGGCAGCAGCCGAGCCTTTGTGACCTGTCAGCGACACCAGACACTCCATTAGGGAGCCCTCACATCGGTAGATCTTTGATTTGATTTGGATTGGCTTTAATGTTTGTTTTGCTCTGTTTTGAGATGGGATCTCAGGTAGCCCAGGTTAGCCTTGAATTATGTAGTCAAGGAAAACCTTGGATTTCTCTTCTTGCCTCCACCCCCCAATTGTAGGGATTTCGCCCAGTGCGCATCACCGAGAGCCCAGTTCACCGTGGACTTTTGTATTTTACTCTTGGTTCTCTTGAACCATTTCCTTAAGGAATTTTAGCCCCCTAACCAGATTATTCTTCTCACTTGGAAAGTGGTTACATTCATTTTTTTTTCTTCTGCATTTCAGTTTTGAAAACGCAAATGCAACTTTCTGTCAAATAGAGAGTTGAGAGAACTGGTTCTTTCTCATGATCTGAGTTCTGCCTTGGGATTAAAACCGGCAGCTCTCACCCCAACTGTGCATGGTGGAGGCTACGCTGTATGATGCAGACCCTCTACAGGGCTGCGGATGTAGCGTAGATGACAGAGTACTTGCCTAGCATGCGTCCGTCCATATTTATGCCCAGAGCCACATAAGCTAGTGATGGGGATGTAGGAGGTGGAGGCAGGAGGACCAGAAGTTCAAGGTCACCCTCTGCTACCAGGGAAGAGGGCCTTGGTCCTGCCTCAAGTGATGTGACAGACTTTGTTGACTCCCCAGGGGAGACCTCACCCTCTCTGGGGAATGGATGGGGAGTAGGGTGGGAGGAGGTGGGGGAAGCAGGAGGAGGGGAGGGATTGGGAACTAAAATAGGTATGTAAAATAAAAAGATTGTTTTAATAAAAAAAAGGGAAAAAAAGAAATTGAGACCATCTTAGGCCACACGAGACCCTGTCTTAAACAAACAAACAAACAACAAAACCTTTCTATGGCTTCTAGTCCTTACTGTTCCTCTGGGGGCCTCCTCCCAGCGCTTAGCTTTTCTTTGTCAGGGAATCATTTTTTGAGAAGTTATTAACAATTCTTCGGAGATGTTCAAATTCTAGGGAGAAATCTATTTTCCTCCAGCACGGACCTTTGTCCCTGCCTCAGAATGTAGTAACTAAAGTGCCCAGAGTATCGACTGGGCCCTGGCAGATGGGCAGCTGTGTTCTAAGAGTGGTCACTCCCAACCCACACAGCCCCCGGTCAGGGAGACAGCGGAGGGGCCCAGGCTTCCCACCATCCATTCATTACCCTGGTATTCGATGTGGTCTTCAACTGAAGAAGAGGGTTTGCCCTTCACAGTGATGAAGCTCCAAGGGTGTCTGAAAAAAAAAAAAAGACAGTCAGGTTTTTCACACATTGGAGCCTGCACTTGGGCTGACAGAGTGAAGACAGCTGCTAGAGGAATTTACCATCCACTCCATGGGCTTCCTTTCCCCATAGAACAAGAACCTCTTTTTTTTTTTTTTTTTTTTTTTTTTTTTTTTTTTTTTTTTTTTGCGAACACAAAGGTGCCTGCTTCCTCACCAGCCAGCTCGCCTGGGTCTCTGTACCCTGGAGACAGCTTGACTCAATGCTGGCATGAATGGGTATGAATCACAATCAAACAAACACACCAACAACCCAGCGGTGCCACCCGCCAAGCCCAGTTAGATCCTGCAGCAAATATGGGAGCTGTGTTCCCACAGAGGCAGTTCCACTGTGCCCATTGCCTCCAAGAGGTGAGCTCTGGAAAAATGGCACCGGATGCTGTGACAGGCCACTTAGCCACCTGCCTTGGACCTTAGTAAGGAATGGGATATGTTGGCTTGGTGCTGGGGAGGGAAGGAGAGAAAGGTTTATGATTTGGGATGTTCACATGGCCCTTTCTCTTTGGGAGTGTGAATCTCTTACAGGCACGTTTTCTTAGTGGTTTTTGCCTTTCCAGCATGCCACATGCAGTGGCTGGGGTAAAGGCTCCACCTTAAATACACCACCCTAGCATGTTGAACGTCTATACTGAAGGGAACTAAGAAATAGCAAAATGACCCTCTAAGCTTCCTCCCCGAAGCAGGTCTGAAGCCTTTACCCCAATGAGAGAGGTACCCTCTCTGAAGCTGAATGAAGAGTTATGCTGGGAAGAATTCCAACTCGGTTCACTCCAGTTAGCTTATTCGAGAAAGGCTCATCAGACTTCCTCATTTATTCTCTCCACTTCATGAGACTTAGCATAAAATAATTCAGGCTGAACTATTTGGATTCTTATGGCTTCTGTTTCCTTAGGGAGACCCTGCAGCATGTCAAACTTAACACAGTGAGATCAGTCTGCCTTTCTTCTGAGAACCAGGCTCTTGCTGAAAACCCCCATCCCCTGAGAAGGCAGCAGCTACCTTTGCAGAACAAAGTGAAAAGAAAGATCTTGGAGTGAGAAGCTTTTGATTTCACTTGGACCTCCTGTCTTGGGGAGTCATTCCTGACCCATGCTCAGGTTGAGGATTCAGCCATGTTGTGCTCTTACTTAAGTCTTTAACTGGTTTCCCATTGCCCTCAGCATCAGCACAGAGCCATTGACCACCCCCGCCCCAATGCTAACCCTGCAGCCTGTCTCTCCTGCACCCCTCTCATGCATATCCCTGCTCCGTCTTCCCTCGCTCCTCACGAGAGCCACATGCTCACTCGCGGCACCGTCTTGGCCTCCTCCCAGCTGTGATCCTGCGCTCAGCCCCCCTTGCCTGCTATCTTGTGCTCTGTCATGGGTAACCATTCATCCCCATCTGCTCATGCAAGCTCAGGAGACCCGGCCAAGTGAGTCGGTGGGACTCACTATTTCCCACACCAACAAATGAAGGGGACCACTCCCGGTCCAACTGCTGATTTTTAGATGCTCAGCTCTAACTACTCAAACCTACAAAGAGGGGCAGTTCTATGTAATTCCTGCTTGCTGTGGCCGGGAGGAAACGTGGAGGTTCCCATTGTTCCAGAGGCTCTCGTTTGTAGGGACAGAACAATCACAAACTGTGCCAGGCAGGGTGACAACTACATTATTCATATCACCCCATGAAACCTCTCCCAGCATCCTTTGAAGACAGATCCGGAGACACCCGATTCTACAGATGCAAGAATTAAGCAAAGAGGATGAGTCACTTGCCTGTGGTCACACCTCAGTGGCAATGCAGGACAGACTCAAAGCCAGTCATCAGGAACCTGGCCTTGGGCTACGAGCCACCACAACCTTCTTCTGATGAGGCCCTTCAGTAGCCACTCCTTTCAAAGCAGCGTAAATGAATAACTTGACTTTTGGGTTTATGGTGTGGTGAAACGAAAGCGTGTTTGGCGTTGGCTGACAAAGGAGCCCTGCCATCCCAAGATATCACTGTCATATTTGGCTGCTTGCGTTTCCTGCCCCAGTTGCCCTTCCAGAAGCTGCATCCAGAGAACACGGCCTAGCACCTGGGGTGTCCCTTCCAACCCAGAAGATCTCTGTCCAGCCAGTTATATTACTTTGCAGGCTAGAGAAGGCTCTGATCATCTCTGACTTTGTCCTTATCTGGAGATTGGGAATCATACTCTCTAACAGCTTTGGGGGCAGAGCATCTCAACTTAGAATCAGCTTACAGGATCAGAAGATGTGGTCTTTGTGTACCAAGTGACTTCTTGCAGTTGTCCATGTGTTGCTCATGCCAATATTAGGTGTGATCTTATAATCCATAGCAAGTAGGACACATACCGGAACTTGTCAGAAAGGCTCCCTTCCCTCGGGTATTTAGCTGGGTGGAGATACTTTGCATAATCCCTAAACTGCTGTCTGCCAGTTCCAGAGGAACTACACGAACCCTGAAAGGGTAAACAGCCCTTAACTGCCCAGCAGGACTCTTACTGCCCATTTCTCACTTAGGGCGCTGAGTGCTTGTCAGTGACTGACTGACGGCAGTCCATATAGGAACCCATGCATTACAATAGGGGGACGTTCCTGTAAGGAAACTCAAGCTTCCTTTGGACACAGCTCTTTGAACTACACCCAGAGTGGAGGAGCGGTGTGCCTATGTGCCTCAGTGCCGGCATTCAGAGTCATGTGGAGCTGGAGACAAACACTCTGGTCAGTTCGGTGGAGACCACAAGTGATGGACCGTACCTAAATCCAAGATGTAGGAAGTGCTTGCTGCCCAGTTTGGTCATTGCCTTCCTGGCTGTGTCATCCAGGTTCCTCGAGCCTTCATCATTCACTGCGACAGAAAGGATCCTGCCATCAGGCACCGCATTCAAATACTGGACCAGACGTTCGCTCTCTTTCTTGGATCTGTAGGTGTCGAACCTGCAAAGGGGAGAGACAGTAAAGATGTGGCTAGTCCTGTTGGCAGTCTAATGGACACAGAGACCTAAGGACACGTCCGTTTTAGCAACGGAGATGCCTTCCAAAGTCCTTGAGGACTCAAGTCTGTAACAAAGAAGCCGTCTTTGCAGAGCAAGCAAGTGTGGGTGTTTGGCTTGCTGTACCAATTCCCAAGAAGGAGGGGTCTGATGTGGCCATTCACCGGGTAAAACGCCTCAGAAATAACCACAGTGTTGGAGAGCTTGGGCTCTGGGGTGTAGGATAAGTCACATAAGTCACATGCTTGGGGCTCAGGCTTTTAATGTCCCCCTTCCTCCTGGGGGTAGCAGCTCATGTCTCTTGGAAGGAACTGACATGAGGAGACCCAGACACTTAGAGTAGCAGGGATTTCTATCTCCAATCCAGACCGAGGCAACTCCTCCAAAGTCCTCGGGAATGGCAGCGTGACTGTCTCATGCAGTGTCTCCCTTGCTGGAGCAGCTCCTGTGTATGTCAGCGTCATTAAACTGTCACCTCTGACTCATACTGCAGTGGTGACAGACTCTTAACCATGTGAACACTGCTTGCTGCCTTTCTGCCTTTTCCTCATCCATTCTCTCTTTTTTTAATATTTATTTTTTATTTATTATGTATACAATATTCTGTCTTTGTGTACTGTATGTCTGCAGGGCAGAAGAGGGCAGCATGTGGGCCACCATGTGGTTGCTGGGAATTGAACTCAGGACCTTTGGAAGAGCAGGCAATGCTCTTAACCACTGAGCCATCTCTCTAGCCCCTGCATTCTCTTTTTAAAAACATTTTGCTTTACTCTACTAAGAATTTCAATCAAGAAGCTCATCCTTTAAACAAGAGTTTTAACATCCATTTAAACAACATGGTTGGTTTATTAAAAGAATGATGTTATAAAATTGATCATCTCTTACTACAGGTTGTGTGTATATGTGTGTGTGTGTGTGTGTGTGTGTGCGTACTTGCACACATTCATGTTAAATTCAGCTTTGCTGTGCAAATACCTGGAGAGGAAGGCACCTCTCCAGAGCAGGACCCCCGTCCTTGCCTCTCACGGACTGCATGCCAGTCCCCAGGGAAGCCCCCCAGCTGGGAGAGAGCCTGAACAAGTGAGTGCATGAAAGTCAACCTTACCGATCAGAATGGACGACCGTGCCTGATTTGGGGTCAATGACATGAACAATGACTCCACGGTGACCCCAGCTCCTTTCAAAAAAATATCCTCCCTCCTGCATGCCTCCAGGACGAAGGGTCTTGTTGAGGAATGTCCAGGAGAGTTTTTTCTGTCCGTGCAACTCAAGAGTGCCTCCTCTGCCCACTCCGATGTACTTCAGGCCATAGTAAGGGTCCGGCTCAATGCCTTCATCAGCCCTGTAAGAGAAAAGCGGTTAGCCAGCGCTTAGTTAGTCTCTGCAAGATGCTGAGCCCCAAGGGGACTGTCACTGTTCCCTGATTCCCACTATGGTCTCAGAAAGCCAGTTGCATTTTTGGTGATGACGTTAGGTCTGCAGAAAAGCATTAGCAAGCTGACCTTCCCAAAACAGAGCAACAGTGAGCACCCAGGGTAGCAGTGCTTAGCAGACACTGGTCAAGGCCACATTCTTCCGTGCTGTTTCTGTCTCAGCCCTTATTGGTTGTAGAATCACAGGTACTTTCACCGTGTGCCTGCCTACACTCAAACATGCTTGGCTACCATGTCTTAGAACTTTCAATAGCTTAAAAAGGGGTCACAGCCAGAAGGGAAAGCCATGGGGAAAATTCCTGTGTCTTATTGTGCCTGTTTTCTCCAAATGGAAGCATCCCCTCCAGGAGAGTGAGCAGTGCTCCTAAGACCCAGAAACCTAAGGGAAGCCAGAAGGCTCAGAAGGGTCCCTTGCAATGGTGAGACACACGCCATAAACAATTGTTGAGGTGAACATTACTCTCCTGTGGAACTGCCTGCCTGTTGGGTTGGAAGCTCCATGGTTGTAGCTTTCATGAGTCAGTACCCATGCTGTTGTGGCTTTTAGGTGATGCAGTTACTCTGAGTCACCTATGCTCTATAAGTAACCCCAATAAACCTAGAGGTTCCCCCAAGCTAGACTTGAGTAGAATAATTTCTCTGGTCTGTCCTTGGTGAATGGTATTTGTTCACACCTCGCTACGAAGCATGGCACACTGTCCTTCCAGCACTAAGCAACCTCTTTCAGGGTCATGGAAAGACCGGAAAGCTGCTGCCAGCAGCTTCTGTGATACAGCTGCTTCATCCACGCTCCATCCACACCACGATGCTCACCCACTTCACCACTTCACATCTATCTTGTTCACGGTTACAGTCTAGTGGGACACAACGGTGGTTCCTGTCCGCTCGAGAAGTCAAGACCTCTCCCCCTCCCTCTCCATTGGAAAACCTCTTTCCCGTCAGCCTCAAGAGCAGCGTTTGAACCCCGAGTGAGGCCATCCCACCTTCCATACAGCACAATACTGAAATTTCCCTCGAAAGGGCAGAGGGCACTCCCAGCATGCAGCTCTCCACCATCCTCGATCAGAATGTGCCGGGCACGCAGCACGATGTGCTCATGGTGGTCTTTGATGACAAGCTTGCCTGAAGAGAGAGAACAGGGAGGTCTGAGCAGACAAGAACCCTAGGTACTGTTAGAGCGGAACCCAGAGAAGGTTCCCTGCACCTCATTCCTCTAGGCGGGCCAAGGGGTCCATTTTCTCTGCACGCCTATGCCCGCTTGTCTTGTGGAAGTTACTTTTCTCCATCATCTGCTTTGCAAGATATATCCAGTGGTCATCTGGTTCATTGCCATGGTTCCGCATGCCGAGTTCAATTATCAGGCAAGCCAGGGTGAGAATAACAGGCGCCTTCAGAGCACCTAAGAGAGCTGTCATTTTAAACGCTCTTTCCTGTCCCCAAGATGAGACCTTTGATAAGACCATTTCTCAGCGCTCCGAGTCGATGGCCATCTCAGATCTCCAGGCGCTCTGACCTGAACCTGACGCATGGAACATTTGTTCTGCCTGTCTCAGCTCCTGGCCAGGTAGAGCCATGTGCAGGGCTCCAGGTGGTGGGGCGGACAGAACAACTTACCTCCCTGCGAGATGGTGATGGAGTGGACGGTAGCGGAGGAGGTGAGCAATAGACTCCTGCCCTGACCAATGTGTACGTGATGGTCTCGGTCATGACCCGGGCTCCAAGGCTGCAGGTCAGGGTTCCGGTCAGGACATTCAGCTGCCCCTACCCAAGACAATGATATGCCACCAGTCAAACTCACAAGTGTCCCCAAGTGAAGGATAATAAGTGGGTGGGTAGGGCAAGAACATTTCCACAGCACCCATTTCTTCTCTACCAGGTTTGGAAGCGAGTCCTTAGATACTAGAGAGATGCTCTCATCTGGGAGGCAGGTACCCTGGGGTTTGGGTCCACGCTTTTCATGACTTTGTCACGTGACTCTGGACAGCCCCCTTCCTTCTCTGATTTAGCTTCCCATTTGCCAGATGTGGGACTTTTTTGCCTGGTAGGGATGTCATGCTGTAGGCTCCTCTCAGGGCACTAACCCTCACCACTGGACATGTTCTTTGTAGGCATGTGACACCAAATGACATAAACAGCAATCCTACAAGAGATACTGGCTCTGGCGCAGCCTAAGGCCAGGGCAGCTACTACGCTTGCCCAAGGCAGTCTTATTCTTTCTGTTCTGAACTCCAGGAGCTGAGGAAGATGATGTTTTGCAGATTGTATGGACTCCCTAGGATAGAGAGCCACCTTCTGTTGTTCTGAGGACAGGCTGAGCTTCCTCTGCCCCACAAGTCCCAAGGCAGTCTGAAGCCAAAAGTGGCCAGCGTGCATGCAGTGATCTCAAGAGCCAGAGTGTTTAGTACAACTGGGGAGACGTCTGGATTTTTACAAGATTTGCTAGGGATCTGTTCCAGGTCTGTGCCGTGGAAGATGCAAAGAGACATCTCTGTCCTAGGAGCCTGGTGAGCCACCCTATGGAAAGAGAAGCAGGGGGAACGGGCAAAGTGACAAGAGACCATTTTCATTTTCTCGGCGATTAGATTATAAAGAATACATCAGGAGAATTAAAAGTAACATCGAGTGGGTGGGGCAATGGAGGTAAGGCTTAGGTGAGCCCACAAACGGAAAGGGTTCAGGTGGGGAACCAGGGCAGGTATCAGGATTGGAAGCAAGCTCCACGGTGCAGGGAAGTTAGAATCTCTGCATCCTGCAGGGAAAGTCGGTGCAAGAGTCACGTCCACAACACGGGACCAGAACCAGTGCCATGGCAAGCAATGCTCTGAGGCATCCGATTCTTCTTCAGTTATGCACGAAGGTAATCATAGCAGCCATAGTGGAGGAGAGCCTGGAGGGAGACGTGCCCTTATCTACACTCAACAGCACTAGATGGGGACCACATAGGCTTCCACCGAGCCCTAGTTTTCTGTGGGAGTGCTGATCCCCATACCCCACATTCTCTCCCAGGGGCATAGCAGCCACCTTTGATTCCATTCCCGTCCCTGCCGGTGGGAACTGCACATCTGTGTGGTTTCAGTGAGGTAGCGAATCTAGGTCCTGAGGATCAAGTCCTAACAACATGAGAAACAGATGCAGGCTTCGCTGCTGGCTGGAGAGACGAGCTCTGCCGGCCTGTGGAATGGCTGGGCAGCTCCCTGCCCTGATGTAGACTGCTCATGCTGCTGCTCAAAGCCCTGAGAGCTGGGGGGCTGCATCCCACACCTAGGCTTTTCTCTAAACAGGATAGTCAAGAATCCCTAGCAGCCTTTCATCTGGCCCTGGACACGGGAGTCAGTCTCAAGGAGTCAATTCCCAGAGGGTAGAGAACAAACGTGGCCACCTGGAGTGCCCACGGTGCAGCCCAAGTGCCTCCTGGGGAGGATGGGCTCCCCGCTAACTGAACAGCGCCTCAGGTCTCACTGCCTCACTTCCAAGCCAAGCCCACGGCCCTTCTCTGTCCAGGAATACGAGTTTGCAGCAAACTTTGCATCTCGGCCTGCCTCTGTTGGGCCTGGTCCCACAGGCTTGCCCTTCATCGGGAGCATGAACCCCACTCTTCAGAAGCTCCGAGACTGTGGCTAAGACAGAAGACTTCCAGGACTGGATTTGGCGGACCCTCCTTTGTGGAAGCTGAGTATTCAGACATGTGGATCAGCGCACAGCTGAAAATCATCTGTGCCGGCCCTGAATCGTCACCATGGCAACACGCTGATCTCTCTGACTAGGGCAGAGGCCTCGGGAAGCAGACTGTGAGGGAATGCAGGCTGCAGCTACTTGAAGCATGAGTGGCAAAGGTGATTTCGACTTCTCTCAGAGAACACGGACTACAGGGCTCCAGAGAGGGCACATCTCCCTCCCCAAGGGTGTGTGTGTAAAACTGGCGTGTTGGAGAAGACACCCAGGAAGTATCTGAATATTCCTCTCCAGGTCGAATCACCCAAAAGATAAACCGAAGTGCAACTTCTGGCTGGAGACAGCACCCACTTTGGCCTTATTAACTGAACGAGCAGATGGATGAACTCGGGCACTGAACACTGACATGGTGCCTACTTGCTACTTCAACCAAGAATTGAGAAGGTTTTGTAAGAATCCACAGTGGAGGTAGAACGCTTCCTTCCTCCAGTAGGCTGGCAAGCAATAGAGTCCAGTGTGAGGTCCTTTATTACGGAAAAACTTAAGACTTGGTGAATAATCATGGCATTTTAAGATGAGCATGGTGGCCACGGTAGTGTTATTAAATCTCCGTCCCGTTTCTAAGCTTTGTGTCTGTGCCTCCCGTGTCCTGCTGAAGGTGCCAGTTATTGAATGGCTGTTTCCTGTAGCCTGGCTGAAGTGTCCTGTGCTTCTAATCTTAATTTAAAATCACGTAAAGATCGCTTGCTTAGCACCACAAGGAGGAAAAAAAAAACTCACACACAAGAAAAAAATTCAAATTACTTAAAGACAAAGTTGACAGTATTGAGATAGTAAAACGGATCTCTGTAGGGTGCTGGGGCACATGTCTCTAGCCTTAGCACTGGGAGATCAAGACAGGAAGATGGCAGGTTCGAAACTAGCCTGAATCATACTGAAAGAGAAACTGTCTCAAAAACAAACAAGTGGGTATAGTAGGTGCATAGCCTTGAGACCAGAACTCCAGGGGCAGAGACAGACGGATCTATGAACTTAAAGCCAGCCAGGGCTATCTTATGAGGTCCTAATATATGTATGTATGTATTGTCTACACATGTATGTATGTATGTATGTATATTTTGTGAGGTCTTCATAGGTGTATGTAAAACAATCAAAACAACAAAAAGAAAGCATAACTTAACCCTTTCTCAGAGCATTGCGACTGATGACTTCATGGGGCCCAGATCCTGGTCAGATGACATGAAGTGGGCAGGGGTGCTGAGCTCTGCAGCCGAGTAGCCCAGACAGAGATAGAAAGCTGAATACCAGTTGAATGCCCCCTTGCCCCTCCCCTTACTCTCCTGGACAGTTTTTAAATTTCATGTTATCAGGTCACATTTAAAAGGGAGATTTTTTTTCTATAAAACTCCAAATTTCTGTTCTCTTTTAAAAATTCAAAATATCTTACAACAGTGTCTCCCTTTCCCAATTGTCCAGCACGGGGGAGATAGGTACTCTGTCAGGTGAGTCTCAGCTCCGTGGAGACCCTCCCAACCAGGTGCACTTGCAATGGAACTCGGGCAGACGCTGAGCTTGCAACCTGGGACGATTCTAGACCAGTCTGTCATTTCCTAAAAAAAACCTGGGACAGGATGAGGCTTGCCGGCAACCATGGTGTTCGACAAGGATCCTACCCCAGAGACGCCCCGTGATCTCCCTCTCCCAGCAGCCTGACTGTAACTGAGGGAGGTCTGGGTCTTGTGGAATCTCACCTGCCGATGTGGCCCCCGAGAAGTCAACTAGGAGGAGCCAGTTCATGGCCAGCACGACCTTAAGGGAGACATGGTGCCTCCCAGCAGCCTTCAGTCCGACAGCATGCTCCCTGAAATGGAAGCACAGGGTCAGAACTGCATCCCTGCAGGAAGCACCAACAGGAGACAGAGAGTCACCCATACAGAGGCCGGAGGCAGGGACACGGCAGGACATCAGGAGAGGCACATCCCATGGGCCCAGAGTGAAGACCTTGTGAATAGTTCTTCACCTACCATGACTCAGGGCCAGGCAGATCTGGACACGCCAACTCGGTCACCATTCTGCCCCTGTCCTGCAGCTCTGAGCTAAGTGCTCCTCGAGCTCCCTCCCTTTGGCATGGAGCCTTTCTATGTAGCCGAGAAACAAGAGAGACTAAGCGCAAATTGGCAACCCAGTGCTATACAGAGGCTGGCTGTGTGATCTCGGCTGGCGTGTGGCCTTCTCTGGACCTGGTTACCTCATCAGGGATGTAGTAGATGAGCTGACTTTGAAATTGACATTGTCAGTGCACGCTACTCATCTGTCTTCTCTTTGTCCAGCAATAGAACCCCTGGTTTTTATCTGGTGCCTGGTCACCTAGAATAGCCAGCATGCTCTTCAGTTTCCTTGAGGCCCTGGGAGTAAGTTCAACCAATAAAGCAGACTTTCAGTCAGTGCCCTTAATGGAAAGAAAAAAAGGCCTTCCTTCCCTTCCCTTCCTTCCTTCTTTTCTTCCTTCTTCCTTCCTTCCTTCCTTCTTTCCTTCCTTCTTCCTTCCTTCTTTCCTTCCTTCCCTTCCTTCTTTCCTTCCTTCCCTTCCTTCTTTCCTTCCTTCCTTCTTTCCTTCCTTCCTTCTTCTTTCTTCTTTCTTTCCTTTCTTCTTTCCTTTCTTCCTTCCCTTTCCTTCCTTCCTTCCCTCCTCCATTCCTTCCTTCCCTCCTCCCTTCCGCCTTTCTGCTGGCTGCGATTCCAATACGATGACTGGACCCCCAGTAACTCTCTCACACCATGTAGTAGGAACCAAGCACTGAGAACGGTGATGTAAATGGCAAAGAACTCTGGGGCAGAAGTAACTCTGGATAACAGACCTATTATTATATCTTCTGCTAGGGAGACACTTTAATTTCTATTTTATTAAGCTTGTGTTTTTAATGGATCCGCTGTGATTTCTTTATTTTACTGTTTGCTCACACAGCAGGTGGCTGTGGGATTGGATAAACACCAGGAAGGGGGTTTTAGCAACACATAGAAAGATTGGCTGTTTTTGTATTTCCACACCTGGGCTTCGGGAGAGGGTAACCCTAGTTTCTGAGCCATCTCCCCTTGTCCTTCCCAATAGACCTGTGACTGTGCCTAGAACAAGCAGACTTTATTCCGAGAAAGTGGATCCCAGAGCTCCGCCTCTCAGGCCTGCTGGGTAGCTAATCTGATGCCCCTGACCTGAGGCCCAGGGAAGCTCTTTGTGCCAACTCAGCGAACCGAGGCAGGCAGAGGAGGGATAGGCACAGGTGGGCTGGGAGGAGGGCTGGGGAGTAAGGAGCCGCTCAGAATCAAAGCCCGAGTGTCCTCTTCCAGCTCCCGCCTGACCGGGGCTGGCTCTGCCAAAACAACAGAGGCACCTGTCTCTGGTACCTGGGAGGCCACAGTTCCCATGGCTCCCAGGGAGGACTGCTGTAGAAGATGAAGAGGGATGGAAGGAGGCAGTGCATCCAGGCCTCGGGCTGGGGCTGGGGCTGGGGCTGGGGTGGAGAGACACAGCCCTCTTCTCAGGTCTCAGCTAACTTAGAAAAAAGGAAAGGTCAAAGGTAGCTTGCCATCGGCTGCCGAAGAGCCTCATATGCTCACTGTGACACCTCCTCCAGGGAAGCTGGACCTGGACACTGGTACC
The DNA here is from genome assembly GCF_982192425.1 of Myodes glareolus. Lineage (NCBI taxonomy): Eukaryota > Metazoa > Chordata > Mammalia > Rodentia > Cricetidae > Myodes > Myodes glareolus. The sequence continues at coordinate 13,085,020 of NC_142049.1, read as the reverse complement.
CTCACACTGTGATGGAATCTGGGGCAACAGCACAAGGTGGGAGGCAGGTGGGGGATCTACTCCCCCGGCTGAACTTGTGAGGATCTCAGCCTTCTGCACAGAGCCCAAGCCCCTCTGAGGTCATGTGGCAAAGGTCGTTTCGCTTCATGGATGAATGTAAGGACACTTCCAACAGAAGGGAGGGATGCCCAGCATCCTGACATTAGACCTCAGATGTGTCCTCGCCAGTGTCTGAGCCACAGGAAGTGGAGAGAGGTCCCTGTGCCCAGAGCCGCCCCATGCCGGGGTGCACAGCCTTCAAGCTTTTCTGTACAGGGAGGGTCTCAGGACCTGGACACAGTCCAGCTGCAGCAGACCCTACGGACACCTAAGTCATTCTCGGGAACCGTTCACCTAGAAGGATAGTATGTTCATCTGAAACTTCTGGCAGCAGGGTGGGAATTCAGCTTCTTGGTTGATGAGACAGGCTTGAAGCAGGTTTTGGCTGTGGAAGGCATTAGAACGGCTCATGGGGAATGATGCTTGGGACTTCTGGGGACAGCCAGCAGCTGCAGGCCAGCTAACCCTGCCCTGGTCAGGCTAAAGGGTTGCTGGGACATTGGTCATGATGGGCTCAGCTGGCTTTGTCCTCTCAAGGGTGTGGGAACTCCATCGGCGTGTAAGAAGAATCACATCCTTCCTTGGGAGACCTGCACTCCAGGCCATTGTACGTCTTCACAGTAACAGGCCAAGCTTCCAGATGTGCGGTGTTCCCAAGTCCAGATGCCATACCAGCCCTGGAGATTCAGGCATCAACGGAGGAGCAAGCGTGTCTGTGACTCCCAGGTACAGGGGCTTTGCTCATCCTTCTGTGGCTGTCCTGGAGTCCCAGGTTGTCACCTGTAGAGAAAGCAGCGTGTTAAAAGATCCAGGGCTGGAGTGGGGAGATGATTTAGCAGCTAAGAGCACGGGCTGCTCTTCCAGCACCAACATGGCAACTCAACACCATCTGAAACTCCAGTTCCAGGGGTGCCAACACCCTCATACAGATATACATTCAGGCAAAAGCACCAATATTCATCAAATAAAAACAAATAAATAAAATATTATTTTTTTTAAAAAAAAGATCCTGTGGTGTCCAGAGTGGCAGTATTCATGGACACACTTGTGTCCTGTGGTTTCCCAGCTCCCAGGGATGGGAGTTCCTGCTGCAGGAGACTGGACTTTCTACATAGATTCCATAAGGATAAGCAGAGAGGAGGGTCTGCTGAAGCTGAGGCACCCAGAGTGAGCCAGGGGACATCTCGATGCAGGGGCGGGGACGGAACAGCGGGGACTATACCACCGGGTTACTCAGCCAAACCCTAGACAAGACTGAGTTAACAAGATGAGCAAGAAGGCAGGGTGATCAGGAACGGGGTGGCCAGAGCCTTCCTCAGGTCCCAGACACAGAGTTCTTCTCATTCTTTGAGTTCAGAGAAATGAAACGGTATAGCGTCAAACCGCAGGGCCATTACGAGCAGACTACGTGCACCCCTTGAAGACCATAAAGCACTGGGCTTGATCTGAGGTCAGCATGGACGCACTGGGAGTGACTCCCTGCAGGGACACTCAGTAGCTGGCGGGAGGTGCCTGGAAGACTGGTCCTCAAAATCTGGGTTTGAGTTCCAGTTGTAGAGCCCCTCAGCTAGGCTGTGCGGTTTTAAGCAGGCCGCTCAGTGTGCCCTTGCCTCCCTGGTTCTCTCATTGAAAGGGGGAGCAGTCATACTTCGCACACTCTGGACTTCAGCTGCGAGGGGTGACAGGACATCGGGTTTAGAACACACCTGCTCACGAGACCAGTGAGTTAGCTAAGCAGGTAAAAGTGTCTGCCACGCGAGCCTGCAGCAATAAGGGAGGTGGAGAGATAATTGCCTAGAAGCTCGCAGGCCAGCTGGCCTGGAATACATAGTCCTGTAGCAGAAACAAGAGAGACTTTTCATCTCAAGGTAGCAGGGGAGGACCAGACTCCTGAAAGTTCTCTGACCTCCATATATACGCTATGGCTGTTGCCCCAGTAAAAATGAATAAAACTTAAAAACAAACAAACAAGCCCCCACGAGTTCCCAGGTCTCTGGTGCTTGGGTGACATCGGAAGAGAAACCGGAGGCAGGTACATTACTCTCAAGAAGACAAACGGGAGAGGACTGCCCTGCCAAGCAGAAACTGGTGGTGATCAAGCCATGGAGAGGGTCCCCAAGAAGTCCTTGATCTGCCACCTTGCGCCCCTTGAACACAGATTCCAGCCTCTGGAATTTTGAGGAAGTGAATTCCAGCAGGAACTTTGTCAGGACAGCAAAGAACTCCAGTGTTTACGGCTAAGCCCTCATCTTGTCACTACATGTCATGGAACCTTTAAAAGGTGGAGTTAAACCCTTGGGGGTGTGGCCTGGAGGGGGATTAGAAACACGGGTCTCCCCTTCTCTCTTGGGCCTGCTAGTCATAAACCAAGCAAGTTTTCACCCTCCGCATAGTCCTGCCATGACATGCCGCTTCACCATGGAGCCCAAAGCCATGGAGCCAAGTGATCATGGACCACAACCTCCTCAACTGTGAAACCAAATACACCCACCATGTTTTATCCCTTGATTTTATCACGGGTACTTGTTACGGTGGCAGCAAGCCAACACACACACCAGCGTGCAAACACACATACACCAGCGTGCAAATACGCATCCTTAAGAAATGACACCTTTTCTGCAGCCGGGTTTTCTCACCCGAACGATCAGAAGAGACATGAACGTGGCTCCCGCTGGGCACAACCGCTGCCCAATTCCCTGTCCATTGTCACCACTGTGCTCTCTCACGACCACCCTCTGTCCCAGGTCTAGTTATGGTTGAGGAAACTGAGGCACACAGTGTAGTATTACTTAAGATCGCATAGTCGAGAGGCGGTGAAGTCCTGAGTCAGCTCCCTCCTCCAGAGCTATGCTTCTGATTCCTAATGACTGTGCGTGCAGTCTAAGCCTGGGATCTCAGAACACAAGAGCTGGTGGGAACATAAGGCATTGTCTAGTCAGCGTGCTTCACACCTTGGTATGTCCACAGGCTCCCAGGAGAGCTCATTAAAAGGCACAATCTCACCCACAGGCCTAAGATAAGATTGAGCCTCTGTTGAGAGCCACCAGGTGGCTCCACCAGGATTTGAACTCCTGGGTCAGACTCTAGCTCCCACTCTGTTGAACTGGCCCAATAACTACCCCAAGTCTCTCTCTTTCACATCCTTGGCCTGGACCATCTCTCTGCCCCTTGGAGACAGAACTGTGACCCTGAAATCAAGCTCGAGCAAGGTTTTGGGAGGTGAGCAGATGTCTCCACCAACACTCTGAAGGTCAGAGAGTCTCTGGCTTCTGTCATGAGACCAAGCTTTTTTTTCCCTGAAAACCCTATATCTTCACTATGGCTCCAGGTGTCAGATCACCTGTGTAATATTGGCTGAGACCTTTTCTGGACACCCACGGGCTGTCACAGTAGCCACCAAAAATCATGGCGAAACTGAAATGCAGAACCCAAGAGATTTCATCCATTGGGCAGACAGCCCTTCAGACAGATGACAAAGCAGATCCCTTCTCCAACACATCCCAAGGGAGCCACCCCACATCTTGAGTCAGGGAACAAGCCCCCGGCTCCTTGGTTGGAACCGCTCTATACCCAGGCCTAGGTTTCTCCTGACAGTGACATGTATCTCCCTGGCCACCTGGTCTGGAAGCAGCACCCTAAGAAAGAAGGAGACGGGAGAGTTAACAGATGGAGTCCTGATCTGAATCTCAGGGAAACAGGAAGTTGAGACCCTGGGAAGTCCCTTAGTCTGGAGCTCCCCTGTGCCCTTCTCAGAGCACTTCATTGCTATAATCTACTTTGATGAAATGTGTGCAAAGGAGCCTGGGGTCCAGCAGTCCAGCCTGCCCCTCAGAGAGGTGCCTGTCCCTTCACCTCTGACGCTGGGCATCCCGCAGGCTGCTCCATGAAGCTGGCCTCTCAGACATGTTCCTTCCGAGACCTGCCTCCTTGTCACAAAGACCAGAGCCCCTGTGGCTCTGCCAAGCCAAGCTCTTCCCCAGAAACAGTCCACAGAAGACTAAGGGACTGGGACACCAGCTGCACTTCCCTCTGCGTACCTGTTACCAGGGCAACTCCTCCATGAGCAGATGCTCACCTGGCAGATCTGAGGAGGTTGGTTTTGCATTTCTTTTCTTTCTTTCTTTTCTTTTCTTTTTAAAATAAGGTCTGGTATATAAACAGGCTGGCCTCAAATTCACTGTGTATCAGAGGATGACCTTGATTATAATGTCTGTTTGCCTCTACCTCCTAAATGCTAGAGCAAGTGTGTGCTATCACTCAGCAGTTTTTTGGGGCGGGGGGAAGAAACGGGGTCTATATAGCTCAAACCAGTCTCAAGGTCATGATGTGTCCTTCCACGTGCTGGGATGGCACACATGTGCCTATATCTGGTTCTGACTGAGCCTTGCTAGTAAGCTTCCAAGTGAGGCCAACATGGCTGGGCGGTGGGCTGTGTTCTGAGTAGCAAGGATCTAGCTTAATCGCATTCTCTCCATTCTACAGGAGGACAAACTGAGACCCACGGAGTAGGAGGAGGTTACTTACGTTGAGCAGAATCAGATAAAGGAAAAGCCTGACCCAGTACCTAATGGAGAATGTTTGGATCCAAGTGACGATACACAAACCACCTTGTTCTTTGCTTGGGAGGGAGGAGGCACCAGGGAATCTGGGTGTATGCCTTTCCCCTGATATTCCCCCCCTCAAGCCACAGTTTGGATTGTAAACACAAGTCCTGGGTGCCCTGCAGGAGCTCAGATAGTCGTATGTCATCTTTGCTCCCTCCCCCGGAGGAATCTCCTTTGATCTGGGAAATTCCCACTGGAGCCACCTGCAGAAGCCAAGCCTGGGTGCTGCGGTACATGTAACAATGGCTGGAATCCTCACCATGAACTCACCCACACCTAAGCACAGCATCAAGACCCCTGTGTGGTCCTCGGCACCATCAGCTCCTCACATCCCACCACCCCATCACCAGGCATGGTTGAGGCTTCCCAGCCTTTACTGGCATGGCTGGGGAAAGCAGCTCTAGGACCCTGTTCCCCTCTACCTGACCTTAGGCAAGCGCTCCTGGCCTTGGTGCTCATTAGGGTGCAGGGAGAAGTAAGCCAGACCTCTGTCTTCAGGGATCTCTCCAATCCCAACAGACTAAGCAGAAAGCCCAACATTGAAAGGATGGACACAACCCTTCAGCAAAGCAAATACTTCGCAGTAAGAGCAGCGGCTTAATGCGACTTAGTTGGTCCTGAGGCGAACCCTTTACCCTGCAAGAGACAACTCTCTTTTCTTTTTCTGTTTAGAGCTTTCTATCCAATCCAGTATCTACTCATCATATATGGCCGTGTCAACTTAATAAAAGGGAAATAAAAAAATTCAGTCTCTCTCTCTCTCTCTCTCTCTCTCTCTCTCTCTGTGTGTGTGTGTGTGTGTGTGTGTAAATGCATGCAAGAATGTTAAGGCAAGAGCACAACCTCCCGTGCCATTCCTCAAGCACCACCCGCTTTACCTTCGGAGGCGAGGTCTCTCACTGGCCGAGAATTGGGCTACACTGTCTGGCCAATGAGTCACAGGGATCTCTCTGCCTCTGCCTTCCCAGTGTTAGACTTACAGCTATGTGCTACTATTTCCAACATTTTACACCAGTTCTGGGGACTGAACTCAGGTCTTCATGCTTACGTGAAAAGCACTTTACCAACTGAGCTATTTCCCAAGCCCCGACTTTAGTTTCTTAGCAACAGGAAGCAGGTGAAGCACCCTACAGCTGTGTGTGGTGGGGCAGCCACAGTGAGCACCAGACCTGAACAATTTACTGATGCTCAGCTCGGGTTTCCAGTCTTGGGGCTTAGTGATTCAGACAATGTATACTGAAGCAACGAGTCTCTTTAGAGCAATGGACTCACAGTACGATGTGGGTCAGTGTGGGTGCTAGCACTTACTTCCAAGTCTACAGACCTATCCAATCAGAAACTGTGCTGGTAGGGTCCCCATAACCTTCTGTGACAAGTCCTCTAGGTGACTATGATGTGTGCAGGCTATTGATTTAGTTAAAAAGAGACACTTGTCAACCATTCGTTAGGTGTCAGCTTGGTGAATGTTTGGCACGGTGTTGGCTAAGTGCTGACATTCCCCGGTGCATTACAAGATAAATTCAAAGAGAGGCCTCTGATGGGCCACTTGAGTGGGAACTTAGTCCTGTAGCAACCTGAGCTTCAGTTCTGTTAGCTTCAATATGGGGAGCTACAGAGCTGTCGGGTGTGGTGAGATAATCCCCCTACAGTGTGTGGCACAGTGCAGGTCCAGGGTGACCCTCCTCCGATGTTGACCCTCCTCCGGTGTCACCATCACCGAGGTCTGGCTTGTTTCACCCGCCAACCTGGATTGCTAAATGGGGATAGTAGGCTGGTCCCTCTCTCAGTAGTGGGCTGGTGGTACTAACTGAGGAGCTGAGAGGTACTTCTAAGTAAGAAATGCTTCCTCCAAGCTTGTCCCCAGGACCGCCAGCAGGAACGGGCAACTTGAGGCAGGATGCTTATGGAATGAGGAGGAAACATAAAATGACCTAATGGTATCCCCACACTGGGTTCCAGACAACGGTTCTGACTGCTTAATGCAGTGTGGTAAGCATGCTACTCAGGGTCCTAACCCCTGATGTACCCAGATTGTTAACAGGAGAGAGTACAGGAAAAGGTAGGTAGGAGCTGGCCTTCCACCTCAGAAGCTGGGGTACGGTGCCAGAGAGGGCCACTTCTCTCGTCATTGACATTTTAAAAATTACATTTTTAGCTTTCTCAGACTATCAAATCCTGGGGGCTTGGCTTGCCCCCTGCAGTCAGGCAAACCCCAACTCCCAAAAGAAAGGGAGAGAGATAAAAATCAAGGAAGAAGACGACCCTGCCCACCCGACTCAGCACCACAGGATCAGTGAGAATGAGAAGACACACAGGGCTCCCAGAGAGCAGATGCATTAGGCCCCAGCCTACCTCCCTGTGAGCCTAGGAGTCTGTGATTTACCTCCTTGATTTAAATGTTCCTCCAGTTTGCCTCTATCACCCCAGCTGCCACTCCGCACATTTTGTAATTTGGAGAAGAATATTCGGTGTCTACCTCTGAGTTCTCCCTGACTCTAGAGTCCCCATCTCTGCTTCTTACTTTGCATCTACAGGTGACTGAATGGAGTGTGTGTGTGTGTGTGTGTGTGTACCCATATGTGGGTATACATGTGTGCTTGTGTGAAGAGGCCAGAGACCCAGGTCTCACTAATTAGGGGAAGCTGGCTGGACAGCAAGGTCCAGGGAACCCTGGTCTGCTTCTCCGCTGCTGGGATTATAAGCACTCACAGCTCCACAGGCTTTCGATGTGGGCACTGGGATTGAATTCAGGTCCTCCAGTTTGTGTGGCAAGCACTTTACTGACTACCTAGCTCCCTGCCCCCTGATTATAGCTTCTTTTTTGAGGATTTCATTCATCTGTGAGGTTGTTGTGCCTTCCACTTTGGGGCACGGTTGCCTGAGTGTCGGGACTCCAAAAACCCAGTTCTTTAACGGAAGGCAGCAGCAGCTCCAGTCTTGGCAGACAATGGCGGCCCAGCCAACACCGAACGAGCAATGCATTTGCCAACCCTTCACTGAATCACCTCGTCCCTCTGTAACTTTGGACTCTGTTCAGGGCTCTCAATAAAACAGGTGGGTGTATTTTTGAGGTTGAGACTGGATCTATTTAAATACAAATATTTTTTATTCTCCTTCGGCTCTCCTTCTGTCATTTAAGCCTTCCTTTCTACCTGTGGAAAATAATGTCTTCCCTATTCAAGTTGGATTTGACCCCCCCACACACACACATCATGAAGCAAGAGAGGAAGTTCTTGGTTGACACAGTTGCCAAGTCCAAGGTCAGCTTGTACAACAGTTGGGGTAACTTGAGGTTGCTGCAGGGAAGGCTCTTGGCCTCTCCTAGCAGTTCCAATATTCTCTGCAGAGACCACTGCATTCTATAAAAGTTAACAGAGTATCTCAATGCCCTCCTCTTATTCCCCCAATATTTGATGCCTGATACACCCCTGAGATTCACTTGCTCAGGTAGGTAGTGTTGTCTTTTCCCTTTGGGGGATGGCTGAGCTACCTGCTGAGTGCCTGCACGCACCCTGTCCCCAGCTCGAGCTGCAAATGCCCGGGGACTTCACAGCGTGCCTGCTACCCAGGGCTCCCCAGAGCTCTGCCTTTTCAGCTTCTGGTTCTGTTACCACTAGCTCCACTCAGGGTGCATTCATCCCCGGGGGGGGGGGGGCGGTTAGCGGCTTCTTCCTATCTCACAGTGAAAGTTGCTGCATCTCACTGGGATGGAGGTGGAGCCTGGACTGGGTTTTCATCCCACCAAGGCATTGGAAAGCCCCTAGAATGCGGTGCTCAGTCCATAGAGGTCCATGTAATAGAAACTGCATGGGTACCTGAGCTCCCTCTACCCTAAGGCCCTCCCCCACAGTCCCTCCCTCCAATTCTGATCTTTTGTCTGTACAGCATAGGACAGCTTTTCCCACTGTGACATGCCTCTCTCAAGGGCCTTTTGTCCTTCGCTGCATGGGAGCATCTTTCTAGTCTTCTCATCCCATCAAATGGGTATAGAAATGTGACTCAATCTGGAAAGGGTTGAAGTCGTACTACCCAGCCCAAGTTCCTCGGCCTCCTTGCAAGTCTGTCGAATCCAGTAGAAATTTGGAGACAGGCGCTGCCACTGGATTCAAAGGCCGGTTGCCCTAGACCTCAGCTGCAGCTTCCTGAGCTTTCATCTGCAGGCTTAGGTTTCTGGCACGCTGGGGAAACTGACTGCGGCCAGGACACATAAGGCCATGAGTAGTTGGCTGGATCACAGTATGCGGAGAGTTCCTGTGGGCCAGAGAGAGAGACGCTGGCCTCGTGTCTTTGCTGGCTCCGAAAGAGACGGCGGCGGTAAACACTTCATCAGCTGTAGTTCTAAGTGAAAATCCTAGCATTGGCCATTGAGTCGGTATTCCTCCTGGCTTGAGAGTGCCCTGTGTGTGCCCGCTTGTTTCTGAGGCTCAAGGAAGATTTCTACCAAGCGCCCCTCCCCGTCATCAGGCTGGAGAGACATGCTGCTCCTCTCTCTCTCTCTCTCTCTCTCTCTCTCTCTCTGTGTGTGTGTGTGTGTGTGTGTGAGAGAGAGAGAGAGAGAGAGAGAGAGAGAGAGGGAGAGAGAGAGCGAGAGCGCCAGAGCCTGAGAGAGAGCCGTCATTGTAAAGAGCTGACAAGCATGCATTTCCTCCTTCATTCCCCAGAGATCTAGTTTCTGGATAGGCCCAGTCTCCTACCCTTGGATACTGATGCAGGCAGACTCCCTCACAGGCACAGTGAAAAAAGGAAGAGGTTTTTTTTTCCTACCCAAACAAAGGAAAAGAGTTTTCTCTTAACCCCCAATACTACTGACTACTAATATGCCAGGGGCTTCACAGCAAACAGGTCTCCAGGTCTCTGTGCACACTAGCGGATATCCTACGATTCAGTTGAGCCCTGACACTGTCACGTGTCACGTGTATTTAGCACCCACAGGGCTGAAACCTCTTTAAACACAGAAAGGGCTCATGATGGCATATAGACAACCATACTGGGAAGCGGGCCTCCTTCACACTACGGAGTAGCTAGTCTGGGCAGGCTCAACACCTGCAATTCCGGCGTCCAGGAACCCCAAAGCAGGATCGCAACAAGTTTGGGGCCAACCAGGGATCCCTATCCAGAACCCGTCTCCAAAAAAATATAAACAAACCAACCAGTCAACAAGCAAATTAAGGACGATGCTGCTGGGAGCAGATTGGACAGCAGCCACATATACACACTCGGTGTACGCATGTGCGTACAGTATGGGGATGTCTTCAGACCAAGGTCCAGACGCAATTTGGAATGAAGGTGATTAATTTGAAGCCTCAGAGGTTGGTGGAAGAGCATCCTGTGTTTTGTGTGAAGGAAGTAAAGAAGCTGGGCAGGAAGGGGCGGGACTAAGAGAGTTCAGGAAGGACAGCACCAGGCCACAAGGCTTCCTAAGCCCCAGAGCATGCTGGGGCCTTGGCGTGTTCTGTCTGTTCTCCTTTCTGCCCTCTGTTCCTTGATCTTCTGATGTGTATGCATGGGCGAGGCCACCTGCATGGGCTCGGGAGGTAATCCGTGAGTGGATCTATTGGCTGGGCTCGTTGAGAGATGGCTGTGTGCCCTGGTAGAGGAAGAGGCCGTGGGCTGGAGTTATTGAAACGCCATGAGAGCAAAGTGCTATCAGGGTTGGCCACCATACAGTCCATTATCAGGGGAGCATAGAGGTGAAAAGGGAAAACCCTGGGACACCCAGCTCCAACTATTCCTGAAGCTAATATTATCCTTGGAGTTTTCAATTCCATGAGGTAATCAAGTTCCTACTTCGTGTAAGCCAGCGCGAATTGTGTTTCTGACATTCGCTATGGGAACCGTCCTGACTAGCAAGGAGCCAGAGGGAAAGCAAGATGAAAGTTCTCTCAGGTCTCTTTGATCTCATAAAAAAGGGCACAGAAGACTTCCTCTCCCAAAATGCAGCACGCCTGTCCCCCAAGAAATGTGGGCCACCTCAGAAAGCAATAAGCCAGTGCTGTTGCCGGGCTCGGTGGGACTGACCCACAGGCCTGTAAGTCTGAGGCCAGCCAGAGAACTTAGAGGCCTTGCCCTCAGATAAAATTGGAATTTAAAAGGTAGGGGGCAGGGGCCATAGCTCAGTGGAGGAGGCTTACCCAGCACAAAAAGCCCTGGCTTTAACCCTCAGCACCACAGAAGAAAAGACGTGAAAAGAAAAGCAAGAAAATAATTTTTCTGCAAGAACCATTTACACCCTACCCTCATCCCGCGCCTCATTACAACTTCCACAGACCTCCAGGGCGGATCATAAGAGTTTTACTTAAGATCTTCTGGTCTTCCTCACACATCAGCATCTGCTCCTGCTATTCTGACCATCATGGACTTTTCCTTGTGCTTCCCTGGGATCTTTTCAGTGCTTTTCCCATTACCTAATATCCTTTCCGCTCCCCCACCCCCACCCCAGCCTGGGGGCTCAGCGCGCACTCCTGTTCTTACCGAGCTTTTGTGGACACCTTCTTCCCACCCTGCCCTCCGGACCCCTCGAGCATCTCGGTTGCTTTACAATCGTGGATTGGATGAGGGTGTGTGAAGCTGAGGAGTGGGAGGAGCCGGGCCAGCTGTAACGCTATGGCTATGCAGAACTTGGTTCTGCCATCAGTGGCCTCCCCATCACTCGCAAGCTTCCCAGGAACGAGAGGCCCCCAGGTCACTGAGTGGCAATCCCTAGGCGTGGCTGCACACACTGAACTTCAACTTGCTGACCACAGAGACACCTGTCTTGCTCCTCTTGTCCCACTGGAGGCGTCTGAGCTGCTGTCGTGCCAACTCTGTGGTCCCCCGCCCTTCTCCTGATAGCATCATTTCTATCATCAGGGTTACCACACATGTGACAAAGGAGGTTAGTCAGAGCAGCCTCCCAAGGTGGTGACGAGAGAGGGGTCCTCTGAGAGTTCTGAGGCAGGCATGCACCCATGAGGAGCCCTTCCAGTTGGGGCAGAACCAGAGGCTCCTGCTGGCCCCTGTTGGGTTGGGCAGGCAGGCTGGAAGGTCATGAGGCAGCCCTAACAGGCCTGGCAGCAGTTCAGAGAGCCAGCCTCCCTCCAGGCTACTGTTCTCAGACTCTCACAAACCCAGGAAGGGCCGAGACGCGGAATGTTTGCACAGCAGATAGGCCTCTCCACGCCTCCCTCTGTCGGGCCACAGTGGGTGCCAAAGGGCACGCCTGCCTTGGGCCCAAGCCCGACCCAGAGTACTCCTTTGATCTGAGAGGTTTGTCTTCCCTGCGCTATTTATTTGTAGTAACTGCCGCGGTTTTCTACCACGCCAAATACATGGAGAGGAAGCTGGCCGGTGGAGCATTCAACAGAAGCCATTGCTTCCCTCAGAGCCTGGCATTATTGTGCTACCTGCATCCCATCTCGCAGGCCTGACCTACGGCCCTGGGCTATGCAACAGACACCCACGTTCTCGGGAAGAAAATGACTTTTGGCAAGGCAGGACTGGAAACGGCAAGGCTCTGGCCTCAGTCTTATCTTCCTGGGGAAATGTGTACTTTAGTATTTTAACACTTGCTTAAGACCACGAGGTTGTGTCTGGGAAACGCAAGACATAGATGCCTGCCTGCAGAAGCTCCCTCTCTGTCCCCTGCTCCGGGATCTCCTGCTCCTGGCTACCAGGAGGGACCCCAGGCCTCCAAACAACCGCTTCCTTCATCAATACAACATTCCACTGTGAAAAACGCTCAAATATACAGTCAAGCACTTCACAGTGAACCCTTACTGACCACAACTTGCCACTACCAGCAACACCATGCTGTATTTGGCCTCCCATGTAACTAACTGTCCACATTTCTATTCAAAAACCAACCTTAATTTTTGGATGCACTTCCAGGCAGAGTGAAGAAATCGTTGCGTTTCTAACGTGTTTGACACACACCGTGTACTAGACTTCAAACTTGCCCACGTGAATGAGACACACAGAGCTGACAGATGTGTGCTGAGTATGGACAAATCCATTGTGCCCATGTAACCGAAGGCCTAGGCAGGCACAGAACAAGGCTGTTGCTCTGCTGAGCTCCTTCAAGTCCTTGCTCAGTCTCGTTTATCCACGGAAGGCAGCTGCTTCTCCAGTTGAACGTATCAAAGAACACAAGCTTTGTCTCTTCCAGAACTTCGCAGCAAAGAATAGTACAGGGCGTGACCCTTTGTGTAAGGCTGCTTGCGCTCAGTGCGCCTTAGAGCTGCATCTCTGTTGCTGCGCATGTCATGAGGAGCTCGCGGTAAGTCTTAGCCAGTTGTGAACACATATGCATGCCACATCGTGGCTTTGGCTGTGCTGTTCTAGGCAGTCCCCACAAAGCAATACTGGGGATTAAAGAAGAGGGTAGCTTTGCTCTGAAAACCCCAACAGACGATCCAGATGCTGTGAAAGCAGGCATCCTTGGTTCAGATCCACTGTACAACTTACTCACTGAGCAAGACTGGGCAGGCCCCGGAGCTGGAGCTCCCCATATCTGTGGGAGATACAGATCAAGTCTCCTGGTGGATGCCAGAGACCACAGACAGCTCCAAAGTCTGTGTACACATTTGATGTGGGTTTCCCCTCTCTATGCTGTGATTACCATGAATGAATAAAGAAACCGCTTTGGACCTATAGCAGGGCAGAACTAAGCTAGGTGGGGGAAAACTGAACTGAATGTTGGGAGAAAGGAGGTAGAGTCAAGGAGAAGCCACGGAACTGCCACTGGAGACAGACGTGCTGAAACTTTGCTGGTAGGCCACAACCTCATGGTGATGCACAGATTAATGGAGATGGGTTAAATTAAGATGTAAGAGTTAGCCAATAAGAAGCTAGCACTAATGAGCCAAGCAGTGATTTAAATAATACAGTTTCTGTGTGATTATTTCCGGGCTGAGCAGCCGGGAACCAACAAGCGGCCCTCCTCACTATACACATTACACTAAAGGGAGTTTGGGGGCCATTAGAAATACATGAAGGGTCATTTGGGCATAGGCACTCTAATTTCATGACAAGAGACCGATATGGCTGCCAAGAGGCTAACAGGTGTGTAGCATACACAATGCGGATACATTGAATTAAGAAACGTTCTTGGCAACAAAGAATGGGATGTCCTAAGATATCATCACATGAATCCTGGCAGTGCTATTCAATTTTAAACATATGAATTACGTATTTCCTAAATTTTCTACCTTATGGCTGAGTTGACTGCGGGAATCTGAAGCCCACAGAAAACAAAACCACATGCGTTAGAAGCTTGGAGGCGGGTCAGGCTGGCTTCTGTGCCTTCTCTGTTTTCCAGCTTCCTCAAGTTGAGAGGCGCTGGTAGCTGCAGAACCACCCTCAAAGGACTGAGAAACATCCAGGCGAGCACGTGGCAAAGGTTCAATAGACTGGGGAGGAGGACCTTTGCCTGCTAACAGGGGCTCGTCCCCAGCGTGTGCCACACAGCAGCTCTGTGAGCCTGGGAAATTTCCACGGGCTCCTTTTAAACAGGAGCATTCATGCTGTTTTATGATATTATCTTGTGGGTTTATTTTTCCTCTCCCGTTCCCTACTCTCCCCACCACCTCCCTTCATGCTTTCGGGATGGGGCTCCACTCTAACAGGTAAGGCTACAATAAACAGGCTTAGTATCTTCTACCTAAGGGAGCGCTGGCGAGAACTTCAGATAACACTTAGGTACGGTGGTCCACGCCTAGACTCTCAGTATTTAGGAGGCTGAGGTAGGAGGATTGCAAGTTCTGGATCATCCCAGACTGCATAGCGAGATCCGGTTCCAAAAAAATAAGAGGGAGAGAAGGGTCAGCTTAGGAAAGTACCTGTATATAAGTGCACTGCCTAAGATCTTCCAGAGGCTTCTGGAAAAAAGTTAATCCTCATTGAGAGAGAGACAGAGAGAGAGAGTGAGAGACAAAGACAGAGACAGAGAGAGATCCTGGCAGAGATGATTTAGGGCTATCCCCACTGGTTTACCTATAGCCTGCAGAGGCCCAGAGAATGGGTGAACTCAGACTCACCTGACTCTAGCCTTTTCCTAATTCTGTTTGCCACAGGCAATTCCATCTCTGAACTGTTGTTGCCAGAATTTCAATGCAAATCAGACCCTAAAAATCACCAAGAACATTTCAAATCCCCTCCTTCAATTTTTTTGACATATGCGTTTAATCAGCAGTCACCTAGCCACGCCTAAAGTACTCCTCCTGCCTGTCTGCGGCATTGTGCCAGCTCCTCAGGTTTTCCTTGTTGCAACTGGGATGCTAGACCTGCTCAATCCTGTGCTGCCAACACTCCACCAGGTGGGAGTGCATCACAATATAACTCCGTGGCCTGAAGGTGTAACTCAGGTGGCAGACGGCTTGCCTAACACACGCGAAGCCCTGCACGCAAGCTCTAGCACCAGATAAACCGGAGCGGTGACATGTGCCTGTGATCCCAGCGTGTGGGAGGTGGAGCCAGGAGGTTCAGAAATTCAAGGCCTTCCTTGGCTGTGTAACAAGTTTGAGACCAGCTTGGACTCCATAAGATTCTGCCTCAAAATAAGACAAAAAGGAAACGTTGCTTTGTACCATGTAAATATATTGCCACTTAATATAAAGCAAACAAACAACTTAAAAGTGGGGGTGGGGGTGGTACAGACTCTTTGGTTTGTTCAGGGGTCTCCCGCAGAGAAAATTCAAAGTGAAAAGAGAGGAGATCTCAATTCCAGCCAACACATGTTTTGCATATTAGATTGAACAACAGTCGATGTTCGACTGTTAGAAGAATGTGGGGCCCATAAAATTCAACCTGTTCATCACGTAGCCCCTGACTGCACACAGACACCATTGTGTGTAAGCCAGGGAGGTGATGTGGGGACACAAGGTTCGAGGAACAGAGCTGCCTTCAGAGTGGTTGCTGGTCCTCACTATCTAATCTCCCTGCTTGCATCTCTTTCCCGGGCCGCACCACCTTTTGCTCTGAGATCTCTGTCTTTGAAACAGAGCCAGGCTCTTTCTCAGGGCTTCCCGGGCACCACAAGCTATGCCCTGAGCAAAATCTACACTCTGTTCGGAGCAGCAGTGACAGGTGTTTGTAGGATGGGCCTCCTGCAGTCAGCTTTACCCTGGGGACTCTTTCACTCCCTACACTAAGATTACTGGAACAGAACTTTTACTGACTGAACGCGAGTGGTCATTTCTTTCCTGACCCCAATCCTTCCTATGACCCGCTTTTGATTCCAGGATAAGACCCATCTTCTAATAACTCTAACCTCTGTGCTGGCTGGGGACTGCTGACATTGATTCTGGTGCTGGCCACCGGAGGAGCCCAGCCTCCTCCACCATTAAGGACGTGGAGGTTTCTGTGTGTTGTCCTCGTTGCCTTTCATGTCCAACGTGTTGTCAAAGCAGAGGAAGTGATTCTCCTGATTCACTCCCTATCCCAGGGCAGAACCCCAGGGTCACCTGTGTGACCCGGGAGGATTCACGATGAGGAGGCAGAGGGTGTGGACCACAGGGTGATGCCCACAGATACTCAGTCACCTGGAAGAGTGTGCTGCAATCCACACCAGAACAAAAACAGGGGATCTCACCTGGGGAGTGATGAAGATAGTCAGGAGCCACTGACCCATCTCATCACCTCTTTTCCCTCTCTTGCTCCTAGTCCTGCTGTGTGTGTGTGGGGGAGGGGGGGAGCTGGTGGTAGATTCAAGGCTTCCTGTCACTTCCCCTTTCTAGGCCCCACACCTTGCAGGGATTTCACCCCTTGGGTAGCCCCAGCTGATTGGCTGGCCCCAGGAGATTACTGCTTGTGGATGCTGCCTTACACTCTCCAAACATACCATCGAGCCTGATTAGGAACCACCATCCCCACCAAGCTCCTGCCATAAACACCGAGCATTGCCTAGCCCTCCTCCCTCTGACAGGACTGGTTCACATAGGCCTGGCCCTTGTTGGACAATCCCAGCATCCCAGCCACCAATCTTGCCAACTGAATCTCTCCAGTACACAACCCAACTCTTGCTCAAAAGCCCTGGTGCTGACCCTTCCCAGATACTATGGCTCAGAAAAGGGTGGCCTTCATCTGGCTGCCACACCTGAGCAATCATTTCTCAGCATGAGGTAAGCAGAATCGGACTCCCTTGAGGATTTCTGCATCTTCCCTGACTCACTCAGCTTCCCTTGCCTGGTAGCTCTTGACATGTAGGAGGGTCATCTGTCTATGTGTTACTTTCATTGGTTAATATTTATCTTTCTTCCTTGAATATCTATCTATCTATCTATCTATCTATCTATCTATCTATCTATCTATCTACCTACCTACCTATCCATCTATCTGGTTTTTGTTTTGTTTTGTTTTTGAGACAGGGTTTCTCTGTACAACCCTGTTGTCCTGGAACTTGCTTTGTACAGCAGGCTGGACTCAGACTCAGAGATCTGACTGCCTCCGCCTCTGCCTCTGGAGTGCTGGGATTAAAGGTGTATGCCACCCCCACCCCTGACTCTTTTGCCTTATTTTAACTGCGCTGCATTTTTGTGAGTTCACGGATAACACCAAGAGACAACTCACACCCTGGCTCCCATTCTTTCTCCAAACTGTCTCCACTGCACGCTGCTTTTAGCTGCGCACAACTTTCACACGAAGAGAAACCCATGTGTCCCTGGTTTCTTTGTCCTTCACATCAGCTCCTGTTACCCAGCTGGAGCTGGAGAATTATTGGCCTAAGAGCTCTGTGATCACACTAGCAGGGCAGGTGACTGCCCTTGTCATAGGCAGGGTTGAGGTTAAGGTAGGGATCAGGTCAAGTGAGGGTTTGTGGCGGGAACAGAGGACAGGGCCCTTGCTGAGAGAAGGACAAACAGCAATGAGCTTCTAGGAGTACCTCCTTACGTGAGAACCAGCTGTGCACAGATGTTTTTTAGGCAAGAGATGGTGGGGGCAGGGAGGGAGTCAGGAGGGAGGTGTGAGTTTTAGACGTAACTTGAGGAGTCCTAGTTCAAGGCCAGCCTGATCTAAATAACAAGCTCCTGATTAGTCAGAGCTGTACAGTGAGACCACATCTCAAACACACACAGAAACAAGAAGAGAAGTCCCCGAAGCCATCTGAATGTCTCACAGATCAAGGGAAAAACCCACATTCAAGACTGAAGTCTGAGGTCACAGAAACAACAGGTCTTGGTCTCATCTTGGGGGCTGCACCCTGATCTTACTTTTGGGGTTACAGCACCAAAGTCAACTGTTTAGGGGTACAGTTTCCCACACCCCTCCTTCTCCCCAGAGTCTCTTCCTATCTAAGGGCAAGCCCACACCTTTAGGCCAGCAATGCTATCAGAGTGTTTGAAGTTGCTGTCTGGCACTTGTGGGGCTGGCTGTCCACCTGCCACATCTGGCTGCCAGCCAGCCGCACCACCTGCTCAGTGAGGGCCACCTTTCCTGCCATCCGCAGCTGCCGACAGCTCTGCCCTGATGGGCGACAGGCTGCTAGGGTGCGCTGGGTTCACCCTCCCCAGACCGATCCTCACTGAAAATAAAAAACAAAACCCTAAAATAGAGATCTGGGTCCATCTCCACCTCCCAGAGAAAAATCAACCCTGTGAAGGGTCTGAAGCAGGAGAGGGGGCTCCAAACATAAACCCATGAATAATCCACTCCCAAGACCTGACCTGCACCTTCAGCTCCGTGAGGCGGGCCACAACCACCCACCATTCAGGCAGGGTTCAAATCCAGGCTTGTTCCATCTGCGACCAGCAGACATGGAAAACAGTGTGGTGACCTCAGAAACTGGTCAGACTTTTGCTCACTCAGTTACCCGCAGGACTCTGAATGTCCGTTCTTTCATATAAATCCAAGAGAAATCAAACTCTTGGCCCTTGGGGGTAAAAATCTACGTGTAAAGTTTTATATACAATATCATTGTTCCTAACAGCCAGGAACGGAAGCACCACAAATGTCAATGACCCATGCGTTGATAAATAGGTATGGTCTCTCCACACAACAGAATGTTGGCCAGCCAGACCAAAGGACGAAGTACAGACATACCCTGCAACATGGATGAGCCCTGAAAACATTCTCAACCAAAGAGACCAGAAAGACCTAGTCTTGTCCGATTCTGATACACCCACCAGAAATGTCCACAGTTGACACATTTCCAGGCATGGAAGTCAGCTGAGTGGCTGTCAAGAACGGGAACCAGGGCGAATGGAGAGTGAAAACAGCCAATGGCTGCTAAGTGTTGGGGGGTGCCCAGAAAAAGGACCTAAAAGTGGATTATGATGGTGCCAGTTGAAAGACCCTCTACAAAAACTACTTAATCTCACGCTTTAAAAAAAGGCATTAGAGATGCAAAATTACGTTTCAGTAAAGCTGTCAGGAAAGAAAAAATCTAGGCCCCTTCTTGGTCTCCCTTCGACAAGGGGCTGGGCCTCTGTTAGCCTGTGTTCTTGTCTGTTACGTGGGGATGAGGACACCATGAGGACCGGACTGGTGTTGTGTAGCATGTGAGGACCACTGGAGAGCATCCTAGCTACCACCATCAAAGAATCCAGGCTCTGTCGACGTAGTCCCCATGCGGTGACATACCCTCTAGGCAGCAGGGCCTGGTGAGTGACTTTGCTTGGTCCAAATGAGAGAAAGATGCTGAGGATGCTGGATGTCCAACAGCCAGGAAGGAAGTAGCTGAGTCAGGACTAAGTTTCACTTGGTCTCATTCCAAAGCCTGATCCCCATACGCCCCACTCTCTCTCTCCCTGCTCTTTCCC
This sequence comes from Myodes glareolus, assembly GCF_982192425.1. Taxonomy (NCBI): domain Eukaryota; kingdom Metazoa; phylum Chordata; class Mammalia; order Rodentia; family Cricetidae; genus Myodes; species Myodes glareolus. The sequence goes on along the minus strand of NC_142049.1, from coordinate 13,065,585 downwards.
CCAGCCCTCATTTGGGAAGCATTAATGGGATACCTACTAAATGCCAGCCCTAGATTTGGCTGTAGGGAGTCAGTAGCTAACAAAGCAGCCATATTTGTTTGCTTGTTTGTTTTGTTTTCTTGGGCTTTACAATCTACTGGGGGTGGATAACGTCAATCATCCATCAATCGCCAATTATCACTTGAATAATTACAAGTGACATTGTGAGTTATTGTCACAAGGAGAATGCCACAGAGAGGAGAGTAAGACAAGCAGATTTCTGCTGGCGAGGAACCGGGTACAGAAGCCTGTGTTGGGCTACCCGCAGGACTAGGGAAGGAGGGACAAAACGCCCAGGTCAGCTGTGTGTCTGGCATGGACATGAAGATGTATGTCACACTCTGAAACCCTGGGGAGTTCATGCTGGTGAGAAGCATCCAGCTCCACGGCAGAACATCTCTGGGCCTGATGCTGCAAAGGGATTAGGAAAGGCCCGTGTTCTGGTGAGCTTTCCCTGGCTTTTCCTTCCCTCTCCCACCTGGTCTGGCCTAAAGAAAATTAAGCATCTTATATGGGAACTTTGGGAACTTGGATCCATGTGGGTGGGTAAAGGAAGCCCTGCCCCCTGAATCAGGTGGGCGTAACAGGGTGTGCCCACCCAGGACAGGGTCAGACCGAGGTGCAGGGGGGGTGGGTAGAAGGGTGGACCAGGGAACTCTCCCATCTCTGGAGAGAGGATGTCGGAGAGCAGGTCTGCGTACGTCACAAATTATCAGGTGTATCTTTGCACAAGACTCCGAGGCTCAGTTTTCTCCTATTTCCTCTGGCTTCGCATAGCCCCGCCTGGGAATGCTGCCTTTTCCACCTCAGCCCTGGGCCCTCTGCCTCGCAGTCACGGCCAAAGTCAACATAGAATGTTCAAGTCTGGAGCGTATGGTGTCCCAGACTCCGCTAAGCTAAAAATCAGTCCAGGAAAAGTTTTCAGAAGGATCCTTGTCCTCCCTAGACAAAAACCACGGTGGGAGGGTACTGATGATCAGAGAACCAGAACCTGGAGGGAGGTGACTGTCAGCACCTTGGGTACTGATGGGTCTCTGTGCCATGATCTCATGCCACCTTTATACCAGTTTAAAGTCGCTTCCCGAGCTCCACATTCACGCTTCAGACCAGCTGATTGAGAAGAATTCTCTAATGCTGAGAACTGAAACCTGCCTGGTGCTGTGTGTGTGCTCATCTAACCAGAGGCTGCCCTCGTCTGGGTTCCGCGTGCCTGCCTTGCTGGATTCTAGGAAGGGAGAGAGAAGTCCTAGCATCTCTGAACATCTCTGATGCCTGAGAGCCGCCTCATCATTCCGCTGCGACCTCCGTCACTCTGTGGTGGCAGGCCTTAAAGTAGAGTAGGGACACAGGAAAGAAGGGTAGTCTTGTACAGCAGCTGGTCAGGTTCAACCGGCTTTAGAAAGCTTCAGCTGAGCCGAGTAGAAATTCCTCTCTAGGCTGCCACAGCCTGTGAGTCACCCTGGGGGTGGCTTTCAGTAGCATTCTCATACCATGGAGGCCGTGGTCATCCAAAAAGCCCAGAGAGGAAGGAACAGGCAGAGTTGTAACCTGCCTAAACATAGGAAGGGAGCCTGCAGCTGTTCCCACCCCCTCCATCCTGGCATCCTGTGTATTTTAATGGCTTTTTTTTTTTTTTTTTATTTTCTGGCTTGGGCTTCTTCCTCCCAGATGCACTAAGGATCCTAGGGCATGCACTGCCAGAGGACACCGGCTGGTGGGCGGAGGAGTCCAGCATAGAAGCTCAGGGCAACTTCAATTTATCTTGCAAAGGGGAAGGGGGAGTCAGAGGAACAGCAGTCCATGCCCACTGACCAGCTGCTCTCGAGGCTGGAGTGGGTGAGATGAGGACCCATTAGCGTGGGTGTAGGGCAAAGGTCTTGGTGGCATGCCTGCTGGAGATACATGCCTGGCCAACTTCCCAAAAGTTGCCTTCCATCCTCACTTGGTTGTGTTTCATATTTGATGGAGGCCGAGGCAATTCCTGTTCCGCCCTGCCTTAGTTTTGCCATCCGTAAGGTTCTCTCTCTCTCTCTCTCCCTCTCTCTCTCTCTCTCTCTCTCTCTCTCTCTCTCTCTCTCTCTCTCTCTCTCTGCCAAGCACCAAGCCAATGCAATGAGAATACTAGGAAGCCCTTCAAATAGCTGAGCCCTAGCTCTTGTCAGACTGTGGAACAGGCCTTCCTCCTGAGGCCAGGCTGGACTGCTATCTAGGCACCGAGAGGGACCCCGGGGGAGAACACTTCCCAGCTCTCAAAACACATACCTGCTGGAGGCTACCACCCACATTCCGTGTCCTCAGCTGCCACAGGCAGAGGCATCGGGAATAGGAGTGAGAGAGACTTCTTGTGGGCAGACACCTGACTTGTGAATAGAAAGCATATAAGCAGATCTAGCCTCGCATGGCAGCACAGTGCATATGGTCTGGATATAGGCAAGGCTAGAGGGACGAGAAAGTCAGCCTAGCTCTGCTTACTGCTTTCAGGCCCTGAGACCAATTCGCTCCCTCATTTTCCACGTTCTGACCATCAGTATAGTCCCTAACACAGAGGGAGAAGCACAGTAGTTTCCCTGGCAGGTCACGGAGTTGCCTGAGACACACATGGCAGCGTTGTTCTGACTAGACTTGTCCCAGTTACCGGGGAGTTCCTCCTGCGTGTCTCACAGCCCTAAGGCCATCTTGTCCCATCCAGGGCATCCCCACCCGCTAGCCAAACTCTCTCTCTTTCCACAGTTTTCAATGTCAGAGGGTGGTCTGAGCACTGACCTGTGATCCTTCCTGGCTCTTTCCCCTCACCCACATCCCTGCTACCTCCTGGATCACAACATCCTCCACACTCTCCCCCACAGGTCTCTGGAATTCATCTCCCTGTTTCCTGTTTCCCTGATCAGATCTTCTCTCAAGTCTCACGCCAGTATCTCCAGGATGGCAACCTTGTCCACACCCAGCCACAGCCATGCCTTCCCTTTGTCCTCAACCTCCCCAACCATTACCTGCCTATCTGCCTCTCACCGCCTGGCAGTGCAAGGCTTTTGTGGAGAGTTCCTGACTGGTGTATCAGTGGACGGGAGGGGCAAGGTCAACCGTGGGAGGAAAGAGTGAAAGGCAGCAGGGAGGAGAAACTGCTTGTAGCCCAGCTGATGCCTGTTAACTACTAAGCAGGCCTGTTTAAGAGGCTTCGTAAGACCAGGACGGTAGCACGCTCACCTTACGAGTGTGGGGATCCGAGTTCAATCCCTAACACTCTACATTAAAAAAAAAATCCAGGTGTGGATCCAGTTGAGAGCTCAGCACAGAGGAGACAGTCAGATGGGTGCCTGGGACTCACTAGCCAGCCCGTCTAACCTACTTGGTGAGTTCAAGGCCGATTAGAGAGACATTGTCTGTACAAACAAGGCGGATGACACCTAAGAAATGACAGCTAAGGTTGTTGTTTGACCTACATACTCACATACATCCATAAACACACACACACACACACACACACACACACACACACACACACACAACTACGTAAAGGATAACCCAGCACAGATGGCAGCCAAATGAGTCTCCATGTGGGTTGTTGAACATCTGATATTGTGTCTTCAGGAAGAGGTTCAGCTTAAGATTCCCAGAACACTGGGTGGTGGTGGTGCACGCTTTTAATCCCAGCACTCGGGAGGCAGAGGCAGGCAGATCTCTGTGAGTTCGGGGCCAGCCTGGTCTACAAGGGCTAGTTCCAGGACAGGCTCCAAAGCTACAGATAAACCCAGTCTCAAAACAAACAAACAAAAAGATCCCAAGACCACTTGCAACATCAGTGTACTGGATAGTTTTATGTCCACTTGACGCAAGCTAAAGTTATCCAAGAGAGGGGAATCTCAGTTAATCTCAATTAAGAAAATGCCTCCACAAGATCAGGTTGTAGGTAAGCCAGCAGAGCATTTTTCTGAACTGGTGATTGATAGGGAGGACCCAGCCTACTGTGGTCGGTGCCATCCCTGGTCAGGGGGTCCTGGGTTCTATAGGAAATCAGACTGAGCAAGCCTTGGAGAGCAAGTCAGTAACACTGCTCCACCACCTCTGCATCAGTTCCTGCCTTTAGGTTCCTGCCCTGCTTGAGGTCCTGTCCTGACTGCCTTTGACAATGAACAGTGCTGTGGAAATAGAAGCCAAATGGACCCTGTCCTTCCCAAGTTACTTTGGTCACAGTGTGCCATCACAGCAACAGTAACCTTAGCTAAGACAGCCAATACAGCCCAGAATCTGGTCCAGGCGCTGTGCTAGGCACTTGCCACTTATCTCCATACCTGATTATCACCAGGAAGGAATTGATGCCCTGTTTTACAGATGAGAGGCCAAGAAGTTTGGAAATTGTCTCAAGGTATATGTGGCCAGTTAGGAAGAGCTGTTGACCGAATCTGACTCTGTCTGATCACAAACCTTATGCCTTCCCCCCTCCCCATCAGATGCTGCCATTGATCCCTACTGATAGGGCCAACTGCACTGATTGGCCAGCCTGTCTTGGTCAACACCTCTTAGGGGGTTGGGCAATGGTGTCTCTCAAGGACCTGTGAGAGAGGAAACTGTGAGCAGAGGAGGGGATAAAAGAGGGAGGAGGACCTCCTCTAGGCAGTGCTTGTGAGTCAATCCAACAGTGATATAGACCAAGACTAGAAATGAAGGAGAGGAGGAGGCAGGGAGAGAGAGAGAAAGAACATATCGCCAGTGCCTCCCTCTGTCCTTATGCCAAGGTGACAGCCAGAACCAAGACACATGAAGTGACCTTCTCCCTTTGTAGACAGTGGGAGGACACTCCGCTGTATCTTCGGACTTTGGGATCTCCCTCAATCATTCTTCTGCTGCCCTCTGTTTCCCGTAATTGGCATGGAGACTGTGTTGAGGTAGGACCCCTGGCATCTACAAGCCGAAAGCAGTAGGTCGCTCACTCACGGCCCAGGGACAGAGTCTGGCCGGCAGATGTGCTTGGTTCGGCCTACACGGTATTTGGGAGAATGTGTGACAACTGAGAAATTTCACACACATTGCTGGATTTCTAGCTGGGCTGGAAAATCGGCCGCTCCAGCAGCCGTCAGCTGGAATGGGCCACAGCGGCTGCTTCAATCAGGCACAGTTCCTCCTCTAGGAGGTGCCGAGGGGAGGCCATCCCTGGCCAAGGCCCCAGGTGCTGGGAGAGAGGCTGTGCCTTCCTCGGCCTGTAGCTAGTGAGGACAGAGAGTGGCTTTGTCCGCTAATGAAGCTAAGGCATGGTGGCCCCAGAGTGGGGAGCCAGGCAGCTTCTAAGCTGCCTATGCCTTGACCGTTGGTCTCGGGACCTCCAGGAAGACTTCTGAGATTTTTCAACACAACACCAAATACATCTGGCTTTCTGACCTGGACCCCCTAGGGCTTCTTCCTCAGGCCACAGTGTTCCCCACCCCCATGTGCCCCAGGCTGGTCTGCTCAGGCCACCTGGGCAAACACTTGGGCACTGCAGGCCCAGGCTGGGTGCCCACACTTCAGGCTGGTGGCACCCTACAATTTGAGCAGTGTGTCCCAAGCCGCTCCCTGGAGCTTGGGCCTGTTTACTTCCTCAGAGGCATGATGGCAAGGAAGCCATTTCAGAACCAGCAGGCAAACTTTTCTTTCCGACTTCAAGAAGTTTCCAGAGAATCCAAGCACATATTTCATAACGGCAGCCTTGCCATGGCTCTAGCGGCTGAGCCAAGAAGAAGGGTAGCACTGACAAGCCAGCAAGGGCCCAGAGAGGTGGGAGGGTACCCACAGGCTACCGTGGCCTGCAGGACTGGGCTAGGCAGCTGTGGAGAGCCCAGCCCTCCCCTCACAGAGCAGGACACAGCAGACAGGAACCTCTGCTTGTACTGACCTGGAGTTCCCATCCCTCCAGCACACTTCTAACTCCCAGGAACCCTTACAGACCCTTGCAAACACTGACCTCTTCGCCTTCCCACAATCCCCTGATGTCCACCTGCCACTAGAATTGGGAGCTTGGGGGTTTTCTTTCCCTTTCATGTGTGGGGGACCCCAAACATGAGTCAGTTCCCCACCCCTACAGTTCTCTTTTCACAGCTGTACAGGGTCCACAACGGCCACAGAGAAGACATGAGATGAAGGCAAAGGGAGAGGGGAGTGTGGTAAACCCAGGTCAAGCTTCAGAAACACCTGACAGAAAGCCAGAAGGAATAAGCACTTGAATGGGAGAGCCACCACACCCCCCCCTTGGTGCCTGATGCTGCCCTGGTAACCAGGGAAGTAGGCAGATGACAGTTTCCAGCACAGAGCTACCGGGTTGCTTTCCCCTTCCGGTTTAAGGCAGTTCTAGGCCAGTCACCTGGCCCAGCCCCGAGCCTAAAGCCCACAGAGATGCCGCAGGTAATGGTGAATCAAACACCAGCATTTTCTGCACAGGATTGCTGAATGCTGACCCTGCAGGTGGGGCAGGGGACACTGAGAAGTCTGGCCCACGAAGTAGCAGCTGAAGGCGCTGGTACTCTTGCAGGAGCAGAGGAGGGTGGGAGGCTATCGTGAAGCTTGGAGAGTCCTTGACTACATGTGACTTTCTTTCTCAGGTGGCCATAGAGACCAAGCAGAAGTACCCTGTGGATCTGAGGTGCTATGTGAGCACTGTGAAACGGGCTCTTGGGATCGCCTTGACCATCAAAGATGTGCTCAGGGCCTCTCTCCATAAGCATGGTGGATGTGAACGCCAGACAAACACAGAAGAAAACAAACTCTGGGGCTTCCCATGTCATTACCAAGGAGTGTAGTTCAATCAGCTGCTGCCAAGCAACAGAGACAGAATATTGCTCCTGAACTTGCACAACAGCTAAGATTTGGACAAGCGGAGGCAGAAGCAAGGACCAGGGAAAATCTGCAGAGACCTGGGGTAGCTAGCGGAGACAGAATGGACAAAAGCGCCTTGCTTAGACAGAGACCAGAGAAGTTCCATGAGAAATAACACAACCTATGGGGGAAGGTTTGTGGGCAGAGGCGAAACCTCCCTGTAGGGCGGATTGCATCAGCCACCATCCTGGCTGTACCACAAGCTCAGGTTCATCTGGGACAACTTCGCCCCACAAGCGAGCATCTTGAATAACAAGAAATATGCACTTGCAGTGTCCCCTAAACAAATCAAAGGATGTTTGATTCAGATGCTCCACAATATCCGGGCACTTTCTCTTGATGGAAGGCAGATGAGGCAGAAGAGAACACACGAGAACATTTAGCGCAGGCGTCCTAGCAAGCCAGCGCAGCTCCTTGGCACAGCAAGGCTTAGAGGTTCACTGAATTCGGCGGCTTTCAATCGAGACAACTCTGGTTTGTTTTTCCTCCCTTCCAGCAACCTCTCAGGAATGTTTTGAGGACAGACACAAGTGGATGGCCTGCAAAGTGTTCCATACCAGCCTGGCGTGGAGAAATCATGGCATTCATTCTCTTTGGTCTCGCCACAGTAAACAGCTCTTCCAGGAAATCCTGGGGAGCTCTCTCTCTCTCTCTGCTTAATGTGATTCTAAGCTGTACCCCTCATCCTTTGCACCCCCTTCAACATATTAGTCCCGGCCATTTACACACTCATTTGTCTGTCTGCCAATCACAGGATCTGCACGGCCACGAGTTGCCTGATCTGTGCATCTCGGGGTACCTGCCTGGCGTTCCGTTTTCTGCACGGTTTCAGGCAGCCACAGATTGGTGAGGAAGGCTCAGGACTACTGTGAGGAGCTCCAGCTGCTCCAGCTGCTCCAGCTTCTCCAGCTGCTTCAGCTGCTCCAGCTGCTCCTCAGCCTTGGGGGTCTGGCCACAGGAAGACACATCCCCTGGACCATGCGCCTATGATAATTAGAAAGGCAGGAACTGCTGAAGGTATCCTCAAGGAAGGGTCCTGCCCTGGATGGGAGGGGCAAACAAAGGCTGGAGAGAGGTGAGGGATCATTTTCCTAGACCAGGGCCCCAATGCATCCAAGTACTCAGAAAGCCTTTAGGAGTTTTCAGGTTTGGTCCTCACATGGCTGACTACTGTTCTGGCTTGCTATAAAACACCGCTATGCCATCTGCAGCCAAGGTCTTTAGGGAACATCATTTGCTGAACACCCTGTTGGTTGGACTCTTTGAGGTCTGGGCACGGAAACTGAAGCTAGATCAGATTTTGCAGGATGTGGGTGGAACGTCTTTGGTTTGAGCAAGGGCTGAGGGAAAAGGAAAAGGAAGGAGCTGGGGAGATTGGGTTCTAGAAGAAAGAGAAGATACGTGTGTTTTAAGAGGGGTTTCAAGCTGGGTTTTAGTTTGGGTTTTTGTGTGTGAGTGTGCATGCATGTACGTGTGTGTTGATAATGCATGGAGGTCAGAGGTCAACTTCAGCTGCCCCCCACCTTGTCTTGTGAGACAGGCTCTCTCCCTGGGACCTAGGGCTGGCTGGGTACTGAGCTCCCTGGACCTATCTCTGTCCATCCCCCAGCACTGGGGTTCTAAGCCTGCATCACCATATCCAGCTTTTATAGTGGGTGATAGGGCTTGAACTCAGATCCTCCTGTCTTTCTGGGATGACGGACTGAGCTAGCTCCCCAGACCCTCAAGCCTTTCGTGTGTCATCAAACCCTCTTTATTTTAAGGCCTTCAGCAAAATTTATTTGATGTGCCTTGTATGTTAGTGCAAAGGGACAAAACCTCAGCGTAAGCTACAAGGACAGCCAGAGAGCGGTCCAAAAAATCTCCTTTAAATTACCACCTCATCTACTTCCAAAAGGGGCCCCTCCAGCCTCGGAAGTCTGCCACTCTGGCCGTTACCAGCCCCAGTCCCATCAGGAGGCCTTCTGGGAAGCAGAGTCCAGGTCCCACAAAACTCATTGTATCTCTCTCCTCAGTCAGGGAAACAGGAGCCTGTACCAGGGTTCTGAGGCCAGGAAAACCACCAGCAGTGGAGAGGGTGGAGGAATTTTCCAGGCACTTTTTGGTTTAAAAGGAAAAAAAAAAAAGCCAAAACGTTACCAAAAAAATAAATAAATAATAAGCTACTTCCCCTGTCTAAATATACCAAGCACGAGGCTCTTTTTACGAGCAGACCAAGTTACACACAACCTATTTTGATGTTTCCCAACAAAGCACTTAGCATTTGAAAAAGGCCACTCAGAAATAAAAGTGTGGACCTTTCCATTTGCACCTAAATGTTACTGGTATTATTGAAAAAGAGAAGATGCGGTTCCAGCTGAGGCGTGGGCTCCAATCTGTCCCCCCACCATGGACACCAGTGGGGTAGAGGGACAGGTGGTGGGGAAGTGAGATGGTGGGTGTCACAGCAGCATCCTCCCCACAGTCCCTCAGGAAGAGGAAACCTGTAGAACTGCCAGGTTCTTACAAAGTCTGGAAACGCAGAGGCGCGCCCAGAGGTCTTCCATGACGACGCCAGTTCATAAAAGTGTAAAAAAGGACACAAGCCACTTCAGTACATCAGACTGTGAAAGACGGCTGGGTAGATTCCACACACTTCTACCAAGTCAGTCTCCTCTGTGGACTCGAGAGCACAGAGTGACTGTCCCCAGGGTTTGACTCTACACCACTCAGGGCCAGTGCAACCCAGGACATGGCAGATGCGACCCATAGTGAATGCTGGTGGAGCTTCTATGCACTTGTGCAGGCCTGGGCACTGGCGGGAGGAGGACCCTCCCCTTTCTCTGCTTAGGGGTTCACAATTGTTCTTCGTGCCTTGGCTCTGCAAACAGAATCTGCTGATATCTCCTGCCCAGCCCCTGACTCTGGTCCCTCTTTTTGTCTGCCTGGACAATCACATGTGACACCTGTCATGGCAACCTGCGTGTGTCTGTACGAATTTTGAAACATAGCTCAGTGGAGAGAACTTGACCCCGGTTCTCTTCTCAGAACCATGAAAGCAATCCCGAAGAAAGAAAAAGTGAAGATTAATTATTTGCCTTCGCTTATCCAAACACCATTTAACATATCCCATCAATAGATGGTGAGCATTAGGTTGGTCCCACTTGAAGCTGTCACGGATGCTATGACTCAAGTACCAAAACCTTTTTTGCACTTCCTAGTGGTGGCAAGGAGAGCCCTAGCTGCTCCCGAGTCTTTACTGACATTCAGTATTAGTCTTGTGCCTGTACTGTGTGGGCTCAGTGTGTCAGAATGTAAACCAGGGAGCTCTCCGCAAGCCTTGGGCTTCTCTTGTCCGTGAAATTCTACTCAAGTCTTTGCCTGCTTTCTACCAGATTGTTTATTTCTATTTTTTTAATATTAATTTAGACTAGGGTTTCTCAGTTTCTACTATTGCTAACTTGGGTCAGACGTGCTAACTACTTTTTTGTTAACTCATAACTCACCACAAGCTAGGGTCATGTAGCACAGCCTTCTGCCCTTCCCTTCCTCCCATTCATGTATCTGACACCCTGGAGATGGATGGGTAATAAGGGCCATCATTTCCAGAAAAAAAGAAAAGAAAAAACTCAATTGGGTAAAACTGACCATATTCTGAGACCTGTTCCTCGGTTTTCAGAATGAGAAGCCCTTGCAAATGGAGAAGAGTCTAACTCTGTGACATTCAGGATCTAGTGGCCTGGTACACACCCAGGAGGTAGGGGTGAGACTGTGCTCGGACAAACCAGAGTTCACAGGCCCTGTGATTAGGCAGCTCTTGCTCAGACCCCATCGCATGGGGTCACATGACTTTCCAAGGGAAGTCAGGAGCAGGCCTGTTGGCTCTGACACCACCCAGAGGCTTCCATGTTTCGCTCTTGGACCAGGTCTGCAACTCCATTTGGGAGCGACTGTTTTTCGATATGATCTCACTCTATAGTCCAGGCTGTCCTAGAATTCATGGTGATACTCCTGGCCTTAGCCTCCCAGGTGCTGAGATGGAAGGTGTGTAACACCACCCTTGCTAGAGACTCACTTCCAGCAACCCAGTGAAGTGAAGCGATGCTTTGCTTTGCTTTTCTTCTTCCTCTTCTCCTTTCTCTTCTTTTCTTAATCTTCCTCCTCACTGGCCCCCGCCTCATACTGTGCAAAAGCCAGACAGCCACATGGAAAGGCCGTCATATCCTAGGTCTCCGTGGGGAGACAGCTTCTGCTGCCAGCCTCGTGAGCCAGCCTCAGATGGTTCTAGCTCCAGCTTTGCAACTGAAGTAGACCATGACAGGAGCAGCTAACCCTGCTTTGCTGCCCACAGCCTAGGTTTGCGAGACAAGAAAAAAAGTGCTGCTTTGGCAACTCAGAGCTTGAGGGCAAGCTGGGCGGCCATCGACACGTGGAGTATCTAGGGTTTCGCGGGAACTTTGCAGAACTTTAAAACTCTCACAGACACCAAGTTCTCCATGAACCTGCACCATGCCCTCTCCCAGCTCATTCTGATTTAATCGAAGAACATGTGATTGCTTGAGACCCCACGTGAAGGCAGGTACTGAATCCTGACGTTGAGACATGGGCCGTCTCTACCAACTTTTGGACCAAAAGCAATCCACTAGGCAGAACTGGAAATGCCTTGCATAAGCTCCCCCCTCCAACTCTGAATTCTCTGTCTCTGGTCTATCTCTTGCACACACGTACGCACGCTCACACCCACGCACACTTTACTTGAACTCAAAGCTCTCAGTTTAGAGCAGCATCCAGCACCTGGAAACAACACAGATCAAAGAATGCACAACTTGCAACCGTGACTCTAATAATACCAGCTCGCACCCGTGGAAGCGTGCTAAATGTGGAAAGGGCAGACGCTTCCAACCAGATTTTTTAAATCAAAGCAGGCCGCCGAGGAAGGGCTCTGTGGCGGCGTATGTGAGGCATGCGAAAAACACATTCTTGACCTGTAGAACTGAGCAGGTGAGGCTTACAACAGAATGACAGTCAGGAAATGCCTGGTCCCCTTTCTCTCAGTTGCTCAGTCACGCGGCTTCTAAAGCTACCTTTCTTGGGGCTTTACTATGTAGACACCAGCCTCGGGAAGGTCAGAGGAAAGGAAGGTGCCACTGCTGACCTTGAGGGAGCCATGGGGCCAGCGGTTCCATCCAGGCCCCTCTGAGAAGAGCAACGACAAGTTGTGACTTGTGGTCAGCTTAAGAACACTGACATTCGCGGCCTACAAGAGGCCAGGACAAAGAAGCGGAGAGCTGGGAGCCCACAGCTCCAGCCCTGGTTCTCGAAGCTGAACGTATGGGGTTGTTAGAAGATGTTCATCATTCACTGTCTCCACATGGAACTCCTAAACAGAGGCCATCTTTCCTGGGCTGGCAGCTGCTGCCTGATTCTGAAGGTAGCCTGGTTAGCCCAAGTCCAGCTGCCCCTCCCAAAGCTCATCACATCCCTGCATCCTCCTGTCTCCTCTATGCTCCCTGGAGAGATCAGTAACTCAGAAATGCTGTGGTGACCGACCGCTATGTCTGACTTCACCATTATCTTGGACATCACCAGCAGGCCGTTGCTGTTGTCTCCCCGACCCCAGCAGCCTCTGCTTTGCCTGACCTTTTCCCCACTGTGCCTCTCAGAACCTCGTACCTTCCCCCAGGCCTCACCCGTTTCCCAGACAATCTCTTCTACCTCCTACCTAGGCCTCAGTCTAGTTCTTTCCCAGAGTCCCCATCAGGTCCCCAAGGCCACCAAACTCTTTACCACACCCGCCAGATCTTCCAGGTTGGAGAGTGGACCGTTATCGCCCAGACCTTGTTCCTTAAACCTAGCAGGATGTAAGTCGCCTGCATTGTGACTTCTTCTGAGTGACTTCCCAAGCCACACGGAAGGTGGGGTGTCAGCATTCGCTGAACATGTACAATTGTATAAGCCACTCAGCAAAGGCTGTTCCTGGGGCCTGCTTCTCACCCAGGCTCCCCTGGGCAGTGGTGGGATGTGCGCATGGACCCTACCGCAGATCTCAGCATAGCTGCCAAGGGACTGTTTGCTTCTGTAATTTCTTTCATCATCAACCATTCTCTGTGGGATGAAGTGGGAGAGGCTGAGTCTCCCAGGCTGGGCGGGGGGGCACAATCAAACCCGTTTCTTTGTGAAGAGAATGTTCAAGACACCTCTTCTAGATAACTTTAGAATTCTAAATACTTGACCGTCAAGTGCATTTCCCTGCTGTGGGATGGCAGGGTTTATTCCTCCTTTCTCTCTGTAACATTGGCTAATCTCAGCATATACACATAGAGAAACGTACTCTGTCAAGAAGTATAATTATTATGTCGCAATCAAAAAGAAATGAGTGATCCAGAACCCAGACTGTAATTCCAATCTCTAGACACCTGCTCAGTTTCAGACCCAACTGGATTCAACTAGCTTGGGAGCATGAAGCCGACCTTAAGTCTACTGAAGTCTACTTAAGTCTACTTAAGATCACTCAGTGTGATCTATTACGAAGACATTTTCTTCACACTAGAACCTGAAACACAGGCTGGGACAAACAGGAAGTCACCCATTGCCCCACAAGTCACTGTCATCTTCTTAGCAGGTCCAGCTCTGCGACGCTCTGCTTTTTGTGAATGAGTATCACGAATACTCTGGGAGGGTCTATTTATATTACCAGGAAGATACTGCCTGAAGAGAGGGATGGAGGGAAAGAGAGAGGGAGAGAGGGAGAGAGATTCACTCTGCAAATGATGAGATACAGAATTCTTTTTAAAATGTGAGGTCTAGCAGTCAAGCTACACCTTTCAAATCAAGAAACCTGATGCTACAATGGCCCAAATGGTTTATAGCCCTTCCTATCTTCAACAGTGTGATATTCAGACTGAACCTTCGTATGCAGCTTTGGAGCCAGTTCCTGGAGTCCATGTTCCGAAGAAGGGCAAATCTGTGTGCTTTACTTGGTGAGCAATCCTTTTCCTTCCCTTTCCCTTAACCCTTGGATGATCTCCCTTTCTACTCCGTGCTACCTGCTTGAGGTTCGGACAGATGATGTAAATTCCTGTCCACATCTTTCCCAAAGGAGGAAGAGAGCTGGGGGCTATTTAGATGGATTGTAGGCTGGCCAGCCTGGTAATTTCCTAGGTTAAGTTTGCCAACTTTGAAGCCTGGCAATCTTGAGGGAATGGAAGGAGGTTTTCGTTCTAACTTCCTGTCCACTAAAGCTCTACAAAATGTCTCCACACCACAGATGTGTCAATATACCCTTCCCTGTCAGCACAAAAGCACCATGCTTCCTGTTGTGACTTACTGGTCTTTTTTTATGAGAGTTCCCAAAGGCTGAGGGCTAGGGTTTCTAAAGTGCTGTCCAGATTGTTCGCTGTCCTTGACTTAGGACTAAAAATCGCCCACCAGGTTACACTGTCATCTCTGTCAACAAGCTAGTTTTCCTTCGTCTGCTAGTCACTGCTTGGCGGCTATTCAAGAAAGATACTCCTCAGCTGGGCGGTGGTGGTGCACGCCTTTAATCCCAGCACTTGTGAGGCAGAGGCAGGTGGATTTCTGTGAGTTTGAGGCCAGACTGGTCTACAGAGTGAGTTCCAGGACTGGTCCCATAGTACTGAGAAAAAGCATAGCATCTCAAAAAAAGAAAGAAAGAGAGAAAAAGAGAGAGAGAGAGGGAGGGAGGGAGGGAGGGAGGGAGGGAGGGAGGAAGGAAGGAAGGAAGGAAGGTACTTCTCTTCCTCCCTCCCTCTCTCCACCCCTCCTTTCTCTGCCTCCAACCATCCTCCAGTCTTAGGTACAGAGTCCCGAGTTAAGTACTTTGAGTCATGGAATGAATTTGTCATTGGGGTCATGTTGGTAGCAGTTTGCAAACGCAATGATGAAAATTAAGTTGGCTGTCGCGCAGCGGAGTTGAAGGGGAGAATCAGACCTTAGAAAGATAAACACCATCCTCAGTTCTGATTCTTGCTCTGGACAAGTGACAGAACCTCCACTTAAGAATTAACAAGGGACTTAAGCGTGAGGATATCCCTTAAGTAGGGAATGGGTGACAAAAAGGAGAAACAGAGCAGGAGAGACGGGACATTGGCCCGAAGAACGAGCGCCACCTCGGAAGGCATTCAAATTATACTAACAAACATCAAAGGCAATACTTCTGCGGGTCAAACTGAGCTTATACCCATGACCTCCGACCCCTGCTTTGGCACTCAGTAGGTCCTACGTACAGCAGCTGCAGGTGGAAACTCCGTGATCTGAGACCTGGAGACTTTTTTTGTGATCTGAAGCTCACATTCAGATCTCGGTTCTCTGTCAGCTTCTGCACAAAGTCACAGCTCAGTCTGCACACCGATAACCCAGGAGAACACTAGGTACCATGACACAAGGCAGAACCACACAACGTGATGGTGGTGACATTCAGGATGGACACCATACTATATGGAAATACCTTCCTGGATATCCTAAAGCAAGACTCAGAAGTCAGAGCCACAGGGACCAACATGCATCGGAAAGCCTGCAGTGTCCACGGGAGCAGATACCAAAACTACCCTCCGGGAAACGTGGCAGCAAATGAATTTCGTTAGAAGTGCAAAATGCCTAACATCTGAAGAAAACTGCGTCATTATATGAAGTCTTTGAAGACAGGATCATATACACACAGACCTAGGTGTGTGTGTGCTTGTATGTATGCTTATTCTCCTACCAATTACAGGTATGTCTGTTCCCCCAGAAGTTGCTTAGTTAACACTAAGCGCATGAAAGTAACCAGAGAGGCTGCTGGGAAGAAGACTGTAAGAGTAGACGCTGAATTTGCAGGTGCAGACTTGTGCATGCATATGCAAGAGAAAGTGTGAAAAGTGAGTCTGCCCTAAGCAGGGAGGGAAGCCTGGCTACTGTGCTTCTTTCACTTTGCCTACCCCATCCCCTCCCACAGTGTTTCAGGTGTTTGGACAGCTCAAGACCACCTTCAGAGAACCTGCAATGACCAAATCATGGAGCAACCGGACAGCTCCATGGGAGGACTGCCCGCAGATCACGGTGAGGTCGGGAGTGCTCTCAAAGCCTGCCGAGTCCCCGTGTGTCCTAATGTTCCTCGGGCCTGAAGGACACCTGAGCATCTGGCCAGCCAGAAGTCGGTGGCTTGACTCCAGAGCGGAGTGACTGATGGAGACTTTTGTTCTCATCCCAGATGCTAATGAAAAGTGCAATGGCCCTTGCTTACTTGTTTGAACCATGGCCATGTGTGCTGTGGCTTGGCGGGCGCTCAGCATTTGGAGTGGTTTAAATAGCAGGTCAGGCAGGGGCCTTCCCAGCCCAGCCTTGTCCTGGAAATTCTTACAAACATTTCCAAGAAAAAGAAGAGAAAATAATGCCTGCTTTGCTGAGGGTGGAGCTGACGGCAGGGGCCTTGGAGTTAAGAATTTGAATTTGATCCTGGTGCAGGTGAGTGTTTTTCACCAGATCATTTAATTTCTCTGAGCCTCAGTTTCCCTACTTGCAAATGAAAGGTAATGCCAATACGGGTTTGCTGAGTTATCGGATGAGGTTTTCACATGTAACTCATAGTCACTCTATAGTGACTGGGGTGGCCACCTGGCCCATGGCATACCACATTCAATGATTCTCTTTGTCTCCCAGTGGAGGTGCCAGGACTATACCAACCTACAGTGCAGATTTGTCCTGGAAACCCAGGAGAGGAGAAACATGAGCAGTCTGGGGAGCTCATTACTCCTCCTTAACTGATGAAGAAAACATGCAAAAGGAAATGGAGGTGGAAGTCATTGTTAAATTGTTAAGGCTCACAGGTAAATGGCTGGCTGGAGAACGTTCCAGAATATTCTTTGTCTCAACCCAAATTGACCAAAGTTGGGTTTGGGGTTTTCAGTGAAACCTGCTTCTTCACAGGTTCAAAAAGGTTACTTTCTGAGCTGAAGGTTGCGCCTCTGCCACAATGGGAACCACATAGGATCCTGAAAATGAAGAATCTACTCTAGCTATCCCTGTTTGTTTGTTTGTTTGTTTGAGACAGGGTTTCTCTGTGTTGCTTTGTTGCCTGCCCTGGAACTCGCTCTTGTAGACCAGGCTGGCCTCAAACTCACAGAGATCCTTGTGCCTCTGCCTCCCGAGTGCTGGGATTAAAGGTATACACCACCACTGCCCGGCTGAGTCCTTCTTATTGAGTGAGAGTTTTTCAAACTATGAATGAAATATGAGTCAGTAAAACTAGACATAAGGCTTTGTCACCTGTTAAGGAGAGCTGACCCAGGCTACTGGCATCAGGATAAGGCTCAGAGTACCCTGTCTATAGCCCACCACAGGAGCCCGGAATTTGCTGATGTGCCCAAGCACAGTCCTGGGGAAAGAGTCAGCTCTGTGCACTCTGGGGTGGGAGGTCACTGGTTTGGAGCAGTTAACAGCGGGGCTCTCCTTTTGTGTTGGAGGAAGATCGGACCCGATACAATCAGAACTCCTGAGGTCACCTGCAGCCAGTGTGCCAACTGAGATGCCACAACAGGGGAGACCTCCCTGGTGCAGTTTTAACCGAAATCTTAAAGAATGCGAATGTGAGACTTGAGCAAGCAGAGATGATGCACTCGTGGTAAGGGAATGGGAACAGATGGAGACAGCAGCCTGGGGAGCCACATAGAGAGCTGTGGTTGTGACCAGGGCTGCAAGAAATCATAGCAGAGTTTTCAGAAAGGTCAAAGTAAACACCTCTCCCTTCTTATCCACAAGCTCCGGGCAGCTGCTGTGAATCAAACACAACCTCCTTCCCTGGGAACCCCAAAAGAACCCTGACAAGCTTTCTCACCTGAACTGGTGAGACACAGATAATCACGGTCCCAGCCAAGAGGAAAAGCCTATGGCCCAATGGCAGGACCCATGTAGGGCTTTCAACAGTCCAAGTACATGGGCACATCAGCCAACCCCTGTGTGGGCTGGGCTGGGCCTTAAATCCACACCTCTGAAAGACTGAATCTTCATTCTGCTTCCTCACTGCTTCACAGTCCCCCATCTAAGACATGGGGACATCTCCCAGGGGAGTATGTAAGAGCTTCCAGTCCTGGCCTCCAGATATGCCCCTGGGAGATGTTCAGTAAGAGACCTTTGCTGTTTTGAATCCTTTTCATTCTCTGATGCTCCTTTCCATGAGTCTCAGTCCAATCTCACTGGGCATGTGATGTAGGAGGGTCATCTGTCTATGTGTTACTTTCATTGGTTAATAAAGAAACTGCCTTGGTTTTTTTGATAGGGCAGGATTTAGATAGGTGGAGTAGACTGAACAGAATGCTGGGTAGAAGGCAGTGAGGTAGACACCATGATTCCCCTTCCCGAGACGGATGCTGGCTAGACTCATGCCAGTAAACCATGACCTCATGGTGGCATACAGATTATTGGATATGAGTTAGTCAAGATGTGAGAGTTAGCCAATAAAAGGCTATAACTAATGGGCCAGGCAGTGTTTAAAAGAATACAGTTTCTGTGTAATTATTTTGGGTAAAGCTAGCTGGGAGCCCGGCCGCAGCCCGCTGCTCCTACCACTGCAGGCATGCCTAGAGCCTCCCTCACCATCGTGACAGTCAGTAAACCTGTGAAGAACTAGCCACACCTGGCTTTTCAGGAACCAGTGGTGAGATTGAGATGGAAGACAAGGCCCCCTCACATCTGGTCTCAAGACAGGAGAGCTCTGGGGAGAGCTTGGGTAGTGTGAGGAGTACAGAGGAAAAAGGAGTGGGCCTCTGGGATCTGTGGAAAGGAGAAGGGCTCTGAGAGAGTTGGCCTGTAGCTCTGTGGGGCCACGTGAGGAGTTGGCCTGTGGATCCACGGGGCCACGTGAGGAGTTGGCCTGTGGCTCCGTGGGGCCACATGAGGAGTTGGCCTGTGGCTCCATGGGGCCACGTGAGGAGTTGGCCTGTGGCTCTGTGGGACCAGGCTAGAAGAATTCTAGAGCAATGGAAAGAGTCTCCAGTCCTCTTCCCTGCCCTGAGTTCTGGCCTTAGGCTGCCACAGGAAACTTCCCTGATGGAGCCAACAGCAAAGGCCTTACTGGAGAAGACTCTGCTCCTGGTCAACTCTCTGAGGAATCTCAGTGGGCCTGAAACTGGCTCTCATCCGTGGTATGGCTTGTACTTACTTAGCTCAAACATCAACAAGAACCCACAGACTAACACACGCAAGGGAGGAAATCCCCACATATTCTTAATACTCTTATTTCAACAAGGAACCCTGGCAGCCCCTTTCTCCAAGTTCCATCCTGGAATCCTATTCTTTCCCATTCAGTCTCTCAGTGTAAAACGGAACCGGGGTTTGCTGTTGCTTTAGTGTGTAAGACCGCCTCACCTCAGAGAGATTATACAATTTTGTCATGACCACACAGTCAGCAGGCGCTCCTGCAAGGCTCAACTTCCAGCCTACGCTCTCCCTTGGTTCGCCCGTTTTCCCAGACTTGGCTCTCCCTCCCGGCCATCTGCTCGGGGGCCTGAAAAGTGAGGTGTTCTCTGTGGCGGCAGATGGAAGTCAGTCATAGAGTATGAACCAAATGGCACCATGCTGGGGGCAGAGATGTTCTCAGCCTGAAAATAGTCTCCGTTTATGCTACGAGTGACATGAGGAGGGAGAGAAAGCCAAGGAACTGGCCAAACAGCTGTACTGCCTTCTCCAAACACCGACCTCCCCGTCCTGCTCACCCTCACCCAGCGAGTGACTGTGTTTAAGGCAGTTCTGACGCCGCTAAAGTCAGCTCCAAACTCCTGTCCATGAGTTCTTCTGTCCTGCTGTGGGAAATGAAGGAAGGCAGAGGCTCGTGAAAACAGAGTCTGCTTGAGAAACAGATGGTGGGGGGCCGAAGGGGGGTGGGGGGTCCAGGATACCCAGGCCAAAGGGAACTTGGCCCCCCTGTTTCAGGGACCTACTGCCTGGCACAGGGTGGGTTTGGCTTGGAAGGGAAAGAGCTATGATTGTACACACGAGAGGACCATCAAAACAACATGAGGTCATTACAACCATCCATCACCCTTGCTTCCTGCAAGGTCTCTGAGGTGGTTGCCCTAAGGGGCAGCAGTAGAGAGGCACATGCATGCAACCAAAAGACAACTCCAAGAGCTGGAGAGATTGGACTCTGGGCAAAACATTGAGGTTAATGGAAAACCCATCTACCAAAGACCCCTTTGCAGTTGGGAGCAGGTTGCTTCCCTGACTGGGAACATCCATCAAACCAATGGATATATCGTGACTTCAGGGACTATCAGATCCCCTCCAGGAAGACTGGAATAACACACTTCCATTTCCTCCCTGCCTGGAGATGAACTGACCTGATCGCTGAACTGGCATCTCAAGCATCCATAACCAGGAAGGAAAGAAAACCAATTTTGTTGCATTTCAAGTACTTGATAGCAGTTGGAAGCCCCTGATATGATGGTCTCTAGGAAGTTCAAGAGCTTCCAGCAACTTCTGACTTACACCTCTTGGTAATCCCAAGAGAAGGCAGAAAGGTGCAGCCAGGGACGGTGTTAGGGATTTGCCAGCCAGAGTTATTTATCCTTGAGTAATGCTCCATCTCTTGACAACCCTAGCTTCGTACCATTGCCTCATGGGCACATCTAAGTGGTGCAAGAAAGGGAGAAACCCGAAGGGTTTGCGGAAGTGCCCTGGGCTCCTCCAAGTCCCCATCTGCACGCCACACACTTCCTCACCTAACACCCTAAGCAGGAGCCTGGCAACCCATCTTCCCGAATAAAACCTTTCAACTTTTCTCCTGAAGATTTCTTGGGTCCAACCCTCTATTACCAGGTTAGGCTCAAAGCTCCCGAGTCAGTGCCCCTGCCCTCGCCTACCTCTTTAACCCAAGCCTCTTCCTGAACACGAGTGTTCCCATACTTTCCCACTGCTGGAGTCTTCTAACCTCATGGCTCTCGATTATATAGGAATGTCTTAATTTCTCGTCATGATGCTTTAACTTGAACCCTGCCTTTGTTTCTGATCACCAGTAGCACTGGCACATGAAACGACCAGGAATAAAAATGAAACAGAAATTAAGTTTTATGACTACAATAAGTCAGTGGAGAATGGATTTTTCCGTGGGCCCTCCTGAGTGTGAACCACCACAATCCTCACCCTACACTGCCAGGGACTGTCTCCTTAAGTTAAGAACCTATCAGCTCCACTGGAGAAAGGGATTGTAACTCATTCTCCAAATCCTTAGCATCTGAATTCTAACAAGTCTTGCTTCTTAAATTATTCCATAATCCAGAAGGTGAATCACATACATACATACATACATACATACATACATACATATCTATCCAGGGTCACCACAACTGACAGTGTGCACAGAGTGAGTGACTTTGGAGCACTCAGCCCTAAAGGGAATGTCTTCATCAAACCCCTCCCCTCAGGGTTCAGGGATCTATGTGGAAGAGGAGGCAGACACACTCTAAGAGCCAGAGGTGGCAGATGGCGACAAGGAAACAGTGTCATCCAGACCCAATGGGACAAATATACATATGGACACATAGAGACTATGACGTACAAACAAAACCTGCACATGTCCAAACCAGACAAAGTCCCAGCATGGAGGAGGAGAAATGGACGTAAGTCCTACCCTTAACCAAGCAATTGATAGTTGCTGGGAAAATCAGTTTTCTTCAGTGCTATGTCACAGGTGTATCAGCTACACTGAGTCAGGCACCATGCTTAGGAGTTGTTGACCAACATAAAGTAGAATCCATGTTGTTTAGTGAGCTTTTTGTTTTACTATTTTATTTTGATACTTTTTGTCTTACTGTTTATTTAGTTTGTAAGGGGAGGGAGGGAGAGAAGGAGAGGGAGGGAGAGAGAGAGAGAGAGAGAGAGAGAGAGAGAGAGAGAGAGAGAGAGAGATCATTAAATTGGGTGGGTAGGAAGGTGGTAAGGATCTTAGAGGAACTGGGTGAGGAGAATGAACATAATCCAAACAGACTGTGTGAAAAAAAAATCCATGGTTACCCTGATACTAGAACCAGATAAAGACTCAGCAAAAATAAAGAAATTATAGACCAATCCTATTGATGAACATAGATTAAAAAAATTCTCAATATAGTGTTTGCAACCTGAACTGAGAAAAAAACATCATGTGCCATGATCAAGTTTAGCTTCAATATAGGGATGAAAGGATTGCTCAACCTATACAAATCAATACATTTATAACATCATAGAAACTCAAGAACAGAAATCACATGACCTTAACAGATGCCGAGAAGACCTTTGACACAGTAAAACATCCCTTCATGATAAGAGCTCTGAAAACACAAGCAATATAAGACAATATCTCAACCTAATAAAAGCGGCAGACAACAAATCTACAGGCGGTACTGAAACATCAAAGCATTTCCAAGTAAACAAGGAGCGAGACAAAGCATGGCCACTCCCCCATTTTACTCAGGGTGGTGCTTGAAGTCTTAGCCCATGCAATCAGAGAAGAAAGGGAAATAAAGTGATGCAAACAGGAAAGGAAGAAGTCAGTTTGTCCTTATTTGGAGATGACATGACATGAAAGACCCTAAAGGCACCTTCAGAAGTCATTTGCAAATTAGAGACATTCAATGTTTTTGACAAAGTAGTAGAATACAAAGTCAGCATAGACAAATCCATAGCTTTCCTGTATACAAATAACAAAGTCTCCAAGCAAGAGATCCTTGAAAAAAAATCCCACTCATAACTGTAAGTACCCGGAATAAAGCCAGAAAGGGAAAGTCCTCCCCAATGAAAGCTTTAAAACACCGAAGAGGTTTCTAGAATATGAAGACACTCATGTTCACACATTGACAGAAT
Source organism: Myodes glareolus (assembly GCF_982192425.1). Classification (NCBI taxonomy): domain Eukaryota; kingdom Metazoa; phylum Chordata; class Mammalia; order Rodentia; family Cricetidae; genus Myodes; species Myodes glareolus. Next base: position 13,042,896 of record NC_142049.1, on the reverse strand, counting down.
TAATAATTATGAAAATGGCTACATACGTAAGGAAATCCACAGATTCAAAGCACTCCACATAAAAATTCTAATGAAAGTCTTCACAGATATAGAAAAAAAAAAAACCTCTGAAATTCATATAGACTCAAACTATTCCAAATGGCCAAAGTAATGCCCAGAGAAAAATGCTGAGGAGGCCATGGCTAAGTTCAAGTTACACTACAGAATAATGGTAACAAAACAATACAGTTCTGGCACAACAACAGACAATGGGAAGGCCAGATAAACTGAATGGAATGGAACTGCCAACCATAAAGACACACAACTAAAGCCACCTGAATTTTCATACATTTGCCAGAAACATACACTGGAAGAAAGAAATGGTGCTGGGAAGACAGATTTCCATATATCAAAGAATCAAACTAGATCCATGTCTCTAGCCTGGTACAAAAATAAATTCAAAAGGGATCAGAAATCAACATAAGACCCCAAACTTCTAAATTATCAGAGGAAATTATCAGCAGAATATTTCAAGATCTAGGCATCCGTGAGGGTTTTCTGAACGGTTACCAATAGCGCAGAAAATAGAACCAAGAACCTGACAACACAGAGACATAAGGCTAAAAGGTTACTCTGCAGCAAAGGCATTGATTGAGTGAGGAGACAAGCTAAAGAGCAGGAGAAAAATCTCCACTACCGATATATCTGATTAATGTCTAGTATATAAAATAACTCATAAAAGCTGACTATCACTAAATAAAATAATACAACCAATATGGTGGTTTGAGTAAGAATGGCTCAGATATTTGAAATGGATTGCTTGGGAACGGTTAGGAGGTGTAGCCTTGTTGGAGGAGGTGTGTCACCCTTGCTGGGTGGGCTCTGAGGCTCCAAAAGCCCACACCAACCCCACCTCTTTGCCTGCTGCCTGGGAATCAGTTACTGTTCCAGCACCATGCCTGTCTATTTCCTGCCCTGGCAACCATGGTCTAACCCTCTGAAGCCGTAAGCAAGCCCCCAGTTAAACGCTTTCCTTGAAGAGCCGCCTTGGTCAAGGTGTCTCTTTACAGCACCAGAACACTAAAACAATCAATAAATGGATTAATAACACGCACAGCTAGTTCTCAAAGGCTGAAGTACAAACGGCCAATAAACATAAAATGTGTCCAACCAACATCACTGTATCAGAGAAAAGAAAGTTAATCCTATGTCTAGAGCCGATCTCATGCCGGTCAAAACGGCAAGAAATGCTGATGAGGATGTAGAGAAATAAAAACCCTTATTCATTGCTGGTAGGCATGTAGACTTGGGGAGTCACTATGGAAATCGGTATAGAACATCCTCAAAAACCTAAGAATAGAACTACCATATGACCAGCTAATCCACTCCAGGATATATATCCAAAGCAGGGGGGGAGGAGAGAGTCAGAGAGAGAGAGAGAGAGAGAGACAGAGAGAGAGAGAGAGACAGAGAGAGAGAAAGAGAAAATGAGAATGAAAATGGGTAATTGGGCTGTTTGCTGGGAAATGGATGCATGTGGAGATCCTAAGGTTAAGTGAAATAGGTTCCAAAGAGAAATGCCACATGCTTTTACTCGTTTGTGGACCTAGGTTTTTACAGAGACCCATCAAATCTGTTATGTTTGTAGGCCATGAGAGTAGACGTGAAACTGCCTCAGGGGATGAGGGAGACCAGCAGGAGTGGCTGTAGAGAGAGAAACGGGAGAGTGCGGCAGTTGAGTACAGCCAAAGTGCGTGGCATCCTCACATGGAGTGTCTTCAATAAAACATAATGTACAATGTACAGTGACCACATGCCTACAAAATAAATAGTTATATAGTAAAAATTATTAACTGGTTAATTAATCCTCAGCAACCAGCACAGAACCTGATGTTTGAACAATTACTTTCTTTCCACTGCCTTCCCAAAGACCTCATGCCCTTTCGTGAGGTCTACACCTGCTGTCCTTGGAGTCTACATATCGGGCTCCTCATTCTTTTGGGTTTTCAGTGAGTTTGAACTTCAGCACTACTTTAAGAAACAGACAATTACAAAATAAAATGGTAATATCCATTTTTTTGAGCATTCATTACATGACAAGTTGTTCTGGATGGTTCCTTGTTCATGTTCCTTTATCATATACAACAGCCCAGCTGGCTAAGGACTGTCATCTCTCCATTCTACAGAGGAGAAAACTGAGGCTAGAAAAGGCTGGGAAATTAGACTAAAGTCCTCTTGCCTCCAGATCCTCGGGAACCAAGTCTGAATCCAGAACATTCTTACTGATTATTGCTCTCCCCGCCCCTCTTCTACAGATGGAGAAACTGAGGTTTAGAAAGTTTGGAGGGCTTCTCAGAGTCATGGAGCTAGTAAGTAGCTATGCCTGCCCTCTCTATCCAGTGACCAACCACCACCACCTTTTATCAGGTGGTCCTGACTATGGTTCAGGGTATCCGGGACTGGGGAACTTGACCGATGGAGAAGCAAGGTCCTAAGACCAGAAGACCCCAGGAAAGCAAACTCATCAGAACATAAAAGATGCACTGTGCCACCAGCCCTCTGGAAATTTATGCAGGCCAGAGAAATACTGGGCTCTGCCTGCATACTTTTGGCAGTCGGAAAGACATGTGACTCATGGTGTTTATAAGGAACAGACTTATAAAGAACCTACTTTCCTCTGGCCAGTCTGAGTAGCTATAGCACCACGGAATACCATTGCCCAGGAGAATTCCAGATGAAACAGGGTAAACCAGCTCGGGAACAGACACACACAGAAGCAAGATGTAGCACTTTTGCACACCCAGAAGCAAGATGTAGTGCATTTGCACAGACACACACAGAAGCAAGATGTAGCACGCTTGCACAGACACACACAGAAGCAAGATGTAGCGTGTTTGCACAGTTCCACACAATTCCAGGAAAGCTCTGCACAGAGGCCAAGAATGGCGGATTAACAATGGGTGAGAAAAAAGCCAAGGCGGAGCTTTGCTCTGGTGTGGGATGTCTTCAGTTTGCTTCTCAGGATATCTGAGGAAACCCAGGTTGGGTAGGCAGGCTCACCCTTGAATCCTGACTACCTGGATAAAAAAAGGGGCCAAATATTCCAAATTAACTGAGCCTCAGTTTCGACTGGCATAAAATAAGGCCTATCTCTCAAAGACTTTCATAAACTCAATGAGATATTTATTATAAATTTGCATGCCCCGGGGCTGGTCTTTCCATCATTTTCCCTCTTCCTAAGACCAATCTTTCCCATTCTTTATGATAATGAAATGCACTGAAAAAAACCTAGCCTTGTCTTAACTGATGTACATCCTCATCCTCTATGCACAATGCTCCAGTGAGGAAGCACGGGCCCTGTGGCCACCTGTCTTGGTGGATACTAATTTGAGGAGACGTACCAGGGTTCTCACTCCAGGTCCCATCCTGCTTTGACCCAGACATAAATGGGCGTGATGAGATCGCACATGAAAAGCAACTTCTGAACTGCAGCCACTGACCCCCTGCTTAAAGCAAACATACGCAAGTCAAACCAGCCAGCCAGATTGGAGCATCCTGAAGGGGCCAACCCTCGAGCAGGACTCAGCCTTGTCCTGAGTGAAACAGACTTCCTGGCTCTGTGGTTCCAGACTTGAACTCTTCCCATGTGCCTCTACAAGGCTTCCTGAGAGCCTCACCACACAGGGACATTCGGGGCATCCAGGCCAGCAGGGAAATGGGCGAGGCTGCAGGAAGAATTATATAAGCCTCCATTTATTTTTTTTTTTTTTAACAGGAATGGGTATTTTGGGAAGGAACTGACTGGATGGGCTGTTTAGCAGTCTTTCTGGATAGGCTGTGGGAAGTTGCCAAGCAGCTTTCTCTCTGGGTCTTCGGGAAGCGGGGTTACCTAACACCACCAAAGAGAGATGAAGATGTCCAGGCTTGTTGGACCAACAGAAGAGTGCACCAATGTGGACGGAGTTGGAGCCTTCCTGACCAGGCTCCTGAATACATGCCAGGAGGCAAGGTGTTTGTAAACCATTCCCCCCAGCTGGCTCTCCACAGACAAATCCTTTCATCGGCCACTATATGTTTCCATTCAAGAGACAAAACTGATCAAGGATGAGGAAGGTCTGGCTTCCACTCCCCCACTTCCGGTTTCCATGTTAGACATTACTAATCAACCACAGATCTCATCGTCTGTGAGTCCCACGTTGAATTCTTTCTACAAGACTGCCTGAAACCACGGGCAATGGCCATTGGGGAGATGTTCTGCAGTGACACATCTTCACTCTCTCTCAACCGCCAGTGAGTGAGCAGCACATGAATGTTTGCATTGTGAGGTTGACCTGCTGAGATCTAAATATTTCTACACAGCTACGGGCTCTCTGACCTTAGTATGCAGGGATTCTGCTTAGCAGAAGAGTAAGTACACCGTTCATATTTGTTTGGGGGGAAAAAAACACAAGTACTTAAGAATATAGAGCACACAATAACTGCCTGCATTAAACATGCCCAAAACAAGCTGATCTCCTCGGAGCCCATGGTACATTTGCCTTTCTCAGCCTCTTGGACGTTGGAACGCGGTCCTGTGTTTTAATCTGGCCAATGATAAGTAAGCAGCAGTGGCATGTAGCATATGCAGAAGGTCATCATGGACTCCACCATGTTTCCCTTTCACCCTGGTGATCATGGGAGCACATGCTAAGATGCCACTTCCAGTCGAGAGGGTCCTTGAGTAACTGGGATGGACATTTACTCGTTAATGACCCATGTTGAGCACAATCACAAACTCTTTTTTTTTTTTAATATTGGGTTACTGAAAACTAGGAACTGTTTGTCCCTCTGGGATTGTTTTGCTTAACCCAATGCCTACACAACGTCTACTACCAGCCATTCTTTTTATTCTATCAACGACCTTTTGAAATGGGAAACATATTATTATATTCACATTGTGCAAATGACATTCATGAATAAATAATGTCTAGAAAGTATATACAAATAATGTCAAGAGAAGTAAGATAATTAGCTGCCCATCTAATTATAAAAAAGATTCATATGCTCTGATCATGTGATTTTTCTCAAGAGATGGGACATATCAGCAAGGCCTCACTGAAGATTACAAGCTGACTCGACCCCCTTGCCCCTGCCTCCTGTGGTGGGTGAGGGAGCTGACCCTCTCCCTTACCGGATGCAGCACTTGAGAGAGTGGGCCCTGTAGCTCCTCTGGGCAGCACAGCAGGGCTGATCCTATTGACAAGGGCACTGGTCAAACCAGCCCTGAGAATAGCGAGCCTAGAGATCTGGCTCCACCCCTCATCTGCCATATGGTGGTATGGGCATGGGAGAGATGATCCCTCCCCGGCACCTTGCAACCTATGGCATGGGGGAGAGATGGCCCCTCACCAGCCGCAGCACTCGTACTTGGGTGAGTGGCCCCTATGCCACACCTGGGCAGCACAATAGAGATGGCCCTGATGGTGGAGGCGTTGGGGAGCTGACCCTGAGGATCTGAAAGCAGGAGAACCGGCCCCGACCCTCGCTCATTGCTGCAAAGGGTGAACAAGCAGGGGCAACGCTGAAGAGCTCACCCTGGTGCTGAGGATGGGGACAGAGCTGGCGGGCTGACCAACCTACAGCTAACCCAGGCCCAGAACCAGAGTTATGAGTTGGTTAACCCCAACATTTACCCCATCCATGATCTGCAGGATATGTGAATGGGCTGGTCCTGCAGAGCCAAAGCTGCAGGACCTTCATGGCATAGGGTAACACTAGGATATCCAAGAGGGGTCCCAGTGAAGGCCCGGCATTAATAGTGTGGAAGAAACCAGAGACCTCAACCAGACCAATGACTTTGCAATGAACACTTGCAAGAAAAGATACATGGACAAAAGTGTTAATTGCATGACTCTCTGTGTCGCACTAGAGTCTCCATGATGAGATCTTTTTCCTTTTTTCCCCTTTTTTTCTCTTAAATTTTCTTCTATTGGGGGGTTGCAAGGGCAGAAGGAGGATACGAAGGGAATGAGGAAATGAATGGGATCAAGATGCATGACACGAAAGACATGAAGAATAAAGGAAAAGAAAGTTTTAAAAAAAGCTGACTCAACGCCAAAATCATTTCTATGATAACCAAATACAACCATTTAAAAATAAAGCCATAATTTACCACCATAACCTCCTAAATTAAGGATCACACCCTGCTTTGCAACAGTCACCCAAATCCCCAGATCCAGCCACACCCTACCCCTGAATGTTCCCATCATCCTCTCTGCTTCTACTCACACCTTATTTATGGAAGCACTTTCTTCTGTTCTGTAGGCAGTGTACAATTATTGAAACCATCCTCCCCAGTTCTTTTCTCTCAGATGACAAGATTCTACACATTCCGGGACAGCCTACCCAATAGACTTCCCTAGACCCTTCCAAGCTATATATAATTATTATTATCATTATTTTAGGCAGTGTCATAATTTTAACTCCTTCTAACACAAAGACTTTCCACTTCTGTTTCTACATAAATAGCCTCATTGAAAATGCTTTGCTGTCAGCCAACTTCATTAGCTTCCAGAACCAGGCAGAGTAGATACGACACATATAAAAAACATAATAGATATCTCTGCCCTTTCATCACCATATAAATATGTCAGCAATGAGATATTGAGAGGAAACTATCTCTTTGACTTTGTCTCGGAGGAAGGCGAGCAGCCAGTTTCTAGTCACAGAGACCAACTGGTTACCCGGTTTGTGCACACTGTTGAGTTCTGGTTTACAGATACACAGAAGTGAAGTGCCCCCACCTACTCCCATCACTTCCCATCACGGCCTGTCCTGAGGCTCCTCCCTACCCTCAACACATACCCCTTGCAAGAAGAGAGCTCAAATCCAGCTGGAGAAGATGGTTAGGGTGCCGGATAAGCAAGAATGTGCTTATTTCAGAGGGAGATTTGAAAGCTCTCAAAAAAAAAAGAAAAGTTGTGAGATCCGGAGCAATCAGAGAAGGCTTCCAAAGTGGAGGAGATGCAGCTTACTTAGGCCAGGAAAGATGGCTCATCTGAGTATAATGGGAGGACTGGCCCCGTGTAGAGCAGCCATAGCTCAGACAGGAGGAAGGAGGAGGTGAGATCATGAGACTGGCAAAGCTGTAGACGGCAGGAGATGAAAGCAGAAAGAGACTGGGAAATGTCTGAAAAGCTACCAGCGGGACCCAGCCGTGTTCTCCTCTCTACCACTGAGTATAGGGAGTTTGACTTTAGGGCTCAGGGTCCTGCTGAGTCGGGAAAGCATGGAAGGGGTCAGTCTTTCACTCTCCTGTTCTCTTGATCAGGTCGGCATACACATAGAGCTAATTCAGCCTTCAAAGAGACCGTCTTCAGCTTTTCACTGCAAAGGGTCTCTTGGAGAAAGCCCGTGTCTCTCAACTCACTGGGATTTTTAAGCATAAATTCCAGCGTGGGGAGAATGTTGGAAAGAGGGCACTGGCAATGGAGTCGTCCCAGGAAAAGTATTTATTCTCGCCTTTCCTCGGCCAAGGAAAGTTTCTGCTCTGGAAAAAGCACCTCACCATGCACTAAGCTGTATGGCGGAGGTTAAAATAGAAAGACGCAGTTCGGATGGCCTGTGTCCTGCTTTTAACTCTGCTGCTCCTGGGCCAGAGAAGAATCTTGCCCCTCCTGATTGTGAATATGCACATTTCTTTAGGTTTCCAAACAATATCCTGCTTTTTAAATATATATTTATTATATGTATTATATATTTATTATATATATAATCTTTTGATTCTCTTTATTTAAAAGGCACTGACTGGTTTGGATTCTTTAACTGGAAGATTTTTATCCAAGCTTTTCATATTTTAAACTAAGAGACAAAGGAGAAGGAAGGGAGTAAAGGGAGGACCCGAGGAGGGGGAGGAAGGAAGAGGGAGAAGGCAAAGGAGGGAGAAACAAGGAAGAAGGGGAAGGGAGAGGGGAAGGGGAGAACACACTCACTGAAAACTGCTGGATACCCGGGGCCAAGTTACCTTATTTAATTCTCACAGTCAGGCTCTCTGGAAAACACTCTCCATCTCACCGTTATAACAAAGCCAGAACAAGTCAGCGGCTGCTTTGGGAGCTATAAGCTCTCAAAGGGTAAGGGCCACAACCATTGACTGTATCTACTAGGAAGGACACACCAAACCAAAAGCATATATCTAAAGTCTGTTCTGTTGGTACAGGGACCTCTGTGCAGAGAGACGGCTCCCTGGTGGAGACTGACCTGAATGTCTCCAGAGATAACTTCATTGTCAACTTGACTGGACATATAATCACCTGGGGGTATGTAGCTCTGGATGTACCTATGAGGGTGTTTCTAGAGAGGTTTAAAAGCGGAGAGGATGACCTGTCCCTCATATGCACAGCACTGTTCCCTGGCCTGGGGTCCTGGGCTGCATGAAAAAGAAATAATGAGAAAGTGAGGTGAGAGACAATGCTCACGTCTCTCTGCTTCCTCACTGTGGCTGGACTGTGCCAGCTGCCTCAAACTCCCACCTGCACCAGGATGAGCTGTATCCCTTTGTAAACCACGAAATCAACGTGCATCCTGTGAGTTACTTCTGCCCTGCAGTTTGTCACAGCAGTCAGAAAGAAAACGGACACACCTCCTCTTCCCCAAAGCTCGTGGAGTCGCTGAACATGTGTTCACGCTCACAACAGGTGCAGGAGAGCACCGCTTACTGCTCCAGGCCTAGAGAAGACGGAGTCTATCACTCAAATCATTTTAGAAAATGAAGCAAAAATCCAAACAAAGCAATTTAAAAGGTGCCTATGAAAACAAAACAAGACAACAACAACAAAAACACCACCATAGGCTGTAAACAAGAAAAAAGCTCAACAAGGAAGTTCATTCACAGCCTCACTCAACACTCAGAATGCATAGCCTTGATGAAGCAAAGCAGAACTAAAGCCACAGATAGGAGCTTTTATTGCACAGAGGGGAGGGACCACCTCAAGGAGGGGTAGGTAAAAAGCATAACGTGAAATTTAGCTTGGCCCTGGAAGGAAAATGTAGCTCAATTAATTTTGGGCAAAACACAGATTTCTAGTGTGGAGGCCCCAGGAACCATGCATCTTTTTTTCCTTCCTAATGTGTGCTGTGGAGCCAAGATGCTCTCATCGGCACATGCCCGGAGCACACCTATCCTTAAAGAGCTGTCTGAAGACCCTGAGAGGGAATGGCACCGGCTGGGGCAGCTGCCTGCTCTTCTTTGAGGCCTGGCAAATAGAAAGCAGAGAAAGGAGGTCCCTAAGGGACTGTAGAGTGGAGCTGGGACTCAAAGGACAACAGGAGATTTCTAAGGACACCTGGAACTTGAAGAGGGTCTTCTAAGGCAAAGGAGTCTAGTCGGTGCACCACCCCAGCTGCAGGAGAGAAAGAGCTGCAGGGACCAGGCTGAGCTGAGGCCAGCAGCTCCGCTGTGAGTCGCGCCCAAGAATAAGCCAGCAAGTCCGGGCTTTACCCTAGGATGGTAACAGGGAGAGGCTCAGCTTTGACCAATAAACCTGGACTGCTGGCGGCTCTGAAGCCCGAGTTGGAAAGAGGCCAGGTAAAGGGGCTCTCCCATCCTCACGAAGCCCAGACACCAGAGGGTTTAAGTGGGAGAAAAACAACCACATGCACGCTCATCGTCTCCCTTTATTTCCAAGAGACAGAAGCAGGAGTAGAAGCAAAACTAACCATTCCCTAAAGAAGGGAATTGGCAATGTGATGCCGTGGAGTCTGTCCTTTCCCATTTCTGTGTGACTCTAGGGTAGAGACATCCCTGCTCAGCACAGATGTGAGAAGCCATGATTGGCACCCAAGCTCCTGCCCCCACACCCGCATCCCTCTTCCCTCGCAGCATCTGAACCTTTCAAGATACAGCGTTGTGGTCATTGCTTGGCCTCTGCCGTGTTTATGGATGCTTTCGTTCCAGCATTTTCCCAGCCTAATAAATTAGGCCTAATGAGTTGCTTTCCTGCTGCATTAAAAAGGACATGACTGCATGTTTTTCATAAACATGTTTAACCATAAATCTGCTTCATCTGATGGGTGAGCCAATTCTGCCTGCAGAAAAAATATGAGATTCTTCCAACGGAGCTTCAAATATCAAATGTCCCTGCGAGTGACAGTAATAAGAGCAATGACAGAAGCCACCCCCATTTACCAATGATGTTTATTTGCTTCATGCTCTGCATGTCTTCACAGCGAGCCCACATATGGGCGAGACTAACCCTGCTTTACAGGTGAGAGACCCGAGGCCCAGCCATGAGGCTCAGATTCAGGGCCCTGCAATTGACGGAAAACATAACAGGCGTTCGTCCCAAGATTATCTCCAAATTTCCTGCTCCAGCTTGCAATGCAAATAAGTGACTGTGGTAGTTAATTCTCGTGGTCAGATTTATTGAATTGAAAATGCCTACAACAGTAATATGTGTCCCTCTGAGTGTATCTGTGAGGACATTTCCAAAGAGGACTACCTGGGGAGGGAAGGGCCGTCTTGAATGTGGGCAGCACCATCCCATGGGCGACGGTCCCTGGCTAAATAAAAGGCAAATATGAAAAGAAGTGAGTTGAGCACAGGCATTTCCTTCTCTCTGCTTCCCGAACCACAGAAATGTGGGCAAGCAGCAGCTGTGAGCTCCTGCGACCCTGCCTCCCCCATTATGATGGACTTCATTCCCTCAAAACTTGAACCAGAATAAGTCCTTATTTCCTTAAGTGGCTCCTTGTCGGGAATGTGGTAATACCAGTGAGAACAGTCACTGGGATAGGGGAGGGTTAATAGGAACCTGCAGAAAGGACCTCCAAGCCTCTGTCTGAAACCAGCCCCAAGTGAATATGAGGGAAAGCGGTCCCCAGATGCTGGCTATGCAGGTAATCAGAGCGCCGAGGAACACGCTGCTCTTGATGGATTTGCCAAGGCTGGCTGCCCACAGTTCAGGGGAAAGCTGTGGTCGGAGTGAAATGAAAACCCTGCAGCCGTGAGCCTCTGGTCACAGGTACAGGGTACAGGGCACTCAACATAGATGGCTAAATAACGCCAGAGAAATCTAGGTGTTCGTGGGCCAGGTCGATGGTCAGTGGACAGTGAATGAATGGACCAAAGGCTGAACAGGCGAAGGCAATTATGTGTTGAAAGTGCACATAATTGAACATATTTTTAGGTAGATGGACAGATGAATGAGTGGAAGTGATGGTGGGTGGATGGACAGAAGGAAGGAAGGAGGGAGAGAGAGAGAGGGAGGGAGGGAGGGAAATTTGATTAGTGGGTGGTTAGCTGGACAAAGAGCAGGCAACTTCTCCAGAAGCCAAGGCACTGAGTCACTAGAAGCACAAGACTTAAAGACACTGATGACTCAGGAAAGAAGATGGGGAGTTGTTTTCTAACCCAAAGCTAATCTTACCCAGATCAAAACAGAAAAGAATTTTAAGTTACTCTATTTAAGCTGTATTATTTATCTCAGTTGTCTTACTAAGGTTGATCTCAACACTGCCACACTGTTATATATTCATATTACTATTAAGAGAAACGAATGGGGGTTAGGGTGTAGCTCAGCCTTCCTAGAATATGCAAGGCCTAAGTTTGGTCCAACCTCGCTTCCCCCTCAAAAAAAACTGAAGAAGAGAAAATGGAAATAGTGCATCCATTTGTGGGACACAGAATTCTCCGATCTCCTACCTGATTCTCAGCCCCGGGACTGATAGCAGTCCTATAAACCAACACACCACTTTCCCCTCACCCCCCAACAAATTTCATAAGGAACGTCAGTCTGGGTAGACAATGGGTCACTGAGTTTCTTTCTAATTGACTGGGGAAATATTCACCCACAACATTGTTGCTCAGAGTAATACAAATACTGACCATATAACATGACTATTTCCTCTGTGTAATTAAATACCAGTTTATGAGATTTTCAATGGCCACACAGTATTACACTCAATGTCGGCAGAATAATAGATCCAACCTTTCCCCTACTGCTGGGCATTTGGGAATTTCTAAGTTTTTAATTATTATGATCATCACTTGATTAAAAATATCTTGTCGAGGAAACTTTGTGTTGTTCCCTGGAAATTTTTCAAACCGGAAGTCCCAGGGACTGGAGAGATGAACCAGCAGTTAAGAACACTTGCTGCTCTTGAGTTTGGTTCCTAGCACCCACGGAGGGTGGCTCGCAACCCTAGCACTAGGGGACCTGATGCCTTCCTCTGGCCTCCTCAGGTACCTACATTCACGTGCACATATGGACGCAAAATTTTACACATAATTCAAGAATATTTTTAAATCCCTTGACTACATTTAAAAAAATAAAATTGAAATCTAAGAGATGACATTGCGGCCTCCCTGGGCGCCCATTTGCAAACTTTCCCACGGGTATTATCTGCCCTCCTCGAGGCCCCCCCACCCCCGGACCAGGCTGCAGGTGAGACAGGTGAAAGCGCCTCATTAGTCTGCCCTTGCATCCTCATCCGCTAGCATTCACGCATGCCACTGGTATCTTATTGCACTTCTCTGCATGTTGGACAACCGAGTCTGTTGACAACTGTTTTCACGGGTTTCAGGGAAGTCGGGTCTTGCCTCTCATTAGCTGCAAACGGCCCACTCTGCTGTTGACTTTATTCGTTCATGCCTTCCCATGTGTTCTTTCATTCCAGCCTGCCGACTCTTCACTTGTAGAACTGACTTTTCTCCTCGAAGCCGTAACAGATGCTTTCATATTGTCATCCCTGCTTCCTCTGATGAGTCTATGGTATTGCTTCTTTGTCGCCGTGACTGACTTTCCTGTCGCATAACACGCACGCAGCTCTGGGTTTGTTTGGAATTTTCCAATTTATTCCCCTTTGGTGATACCACTGTAAACGCATCTTGTGTTTCGCGGTCATGGTGTAGACAGATGCTCTGTATTCCACTGCTGGCTCTGCGGATGCTGCTAGAATCCTGCCTATAGAACTGAAGTGGGAGAGCAGGCTGGCTTCGATGGACAACTCGATTGGATTAAGAGACACCTAGGACACTAATGGGGCACAGCTGTGAACGTGCCATGAGGGTGTTTCCAGAGAGGATTTCATTGGAGGAGAAAGAATCCCCTGAATGGAGGTGGGGCCATTCCACGGGATGGGGGAAAATGAGAGCACCAGCCGAGCACCAGCCGAGCACCAGCCGAGCACCAGCCGAGCACCAGCTCTCTGTTTCCTTCTCTGCCTAGAGGCGAGCAGGCAGCCTCATGCTCCAAGGCCAGGCCTTTCTGGCCCGTGATGTACTATACCCTCAAACCACAGGGAGACATAATCCTTTCCTTCTTGAAGTAGCTTTTTGTCAAGTATCTGCTCACAGCGATGAGAAAAGTAACCGATGCCCAACAGAACACACAACAGCAGGGGCCTGGGGACAAGGGAATGGGCACACAACAGGTCGTCTCCGGACAACACTGGCTGACAAGCACAAAGGGACATTGTATCAGCAAGTTATCACCTATCCCAGAGGTGAGGTCTCCTGGCCACAAGCAGGTCTGTACAAATGTCAGTCCGACAGCCATGATAACAGAAGCAGCAGCAGAGGCTGCAAACTAGAGGCCACAGTTGGGGTTAGAAACTTCACAGTCATCTGATGGGCTTGGGCCCTTTCATGCAGCCTCCAAACATGACGTTTTCCTCTCCCCAAACACTAATCAAGTGGCTTTGGTGATGGTACCACAATGAACGCTGTTTCAGGTGTGTCAAACTAAGTCTGCAGACGTCACGCGCCTGGGGATGGCTGAAAACGGGGCCTAAAACAAAATCGTTAATTTAGCTAAACATTGGGAGGGGTTTAAACTTGACTGTGCAGTTCTCAGGCATAAACTTTGTGGATGATATCACATCACAAAGGTCAAGAGACTGGATGTGCCTTCAGGCCTTATCCTGCACCAAAGAAAGGCCTTCAAAATAAGCACCCAGGTTGTCTCGGAACCGTTTTTAAGAAGTCGGAGATTAGATGTGGATTTGGTATGTGATGTGGTTAGAATGTCCCCTCCAAAATAAAATTCGTTTCAAAGTTGTCATGGTAATGGTGATGCATGTAGGACCAGAAAGAATTAGGCCATGCAGGCTCTACACACACCCTCTGAAGGAACTAAGGACCTCGTCAGGGAGAGGTTTTCAAAGCCTGTTGCACACTCTTGACACTTTCGGGGTTTTATCTGTAGCCCAAACTAGCTTCAAACTCAGGATCCCTGTTCTCTAACCCCCTGAGTGTTAAGATGATAGATATGTGCCACAATGCCCAGCCTGAGGCTAATCTGAACAGTGGGAACTTTTTAAATCCTTCCTACGGTATACTTATTGGAAATGGACAGACATCACTTAAAAAGAAAACTAGATATGAACAAATGAGCAAAAGACAGAGTTCCAGAAATACTTGGTGACTGAATGAGCAAATGTACCCCTAGTTCTTCTTTCTTGGAAGAAAACTGTTCTCCTGGGTCATCCCACACTGCAGGGAGAGCTTTATCCTCTGAGTGCTCACAATACTTCTCTGCAGAGAATGCTTTCCAAACCCAGGATCCACAAGCTCACGAAGACACGGTCTCTGAGTGTTGCAATGCAAGAACCGTGTGGACTGGCAGAGTGAACACATTACCATGAGGGAAGTAGTGCTCATAGCCCACCACCCACACCTGCATTGGTGAATGCACTGGAGCAGCCCGGGTCAAATGTCTAGGGGCATCTCACGAAGGCTGAGAGTACAGCCATTAGTAGGTAAGGTAAGAACAGCCGTCACGCGGCACCTGCACTGTGAGCATGCCAAGCCCCTGCCTGTGAACACCACAGAGGCTGTTCTGCTGGCTAGCAGATGCATCCTTCAGGCTCTCTCTTGGCCGCGCCAACATCTCTCATCAACGGTAAGTAAATCCACACTGAAGACTATTCTACCAACCAGAGCTTGAATTTTATTAAAGTATCAAGTTACAGACATGGTTCAGTAGATAAAGTGCTTGCCGTGAAGGCATGAGGGCCTGAGATGATAGCCAAGGACCCAAGTTTAAAAAGCAAAAATAAAGCCAGGCAAGTGGTGTGCACGGGAGCCAGAGATAGCAGAATTCCCAGGGCTTGCTAGCTAACCAGCATAGCCAAATCAGCAATTGAGAGACTGCGTCTCAACAAAGTGGAGAACAGCCAAGGGAGATACCTGACATTAGCTTCTGGTTTTTCCATGTATGCCACGTTCTCCTGCACACATATGCGCACACAAATACATATACACATGCACACACATATACACACAGTAACAATTGTGGGATTTCCTTTTACCGCTGTTAAGTGGGTTTAATAAAATAATAACTCTGCAGCTCAGAATCAACCCCATGCTGAAAAGCAGAAAGGCTGGCCCATGATGACTCAAACAACTGTCCTTATGTGAAAAGTCAAATATCCAGACACTAGTGAGCGAAATATGGAATGGAAAAATAAAGTGTTTCCCACTAAGCCCACCATCAGAGAGACAAATTCCATGGTGGCCGTTTGGGTTTCATTCAAGTTAGATATTTGTTTGTGTATCATTTGTAAATTTGTTTTAGAGTTAAGATTGTATAAGACCTTATATAAGCTGAAGGATTTGTACCTAGTCTCTATTTACACACATTTAAATGATATAATAATAAAGGCAGCTTGAGTCAACACGGGGCATCCTTGGGAATGCTTCCCCTTATAAAGCGGCTGTATGCTACGGAGGTAAGCACAACACTGGTCCTGAGCCTGATAAACCACAGCTTAACCATCGCGGCAAAGGCAGCAGCTGGCTGGCAGACTCCCTCTCCAAACCTTTAACTGGTGCCGGGCATAGCTGGGCACGGGAAGAACCTGCCTTGGTGGGTGATTTTTAACCTGAAAAGAAGGTCTGCTTGTTTGTAAGTCCTCTTTGTAAATATTGTCCCGGGCTGGGCAGGAAGGGGCAGGTTTTCAAAAACACCCATAATCATCTTCTTCTGCATGTTCCTTCTGCCTTGGAGCTGACTTCCAGAATGCAAACAGCCTCTAGCAGGCTTGCCAGGCAGTGAGTGAGAGAGACCAGCCTTCTCCAGGGCTGATGGGATCTCTGATTTTTATCGGGGTTCAAAGCCTCTTCTTTGTGCTGTGTAGGGATAAATCTGCCCCTCCTGCTTTACCATGGTGTGGGAGCTAAGGGGAGGAGAGGTGCAGATGCAGGAACTGAAGCCTTTGTGCAGACAAACCCATAAGGGGGAGCACACAAGACCCGTGCAGCCAAGGTGGCTCTGCACACAGCCAGAGAACCTTTCCCCTGCCTTGGCTGCTCTGAAGACATGGCCTTATTTCCTCCTAAGTCAGAGAGGCATTGAAATTCTCCCAACAAGGATGGAAGCAACAGCCAACCTGTCCCTTTTGCTTGTCCCTGGGTTAGGGTACTAGTTCAGGTACTGTGCCCGTTTGTTATCCAGTGGAGAGAAGGACCTTGGCTTCATCATTAAAGGAAGCATCTACTCTGACACCAGAATCTTTCCCCAGGTTTTTAATGTTCACCTGAAGTGGAAGAAAAAAAAAAAACCCAACCTGGAATCTATTGGGAAAGATGTGTGTTTCAAGCAAGCCTGGTCCTGCCTGGAAATTGGCCTTGGGATAATTAGAAAAAAAAAAAAATCGGTGAAGAAACCTGGTCTCCTCGGCCTCCCGTCAGAGCTGGAAGGAGCCTAGAGATCACTCAGCACACCTTGTTCTCTCACAGTTTGGGGACAGGCTCAGAAGAGCCGCCTGTCGCAGCTCACACAGGCCCTTGGTATCGAGGTTTAAAATACTAGACTCCCGACCCCTACTGCAGGACTCTTCCCAGAGAACCAGAGGGAGACACACAGGGAGACACAGTTTAACACAGTCTCCAGCTGAGCAGAACCATCAGCTACAGCAGTGGTCCTGAGAAGGCACTGACTCCTTCAGCAAGGCGCAAGACAAGGAGATCCGGATGTTCTTAGAGCCAAAAGGAGATCTTGGGAGATGGTGACAGCTTAGTGGGTGAAGGTGAGTTAGGTGTGCAATCCTGACAACCTGAGTCCAATCCCTGGAACACATGTGATTGTGATTAACTTCACAAAGTCGCTTTCTGACCACCATACATGCATCCTACCCTAACACATAGCTAACATGATGCAATAAAAACAAATTCTGTAAAAAAAAAAAAAAGAACTTCTGATAGTCACTGAATTCCAGATAGGATCTTTGAGACTCAGAGATATAATTTATCCACAACAGAAACATGAGGCAGAGACAGAGAGAAGACCTGTGGATTTGGAGCCCAGGAGAATCCCAAGATTGTACACCACATCTCCTTACACACTCAGCAGAGACGGTGAGACCTGTTTCTGGCCACTACCTGAGAACGCAGACTGCCAGAGGAGAAAGGAACCGTTACAATCACACTGGGGACCCAGACTCTTACTTCGAGCCCTGGAAGGAATCAGCAGAGAACAGCAGTGCCGAGAAGCCATTCTGCAAAAGATCTGCACCCCATGCACATTCCTGTCACAGTGCCTTTGCAGAGGTGCGAGCACAGATTGGCCCCTTCCTTGGGGGTGCTCCTGCCCTATGGAGAGCAGCCAGGAGCCCCCCTGCTGCTCTCTTCCCCCAGCCAGGCTCAGTCAAAATCATAGCTACCATGTTGGAATGAACAACCCACTCAAGTAATGGGGGCCAGGCGGTGGTGGCGCACGCCTTTAATCCCAGCACTCGGGAGGCAGAGGCAGGCAGATCTCTGTGAGTTCGAGGCCAGCCTGGTCTACAAGAGTTAGTTCCAGGACAGGCACCAAAAACTACAGAGAAACCCTATCTCAAAAAATCAAAAAAAAAAAAAAAAAAGTAATGGCCGTTGCTTCGACTCTAGCAAGGGCTGGATCCGGCAGCAGCACTTTCTAGGCATTGGGTCCTTTACCTATCAGTGACCAAAGAGGTCATGACTACGACTGGTCCCTATTTAACAGGAATGCCATCTCTCACTGATGCTAGCTCAGGCCTGTTTGTAGTTCGCAAACCCCAGCAATACATCCTAGATCGAATGCTCCCTCCAAGACGTGTGCTGAGATCCTAACCTTCAAGCTGAGCATTTACTACCTCCTATGGGCGGTAACTAGGCCAATGTGTGTGCAGCCCTCATAAAAGGGATTAGCACCTTTACACAAAGACCCAGGGAGATACAGTCTTTCTTCTACCATATGAGAAATACAAGCCAGAGATGGTCCTCATCAGAGCCCTCTCCTCCCCCCCACGCTGCCATCCTGGCCTCAGGCTTCCAGCCTCCAGAAGCATAGAAAGCCACCCCGTACTTTATCACAACAGGCCAAAGTGATGGAGACAGGGGCTCTGAGAGAAGGCGCCAATTCGTTTTTCTCATCTCTCCACCAAAACAAGACTTGTTGCCATCACTGTACACACAAAGACTAGGGAAATGGGGCTGCCCATAACCCTACCAACTCCCGCACCAACCAGGGCCAGAACTAGAACACACGACTTCCGCCTTGAAATCTGAAGCCATCTTGATTCCATCCCAGGACAGACACGTGGCCCAGAACATGTACCGAACCAGAACGGTTTATTTCAGTCTCTTAAAGAGTTGGAAAAAAGCAGTAGAAACTGACCCAGAATCGCCGGAAAGTTTCATCAGTATTCTAGCTAGCCCACACCCCACGGTCATTATTTCAAAATGAAGAAACCAACTATGAGATGGTGCCGGCGCTGGAACTGTGCCCCCGTCAACATCCGGTGTGTGGGCAGGCCCCTGGGAGCCATGCTGCTGATGCAGTGGCTCGGAGTGAGAAAAAGCTGCCTTCTGGCGAGGTTGGTGTGTCTGTCTGGAGCCAGAGTCAGGCCACCAAGAATGGCGAAGCGGCCACTGGGTTTTCTCTGTTCTCTAGCTTTGCCCTGTAGCCATCGACGGGTTAAACCAGGTTTCAGGATCTGCGGCGATGTGGGGCATGCAACCTCCCCCGCCCCCATCCTGCCTTGCTGCCCCACTTGTCCCAATTATCCCAGGGAGATGAGCTGGCAGCTAGATGTCGTCAGAAATGAACTCGAGGCCATGTTGGCAGAATTAGGGCTTGTGCAGATAACAACGCAATGGGACATATCTCATTATTTCCAATGCCCTAACGTGAGAGTGATTATATCAACAGTGGGGCACAGAGGGTTAACTTCAGGATGCCACCCCTTCTCCTACCTTCCTGCCTCTCTCCAGACCCATCTGTTTTCTAATATAATTCTGCAGCTTCTCCCAACAAGAGGCAGAATCTAAATTTCTTCTTTATGGGAACTGACTTTGTTTCAGCTTAATGGGAAGGTAAGAAGGAAAGAGACTGCATTAGTTACTTTTTGTTGCCTTGATTTAAAAAAGTAACTTGTGGAAGAAAGAGTATTTTGGTTTATGGCTCCCTGGGGATAAAGTCCATCCTGGTGGGCAGGCACGGCAGCTGGAAAGGGAAGCTGAGAGCTCCCATCTTCAAGCATGAGGTAGAGAGTGCACTCAAGGTACAGCCAGGCTTTAAACTCTCCCATGCCTTTCCCTGTGATGCTTCCTTTAGCAAGGTTGCACCTCCTAAATCTCCCAAACAGAACCACCAACTGGAGACCCAGTGTTCAAAGGCCTGAGTCTGTGGGGGAAAAGTTTTCCTCTAAACCAACAGAAAGAGAGAAATGTAGCATTAAGCTGAGTGGTACCTCAAGAAGACAATGCAGGCTGTTTCTACCTCCCAGAACTTTATCAGTCACCATGAGGATAAATTCAGACTTATCTGTTGATAATGTCAGACATACAGTACCACCACCCTTTTCTAATCGGTAGACAGCTAACGCTAAGGCCAGACACATAGATGAGGCTGTCCTAGACCAACTAGCTCCAAACTGGCTGCCAAATAATGTAGACCTAAGAGCTCATTAGGAACCGAAAATCCTGTCTCCATCAGTGAAACCAGCTGGCCAGTCCACAGGCTGATGATAGGATGGTTGTTTAAACCATTGACCCCGGGGTATACTTTGTTACACAGTAACAGTATACTTTGAGAAGGAGTGTTGGGAATGCCTCATAAAGGAGAGGATGCGCCTAGAGAGGACCAGGAGGAAAGAACAATGGTTTGTTGAATGGCTGGTTAAAGAAAACAGCACATATAGCAGGACAAAAATAGCAAGAAAACAGCATTATGTCCAAAGGCCCACGAAGAGCCCCAGTGTGTCCCTAGAATCTAAACTGGAAGGGGAGCCTACCTGGACCAGACATTAGAGAGAAGGATAGTACCCAGCCACGAGATGTTTCCCCATTGGTCTCTAGACCCCTGACTCAATAGCCTCAGTTTATCACAGATCATTGGCAAGGTATCAAAAGGAGCAAAGTCGATGCATTTGGCCCTGTGCTGAGGACTGGAATATCTCAAACATGTCCCGACACATTGGGGATGTCAACTACCACGCAAGTTTCCTCTCTAACTCTGATTTAAAAAAAAAAAAGTTTTTAAAAATGTGGTTCACAGAGGTCCCTCAAGAACAGAATGAGGAAGGTGTCCCGGCATAAGATGAGAAGATGAGGAACAAGTCCCAAAATAAAAAGAGATGGAAGCCTGTTTTCCAGGATTTGGGGGCGGGTGGGGTTGGAGGCAGTGCTTTTTGAGACATTGTCTTCCTGTATCACACACCACACCTCAAACACTGGAAAGAGAAAGACACTCAGAGAACCGCGAGTGATTTCACCTGCCTCTCCTACCATTTGTGAATTAAATAAATCCAATAAAAACTCCCATCTCCCAAGAGTCCACCAATGATGCGTAGAGACTCGTGGAGTCTGGGACAAAGGTGAAAGGGCCGTGTGTGGCCTCTGATGAACGTTGATGAGACACCTAGGGAAGGGCGAGCCAGCCAACTCTGCAGAAGGACTTCACGGTTCCAGCACTAGGCAGCCAGCATCCCAGCGCGCCAGTCTAATCCTCTCTTGGCTAACCCTGCGAGCAGAATCCCCCAGCCTTCACTCCCAGACGTATCCAGGCTTGGTTTGCTGAGAGGGAGCCACTGGAGTTGGCCCAGATGATCAGATCAAGTGTCTGCCTGAATTCCGACTGAGCTGGCTTTATCGCATTCCTGTTATCTCTGTGCTGGTAACCGGATCAAATATACTCTTCCTGGCAGCACAAGTCAATGGATAAAGGAAAGATTGTTCGATAGAATTGTGCTGGCCTAACGGGTTAGTAAATTGAAGGGATAATGGAGTTAGCGTATCTTCTTGCAACGTGAACTGAAAAGAATTCCAGACAGGTCAAAGAGCTTAAAAATCAACTCACGAATCAGCAGGGAGCTCTAGAACTTTCCTTGGTAAAAGAGATCAAGATGCAACTAACTGATAGGTTGGGCTGCATGAAAATATTTCACATGCCATATTTTTAAAGGGAAAAATAGAAGAGAGAACTTACAAATTTATAGGCATTGTGAACATTATAAGAAAAAATATGAATACCACATAAGTAAGCGTATAAAATGAGCTCTTGACTCAAAAATTATTTCAACCTTACCAGTAGTAAATAATTATAATTATGTGTTTGCAAACAATAAATAAATATCACTATGATTTTTCAGTCACTAAAATGAATTTTTAACTTTAATAAGATGGGTTGTTGGTGAACCTGGACCTGTTATAAGCAGTGATGGTGTAAATTTGAATAAATATTTGGAGGTGCCTTAAAAGAAGAATCAGTCAAACACTTTGACCCATTCCATCTCTAGGAATCTTTCCTAGGTGACTATATCAAAATTGAGGAGAATGCAACATAGCTCCCTCTAAATGTTTTAATAATGAAGGATTTAGCAAGGATTAGATGCCCTTAAAAGAGCAATTAAATTGATGATTTTTAAAGTTGAGACAAAAACTTAAAACTATGTATGTGCAAGTTAAAGTTGCATAAGTGTATTATAAAATCTCCTAATAACTCCAGAAAATTATTTATCAAAACTCCGACCATGGCTCTCGGGTGGTAGATTCCCACCCCCCACCCCCGTAATTTCCAATTGATAAATTGTGCTGGTTGGTTTGTGAACTTGACACAAACCTAAACATATTTGGGGAAAAGAACCTTAATTGAAAAAATACCTCCATGAGATTTCCTATAAATAAGACCATAGAACATTTTCTTAACTAAAGATTGATGAGGAAGAACCCGGCCAACAGGAACAGTGCCACCCTTTGGCAGGTGGCCCTGAGTTGCCTTAGAAACTAGGCTGAGAAAGCCAAGAGGAGCAAGCCAGTAAGCAACATTAATGCATGACCTCTGCACAGTCTCTGCCTCAAATTCCTGCCTCAAGTTCTTGCCAGGACTTCCCTCATTGAGAGGCTGTGACCAAGAGTTGTAAGATGAAATAAACCCACTCCTCCCTAAGTGGCTTTTGGTCATGGTGTTTTACCACAGCAATAGAAACCTAACTAGGACATACATCTAGCTATGTGGTGGTATTTATATTGTAGGAGCCTGTTAAACGTGCACGCATAGGCAACATGCCTATTCTTTTAAAAACATTTACTCACATATCTTCCCCAGTTCTCAGTCGTCGCTTCTTTCTCCAGAAACTTTTAAATCAGATTGATTCAGTATAGTACCAGAAGATACCCCTAAATGTTAGTACAATGAATGGATGGATAAGCAAAAAGATGAATGAATGACTTTACGAGGGAATGAATGACCGCTTACACACCTGCATTTTCTTTCTACACAGTGGCTTTAAAAGCTAGAAACATTTTGACATTGCAGCCGCATTAGTGAGGTCATGTTCTCTTGCAGTCCTGAAATATCTCGAACCCCTAGGGTCCCCACTGCTCATGGCTCCTTCACTACACCAGGCTTTCTGATCTCTCTTTGCCCAGAATGTCCATCCCTGATCAACAGATAAATTCTCACTGTTAATGTTCAAATAAGGCCGCTTCCTCAAGAATGAAGGCGCCCTTCCCAGCCCTTTTCCTCCCTCTGTGTCTTTTCTGATCATATATTATTCTCACGTGACTGCACCCCACCCGCTTCCACAGCTACCACAGGGTTAGAAGAAGCGGTGATCTGGTTTGTGCCCTTCCTATTGAGTACGCAGCTGATTAATAAATGCCTTTAGAAAGAAGGGCCTAAGCAAACACGGTAGCTCATGGCTTTATCAGTGTCTCCCTGACAATGACTCAGAGCTCTCAACCCCATCTAGCTTCTTCAGTAAACAGGTCAGACCGATAGATGCACGGGTGGCTTATCACACCCCTAGATTGGGACACAAAGCACCCACCCAGAGTCCCTTGATAATATTATTCACAAAACT
Organism: Myodes glareolus; assembly: GCF_982192425.1. Lineage (NCBI taxonomy): Eukaryota > Metazoa > Chordata > Mammalia > Rodentia > Cricetidae > Myodes > Myodes glareolus. The sequence goes on along the minus strand of NC_142049.1, from coordinate 13,019,613 downwards.
AAGCAAGTAAGCAAGTGAGCAGAGATTTGGGTTATCGTCTTTGTTGGTCACTCTCAGAATGGTCGAGTGAGCCCTAAATGGTGAACTGTGGTGAGATCCAGGGGCCACTAGAGTCTGCCCCCCGTGCTCCCACTTTTATCCCTCCGTGCTCCCACTTTTATCCCAGAGCCCGACAACGTCACTTTCCCACAAGTCTGTGAGTCTGTTCAGCGCTGGAAAAGTTAGCCTCTCCATGGGGATTCTGGAATGCCCTGACTGCCAGGAATACAACTAGCTTTGCTTAAGCCACCTGCCCTGGGAGCTAATGGCTGTCTCCTGGCCACCGGCTTCTCCTTTCAGAGCCACTGGGGTTAAGGGCTTAGGCTTACAGACTCAGTTTTTAGGGGTGATCTTCACCTGCTCCTCCCTCAGGGTCTCATCTCCAGTCCCAAGAGACTCACAGACCTCCAAATATTCGCTTCCAAGCTCCTTGGCCAAGGCTCTTGCTAACCCTCTCTGGCCAGCAAACTGTGCTCTGCTTTAGACGTTGATCGCATCCTTCAGGAGGTCTGCAGCCTCGAGAAGCCTTCCCTGCGGAGCTGTTTGTGCTCTCAGCTGTGACACCCCATATTGCTTTGTTCACACCCTCTTACAGCCCAGATTGGAAGACGGCTGTCTGTCTATCTCTCCAGCTAAGCTGTGAGCAACTCCATTGTGGAGAGACAATGATGCTATCCTTAATCTCCAGGGGTCAGAAAAGATCCACGCTTTAACAGTGGCTGCCTTGGGGTTGGAATGCCTTTCAACTCGCCCTATCAACAAGGATAACATTCCCCCAAACACGTTCTGCCAAAATGCAAGAATCAAGCCACCGCAGTCATTATTAAGAACATGGTCTTTTATAGGTCATGCGGCCCAGATCCCAGGTTTCAGCTCTACCCCTTCAAACTGGGTGATCTTGACTAAATCATGCCACCTTACTGGGCCCCCTCCATGTGCAAAATGGGGCAAAGGTCTGGCACGGTTAAAGATAAAGTGAGGTGGTGTCTACAGAGTGTTTCACGTGGATCTAAACTTTGCAAATGTTCCGTAAACCCCAGATAGTAATTTAAATGGTGGGAATCACCCCAGGGCCACAGGAGCAGAGACATCTCAGAAGGTGACCGGTAGTCACTACCTTTGCCCCACCCCCGGGGCAAAATATAGAAGAATGAACATCGCCAACCCTGGTGGCTCAGGCCTGGAACCCCAGCTACTCAGGAGGCTGAGGCAGGAGGGTTGAAATTTGAAGGTTTACTAGATTTATGCAGTTAGTTGAAGACCAGGCTAGTAACTTAGCAAGACATTGTTTCAAAGGAAGAAGGAAAAAGAGTGGAAGGGGGGGGGTGCAGGAAAAAAAACAAACCTGCCGACATGACATGACTGTTCCATGGTATGGTTAGGATTTTTAATTGTAAATATTAGAGAGACAAAGAAATGAAATGAACATAGCCAGCAGAGCGGGCATGACCAGGGCTGGGGAAACAGGAGAGAGAGAAGAGTGGAGACAATGAGATAGTAAGAGAGAGAGAGAGAGAGAGAGAGAGAGAGAGAGAGAGAGAGAGAGAAGAAGGAGGAGGAGGAGGGAGAGGAGGAAGAGGAGGAGGAGGAGGAGAAAATATCAGGTTATAAGAAAGGTGAGTAGCTGGGGGGCCGGAAGGGCCAGGAGGCCGGCATGGGGGACTTTGATATACCAACCAAAGATATCTAACTATGGAGCAATATGCCCCTTCTGCCAGAGGTCAGGGAAATGACTCCTTTTGGCATCTGAGAACTACCTGGCTTAAGAAGTTCCTGAGGAATGCTGGCTTTTCTCTAGCCACCAGAAAAATCCTCCTGGAGTCCAGATCTGAGCTCATTTCTAGATATTTGGACAGCCGGTGAGACCTAACAAGAACTATGTATGTTCTTACTCCACGCTAGTCACTGGCAAAAATTGTACACAGGTATCTACTCTGCGCCAGATGGGGATTCTGTTTCTGAGGGAGGCAAGGGTCATTGATTGCACTATCGGTGACGACAAAGAAGTCATCTCCAGCTAAGAAGAACCACATTCTCCAGAATGATCGCCAGTCAACTGTGAAAGGAGCACAGGCACTGTTCAAATTATGCCTCCCCTTTCTGTCCCCAGATCCCAGTGTCCTCAGGCAACCTCCGCAAAGCACGGGCTCGGGTTTATGCTTGTGGAGCAAGATTTGAAAGAGCCATCACCTCTGGTTTTTATGCCAGAAATAGCATCGTATTTAAAGCAACAGTAGATGGGTATGTTTAAAGGGAAAAAAATGCTTCGTTCCACGGACATTCTCAGAAAATTCCAGATGTTGATACGCTGCCATTTGTACCAACCCTGCCCTATGATTTTAAAATCTGAATCAGATGTAAACTCTTACTCAGCCACCTGAGAAGCCCCAGCACACAGCCAACCCGCAATTACGTGGTCATCAGCATCATCGAGCTGTTGGGAGTGAGGATGCCTTTTACATACCAACGATATGGTCAGGCCTTTGTGCTTTCACCAAGCCATTTCGGTACGAAGAAAACCAAGTATCTGGGAGTCCTGCAGCCCAAACCCTACAACTGCTTTTGCTCTCACTACCTGGAACAGAACAAAGGAATCGGTTGGTATCAGGGCCTTTTCAGAGTCCTGGGATAAGGGCTGAGGACGTAGCTCAATCAGTGGAATGTTTACCCAGCATGCCCAGTACCTTGGATTCCATCCCCAGTACCATGTATATTGGGCCTGATGGCATGCACCTGTATTCCCAGTACTTAGCAAGTAGAAGCAGGAGAATCAAAAAGTCAAGGTTATCCTCAGCTACATAGTAAGCTCTCAGCCAGCCTGAGATGCATGGAATCCTAGAGAAGGAGTAGGGGAAGAAGTCACAGGCACAGCAGCATTGCGGTACCATGAAATCTACCAAAGGGTCTCCTGCAGGCCCCTTCTTCTTCCTCAGCCAGAAACATAGGTAAGCAAGGGAAGAGGAAATGGGGAACTTCAGTTCCTGAATCAAGTGCCTCTCGTGCCCCAGTTCCAAAGAGTCTCACACATCCCCAAAAAGTCACAAGTGCCCTTAGCATCCCAGAGACTTGCTTGAGCCACCATGACCGAGGGTGAGGCAAATAAAATACTCACATTAGGTATAAAATATAGAGAACATCTCCCAAACAAACAAACAAACAAAAACCCAGACAAACAAAACGTCAGGAGGGACAGAAAGCTCAGTCCTTAATATATAAAGGATACTGCAATCCAACATTTAAAAATACAGCCCAAACACCCATGATAGAACCCAGGAACAAAACACTAGGTGAAAACAGAATCAGTTTAAAAAGAGAAAAAAGAAAATAGAATCGGTATAATGGCTCATTTTCCCCTTTGCCTCCGGTTCCTATGCTTCCCAGTGCGCAATGAGTGGCTGTAGAATCACTCAGCTGTGGAGAGTGAGCATGAGTCAGGGCGAAGAGGAATGTGTGACCTCACGCGGGGTTGAGCAACGGTGGAGAAATGCAACATTTTGCTGAGTAACATGGAAATGGATCTGAAACGTATGGATTAAATTCCTCCGAAGCCAACAGGATTCTTCAAGGGAAGGAAAGGAAAAGTACTTAGGCAGTGGTGTCTGAGGTTTTTTTGAACCCAATCCTTCGGAAAATGAGCACACGCGCAAGCAAATTACTCAGGGCCTGCAATCCAGCTTCGAAATGCGCTAGTCACAAACCACCGGCTTGTTTAAAAACATGCTTTCCCCCCACTCCAGCTTGCTCTCTGGGCACTCCTACGGGGGCTGATCTCTACTGTTCGTTAGAGGAAGAACAGCCGTGTCCCCACCACACAGAGGGCAGGAACAGGTGTCCCACCAGACAGTGTGACAGGTTTCTTCTTCAGGAGGCAGACAAGAGGGCGGGGAGATGGCTCACCCGGTAAAGCGCTTGCTCTCCAAGCATGGGGACCTGAGTTTGATCTCCAGGGGCAGTGACGTGCGTTTATAATCCCAGCTCTGAGGTGGCAGGGACAAAGAGGATCTCTAAAGTTCACTGACCAACGGACAGTTGAATCACCAGGTTCAGCGAGAGGTGTTTTCTCCAAACAGCTAGGTAGAGAACAATTGGTATACTGACCTCTGGCCTCTACATGTATGCACATACAAATACATACACATACACAGACACACAAACTTTTGATAAAGAAGGCAGGCAAGTCATGCCTTGAGCTAGAAGCGGAACAGAAGCACCACACAGGTGTGTCCTCAAATCCCACCTGCAGGTACCATGGCCCCTCAGGAACGTGGAGGGAAGACATGAAGTCTACTTATAACCAAGCAGTGGCCTCTATACGCGTGTCAAGGATGACTCAGGCTTGCCACCAGCTAGTTTCCCAAACAGTTCCATGTGGCTGAGAGAACCAGGGTCTGTGGTCACCTCTGTCGAGACACCAGGGCAAGGCAGGAACTACTCTGAGCATAGCGTCCAAGGAAAAGCCTAGGAAGGCGGGAAAGGCTAAGATTCCATGCTTTGGGAGCCAGTCTGCATGCAGGGTTCTGGCTGCTGTGCAATGTGGGGTGAAGGCCAGATGCTCCCCCAGAGAGAAGAGCCACTGATCATCCTTTTTCCCAGCCTTCCCTAAACTGCCCAATAGACAGGAGGAACTCCAGGCAACCACAGACGCCTATCCCGGGAGATCCCATGTGCTGCTTGCCTCTGCCAGGGTTTCTCATATACCCAGTAGGTTCTTCTGAAGGCTGGGTGATTTCTAAGTTCTCTGGGCTAAGCAAGACTTGCTTTCGTCATCTTAAATAATGTACATGGTTATGTTGGAAGAGCTGGGACCAGCCTCAGAAGTGTTTTTCCAGATCCCCCTTTAAATGACTGGGACCACTCATCAGTGATGGGCAGGTTCTATTGAAATGGTGTCTCACTCAGGGTATCAGTTTCCTCCTTAGGAGAGAGTTTTGTAGGGGGCTCACAAGAACCACACTTGAACTATCTTGCTATCCAAACTCTCCCAGGCCAACCTACCAGCCTTCTCTCCACCCCCTTCTAGGAACTCCTCCTTCAAAAACACTTTGCATTCAAACTGGGCTATCACGCATTAATGAAAAGAGATTCAAGGTGCTCAGTAGACTGTGTTAACATTTTACATCCAGGAAATGAACGAATTCTTTTTTTTTTTTTTCACTACCGGCTTTTATAGCAGATGAAAGTCTAAGAGGTTTAAGGCTGATTGACAGGTTTGAAAATAAACAGCCTATTTTTGCAGATAGTTCACAGCTGTATTGCTTCCTCCCATGGTGCGCTCAACTGGAGTTTTCTGTCGGAGAGCCTTTGCCAATAGCAACCCTTATCCTCTGTATTCTTCAGGTTAAAACGTGCAAAAGAACTCTGGTCTTATTTCTTTTGGAAATTAATGACATGCACATACACACACCATTTAAAAAAACAGCAAGACATCGAAATATTTGAAAGACGCAGCAATATAGACTATACTGAAACTTAAGATAACTCCATTAATATGGCTGCCTGGAGCAAAACAAGAAGAGTCCGGACAAAGGCCTTTCAGCTGTGTGCCTGGGAACCCAGAATGATCTTTGGAATCTCTTGTGGGCCTCAGCATAAATACTGCTCCCCTCCTAGCCATAGAGACTCTTGAATCTGGTTTGTGAATGAGATTTAGTCAGATTTTAAAGGGATAAATTTTATAGTTAAAGTCCTCTTTAAAACTTGCAGAGCAGCAGACAAAAGACCCCAAAGACCTACCTACCACTGTTTGGCAGGCTGCTTCTCCATGGTGTGGCCCAAGGTCTGGGCACATCAGGGAGCCTGTATTCCCGAGTCAAAACACTGGAGAGTTGCAGGAAGTGAGCCGTTTAGCACTGTTGGATCTTTCTCTGTGCCGTTCTCTCTGTGTGGAGGGTTTTAAAGTTCCCCTCTCAGAATCCCATTATCGCCTGAGTTAAAAATGTCCATTAACCCTTCCGAACTTCCACGAAACTTCCCGGCTCCAGCTTTAGCTGGGTCAATGGCTCCTCTGATCCCCCAGTTAGTCCTAACCTCCACTCTGTGAGGTCCTGGTCCCCCTCCTGAATTGGAGGTCTGTCCTCCCTCTAGACTGTTAACTCTTAGAGATCTTGGACCCTGTCTTCAAATCCACCTCCCCAGAAACTAAGTCAAGGCCCACCACACAGATGATCGCAGACTTCTCTGCCTTCAGCTTCCAGAGGTGGTGGATGACAGGCAGCAGGAACACGCCTGCATCTCCAGCACCCGAAATGCATCTGTCGTGGCCACCCCACCCTTGCGGGAATGCTGCAAGGATCGAGGGACTGAGGAAGACAATTGGACTTTAAAACTTCATTTTTTTACTTTTTTTTTTATAACAATGTAATCTTTTAGAGTCCAGGAAAGTTATTTAAGCGTAAACATGCATTCTCACTGTCTGGGGCCAGAGTTAGATGAAATTCCTCAAATGATCTCTTAATGCCACCAAAATTGCATTCAAATGCTCCTGCCAGGCAGAGATAAATCGCCATTTACACAATAATCTTGCGCTTAAAAGTAGCTGGGTCCAGAGAGTTCTGGGGAAATTTATTATGACAGGGAAAAGGGGTTCAAGATATTTAGCCTGCTGATAAGACAGCTTAGGAATGACCATAATAATCTCTGGGAATTTGAAGGGTCTTTATAAGGGCATTAGAAGGTCATGGGCCAGCTTGGCTCCATCTACTTGGACATCAGGAATTGACTTCAACACCACCAAAATGAGTTCGTCAAAATGAGTTACAGAAAGTCAGGGGGAATTTCAGAACCAAAAGCACCTCGTCCCCAAGCTTGTTAGAAATGCAGACCTCCCAAGTCCACTCCTCATTTGCCAAGGCAGAGTTGTGCTCTCTCAAGCCTTGCCGTAGCTTATGTGCATGTTCAAGCTCAGGAAGCTCCCCTAATGTAAGAAGGTAAGACAGCAGAAGGTTGCAAGAGCCAAGGACCCAGCCCAAGATCTGAGAGCCTGCCCAGGCTGGGAGCAGAAGGGCAAGCAATCTCCTTCCATCCAGTCTCCAAGGAAGCTCCAGTTTCCATTATCTTTCCTGAGAAGTACAACCACATCAAGAGAAGTCTGAGTTCTGCCTTCATGTTCACTATAATATCTTCGGCACCATACCCTACAGCTACAGAGACTCAGGCCTAGAGAACAAAGCACTCAGCTCAAGGCTGGACAGCTTGTAGTAGGCCACTGAAGAAGCCTGCAGACTTCCTGTCCCTAGAAACAGGATAGACAGCAGTCTGCCATCGACACTCTGCACAACAAAGCCATCAGTCTCTGTTCATGGCTTTCCTGTAGTAGAAAATACCTGATAGCTAACTTCCTCAGCAGATGGAGGGAAAATGCACAGCTCTTTCCAAAGCAGTTGTTTCGAGCACTTTAAGTTTACGGGCAATCCTGTGGTCTCACTGCCCTTGCAGAAGATTCAAAGCAAATGCCTTACGAATGCTTCATGAGTTTCCTAGGCAAGGAGCCTAGAGAGAGAGTCTAGGGTGGAGAGATACTCGCTCAGAGTGGGCGCTTTTGCAGGGAAAGTCTGCCTAGGTTTCCGAGGACCCCTCCCTTGCAGGGCCGAGAAGAAAAGTCGCATTAGCTTCCTGGAGCCAAGCAGAACCTAGAGGAGCCAAGTAGAGTCCAGGGACAGGCCCTGGAAAAAAACAGGGGCAGAAGGAGCTCCTCTGGGTGGGTAAGTGTGTTTCCTGGCACCAAGGGACCTGAGGAGCAGTGTAATGTATATTTGATGACATTTCTCAGCAAGCAGCCTCCGTGCCAGAGACCTAGGCTAGAACAAAGCTTGGCACCAGGGTAGACGGAAGATAAAGGGAAAACCGTGGGGCCTGCCAGAGAGGCCAGGATGGCCCCAAGGGAGTGGGTTAGACAGCAAGGTGTGGAAGAGATTGATAAAAGTCACCGCGACAGCCACCATCCTATCCAAATCTGCACAGTTCCTACGGTAAGGCTTTGGGGGAGGTGACGATCAGGTGGAGTAACTAACAAGACAACAGAAAGAAACACACGGCCCTGATAATTTCCCCCGTACCCATGCCCAACTGCTGCCAACTCAACCAGAGTCAAGCGGGCAAGAACCCGTTCCAAGGAAACTGGAGCTGCCTTTGTAGTGATGAAAACCAGAAAAGACAGCTGCCACATCTCTGATAAGATCAAACATCTGTGTGTTTACCACCACGTGCAAAGATACATGCCTTCCAAACTGTTGTGGTTTCAGAGAGTCTTGGGGATGAAGCTCACAAACGTGACTTTATTCCCTTAGGCCAGCCCACCTCCATGCAAATGCGGGTCTCTGAGCTATAGATAAAATGCAAAGTGCACTTAATCCACGTGATGCCACCGGTCTGCCAGCACCTCATGGGACTAAAAGGGGCCACTCATGCCGCAGGCTTCAAAGCAGCCAACGAGAGTAACTAGAACTGCTTTGACCATCCCACTGGCCTTTCTCGCAAAATGTCACCTTTGCCATCTGATCCGTCTATCCCAAAGACTCAGACACAGCAGCCACAGACAGAATGCTACAGAACCAATGAGAAGCTTCCTTCTTCCACCCAGGCCACTTCCTCCCCTCATTGGCCTTGCTTCTCTGGAGTGTCCTATGGTTCAGTCATTTTCTTACCTGGAAGCTCCAGGGACACTAGAGACAGGACTCTGCCGTGACCAGAAGACAGCCCAAACTTCAGGGTGAGGTGGGCACCCAGATCCTTCTTTTGCAGTCACATCGTCAGTGGATGAAAGTCAGAGAGAGACTCCCAGCATCTGTAGGCTGCGCATGAGCTCCATTTTCCTTTCAAGTGGAAGAAACAAAGAGTCCTTCTGATCTACTGAGAGAGGGGACGAAGGAAAATCTGAGCACACTAGAACGGGAAACTGGCAGAAATAGGTACACGTGCATACACACAGGGGGTTGGGGGAGAGATCTAACTACAATACTGTGTGCTTGTAGCTCCATTGCCCAAATCTCTGTGGCGTGTCAAAGGCTAGTGGTGTCTACCAGACAGAACCCCAAAATGAGAAACTTAGGGAGACCTCCAAATCCAGGGAGGACCAAAATACTGTGAGTAAAGTGTCTTGGCCAGGTTGTCATGTCCGAGCAAAACTCAAGCATGTAAGAGAGCACACGGTAGGACCACTCTAGGTCTGATAAAGTCAATGCTTTTCCTCTGCGCCAACCAGAACTTTATCTAGAAACAAGGTCTTGGAGTCCCTCTCTACCTGTACCCCAAAGGTGCCAAGCCTCAGCAAAAGAGTGAGGCCCTGTAGCAGATCGTGTGAGAAAAAGTGTAGGAAGATATGATTGTCTAGGTCAAAGGGCTGGAATAATGGCTGAAAATTACTTTCTTTTTTTTTTAAAAAAAAAAACTATTTCCTCAAAGTGGGACAGGTGGGGAAACAATAAAAATCCTTCAGTTCCATCAGTGAGGAATCAAATATGGCTATAAAATGGCAGCGGAGTCACTCCCAACCATTTGCAGGGTAAAGAAAGAGGCCACTGGGCGGGTAAAGACAGCTCAGAAAAATGTAGAGCGCTTTGCAGGGCACCTGTAACCAGGACCACTTTACACCTGCTCCCTGCTCAGCACCAGACTCAAATGCTTTGCTCTATACCAGTAATTTCCCTAAGTCTCTAACTGATAGACTCGCCTTGCCCTCGCTGACACACGAGGAAACAGGTATATGTTTAGTTGAAGTTCCCCAAGTCACAGACTTTGCTTTCTCTCTCTCTCTCTCTCTCTAGCCTCCTTCCCCTCTCTTGTTTTTATTTCTTACACATGTGTTTCCATCACAAGCAGAAATGACCTTCTGATTTCTTGTAATTTTTAAAATAAAGGAACACACACTCTTCTGTGTTTTGGTATGGGTCCAGTGGTTCTCATCCCCTGAGTCACAACCCTCATCAGAAAAGACAGATATTTACAATGCAATTCATAGCAGTAGAAAAATTACAGTTATGAAGTAGCAAAGAAACTCGTGGTATGGGCTGGGGGAGGTCACCACAACGTGAGGAACTGTATCAAAGGGTCGCAGCATTAGGAAGGTGGAGAGCCCCTGCTATAGGTGGCCCTGACAGGAAAAGCCCATTCAGTATTATTTCTTACTAGAAGAAGGAAACAAACCCTCACCCAGTTCCCAAGTAATCAGTTTGAACCATCATCTCCTGGGCTAAGCAGAGCCCTTAGAAGCTGCCCCCAGAGTCCTTTAGCTGACTCTGTTAGGATCAAAAAGAGTACAGCTGGTTTTGCACACCCTCTTAGACACTTCCTTGTAATTTTGTCGTATGTGGTTTCTTCTCCATTCTGTCATAGACTGCGAAACTAAAGTACTGATTCATTACCATAGTTATTAAATTGTTTAATAAAAAATGGCCCTATGCCCTACACTGAAAGCAGTTTAGTTCTAAACCTAATTGCAGGTACCTTTTATCTCACCGCCTGGATCGTGTAACAAAGGCTGCGCACCTGTCACGCCTCTGAGGGATCACCGTGGTGCCACAGAAGACTAAAGTGACATTAAGAGGTTGCACAGACTCAGAAGCAAGCTGGTAGAAAAGCCCAGCCCCCGGCAGTGTAGGCTCCCTCTTGAGTGGTTAGTGCCTCCAAAAAGAACACCTAGGTCCACAGGTCTTTTAGTCCCTCTCTACCTTCCCCATTGTCTCAACACCTGAGTCGGTGAAGGAGGCGCCAGACAGCTCCAGACTCACGGCTACAGGCCCCGAGTGGCGGAAATAGCTGGGAGCTGTCCATGGTGGCGCCGCGCCTGGGCACGCAGAGTCGCCTGTTCCCCTCCCGCGGGCGCGCCTGGGGTCCTTCTCCAGACCGCTGACATGGAGACGACTCCCTGGCTCACTGTCTCCTGGACAGGGCTTCAGCCAGGCCGTGGCTCTCACATCAAAGCTTGGCTTTAAAAGAGAGTTCTTACCTGTGGGCAGAGTTGGCTGCTCGGAGTAGGACTGAGAACCTCAGACCTGGCGCGGGTGGAACATCCAACTCTTGGGGAACACGGGTGCACCGCCCTTCTCGTCAAGAACACAGGCATTCTCCCGGGTCCATTCCGAAATCTACCCGGACCTCGTTCCCAGAGCGGCGAACTGGAGAACCGTGCACGACTCCGGCTTGCGACCTGCTGAGACCTTGATTTTTCTGCCAATCTTGCGCGACCCTTCTGGCAGATGACGTCCGTTGCCAGTGGCCAACAAACATTCCTGCAGCGCTGCCAGTCTTAGTGTTTGCTTAAATATCAGCAGGGACCACCGAGGTCGTCTAACATCAGGTCATCTCCGCTCGCCCCGTGCCAGCGCATCGCTGGGACGGCAGAGGCTGACGGCAGAGGGAACCCAGGAGACCTTGCCAAAGTGGAAGCGACAAGGTGCAGACTTGTGAGGTTTTCGACCACTAGCCACAGGGTAAGCTCGCTCACTGCACTGGGCTCCTTCCGAGACCTGCTTCGGGACCTTCGCTTTTCAGTGAGACAGTCGTTTGTGTGAGCATCTAGTGCCATTCACAGGAGGATAACCTAAGCAAAGCAGAGATCTGCCTCCCGTCGAATGCGTTCCTGGACGCTGGTGTCCCCAACACCTGCCACTTGTAAAAATCTCAGAGACGTCCACGGAGGACGGTGACGGGGGCGTGTGCCCACCAACATACACATGGACAGACAGACGAGCAGGCAGACAGACACACGGGCAGGCAGAAAAACAGACAGGCAGAGGCAGACAGCAGAGGACAGGCTGGACAAACAGGCCGACGGAGGGCAACGTTTTCCCTAAACCGAGGGGAGGCGCGGGAATCCGACTGTCCTCTCTCCTGCAAGGCTAAATCCATGCGCCCTCGCGTCCCAGTCCCGGTCCTCTTACCTCCGCGGTTCTCTTACCTACGGCTGATGACCGAGACAGTGCCACGCCTCGGGGACCTGGAGTGCAGCATCCCGGAGTCTGGTATCTGACCCCACGCGTCGAGCTCCTGAACGCGAGCAAGCGGGACGAGAGCTCGCGGGAAGTGGAGTGCAGATCCGGGCCTCACTCGGCACAGTGTGCCCCCGGCACCAGACCACTGCCACTCTGCGCAGCGGGCGCTCTTAGCTCGGCTCCGCGCGCTCACTGGCTTACTAGCTAGCTTGGAGCTGCCAGCCCGAGCCGCCGCTTTTTATAGCCGCCTTCCGGGGCTGGCTCCTCCCCACCCCGAGCCCCCGGCGCCCGCACTCATCCCGGCCCCCCCCCCTTCCCACCCCCGTCTCGGGGCAGCGGTCCTCCCACTCACCGAGGTGGGCGGCCTGCGGGGCCGGACCCGGGCGGGCTCTGGCGGCCGCTGGGGGAGCCGCAGACCCAAAACCGAGAGCTGCCGCCTGGACGTGCCACGGCCACCAGGTGAGGGCGCTGGAGCCCAGAACGAGCGAGGCCGATCTCTGAGGTCTGTAGCGATGAAAGCGCGCCTTGCACCCAGTGTCCCTCCCCAAGGGACCGTCAGGCGAGAGAGAAAAAAAGGCCTGCTACTTCCACAGAGTCGCCACCACTCTACATTCCTGCTGTTAAATTCCAAACCCTTCCCCCTTTTTGTCAGCGGACATAGCAACAGAATCCAGAATCGCCTGGGTCTAGAGGTCCCTTGGAGGGGAAGATGCACCCTCTTGTAGTCAGAGATCTTGGTTTGAAAGAGGGTTCACTGAGTGCTTACAGGCTTGAAAACTAGAGTTCAATTCCCAGAATCAATGTAAAAAGCCACGGGTGATGGTCCTGGTTTGTAATCTCAGTGCTGCGGAGGTGGAGACAGGGGCTTGCTGGCTAGCCAATCTAGCCTACTAGGCAAGTTCTAGGTGAAAGACACCTTGTCTTAAAAACCAAAAAACCGAGATGGGCAGCTCCTAGGGTGGGGGGTGCGGTGAGGACACAGCCCAGGCAGCTTGACCTCTGCCCTGCGATGTGCATACACACATACATCCCAGAAGAAGGAAAGGTAGAGTGACCTCACTCTCACATGCCAGTTTTCTGCACGTGCTAGTTACTTGACCATGAGCCTGGGGAGAGGGTTTCAATGAGATTGAAGAGTGTGGGTGCTAATTCATAGCAAGGGCTTGCCATCCCGCATGTAGGACAGGCCATGGGTCAAAACAAAAAGGGACCGATGATGAGCTATTCCCTGCTGCAGGAGTCAGTCCATACAGAGTATGGCATCTCCTTAACTCAACACTGGGTGCCTCTGAGCATCGACTACTGACCCACTCCGAGCCTGGCAAGTAGTGGAAGGCGTTGGAGGTTTTCTTTCCAATTCATTTTAGTTCTAGGATGAGGACTTTGATTGTAGTTCTACATCCTGCGCCTCCACCCTTCCCCCCCTCCCCACCACCAGGAACTTGTTACTCTTCTCCCTCCTCTGGTTAATGAGGTCTCCAAATACACATTTCTTTCCTCCTGCTTGCCAGTGATCTGTGAGGACCACTATGCAGGAGTGGCTTCACTGTAGCCAATGTTCTCTGGAGTAGGGGGAATCTAAGTCCGGGTCTTGGAGCCAGCCTGTGGTAGAGACTTTGGAAGTCTTTGTCTAGGTCCTCTGGGCAGAACTTCGGGCACTACTTGGAACCAGGGAAGCATGTCTCCAAACCTTTTCTAGAAAGCTGGAAACAATGATCAAGAATCTCAGTCTGTCTGACACCCAAGCACACCAGATCTGGTCTCTGCGGCAGGCTTCCTTTCTTGGCCCTTCCTTTCTTGCTGGAATCGGACCCCAGCCCCTTGTAAAGTGCCCTCCAGCTCTGCCATCTGAGCACTCACTGAGTTTCTTTCTTAGGAACCCATCCCCCAGGCTCACAAACACTGGGGCCTGGGTTGGGTGTCTGAACAATAGGCTCAGTGGAGAAAAGTGTGTTTGGATCGGCCTCCCGGGAGCCACGTGTCTGACTCCTCCTTTCCAACCGGTGGAGCACAATCCTGAGACTGCAAGGCTAGGGAAGAGCTCATTTCCACGGGGCCTCCTGTTGAAGGGATGGACTCTGGGAAGTGCTGTGTCATGCTCTCTCCACGATCCAAAGTGCCCAGCTCATTCCTCTGACATCCAGTTTTCTTTATCATTGGCCAATGCCTGGGGTGGGGTGAAAATGCTGATGAACCTACAGGCAGGCTCTGTCCGTCTACAACCAGACTATCCAGCCACATCCACTCAGCGTGTCTGCTCGGTCCTCTGTGACAGACAGGATATGATGGGTAATTCTTTTGGGGTGAATACTGACAGTGTGAAGGATGGATTTCCTAGCCACGCCTCTCTAAATCTGCATGTGAATGCAAAGATGGGGGCTAGCTACAGAATGGACTGTTAGCTTTCTAGTTCTTGCCAGGGTCTCCCCAAGAGCGGTTGTCTTGCCTGAGGGATGGAGTCACACCCCAGTCTCCACACCCTGTGAGGAGTTCCCACCACCTTCCTGAGTACCGCAGCCCCTAGAACCTCATCCTGGGTGTTGTGACACGCTGCCTGCCCCATTCCACAAACGGCCCGAATCCAGCAGTTTTTCATCGGCCAGCCAGCCATATTCCACATCCGGCCCATAATGCAAAGGTCATCTCACTCCGCCTACTGACCCCTAAAAGCATGTCTGGGTGAAGTTTGAAGGGCTGGTCACACCTGTGGCTCCATTTTCCAAGCCTCTAGTCCTGGCTTCCCGGGTCTGACTAGGGACTGAGTAAACAATTAGAAGTGAGAAGCACGATGGGGCTGAGTGAGTTGCCTGTAGAGCTCACATTATAGCAGACAAGAAAACCCCCAGGACCTGAAAAAACGCATGGAGGAGAAAAAGAGCAAATTTAAATCCCACCAACAGGGGTCGCCCTTGGACGCAGAGCCTGAAGCTGGCGTCAGAAACTCGATATTTTGGGGTCCACATTCTAAAGTCAGGTTTCTAGCACTTCGAGTTCCTAAATTCCTGTTTTGTTGGAGGCAAATGAAGTCCAGTAAAGAGAGACAGAAAAAAAAAATCAAAATCAAACAAAAACGCCAGTGTTTCTGGAGAGTTCACATCGAGCAGAAACTTGAGACCGGAAGTCCTAGGACTCACGTCAACCTTTCGGGAGCATGTAAGTGGATTTCTGCATTTCTTCTTCAAGGTGGGCATCACCATAGAGAGGGAAGTAAATATTAAATACATGTAAGCTTGTGTGTATGTTCTCACAACATTTATTTTTCCTAACTGGAAAAATAATTCTATGTGTTTCCTATTTTCAAAAAATAAAAAAAAAAGTGAAAGAAATTTGGAAAACACACACAGGGAAGTACCACCTAGCTTTGAGTTCAATGTGCCAGTGAGTTTACAATGTGGAACATTTTTTGTTTTGTTTTTGTTGGTGGTGCCCCACCCCCAACCCCCCAAGACGGTTTTCTCTGTGTAGCCCTAACTGTCCTGGAACTCACTCTGTACACCAGGCTGGCCTCAGACCAGCTACAGTGTAGAAAGTTTTTAAAAGCCAAGCACAGTAGCTCACATCTGTAATTCAGATCAGTAGGTGTAGGGAAGAGAAACTGGAGTTCAAGGTCACTTTCATTTTCAGCTATACCGGGTGTGCGTTGGTGGGTTTTAGAGACAAGCTCTGTCATCTGCAAAGAGGGAGCCTGAATTGAGAAAAATGCCTGACACATTTGGCCTACAGGCAAGTCTGTAGAGCATTTTCTTGATTATTGATTGATGTGGGAGGGCCCAGCCAAGTGTGGGTGGTATCATATTCCTGGGCAAGTGGTCTTGGGGTGTATAAGGAGCAAACTGAACAAGCCAGGAGGAGCAAACCAGTAAGCAGTCTTCCTCTGTGGATTCTGTTTCAATCCTTGCTTCTGGGTTGCTGCCGAGAGTTGCTGCCCTGACTTCTATTTATGATGGACTGTGATCAGGAAGCCAAATAAATAAGTCAAATCTCCTTCCCAAGATGCTTTTGGTCATGGTCTTTATCACAGTAATAGCAACCTAACTAAGACACGGAGTTTGAGGCCAGCTTGGCTACCTGAGACCTTGTCTCAAACAAGCAAAGAACAAAACAAAAGCTTGAAATAAATTATATTTATTTATCAATAAATAAATAAATTGAAGGACAAAGGAGAAAATGATCTCTTCCAATCAAAGCCACCTCTGGCAGTTTCAGTATATAGCCAAACATTTGCTCTTGCATGTTGCATAGAGAGGTACAGAAATACATACATGTAGACAAGCATTTAACAAATGGGCTCCATAGTTCAAAATCCTTCTTCACCCCAGCACATGTCCTGGGCTGTGTCTCTTGAATGCACACATCTACCTGCTACTCCTACATCATCCAGCACAGAGTCCCAGCGGTTAGGAATGAATGAGCGTATGCAGACATGTCTCTTAGGACAACATGAGTTGGGCGCTGGTGTCTCAATGCCTTTAGTCACAGCACTCAGGAGGTAGAGGAAGACAGGTCTGAGTTCAAGACCAGCCTGGTCTTACAGCATGAGTTCCAGGACAGCCGAGGCTGTTACATAGAGAAACCCTGTCTCAAAAACAAACAAACAAAAATTAAAAAGACAGACAAGATGACTGCAGTAGAGAGGGGTCAGCAGGTAAAGGTACATACCATGAAAACATGGTAGGAGAGAACCAACTCCCAAGTCATCCCGACTTCCACATGCATGCTGTGCTTTGTGCATTCATGTGCACACATGCAGGCTGTGCTATGTGCATTCGTGTGCACACATGCAGGCTGTGCTATGTGCATTCGTGTGCACACATGCAGGCTGTGCTATGTGCATTCATGTGCACACATGCAGGCTGTGCTTTGTGCATTCGTGTGCACACATGCAGGCTGTGCTATGTGCATTCGTGTGCACACATGCACGTGCACACACACAAATGTTTTTTAAAAATATTTTTAAAAAGAGATCTAAAAACCCTTGAAAAGATGCTTCACCTTTTCTATTAATAAAGAAATACAAATTAATCTGGCTAGCAAAAATCTTAAAAATGTGGTAGTACTTTTGCTGGTCCTAGGCAAGCGAGGGTGGGGAGCGGCTCCGCGCATTCCTTGCTGATGGGAGCCTGTATCCCTGCAATGTGAGGACAGTTTGACAAGGCTTGTGAAGTGTACATCTCATTTCACTTAGTAATTCCATCCTCAAGAACTTTTCCTACAGATATAATGTGGAAATGATCAACACCAGATTTACACTACAGCCTTATATCTGTGTGTGTGTGTGTGTGTGTGTGTGTGTGTGTGTGTGTGTGTGTGAGTGCATGCATCCACAGTGAGTGGATACAGGTCAAAGGACACACACCACAATTACACATAATAAATATAATAAAATATTTTTTTTTTTTAGCTATGGCTTCACTATGCAGCCCAGACTGGTCTGGAACTTACAATCCTCTACTTCTAAGTAGCTGGAATTACAGGAATACACCTCTGTGCTTATTCCTTTATTAAATAGCCACACAATGGGAAACCAACAGTTCCCTTCACCTTTTTCTCTATTTTTTTCCTTTTTGAGCCATGTGAATTCCTAATCCAGTTAAAACTTTAAGTGACTTTTTAGTGCCAAATTTTATATCACAATAATTTTCCTCTTAACAATAGCTTATAAGTGTTCTCCAATGTCTGAAACGTCTTTCAAAATTATTTGAAGGTGGTATGCCATTTCCTGATAAGGATATGCTTTATATAATCAATATCTTTTTGCTGGCATCAGCATTCTAGATTTGGCTTTGAGCAGCTTTGCGTGATTCATCCGTTGCCTGGCATTAACTTCGCAGATGCTCTTACCTCTGCCCAGCTTTCCTCCTGAAAACTGCCACCCATGTCTGCTCCAATCTCGATTCTTCTCTCCATCCTAACACGCTTGCCCTTCTTGTGTGTTTGTTTAGTTTTTTTAACTCTTTTCAGTGTGATAGAAAACTGACATGCTCTGCTGTGAATTCCCTGCCCATCCAGTTAGATGCTTCTATCCGACGTGAATCACTCTTCCTTCGCAAACTGCCCGGTCCCCTTCGGCCCGGTTTAGGACTTGACTGCACAAAGCACAGCCAGATAGCTGCACATGCTGGGCCCCTTGACAACAGACAGTCTCTTGGAATGTCAGGAACCATGGAAGCATAAAAGTCCAGCCAGAGCTCACGTTCCAAGACAGAAGGCAGAGTGTGAACCTCCTGAGATGCAGTGAACTACTTCCCGTTCACATAAAACTCCAGATTCTGTGTCACTTGACCCCTTGATGCCCGCCATGAGCCACCATCACCACCGCCTGCTATGTTCATTCAGAATGTATCCTTCACCATTTCCTTATTATAACTACCCAAGGTTCCTTGTCCATGCTGTTCCTTTTGCCTGAAGTGCTCTCCGCTCGTGAACCAGGAGTCTGCTCGAGAATTATTTTCCCAGGGAGGACTTCCTATCCCTCTATAGTAAAAGTCACTGTCACTTTCTTGTTCAACCTCTTACCTTGCTTTATTGCCTGCCCGCTCTACTGTAATAGGAGTGGTCAAGGGCTCAACAATACAGTCTTTTTATCAATGACTGTGTTTTCAGTGCCAGAGACAGTAGGCACTCCAGAAGTGTTTGCTGCCTGATTGAACATCTTTCCATTACTGACTGCTAGCATCAATAAAAGGCCATTTATAGAAAGTAGATACAGTCTAACAGAATGTATCTTGGATAATATCAGATAGTTCATTTGCATTTATGAGCCCGTGCTGGGGACCAGGGTATATCTGGTTGACGACTTTCAGAACATTTAGATACAGCACAAAAAAATAACCCAGTTCCTAGTCCCATTTTTTGGGGGGGGGGAGGCAGGGGCGGCTGACAAGCATGAAGCCAGTCTCAATACATGTCAAATATCACCGTCATTTAGAGAAATAGTCTGATCTTCCCTACCCTGAGTTCTCAAGGTGTCAGTGGCCACGAGACACAAGATGGGGATACAGTTCCACACTGTTCCTGGCGGCAGCTTGGTATGTTATTTTCAGAGACTTCCACTCAGGGGAAGCTGGGATTCTTGCCTTCACAGCAGAAGAGAATTTCAAGTATGAAGCAGAGCTGGAGTTTATTGGGTGGAGATTTTTAACATATATTTGAGAGGGAAATTATTGAAAGAGAAGCACTCAGAGGAAGACAAGGTAGCGCCAAGTGTGGGTGTGGGCTTCTCCGAGGAGAGCCGAACTTCGTGATTTACATACCTCTGATTTTTGTGGTTTCTAAAGTTGCACCTCAAAGCATTGCAAAGGAGTTTAAAAGGGCATGCCATAGGATGCTTCTGGGGTGTACTGGAAGATCACACAGAAAATAAGGTAAAGGATGCCATAGGATGCTTCTGGGGTGCACTGGATGATCACACAGCCGATAAGGTAAAAATCCTTTAGGTCATGTGGGCTACAGAAGAAGTTACGATGTTATTACTGTTAACAAAAAAATGTATAGCCTTGTTTGTAAAATTCCTGGAAAACCGCTGGTTTAGTGCTGGGAAGAGAGTAAGTCTGTACTAGGTAGATGTGAAGCATAGTGTATTACAATGTTACCATTCTTGTTTGAAAGTACCTCTATAGAAAAGGGATCCTGTCTCCATGCAGGTATTCTTTAAAACAGAATTTATCATTTGTGCTGGAATTCTTGACTCTCAGTTGGGAAACGATCTTAGACACCAGGGTGTGGGACTCCTTTCTCTCCCCACATCCCCTTAGCTTTCTCCTGTCTCTCTGTGCTGCCTCAGCAGCGTCCCAGGCAGAAGTTCTCTATAGAATCCCAGAGGTGCGCCTGTGTGTGCACGGGTGCCACATTCATCTCCTCCTCTCCAAGCTGCGAGTTTGAAACAGTGACCCATATTACCCCATCTCTGGTCACAGGCCAGCACAAGGAGGGCCCAAGTAGATGCGACGTCAATCAACGCATAGCATCAATAAATACCATCTCTCCACTAGGATTCATAAATCCTCCCAAAGAGAAAGCCTCCGTGTGAAAAATAACATGTAAGCAGACTACAATTAGGCACTCCGTGTCATTCTTGCAGAATGAGGAAGTAGATGCGGAGATGCCTTGAGCTGATGCACACACCCTCATGATTTCACATCTGATACAGCATCATGTTTGATTTTAGGTGTCGCGAAGCCCTGTTTCTTCTTTGAAAGCAAAGAAAGTGTGTTCTAGAGGGGCTAGAGTGTTGGGATCATTTGGAGCCATGGCCTCCAGCTGCTCTTCCCTGCTAGAGATCTTTACTTTCCCTCTGATTTGAGTTACTGAAAGCTGTGTCAAAGTTGTTTACCAGCTCTGCTTCACAAGCACGTGTTGCCTTGGCCTTGAGGATCAGAGGATAAGGTTTTCACCTGTTGGCCCACCTGACTGTTGGGTATATAAGCCTCCATGGTGCTATTGAATAAGGGGCTTCTTACCAGTGACTAGAGGTCCGTGTCTTTGTCTTTCCCTGTCTGTCTGTCTGTCTGTCTGTCTGTCTGTCTGTCTGTCTGTCTGTCTCTCTATGTTTCAACCTCCAGCCCCTTGCCCAAAGCTCGCCAACTGTATGGTAGCGCATAGAGTGCAGACAGGCGTTGTGCACAGCACTAGAGAGATGGCTAAATAGGTAACGTGCCTGCCAGTGCACGCCTGTCACCCCAGTGCAGGTAAGGAAGGAGACAGGAGGAACCCTGGGACTTATTAGCCAGCTTGTCAAGCCAGTCAAGTGAACTCCAGGTTCAGTGAAAAAGACCCCATCTCAAATGAAAAAGAGAGAGAAGCGACTGAGAAAGTTGACGTCCACTTCTGGTCTCCATACACAGGTGCATTTGCATGTACCCAGAGATACAAACACACAGACACACACAACCACCACCACCACCCCATAAAAAAGTGTACTCCCAAGAAAACAGGCTTTACATAAACTGTCTACAGATCAACCCCAGATCTTAAGAAATTTCCTTCCCCTGACTGGCCTAAAATGAATAGGATGTATTGTAAACACTTGGAGTTAGACTTCAGCCCTCACGGCCGCCGACAGGCACAGGGCACGGTGTGTTGGTGTACGAGAATCCCTGCACAGCCCACTTAGTGTATTTATGACACTTGTCAATCCCTGGGAGCCTTAAACTGTCCCCATGGACTGAACCCAACTGTTTACACGGGCGAGGCCACTTCTGTGCATCTGGAACGAAGCAAGGGAAGAGTTACAGCAGCCAGTTGCAGATTTGGGGAAGCTCGTGCTCAACCTCTCAGCGGAGAGGCTGCTTAGGAACGATTGACCTGTAGAAAGCATGGAGGGCGTGCTGCTGCTCCTGGGCTGGCTTCCAGAACCTCTCTACGGATGGGAGCTGTCACCGAGACGCTGGAACTGGAGTCACAGGTGTCCGTGAGCCACCATGTTGGTGCCGACTAACCAAACCTGAGTTCTCTGCAAGAGCAGTAGCTTTTAACCTCTGAGCCATCTCTCTAGCCCGCATTTTAGGTTTTTCAAGAAACTTCCAGACTTAACTTCATAGTGCCTGCACCAATTTCCACACCCACAAACAGTATAAGGGATCTTCCCCCCACACCACCGCACCAGATAATGGTGATTAATACAAAGACTCAGGACTCAGTCCTCAAGGGAACATTCATAGCACCCCTGCTGAGACTCAGGGAATACCACTAAAGAGGGGGGATAAAAACTGTAAAAGCCAGATCACGGGAGAGCTGGCCCTGAACCCTATTTTCTGAGCATGACGCGACCACTGCACTCACGGGCTCAAAGCAGTTGTGGCTTCCTGCCCAGGGCCTGCACACAACTGAACCTGTCAATATTCAGGCGTGGATGGGGCAAGGGGCTCCTGGAGAGAGGTTCTCGGAAGCCAGTCAGTGAGCAGAGGCCCGCCCTCTCCAGAGAGGAGTCAGTCACTGTCTCCAGAGGTGTTACCACGGGTGACTTACTGACTTAAGTGTACCTGCCAGTGACTGGGGTGCTGGTTAAACCCAGATGTCACAAAACCTAAACAAAACAAAAAGACACAAAGAGGGCTTGGCTCCGGGAGGGCACTAAGAGAGGGTGGAGTGACAAGTGTCACCAGAGTGTGTATTTACACATACAAAATTGTCAAAGAGTAAATAATTCAAATCAATAGATGAAACCAGTTCTTCTGGTTCCTTCATTCTATGGCCAGAGAACAGTGTATCTTTCTAAGAATAATCGCCAGAGACTTTCAAGAACCAAACGCTCAGGAGAGCTCCTTTTGTAATTAAATAGAAAATAATCTGGTTTAGTGGGTCTCAGATTTACTGGGGATGAAATGAGATCACGGGGGCTGGCTGCTGAAACAGATACACACTCCACCCCAGAGCCACACACCCCGCCCAGCCCAGATTCTCCTGGTCAATAGGCCTGGAGCCCGTCCAAGAATTTGCCTTCTGAATTCTCAAGTTCCCGTGAAGCCGTGGCTGCTGCTGGCTAGGAATTCCTGCTACGTGCCTCAACTCCTGGGCAGTATCAGTGTTCGCCTGGACGATAAGATGCTAGTAGGTTAAGAATGCCTTGCAATAAGAGTATGGCGGGATTTGGGACGGTCTAATCTGCATTTCAGACCGATAGGCTAGAGGGACACAGAAAAGGGGAGGGGACGGGGAGGATGTGAGGGTCCCTCGCCCACCTGCGTAGATCTGGCTTCATGAAGCTGGCTGGCTAGAGCAATTTTAGGGAGCGGGCATGGCCCTAAGATCTCATAAACAGGACTGTTAACACAACTAGCGAGCCACGTTCTAACCTCTTTGTATAACCTGTGTGCAGCCAAAATTTTCAGTATCTAAAGGTTCATACATGTTCTTAGGTTTGTTACATTCTTCCTCGTATGTCAGTCTACCCAGGGCACTAAAAAAAAAAATCACCCTGCAATTTTATTTATTTAAAAGAAAAAAATCTTATTATGGGCTGGCAAGGTGGTTCCGTGGGTAAGGGGCCCTGCGGGCAAGCCTGGAGAGCTGGGCTCAATCCCTGAGACCAAGAGAGTGGAAGGAGAGGACCAACTCCTGCAAGCTGCCCTCTGCCCGCCATACCCAACCCTCGCACAATAAGTAAATCAAATTGCTGTGTGATGTCTTACTTAATCACACCCCAAATAAATCACACACAGAGGCTTATTCTTAGTTATGAATGCCTGGTGTTGGCTTGGCTTATTTCCTGCCAGCTTTTAAGTTACCTGACTACCTTTTGCCGCTAAACTTTTATCTTTCTCTATTTCTGTATGTCTCTCTTTACTTCTTTCTCCATGGCATGCTGGGAAGCGGGTGGCTGCCCGCTGATGTCCTCCTCCTCCTTGTTTCTCCTATTTATGCTCTCTGTCTGCCAGCCCTGCCCATCCTTGCTCCCGCCTCGCTATTGGCCGTTCAGCTCCTTCTTAGGATTGTCAGGTGTTTTAGACAGGCAAAGAATCACAGCTTCACAGTTAATCAAATGCAGCATAAACAAAAGTCACACACCTGAAAATAATATTCCCCAACAATAAAATAATTGCTTAAACCCTTCTTGTGATGGAATAAACAAATCAACATATTCCTTTTCTCCCTTATCCTTTGTTATATATTACCTCCTTTGAGCAATGAACCTGCGAAAGCCCCAGGCCACTGACAGCGCAGTTTCTGAAGCGCTTACGTGGGTTCCTCTCAACACCAGCACCGGACTCTTTTAAAGAGGGCTGTCCTTTCTCCTAGTTGATAAAATCACTGGCTTCACTTCACTCTGGCTCCACCTAAAGTTCTTTCCTGGAGACTGCCAAGGGCCCAGTTGTACCTGAATATTCGAGGTGAGGCTTGCAGGGCTTCTGGGCCTCCCCGGTGGCAAGTCTGAGCTCTCTGCCCACGGTGACATAGACACAGGTGAAGTATGATAGCTTCTCCACCTACAGACTGTGGGCAGAAAAATGGGCCCTAGGACGCCGCAGTAACTTCTTCCCTCCCTCCTCTCTCCCTCCACTTTCCCCTGTGGAACAGCGGTCCATCCCAATTAGGGCATCCACAGACCAGGCACTTCCAAGGACTCGCCTAGGTGCGTGACTCTGCTTGAGGAGGTCTCTGTGATGCAGAATGCAACACTCGCATCAAAGCAGATATGAAGCAGTTTGTTCTTGAGCCAAATACAAGTGACCGTGGCCCAGGAGTATGGAATGGGGTTGCCTTCCACGTCATGCTCCAATGTGCAAACAGTATGAAGTTTTATAGTTAGAGATAATAACCACAATCAAGATACTTTTCAAATGCAATAGCAGGAATGTCCAAGAGGTGGGTTTTAGCCAAGTGGGCAAATCTCTGCCACAGGTACCAGATGCAGTCTGACGACTCCCTTAGCCTTTATATTGATGTGATACAGTGGTCTCCTACGTTAATACAGACCCCCCCCCCCCAAATTCACCTGATTATTATAAGGATGTTTGGTCAGAAACTGTGATGGGCAACAGATGACTATTATGGGAGCTAAAAACAGTCCAAAATAATTTTGTCTCTGGATCTGCAACATCCCAACTCTTCACTATTACAAGGGTCTCAGCCTTAAAGATATTTAACATGGACATAGTTTTTCTCCTGGGAACTCGGGCTCACAATCTGGGATCTGGCTCTTGAACTCTTCAGGGTGAGTCGGAAGGCAAAGCAATAGCTGACGTCATGTGAGCATGAAGGAAGCAAGTTTACAGAATAAGCCGTAGGTGGTGTGTGTGTGTGTGCACACGTGTGTGCGCGTGTGCATGCATGCATGCATATGTGTGCATGTGTGTGAATGCATGTGTGCGTGCATGCATGAGCGCGTGTGCATGCTTGCATGTATGTGTGTGTGTGTGTGTGTGTGTGTGTGTGTGTAAGAGGTGGGGTAGAGACTAGAGTTCCCATTTAAACAGTAAAGGCGGGGCAGCCCTCATTCTCAGGAGCACCCTGGCTGACTCCAGGACCTTGGATTTTTGCTGTGAGAACACTCAGTCTGTAAAAGGGAACCTGACAGCCATTAGCCTGTGGGGCCAACATTTATAAGAGAAGGAAAACCACTCCCCGTGGCTTTAAAGGTGAAACAATTTTTGCAAAGCAAATTCTCACTAAAGAAACAAAAATTTAAAAACAAACAGGCAGCCCTCTTATGCATAGAAGCCACCACTGTGTGTGAGTAAAGGTTCCAAACCTGTGGGGCAGGTAGAGCCGTTTTCCCACACAATGCTAACATCTTCCTCTCTGGGGTTGTGAGCAAACCCGGTTCAGTGGAGAATGCGCGCTCTGGTTCTCCAGGTGTCGCTGGTTGGGGTTCAGATGCAGCAGCGTGTTCTGGCCTTGTGGAAGCCTCACCTGAATTGAGCAAGGTAGGACCAAATCATCCTTATTTACCAAGGGAAGGACAAGCAGCACACAGAGGTTAAAGAGCATCCCTGTGACACACAGCTGGGGACAGGAATGCTAACCCAGGTAACAGATTCACACAGGCACGTCAAATCACTGCTCCACCTCTCTAGGGCCAAAAGATGTGGTGCCCCCCCCCCCCACCTTCTCAGAGCTCTGTTGACAGTGCATATCACTCTCGGAGTCTGGTGGTTTCTCAGTGTTTACTGTCACTTTTCTATCAGAACGTAAGCTCCAAGGGAGTGCGCACATTGCTCGTGGCTGAAGTTCCGGAACCAGCGTGTCGTAGTGGATTCTCTGAGTGAGAGGCAAAGTGCTGAGTCTGGTCCATCAACCACCCTGAGGTTTGGTAAGAAGATGGTATATGGCTGGAGAGAGGGCTCCATGGTTAAGAACACAGGCTGCTCTTCCAGAGGACCCGGGTTTGATTCCCAGCACCCACATGGTAGTCTCCCTCTTAGAAACCTCCCATAAGTCTAGCTCCAGGGGATCTGATGCCCCCTTCTGGCCTCTGGCAGGTAATGCATGCACACGGTGAACAAGCAGACATACAGGCAAAACAGCCATGCACGGAGAATAAAAATATTTTTAAAAAGACTGTATTGTGTAGTCCTTATACTTTGTTTATGTGCCAAATGATCTTGTTTCTAAGAAAAAGCCCGACTGGGAGGAACAGAAGTTGCCTCTAAGGTGGCATGTGGCATGGAGAATGAGCACCGCCTGGCCTCCTCAATCTACCCTTTACCTCAATTTTTCTTAAGCTGCTTTGAGACCCTGGGGGCAAAGCAGAGTTCTAACTACATCTCACAGGCTCCTTCCTAACCAAAGGCTGGTGCGTCCGTGGGGACACCTCTGAGGCATGGGCTTGGCAAAGGGCAATTGAGTGAGTAGACTTGCAAAAAATTAAATAGAGTAGTATCTAGAATGTTTGAAGATTATGACTATGAGAAAAGGAAGTACAGAAATCTATCAGGTGAGTAGGCCAGGGCCACGGGCAGACATTTCACAATAGAGAGCTCTTGAACATCCTGTGTGGTTTTGAAAACTTATCGCTTGAGTGATCGGGGACATTGTATTACATATTTAGACAAAGCTGCACACAATACATCAATTGTGGACGACTACAAGTCTAACCCGCTGTGGGGAGCAGAAAACACTGTGCCCTGACTTTCAAGAATGACTTGGCCTGGCTCTAAGGGAGCTGAAGGCAGTCCCCAAGACTCCGCTCTACTCCACACTGGGCAGCGGACCAACACCGCCTGGGAGAGTCTATGAAACCTGCAGCCTTAAACCATCACGGATGCATGAGTCAGAGTCTGCACAATGGGAGGGCACATGGAGACCAGGAAGACTTTTCAGGTCAGGTTTCTGACTTTCAGATGTCCATCTGAGGATCTAGCGGTATTTGACTTCCAAGTCCAGATGCCCAGAGCAATTAAATCGGAATCTGGGGATTCAGGCATCAACGTATTTAAATGATGCTTGAGAATTTCAACACATTTGGAAGATTAAGGCCCTTCAGGAAGAAGTCTCTTACATCATGAGGTGTGCAAAACCATTTTTAAAAGCCTGGAAGTCAACTTAAATGCCCACTGACCGTCCACGGCATGAACTGGAATATACTCAGTGACATGACAGGAATAAATGCCTATGTGGTACAGCCACATAAATTAACAAGGGATAATGTATCCCCAAGGCCCATGTGCTGAAGACTTGGTCCCCAGTTTGGTGATACCGCAACATATTCAAGATGTTTAAGAGGTGGTGTATCGTGCAAGATTAGGCCACTAGAGGGATGGCTCCTCAGGGGACCGTGGGCTCCACTGTATTCCTCGTCCTTTGCTCACTGGTCACCATGAGGTGAGCATCTCGATTTGTCACATGCTCCTGTAATATTCTTCCTCACTGTGGCACCAACTGAATGTGGATTGTAATCTCCACAGTCACGACCCAAACGAAACTGTTCCTCTTTTAAGGTTATCTGAGACGTTGTTACAGTCATGGGAAGCTGACTGGCCCACGTGGGTAAACATAAGTCATATCTGAAAGTAACAAAATGGAGACTAAAATATTAATGCCAGGATCAAATGAAAAATAACTGGCTACTTGAAAAGACTGACAAGACCGGTAAGCATTTGGCAAAACTGAGAGAGAGAGAGAGAGAGAGCTAAATTTAAAAAAAAAAATGAGATGAGACGAACAAGGGCCATTACAACAGATACAACTGAAATTCATAGGGTCATTGGGGAGTATTCTGAAAGCATATTTGATAAATTTTAAAATTTAAAACAAATGGTTAAGTTTCTATACACAAATGATTTACCAAAATTGAATCAAGAGGCTACAAACAGCCTAAACAGATTAATAACAAGCAATGATATTGAAGCAGTAAAAAAAAGTGTTCAAACCAAAGCAAAAATAAAATAAATAAAATAACAGCCTGAGACTGAGTGAAATCACTCTGGATGCTACAGACCTTCAACGAAGGGTCAACAACAACGCTTCTCCAACACATTTATAAAATAGAAGTGAATGGAACACTCTGAAATGCGTGCTAAGAAGCCAGTATTACCTTGATGACAAAACCAGATAAGGACATAGACACACACATGCACACGTGCACACACACACACACAGAACTATAAAACAATTTCCTTGATGAATAGATACCAATGTCATTAAAATATACTTGCAAACAAAAATCAAAAACCTTTCAAAGGATCACACAGCATGGTCAAGCTGGTTTCATTCTGGGTGAAAAGTCAGCAAGTAAGCAAGCAAGAGCAAGCTACTTAAGACAGAGAAGGTCTGTGTTAAGCGGGAAATGCTAGGGATGGGCTTTCTGTAGGAATCAGAGTCCTCTTCCACTTATGAGGAAGGAACTGGTCAGCGGTTGGCTTTGCTGTGGGGACCCAGTGAGCAGTGAGTTAGAGAACGTTAGGTGATGGAGAAGCATCTTACCTGGCTGGCCATTACTTGTGCTCCCCTTGGCAAGGCGGTCAAGAGTCTAGAGCAGTGGTTCTCAATCTCCCTAATACTTTCTCACACTGTGGTGACCCCCCAACTGTAAAATTATTTCATTGCTACTTCATAACTGTCATTTTGCTACTATTTTGAATTATAATATAAATATCTGATATGCAGGATATCTGATAATGATAGTCACAAAGGGGTCACAACCCACAGATTGAGAACCACTGATATACTAAACTGATAGAAATAAAGTTAATTTACTTTTAAAAACCCAATTACTATAGTTACTGGAATTGTCACAGTTCAAGCAAAATGGAGGAGCTGCACAAAATGGTGGACCTGGCTAAGACCAACAATGTTGGTTCAACTATTGCGATGGTTGATCTTTATTTTCAACTTGACTGGATTTGGAATCACCATGGAAATTCACCGGGCCTGTCTGTAAGGCTGTTTCCAGGGAGGTTAAGCTGAGGAGGAAAGACTTCGCTGAATGTGGGTCCACTGTCCCACAGTGTGAACCTGGACCGGCTGAAAAAGGGAAGAAAGGAAAAAGAAAACTGAGCATCTCCCTGACTATAAGAGTTCACACCCAGTGCTCCCAACTGTGGCTGCTCACACTCAATGCTCCCAACCGTGGCTGCTCACACTCAGTGCTCCCAACCGTGGCTGCTCACACTCAGTGCTCCCAACCGTGGCTGCTCACACTCAGTGCTCCCAACCGTGGCTGCTCACACTCAGTGCTCCCAACCGTGGCTGCTCACATTCAGTGCTCCCAACCGTGGCTGCTCACACTCAGTGCTCCCAACCGTGGCTGCTCACACTCAGTGATTCCTACCACAGATGTTCACACTCAGCGCTTCCATCTGTGGATGCTCACACTCAGAGCTTCCAACCAGGGATGCTCACACTCAGCATTTCCAGCCACAGATGATCACACTCAGCGCTTCCATATCCTCTCTGCCATGATGTACTAAGCACTCAAACCATCAGCCAGAATAAGTTCGTTCTTCCTTAAGCCCCTTTTCATCAAAAAAGAAAAAAAAAATTCACATGATCATCTTGAAAGATGCAGAGTCTTTGACAAAGTTCACGTCTCTTCATAATGAAATCCCCCAAGAACCTGGGAAGAGAAAGTTCATACTGCAACATAGTAAAGGCTTATCTGACAATCTTACAACCAATATTGTGCTGAATGAGGACAAATTAAAAAAAACATTTCTTCTAAAATCAGGAACGGGACAAACATGTCCACTCTTACCACTTTTATTAGTTAGCTTTTCATTGCTGTAAACAAAAAACAAAACAAAACAGAAAAAAAACCTGACCAAAATCGCTTAAGGCCCAAGGGATTATCTCATGGTTTAATCCATCATAGGAGGGAAAGGATGGCGACTAGCGTGGCTTGGTCTCAGCTGGCGAGTGTTGACAGCGGCTGCTTGCTACACGGCTTTCACCAGGAAGCAGGGAGCCTGGGCTGGCAGTGGAGACCACCCTTCAGTGACTCACTTCTTGAGGTGGCACCATCTTCTAAAGGTTCCATAGTTCCCAAAAGACCACCACCAGTTGGGAAGCACAGGTTCAAACAGTGCCTGTGGGGGCATCTCACCTCCAAACCACGACAGAGAGGAAAGACTTACTTGGGTCAGTGGTTTCAGTGTGATCAATTCTTAGCCATCTGGATTTGTGTACTTAGAGAAAGACATCGTGGCGGGGGGGGGGGCAGCGGAGTAAATGGCAGAGGAGGGCTGTTCACTTCATGGCTGACTAGGAAGCAGAACGTGAGACAGGAAGTGGCCAGGGATGATACACCCCAAGGACTGTTCCCAGAAATCTACTTCCTCCATCTCGGCCCCACCTCCTAAAGGGCCATAAGCTCCCAGGGTAGTGTCATCAACTGGAAACAGAGTCAAACTTGAGCCCGTGAGGGACATGTCTTATACACCCTTCTTACACACGCGTGCGTGCCTAGGCACATCCCAACACGCACATGCCTGTAAGAACTAGATTGTGCTAGTCTGCTTTTAGATGTGTGCTTTGAGCTCATGGGGTTACAGAGGAATAGGAGGCACTGCGCCCTCATCTCTGGTGGCAGCTGGTGCCAGTTTTATCTCAGAACTCTGAGAGCTGAGAATTACAGGTTGTCTGTAATGTGACCGGGTCCACAATGAGAAAAAGGGTGTAGGCTCAAATTCCAAATTATTCATTCAACAAGGATTTGGGTCCTAACCAATGAGATAGGCGACTTGGGGAAGAGGGGGCAAGTCCCAGCCTCCCAGGGAAGAGGACAGTTTCTTCCAACCCAGGAGACTTCAAACACCAGCGCCTTGTGGCAAATCCTCTTCGCCGACAGGACACCCTATTGCAGAATGTCATGTTAAAAAACTGCCTTGTTTTCAATCATCTCTTGAATTTGTCACGCTATTTCCCATGTGTTGCCCATGTTCTGACTACACAGGAACGGGAGCAAGTGGAAAGGGGTATTCAGGACTGCGTTCGCTCTGGAACGTGGGGGAAGAATCGTGAACACACACAAAGGGGTATTCAGTTTGGTGTTCGCTCTGGAACGTGGGGAAGAGAGTCTTTGACTAGGAGAAAGTGAGGTCTAACAAAATAGTTTTCTAAGGTCTTGGCAATATTTATTTCTTAATTCAATAGTACGAATATGGATGTAAGTGCTCTTAACCACTGAGACATCTCTACAGCCCATATTTTTTTTTTTTTAAGAAAAGACAAAAATTAGGTGAGCCAAAGGCTCAAAGTCAGTATATCTTAAATAGCATGTGAGCCAAGGATGGACTATATACAGCCAGGTCCAGCCTGGACCAGGCCCATCTTGGGGAAGTGCTAAGTCAACTACCTAGACAGAGAGAGATTCAGGCAGTTGACTGTCTATATAGGTCTGAAAGCTGGGGCCACCCCCAAATACATTCAGACAGCACCAGATAAGGTCAGGTGTGAACAAGCTGGAACCAGGCAGATGGGAAGCCCTTCGGCAGCAGAGCAATGATCGGGTAGAGATGAATGAATTCAGTGTGCAGTTTTTAGTGTTTCTTGTTTTGTTATGTCCTAACCCAGGCTCTGAACCTCTACTTTATGTGGGTACACACATCCATTTCTTCCCCCTGGGCATTTCTACTTGCAGAATGTCACTCCATCCTTTCCTGACTGTGGCTGATATTATTATCACTTCAGAGAGATGGAAGGGATTCGTTTAGGGTTACAGGCTCACCAAGGTGTAAGAATTCTAAGCCAGGCTGCTGCACGCAGAACTTCCCACTGTCCAATGTTCACTGGGCCTTCCTTCTTCACTCAACTTCTACCTCCAGATAGTCTTTCTTTCCTATACACAGAGCCCTGACAAACCTACAGAGCAGATCCAGGCTTCTCAACCCCTCCATGACCTTTATACAATCCTCAAATATTATTGTTTTTTACTTTTTTTTATGCATGTGGTGTGACTTGGTTTCTTAAAACAAAATCTCAGGTATATTTTCTCACTATATTGTTAAATTTGGTGGCAACTGATTTTTTTTTGTTCATTTTTATTTGTCTCCTATGCTGATTGGTTCTTGTCAACTTGACACAAATCCAGACGTGAACGGGAAGCGTCTGTAAGATTGATTACTGGATAATGCGAGAGAGCCCAGCCCACTATGGGTGGGGCCATTCCTGGTGATCCTGGGCTCTGTAAGAAAGCAGGTTGTGCAAGCCATGGAAAGCAAGCCAGTGAGCAGCACTCCCAGGTTCCTGACTTGGTTCTCCTCAAAAATTAGTATCACCCAAAATTGATAAACCCCACCCACCCCAAGTCACTTTTCTCCAAGGAGTTTTCCCACAGTAACAGAAACCCTAACTCAGTCTTTGAATCTTACATCTTTGTGCAACTTATCACCCTGGCTTATCACGTGGTTAGAATTCTTGGCATCATACAATACTGTGGATAGCAACACTAATCCTTGACTACAGAGCAAAGAACTTGACTATAATCAATGTTAATTTTTTTTTAATGAATTAAAAAGCCAGCTTAGCAGGCGTGATGACACATCTGTAATCCCAGCTGAGACCCAGGGGGTGGAGGGAGGAGGAACTGATTAAAGACTAGCCTGGGCTGCAGGGTGGGAGCTATCAAAAAAAAGTGTGTGGGGGGGATTATCCTTCTGTACTGATTTTACTAGAATTTCAAGTCAGAAGTGAACGTCACGTCATTATTGCTGTAGGCCAGGGATAGAGCATTTGCCTAGAAAGCTCAAGGCCCTGTGCTGGATCCCCAGCACGGAAACCAAACAAAACCATTACTGCAGGGTTTGGTTTTTAATTACTGAGATTACCTATTAATGTCTGTGCATTTTGTTTGTGTAATCAGAATAAGCCCAGCTTGATCATTCATGCTGCTACCGTGATAGAACAGCTAATGTTTCACTCCACATATTTGCTACTCGTGTGCGTGCTACTTGCCTATGTATGTATGTATCAGGGTGTATCTGCATGAGTGTACCTTTAATGATGGAATTCACTGTTCCTCTTAATAGTATCAAAGACTTTATCTGTATACTTGCCTGAGCCTTGCATGTTTTTGGAGACAGTTTTACACTTTTACCCGTTCTTCCAATGTCATCAGACCATTGTCTTCAGGAAGCTGTGTCTCGACTGAGTATCTCTGCTGTGAGGCTTTGCATCCTGTTACAGACTAGAAAAGCTGTTCCAGGGTCCATCTCTGAGACTTGGTTCTCAGAAACAGTTGCCAGTAGCCTAGACCAAGGGGAACGTTAGCGGGAAGGCATGCATGGCTTCCAACTGGAACCTGACGCCTGGCTTCACTTTCAGCCACAGTACACATCTGTGGTTCCTTTCCTGATGGCTCTCAAGTCTGTGGACCCGGCATTCCCCATCGAACTCCCAGGAGTCGGGGAGCTGTACCCGAAAGGAGTTATCTTGACAATTCACTGGCCCTTCCAAGCTTCAAACGGTTCTCACAATCTGTACTGAGCATGGTTTTGAGAGGATACTTTTTCTGAGACAATAACCACCCAATTCTCCACGTTTACAAAGAATGTGACAAAAAAAAACCCCATCCATCCAAATCTTTTTCACCAGCCGGTGATTTGGATGGTGACGGTGCCCACAGGCTCAGTGGTCTGAGTGTTTGAATACTTGGACCCCAGTTGGTAGAACTATTTGGGAAGGATTAGGAGAGAGCCTTGGAGGATGTGTCACTGGATTTGAGGTTTCAGAGGCCCACAGCAGGCTCAGTTAGCTCCCTCTCTTTGCTTCCTGGTTGCTGATCAGATGTAAGCTCTCAGCCGCAGCCACAATACCATGTCTGCCTGCTGCCCTGCTCCCCACTATGATGCTCATGGACTTACCCTCTCAAACTGTAAGCTCCCAATGAATGCTTTTCTAAGTTTCCCTTGCTCCTTCTGGTGTCTTCACAGCAATAGAAAAGTAAGTGACTTCTTGATTTCAGGGATAACAACCATCAGAACAAAAGAACGTGATCACAGTACCTTATCCTGAGTGTGATTTCTGTCTCTTACTATTTGAGTTTTCATAAATAGAAAGCACCAATTCACATATTAGAAATAACCCACTCAACCTCCAGTCTATGAAGGGCTTTTGCCTACACCCTTGATTTCTTTTGTTTCCTAGACAGGAAGGCAATTTAAGTCTCCCAATGGTGCGGGAGAATTGTCTGTATTTTGTCAATCATATTTTAATAAAACGCTGATTGGCCAGGCAGGCAGTATAGGCGGGAAAGCCAGACAGGAAGTAGGGGTGGAGCAAAGAGACTGGGAGTATTGTGGAAGCAGAAGCTCTCTCTCAGCCATTCCTGCGCAGATCACTGAAGAAGCAACATGTAAGCTGCCCCTGCTGGAAAAGGTACTGAGCCATTATGGCTAACATAGATGAGAATAATGGGTTAATATAAGAGTTAACAAGAAGCCTGACCTAATGAGCCAATCAGTTTATAACCTTATGGAGTCCTGTGTGTGATTTCCTTTGTTGCTTGCCGGCTGTTGGGGTACTGGGCTGGACAGAAACCCCAACAAGCCGGCCCTCGTGTTACATCCCAGAGAGAAGCTTCTGTATCCAGAGCAAACCTGGTGGGCATCCATCATAGGACAGGTGAGCACATCTCAGGCAGGAACCTGCAGTCAGGATTCAGATCCCTGTGGGATTCCACTACTTCACCAGCCATGCTTCTTCTACATCATGACCCTTGGCTCGGAAAAAGCAAAGTTGCTTTGAATGACTATGAAGCAGCAATGAAGGAATGGGCCTCTCAGTTTCTATTGTACAGTTTCCTATTATTAATAACAACTGTTGAAAGTAATCTCACTCAATTGTTTAGGAGGTAAAAAAAAAAACAAAACAAAAAACGAGGAAGTAAACAAAGATGCAAGCACTCCCAACAAACAGGATGAGAAGTCAGGTGTTTAGAACTCTAGGTTAACTTCCCCTCAACAGGCCTCTGGGGAGTTTCTCCCCATCTGGTGCTCTGGACTTCTGGGTATACCCTGGAAGCCTTGTTAATGCACTCGCAGGGGAACAGCCCTTCCCAAGGCTCCCACATTAGCCAGCAGTGATTTAAGATCAGAACACAGTCTGCTCAAGCACACACACCCATATTCTTCACCTTCCCCAAGAGCTGGTACTAGAGCCATGTGCCGTGTCAGGAAGCCACCACATCCTCTCAAACATGACCAGGAAGGGCTGCTCTAGGAGCTGGCATCCTTCCTCTGGTGCTCTCAAGGCTGAAGAGACCTCACCGCATCCCCAGATGCCTTCCCAGAGAAACAGGCATTTTGTCTCTGTCAGCTATGTGGTGAGGAGACTTCTCTTAGTTTTGTGCATTTATAGGTAGTGCCCACTGCATGTCCCACTTAGGGACCTTCTGTTTACTGCTGCTTTGTGTTTCGGCCTATGGAAGTATCTCAGGCATCTTTCCTACAGCGATGCCCCAAGGATCCCCTCTTGAGATGACTGATGCGATCTATTTCCTTCAATGTGAGATGAAGAAAGAAGCACACAAGTCCACGTGTTCTGATCCATGCGTCCTTTATTCCATTACCAACCACCGTGCCACATTCAGGCAACAGCACACAAACTGGCAACCAACGCAATCCAGTTGTACAACGATCTGAGGCTTACAGTACATTTAAGGCTTTTAAATTTGAAAAAGGAAAAGAACTAAAATAAGACCAAACAACCCCAAACCCAATCCCCCAACCAATACAAGTAGTGTAGCAATTTTAAGCATCTCATTTCTGATGTTCACCTGGCACGACTCCAGTGTCAAAACCCAATAACTCCTAAACTAAGAAATCAGCTTAGGGAAATTTTAATTACCTAAATTCTTCAAAGCAGAAACTTGGAATTTTTGTCTTGGAAATGTTATAAAAATTTTAATAGCAAAACATAGGAATAAAAACATATTAACAAAATGTATTCAATCATTTACAATACAAACAAGGAATCTGCAGTCTGTTGAAGCCTGACTAAAGGAAATACCCATTAGGAATCTGTGCACAATGTCATTGCAAATATGTACAGGACTTTAAAAAAGCCGACAAGAAGGACTTTACAGAAGGAGAGTCAGCCAGGCTTTATTAGACCAACCAGACAGTCAAAATATTAAAACTCTTGGCTAGTAATAAATTTACACTTAAAAAACCCCAGTTTCCTGTTGTTTAAGAATATTCCAGTTGTATTTATATGGTTATAGCTGATGAAGCTGTTGGCGATAGTTCATGGGTGTGGGAAGGACTGGCGTGTTAACACAGCTAATGGAGGATGTCTCACAACAGGTTTCCAGTTACACTACCATAGCTTCACAAACGGGTCTCACCCACGGCACCAGAGCGGAGAGTGCTGCAGTCAAACACTGGCACCTGGGTGAGAGGGTGATCCTGCACCGGTTGGGGAATCAGAGGTGACAGCGAGGGAGACAGACTTGATCACACTTTAGTCTACGGACGCTGGGAAACAGGCCCCACAGTCAGCTCTTGTTCCCACTCCTGCAAGGTCACGCAGCTGAGACCCCCAGCTGCTCAGCCTAATGGAAGGTGGAGATTAGGTACAAAAGACAGACTTTGTTAGCTCTTTAAGGAGAACACCCCAAGGGCTGGGCCCTTCTCTGTGGTTATTGGGCATCACTGTTATATCCAGTCAAAGTGTGTGCAAACAAGGATCCTCGCTTCACAGTAATGAGGTAAGGTCGGCCGTCATCTTCAGGAGTTGGGAAGCTCGTGAGATATGAACTGTTTTAGACGTTCTAGGTACTGTGCATAGAGCTCTATGTCATTGTGCCCAGCCCCCTCAACCCACAAGGGCTCCACAGCACGAGGACAGCGCTCATACATCGCCAAGCCATGGGAGAAATCGATGACCTCATCCTCAGTACCGTGGATAACCAATACAGGAGAGGTGACTTTAGATATCTTGTCAATGCTGCAAGACACAAAGGGAGGGGAGACAAGGACCTTTAGTCATGTTCACAGAAGTGCTGCCCTGATGAGAGGGTCAGCGTCACAGCTGGACAATACAGAGCCTGGTCAGTAGTGCCCAGGCACAGGTGATGAACTCACATCAACATACTATAATTTCTCAGTTTTCATTTCCCACTGCTATTCTAGTAATATTTTTTCTTTAACATTATTTTAATTTGGAATCATTGAGGATTTATAGGAAAGGAAGATATTACAGTTTCCCATAATTCCTAACTCATTTTCTATTGAGCTAACAGCAGCCATTACCATGCAGTATTTGTCAAAATCAAAAAACCAACTTTGGTACATACACATAGCTAACATCTCCTGCCTTTATTTGGATCCCACTTAATTTTCCCACAAAAGTCACTTTTCTATTCCAACATCCTGTCAAGACTACTATACTACATTTACTACTTTTTTAAAAAGTAGTTTTATCAAACAGACTAGTACCTAATTTTTCTTTAGATATTCATATTTTGAGAAGACTTTAAAATGTAAATAGGCGAGCATTTGATATGTCTGAATGAACATCTATCTCTGCAAAGTGGGACTGGACGCCCTCCAACACTCACAACTCTTCTCGAAGAAGCAAATCCAGGCTGGGCAATGGTGGTGCATGCCTTTAATCCCAGCACTCAGGAGGCAGAGGCAGGGGGAGCGCTGTGAGCTCAAGCCTGGTCTACATAATTGAGTTCAGGACAGTCAGAGTTACATAGTGAGACCCTGTCTTGAACAAACAAAGAAGCAATTCTGGGCTGGAGAGATGGGTCAGTGGTTTAGAGCACTTGATGCTCTTACAGTGGATACAGACTCAACTTCCAGAATCTGTAAGGTGGCTCACACCCACCCAACTCGTTCCAGGGGATCTGATGCCCTCTTCTGGCTTCTTCGGGTACTAGGCACACATATGGTACATATACATGAAGGCAAATTACTCATACATATAATCTTAAAATTTTTTTCTGAAGAAGCCCCATTTCATAAAAACAGGAGACTAACTTTTTGATAAAAACAGCACCACTTAGCTCAAAAGCTTAACTTGGTGTTTAGATTTTACTCCAACCGTCTTCTGTTAATAAAAACCAAATCCACTCTTACAGGATGAATTCTCAAGGATCTGAAAAATCATCCCAGGGAGGAGCCGACGGGACCATCAGCATCTGTCCGGCTGAGTGCCCGGGCGACTGCTCTGGCGAGGGATGGTCGATTAAGCCATGAATAAACATATCTTTCCATCTGTCCTTCGGCCCAAAACCTGCTTACTGCTGACTCCTTTCTGCAGTTGATCCTGGTCAGACTTGTAAAAAGACACAAACAGGTCTATCTGTGGGAGTCTCGCTGATAAAGTAACAGCTACCGTTCATCACAGCTGAACACTCTACAGTCCGTCATTTAATCCTTAGGACACAGGACCCATGAGGAATTGCCTTCTGTTGATCAGGGAGGGAACTGAAGCTCAGAGAGATTATACAGTAACAGGCACCAGGCCAAGGAGATAATACAGAGGGCTTCCATCAGTTATACATTCCAAAGGTCTACAAGTGACTGTCACAGTCTTTATGAACAACCCAAGAAGCTGCCAACTGCTTGAAGGCACCACAGAAAGACAGAAACACCTCAGCAGCCACGGGGTCTGCGAAGATCAGGGCCTCTGTGGCCATGTGCAGTTCTACAGAGCAAGAATCTTACCTGAAACCTACTCCTCCCCTGGACTGAATGTGAAAGTGCCTTCCTCTATAAGCTTTCAATTATACTCAATTAAAAAAGCTATTTACTCATCAGTTACGGCAGGCCTAAGACTATGTCCATGCTGCTGTCTATTCCCATAAACCCCTGACTGCAGAGGGCATCTGAAGTTGAAAGCCCCGACAGAGAACAACCAACACTGAAGTATAAACAGGAACCATCCTCTCTCTTTCTGACACTGGAAGGGACTGTGAAAGTGTCTTCCCTTTCAGAAAGAAAACATTCTGTCATTTGGTAGCAAAGGATACTATATTAAAAAAAAAATGTTTGCCAAATCCAATTAATGATGAAAGCCAGAGCAGCCATTAATGGCTTGAAATATATTCCATCAATAATTTAGGGCGCTGAGTAGGAGTAGGGGCCTCTTTGTCTCTAACCTTACGAAACCAGTGATATCACTGCTGTTGGCCTGATCTGTAAAGAATACAGTAACCAGATCAACTTCTTAAAGTTGCTGGGAAAGCCAACTGGGGGTTCAACCACAAGCCTGGTGGATGTGGCAAATAGTATTTGTTGCTGGTTTGTTATTAATTAATAACATATAATTAGTTCCAATTGCTACATTTTAAGGTATAGGCTAAACTCATCATTTTGTTGCCAGGGTAACTCCTGGAATTGTTTTCCACAAACATGCAAAATATCAGTCTTTAAACAAACTGCCTCTCATTACCAATTCAGCACAAATAAGGCCACATTTACGAGGCACATCAACCCTACTTAGCATTCGCAGTCACACCACCAGAAATGCACAGTGTCCCATTCCCAGGAAGCGGGTTTTCAGTGAAACCTGGTACAAGCTACAGAGCTGAGGGTCAGCCAAGGTGCTAACAGAGGTTTCTTCCTGTGAAATGAGACAGTGGAACACAACCTTATGCGACCTAATGCTGTGTTTTCTTCTCCAGCAAGAACAGAACGCTGGCAATTAATAGGTCAACCGAAGTCTTGAGACTATGCATTACTCCTGCTGATGCTTTTCCTGGAAAGGGTAAGACAAGCTGGCTAGCTTTGCAATGGACTGTGGGAAAAAGCTAGGGGGCAAATACTCTAAAAATACATCTCACATTATCACTTAAATAACAGAAAACAAAACAAATAGCCAAGAAGGAACTTGCAACGAAAGCACTTTAGTCACAGTTTATATTTACAGAGGTTCTCCCTTCCATTAAGGGGAACTAGAGACCAGCAGGGGTCAGGTCAGCTAGCAGGAGGGGCCTTGGCTGGCCAGGATGAGTCTCATGCCTCTCTCGGACAGAGTGTGCCTGCAGGGACAGGATGCAAGTGTAAGATCAGGACAAGGAGGCTGTTTTTCTCCGTTATCTCAGGAACACCTTTCTATTCTTCTCACAGAGACTACCTGAGCATGGATCTTTCTCCTCATCCGCATCCTCTGACTGGAAAACAGAGAAATTTCATACATGTGCCTATTTTTTATTTCAATGTCTAGACCAGGGCTAATTGCTAATTTATAGCTCTTGTGTGTAGCTCTTCAATAATTGAGCAATACAGGTCCCTCTGAACAAATCAACACTGAACTGGAAGTTCCTTTAGGACATGCTCTAGGTCCTTATCCATCATCTGGAGACTGAAGTCTCAATATGCTACGTTTGCCTCATCCCTGGTGGTGCCCGGTGGGTCTGACCTGGGGGGATGCTCAATCAATATTAGAAAGTGCACAGATGTGGGCTCTGAGCATGGGCTGACTTTTCACTGACCCAGCTGTGAGCTTACCTGGGGAAAGCATCAAAACAGTATGTTTTTCTGGTATCCGGAAAAGCGACACGCAGACCAGACATCAGCGGAGAGTGGAGGATGACAGCTGCACACTCATAACGCGAGGCCAGGTCCACGGTAGGGACAGTCCCAATGCTCTGCCCATAGAGGATAATGTTCTCGGGACTCACGCCATATCTGTGGAGAGCAGAGGTTACAAATCATCAGATAATGGGTGGGGGGCAGGGATGGTGACAACAATATCGTAAGCCCACAAAAACTCCCACATACATTAGCTTAAAACCGTCATCTAACCTCTACATTTTAACGTAAATGAACGTGAATTTTATAAAAACAAACAACAGAGGCCTATTTCAGGACTAAATGACTAAGACTTTGCTTATACATTTGTAAAAACAGCAAACGCGACTTCGCTCCTGACTGAGGTTCTAAACAAATTCACAGTAGGCTTCAGGTAAGGCTTTACTCAGTCTGGACATTTCCTGTTCTTCCTATTAAAGATTTTCTTTTATAATCACGTTTCTGAAGTAAAAATAAAAACAAGGTCTGGCAAACTAATATGAAGAACTCTTCCTGTAAAGGTTTAAAAGTATGACAGACATTGGAACTTACCACAGAACAGTTCACAAGACAGAATTAATTTGAAAGCAATCACATCTTTTTCAGCCTCTTCTCAGGGCTAAATGCTCCCCAGCTTTTGTCTCAGCAGTGGTCTCCTGACTGCTTCTGTAGGGTTCCAGGTGTGTAATGCCCGTGGGGAACACTGACTACACTTCCCAGCCTCCCTTGCAGTTCCAGCCAAAGGCAGATGTTAATGAACACCCATGAGGTGTGGCTTTGAAAGAAGAAGTGTTCTTTCCTTCCTCCCCTCCCTCCATGTTGTTGGGAAGTGGTGTCAGATGAAGGTGTTACAGAAAGCTACATCCTCCTTCCTATGAGGGTAGAACAAACCAGAAGGCAGACAGAAAAAGGCACCCTCTTACCAGCCTACAATAAAGAGATGGACGGTGAGAGACAGAGATGGCTCAGTGGGTAAAAACACTTATGGCCAAAGCCGAGGACTTGAGGTCTTATCCCTAGGACCCACATAATGGAAGGAGGGAAACTATTCCTACACTGTCCTCTGCCTCATGTATGTGCAACATGGTACATGTGTACACACACACACACACAGACATACAGAGAGAGAGAGAGAGAGAGAGAGAGCTATCAAGAGTATAATACTAAGAGCACCTAGCTAGAAAGGACAAAAAGACAGACAAATGAGTGGGGGAGGGGTGGGGCAGAGGAAGGGCGGACACCTAATACAAACAGAACACATTACTTAGTTTTGTTATCACACGACAAGACATATTAAAGCAGTGAGTAGCTACTTTATATCCAGGAGACTGGGGAAAATGAGACAGCTTCAAGGTGGAATGTGCTGTTTAATCCTCCTGTCATCTTGGCTGTGGCTGAGTCCCCTAGGAAGCTCCAGCCCTATACATGTGTAAGTCCTCCAGAGGCTCTCGCTGAAGACGGTGCCAGCCCATGGGTTGAGTCTTGGAGGAACACAGTTGGAGGGGAAAGGGAGCCGAGTACCAGCACCCATCTCTCTCTGCTCCTCCCTGACCACAGACCCAGTGTGACCAGGCACCTCATGTTCTCACTGTCCCGCCTTTACCCCCCCACTACTCACACTGCAAGTCATTAGAAACCCCATCCTTCCTCAGGCTGCTTTGTTCCTTTTGTGCCGGAGGAGAACAGTAATACAGATGACAAGACTGAACCTCAGAAGTGTTACCTTACTGAAAGAGTATAAATTGCTACAAAAACCTCCGGAAAACAATCTGGCACTCTGACACTAGCCGGTAACACTAGCGATACCATGCGCAAAGTGTGTAAAGCCACCAAAAGGAAAAGCTATTGCTTACTGTTCACCTGATGCAATACTGAAAAACAGGGATTTCAATTCCTACACAAGAGGACAGTGGTGATGATGGGACAGGGAAGGGTTTCATCCGGGAAGGCTGTGTCACTTGCACAGCGTGCAGAGTGGCAATGGTCTATGTCCTGTGACGGTGTGCCTC
Organism: Myodes glareolus; assembly: GCF_982192425.1. NCBI lineage: Eukaryota > Metazoa > Chordata > Mammalia > Rodentia > Cricetidae > Myodes > Myodes glareolus. The sequence continues at coordinate 12,977,238 of NC_142049.1, read as the reverse complement.
TGTTGGTCACTAGGCTGGACATCTGCCAGCTGATGATCCTCTGAGATCCGTTGCAAGAATCTGGGGTCAGTTTCCCGAGTATTCTGGAGATCTTACTGGCACTGCCTCTACATCCTTCCTCATGGAACTTAAACTGCACTTCTAATCTGCCTATTCTGTGAATCATCCCATGATTATGGGAAGCAGGTGTCCTGGTTTCTGGATCCCAGCCGGTCTCAAGTCCCCTGTCTCACTGACTCATGTTAATGACATATACCCTGCTAGCCTGCCAGGACTCTGCCCTCTGCTCAGGGCGGAACTTGGGTATCACCTGATCTGACAAATGCCCACATCAGACCTGCCTTGCTCCCAGCTCTATCTCCATGAACCGCCACGATCCTCATTCTAATTCATCTCTCACTCTCACCACATAATATACCTGTCTGGAAACAAGGCCGAGCAAATGACCTTTTACCATGTTACCTCCTAACCACACCCTTCGGCAAATCCCTACCTCCAAGCCCACATACCCAAAGGAACCACCACCTGGCCCAGATAACTATTCCACCCTTTACTCTCTAAGCAGCCTGACTGCCAGGAAAGCTCAATCTCTCACTGATCATAAACACCCTTTGCCTGCAAACCCTCGACAGCATTCATCACTGCCAACCGCTGGGCCCTACAGACTCTTCTTCCCAGTTCTACCTCCTTCTCACACTTTCCTAAAGCCTCTAGTCCACTGCAGCATCGTTTGCCTGAGCTATTCATTCATGCTCACTGAAGTGAGGTGAGGGGTATGTGATGAGCCACTATGCTGCATATAAGTCCTGCACTGCTTGTGGGATGTAAGCCTTAGGTGTACCCTTTAGGAAAGCTAAGGACATCCATGTCCAGGGATCAGTTGGAGGCATATCCAGCTTTGAACTAAATATGATTCCAGCCAAAGGCTACTTGTGTAAGATATAGAAATAGTCACAAACACACAAGCAAGCACACGCGTGCACACACGACGGTACTGCTTTTTTCCCCACTTTTGCTATTTGCTTCAGGTAAGAGTTTCTGGTCCAGAGCCTGCCCAGTAGGCTAGGCCAGGCTGGCTAGTCAGCCCCGAGAATCTGCCTATCTCTGCCTCCTTAGTTCAGAGATGACATGTGTACACCAACATGCCTGTTTTTTTAACATGGGTTCTAAAGACCAAACTCAGGTCCTACAAACAGCCATCTCTCCATCTCTCCAGCTATTTGAAAAAAAAATAACTAAAATCCATGCATACTTAATATTCCTATGATATAAAACTTACTGAAGTCTGGCATCCTGGAAATATTGGATAGGCACACAATCTCCAATTTGCAGGGTAGTGAACATGAAAGTCAGACCAATACCAGTAAGCATATAAACTTTGATTTTACGGGTATGACCTAAGGTTTTCTAGAAACAAAGCTCAAAGTCTCAGAGTCAGGGTCTGAGGGAGCCATGGTCCTGGGTCCAGCTTCCCATGACCAACAGTGTGACTGCAGGCACACCCTCGCACACCTCCACGTTCTTCTCAGAATCTTCAAATGTCCACCACGATTTTGTAAGCCAAACTACATGCGGTCCAGGAGTGGCCTGGAGCCAGAGACACCATGACCCTCTCAGCATCAAAAGGTGTCGGACAGGAAGACCCACCCTAAGCCAGGGAGCACCGTCCCCTGAGAAAAATCACCTATAACATTAAAGTCATTTGTTTTTGTTTCAATGTAAAGCTTTCTTCTCTCCTCAGCAGAGCATAAGCCCGACCTCCCTGAGACACCCTGCATCCTGTGAGTTAATGGGCCTTGACTTTGTCCTTTGTCAAAAGCTTCCTCCTTTATCTTCAAAAGTGTGCTTGGCACAGTTCCGTTGACTTTGAAGTCAACATTTTAAATATTTCAGAGCTAGAATTCCTAGGGGAAATGTCTTCAATCGTAGGATGAAGATAAATACACCAGGTAGTGGGAATATTAACGGGAGGACGGGGTCTGGGGATAAGGAGAGACTCTTATCTACTGTGGGGCAAAACTGCAGAGCCAAACAGCAAACAGCCCAGCTGGAGAGGGAAGCAGGTGCACACACAGGCCAGCCCCAACCAGGCTGGATCCTCTGCCTCCAGGCGAAGTTATGGTGAGCTGACTGGGGACTTTCTGGGCATAGAAAGTTTAATCAACTCGAGCTTTACATTTTAAATATGAGGAAGAGGAGAAAAAGCAACCATCAGAGAAAACATGTTGAGCTCCCCTTTTCTAGGTACACCTTTGTAGCCTGGAGAGGTCTCAGCGACTGACTAACCAAAGCCTCATGTACTGGCTTCCCCGACTGTTTATTCCAGTGATGAACAGGAAACATTCAAAGAATCTGCTACATGGTACTGCTTGAGAAAGTAAAGCATTTACAGGTTATTGGCATAGACTATGTTTCTTTTCTTTCTAATTTTTAGTTAATTTAGTTGAAAGGGACATTTACTTTTTGTAAACTGTCCCCTCTAGAAGCTTTACAATTTTGAACACAGTGTTCCCTCCATACCAGTTATAAACTCAAACAGGCCAAATAAACCATGAAAAATAGCCTTACTGGTTCCAAGATACAACAATGGGGAGGGGGGCAGTGCGGACAAAATTACATGCTCTTGAGTCACGTGTCTTTGAAGGAATAAAAAGTAGATGGATTCAAACTTCTCAGTTTGTACAGACAGGTACAAATGGAGGCAAAATGAATAATACAGCCAGTGGGATTGGTCCAAACACAGGGTAGAGGATGGGTATGGGGAGCTGGGTACAGCTCTGGGAAGAAAGGCAGCTCACACAGGAACCTGGGGGTCAGAGGGGTGCTACTAAAATTGGAGATGCGGCATGGAAAGACTGGGGGGTTTCCAGGACACAGAGCTTGGCTGCAAGCTGTGGTCTGGGGAAGATAACTGTCTATATCAATGCGCACATGACAGGAAGGCTCAAGGGAAGGGAAAGGGAGCGTCAGACAACACTAGAGAGAGAAGGGCTGACAAAACCGGCGGAATCGAGGGGCTGCAAAAGAGATCAGCTGGAGCTAGTCAGAATTTTGTTGCTCTAGAAGTCCAGTTTGGGGTATGTTGAGTTTCAGGAAACTAAAGTAAATCTGATGTTTACTGTACCACATAATTTTCCAAGCCAACTACTACAGTCTCCATGAGTTCAACTGGGCCCGCTGTGTATGAACTTCCCAGCGTGGCTGCTTCATGGCTACCTATGCCTCTGCTTGTAGCCCTGCACCCACTGCTCTGTAAATAATAAACTCATTGGTTCCCCAGAGTGAACTCTGGTAGAGCTGCAGCCTGTGCTGTCACTGGGACCTCAGTGGAAGGGTGGATGTGGTTCAGCCCCACTGCCCACCCAAGGAATTGTAGCAACAAAACCTGTCAGAATTAACTGTGAGGAGAAATCCTCTCAAATCTGATATATATGCTAGAAAGACCATCCTTGAGTACAAAGCTCTATCTTCTGCTGTAATTCAGATGACTAGCTAAAAGAGGCAGCCTGGGGCATGTGTATGTGAACAGGAACTCGGATCACCCTGGGTATTAGAGAATGTCTCCAAAACCTGTGGGATGTTCAAGCCTCCTATGCGAAACAATGTTGAACCTGCATATAACCATGCACACCTCAACACTTTCAATCATCTCTATACTGTTCACAATATTTAACTCTACTGTTTATGGTATAATGAGAAGAAAAAGAGCCTACATGTTCAGTACAGGGACAGGCATAGCCACAGCAGGACTAGCTACAGCCCTACCCACAGCGTTCAGTGGGTGCCGGAGAAATTGGTACGAGAAGCAGGAGGCCACGTGCATATTTACATACTACTCTGTTCACATGGGTTTGGCATGTTACCCAACAAACAGCAAATTCAAGTTTTGCTTTAGGGAACGTTCTAGAATCCAATCCTCTACCTTCCAGATATTCCCAATTTGTAGTTGATGGAATCCATGGACGTAGAATCCATGGGTAAAGAAGGCTCAGTTCAGCATTTTGCTAATGCAGAGATTCTGGGAAGGATCAAGTGCCCAGATTCTATTCACTAGGATAAAATGAAATGCATAGGACACAAAAGTCTCTAAAAAACACAACTTACAGGAAGGCTTGCAGCGGTGTGTGCAATGCTTATCAGCTCAGCCTTTCTTTGTGTTTATCCAAACAGCCATTAGGCCAGGCATCTTCCTTTCACAAAGCACCATCCACCTGTTTACAACAAGTCCTTCTAGCCGAGTGCTTGCAATTTCCTTCTAAATAGAGATTATAGGAAAGGTTCTCCTACAACTCAATTTTTTCTGACATTCAAAACTGTTCCCTACTCCAACTCTCTGTCAAAGCAAAAATAAATAAAGCCTGACATGACTTAATTTTAATATTTTAAAAACCATCTTTCAGAGAAAAACTACAGCTCAAAGAATATAGAATTAACTGTCTCTGGATCTGTTACAATTAAAATAGAGTCACTTACTTGAATTCATCTAAATATAATTGAGCATGAAATTATCCCGATGATAATCAGATTCCTGGCATTCTGTAATTATCTGACATGTTGGAAAAGCCAGCAAATGCTGCCTCCCCAGCTGCAGATGCCTCCTAGCAGGTGAGAACACAGCTGCCCTGCGGGCCTCTGCAATATGAACTGGCTTCGGCAAAATCCGAGCACAGCCCCCGACAAAAGACCAGTGCTAAGTGCTGCCTTTGTCCATGGGAAACAGTTGAACACAAATCCCAGCTCTAAGAAACCCCGATGAAGCTAAGGCACAGACATCATGAAAACTCTCCCATGGGAAGACAAAGTTTAAAAGCTCAAGTTCATGGCCCACAACTGCCAAGGCAGAGTCACTTCTTAGGAGTGGAACACGTGAAGTACTTGCTCTCACTCTGAACAGTCTCAGAGGAGCTGTGGGAGACCTGCAATGTCTGGAAGCTTTCCCGCATAACACTGCCTTAACAAGGCTGGGATGCCACAGGTCACATCAGCTCATGCAACAAAGGGTTTCCACTAGCAAGCTCTCTCATGACAGCGGAGACAAGACACCTATGACCTGCTCTTTTCGGAGAGTGCCACATCTGGGGCAGTCAATAAGGTCTGGGCCCCTCTAGTGTAACGGAGTGACTTTTTAGGCTAAAACACAGGACTCAAGCATGCTTTCTGGGGGTATCTGACTCCTGTCTGAATCATGTCCTCGACTGAGGCAGGACAGCTCTGTCACCACACAGACTCCTTGGCAACTACTACCAAGAGGAAAGCCAAGTAAGGGCACCAGTCAGCCTGGTTCTTAAGGACCCAACACCCAGCTTGTGCTCTGACTGTGATGGTCTCCTGATGAAGCTGGGTGAACATCGTACTCTGGACGGCAGTGAGGCGCACATGGTCACGACTGCGGAGAACAGGGCAGGAGGAAACACTGGGAGTCAGTGCTCCCGGGTTTGTACCCTCGCTTGCCACTGCAACTACAACAGAACTCCCCCACCCTGCTTCTCTGGCCTCCTGGACTGCAGTGAGGAGTAAGTGAGCGAGAAGAGAACACAGGGCAGAGCCAGCCCGAATTCTCAGACTCACTTCCACAAACGCACTCAGCTCTCTCCTTCACAATCCTGTCTCCCTCCCCTGTGCCTTCCACACTGGTGTCCCATTTCCAATCTCAGGTCTTGCCCAGCTAGGATCTACTGTGGCCCCAGTTACCACAGCACACTACACAGGCTGAGGCCAGCACGCTGGCTCACTTGCCCTGCGGTCCTGCCCTGCTCTGGACTCATCCTGACTACGCCCCAGACACCTGCAACAGCACCTCTGAGCAAATCTAGCCACCTGGTCCTTCCTCAGTGGCATTTTCAGCTCCACTCTCCTGAACCAAATTCTCAAAAGGGTGCCTTGTTTTCCCACTCTTACTTTTGCTTCCAGAACCTTCCATCACCCTCTTTTTTGAAAGCGCGCGCACACAAACAAGTCACATCAATTATGGAAATAAATCAAACCACAGGACAGCTTGGCAAGGTCCGTAGAGACTGCAGACAGACGGCTGTATTTTACAGACAAGGAAACACCAGTTCTGAACAAGGTTGAGTTAACTGAGACTGCGATTACTAAAACAGCTTAAGTGAATCAGAGCCGGAACTGGGACTTAAGCAGGGGAGAGGCACAGAATTCCAGATTTACCAGTTACCGTGAATGACAACCCCTGAAGGGTGTAAGAACTGAGCTGGAGTCACCAGAGCTCTGACAGGTCAGGAGCTGCCGGTGCTCCACCTCTACCATCGACAGGTCAGGGCATGCTTCCCAGCGCCACACCGGACTCTAGCTCCCGCTGCGCACCAGGCTCTTCCCTATCAGAGGCGGTGGGTGAAGACTCAAAGATGCAGCAGTCCCCATCAACATAAAGTGGTTATGACTGGAACCAAGGATGATGGTGCACACCTATAATCCCAGCAACAGAGAGGCAGACACAAGAGGATCATCTCAAATTTAATGGCAGCCTAGCAAGTTTCAGGTCAACCAGGATATACTACGACTCTATCTCAAAAACAATGTTTTTGTTATTGTTATTTTATTATCACTATTTTCCTGAAACAGGGTTGTTCTGTGTAGCCCTGGCTGTCCTGGAACTCAGAGATGCACCTGCCTCTGCCTCCAGAATGCTGGGATTAAAGGTATGTGCCACTATATCTCTCCTTAAAAAAAAAAAAAAATTTTTTTTTTTTGGTGATAAATAAAAAGCTGTAAGGGCTGGGCACAATGATACACACCTGTAATCCTAGCATTTAGGAAGTAGACTCAGGAGGATTGCTGAGTTCAAGGAGTTCAAGGCCAGCCTAGTTTACACAGTTAAGATTCAGTTAAGACTCTTTAAAAAGACAAAATCAGGTTACACTGGCAGATGGTGTGCGCGCGTGCGTGCGTGCGTGCGTGTATTCATAGTTTCAAAACAAGAAAATAAAGAGACCATTCCCCTCACATCTGACCAACACATCTTATTTCCTTATTATCCTAGATTCTACATTGGAAGACCAGCTCCCCCAAATTCTAAATAAAACATAAACACACAGTAAACCTCTTTTTTAATTGTAAAATCCAAGGGCATTAAAGTTTATTGGTATTATAAAGAAATTATAAAGAAAAAAGATTATCCACTATAGGGAAACTGAGGTAGGAGGATCACTGGAGACCAGTCTGGACCAAATAGCAATAGTCTGTTTCAAAACCAAGAAAACGAGAATCAGATTTTAAAATGTGACCACGCTGTGCTCTTCTGCCAATCTGGAAGACTATTCCTCCCCTGGGATACTTAGTAGGGAGGGTATAAAAGGCGTGGTGATACCAAAGCTCAGATCCTAAACACTGCTGTGAACGTCATTTTACCTTCCTTGCTAAGGCTTCTAATGTGCTGCCTCCACCCCGTCAAGGACTCTGGGATCAAGTGTGCCAGTCCTGATAGCCCAAAAAACAACAGATGCGACTCTGTGACTCTGAAGCCTGACCCACAGAACTTCCCATTTCCTTTCTTTTTTTTTTAAAAATATTTATTTATTTATTATGTATACAACATTCTTTCTGTGTGTATGCCCTCAGGCCAGAAGAGGGCACCAGATCTTCTTACAGATGGTTGTGAGCCACCATGTGGTTGCTGGGAATTAAACTCAGGACCTTTGGAAGAGCAGGCAATGCTCTTAACCTCTGAGCCATCTCTCCAGCCCCCCATTTCCTCTTTCTAGTCAGCCTCAAACAAAGCCTTGAAGTAATTTCAATGTTCTATTTTAATTAAAATACTATGTAGGGTACAAACTTAATAAAGCAAATCCTACATCCTTATTTATCGTAAACAGGAAGGCTTTCCCGGCCACTAAGAACATTGAGTACCATGATCAATAATTCAAAATACCCAGCTAACCACATTCCACTCCACACACTTCACTATAACCAGTTACAATGTCTTGTAATGTAGTCTTTGGGAGTAAATGCAAACCAGAGGCGTGGCAAGCAAGACAAGCACACAGGGTTGAGTGCTCAGGATAAGACATTCATAACCTTTTGGTTGTTGTTGTTTCTTTCAAGACAGGGTCTCACTATGTAGCTCCTGGCTGTCCTGAAACTTCCTAAGGAGACCAAGCTGTCCTCGAGCTCAGAGACCCACCTGCCTTTACCTCCCTAGCACTGGGAGTGAAGGTGTGCACCACTACGCCAGCTACATTCACAGACTTTTAGGCAGCAAGTACATACTGAGTGTTACATTGTTCTGCCGTCTCCTTTTCTGAAATGGTGATGCCTTCAACAAGCTACATGCTAACAAGGCTGTGGACAGCTCTAGCTGCATACCTGCTTTCTACTCTGAAATGAAATTATTCTGTAAAATCTTCAGACTGTAACATCTGGATGCATGGATCATCCACACTCAGGTGCCTGGGGGGAGGGGGCCTCCTCACCCTGACAGTCAGCAGGAACTGAAGAGGGCAACACAGGCAGGCAGAAGGGCATGCCACGGATTATGAGGACAGAGGACATTCGAGCCAGTACCCTTGCTGAATGGTTAAGCAAAGGCAAGGGGATGAGGGCAGTGAGGCAGAATCAGACATAGACATGTGCTCCTAGGCATTCCCTGTTTTGAACACAGAATTTACTGTCTCAGAACAAGGCTCATCTGGGACTGCCATGTGCATGTGTTCTCAGGGGCTCAAAACTTCCCCTGCTAGGTTCCTCCTCCTAAATCCACCTGACTTCAAACCCTGGTGAAATCCCCTCTGAGACACCTCTGGGCACTTCAACACATCACACTTTAAACCCATCCTCAGCCTAGAAATATCCTCCCATCATTATCTCTAAAACACTGCTTCCCTTTGCTAATTTACTGGTGTCTGAGCTCCCATCAAAGCAATGCATTAAAAAAGTCACATCAATCATAAAGATGTGATCTTAAAGGTGTAAAAAGTGGGCGGGCATGTGTGTGACGCCAGAGAAATCAAATCAATATAAAATCTACAAAGCAAGAACAAATGCTTTCCATAATATCTACTTATATGCATGTTTATCCCGAAATAAACATATTTTCTACAATGTATTAGAATTCCTATGACTGAAAAGAGGAAACATATGGCTGAAGTATTTAAGAAAATATGAAGACTTTATTAAGATTTCACATCTGCTATACTATAGCACAAAGCAAAATTCATGAGCAAGATAATAAACACAAGAATGGACAGCAAATACCTGAGTTGAGCAGCCCCCCTCCCCTAGACCTCTTAGAAACCAGAGGAAGGTAGCTCTGACCCTCTGTGAGAACTATGACATGGCTTCTGGGGACTGCCCTCAGAGGATGCTTGACCAGCGAGCTGATCATGAGTATCATCTGCATTTGGTACCAGAATACCTGACTTCTAAGTATGGTCAATCTGTCTCCCAGGGCCGACACTCAGGGCATCAATCCAGGCTGGGTGTACTTGGAAAATCTGTGCTTTTAGATAATCTGTTCAGTAACCTAGGTGATAAAGTTTTATCTTCTAAAAACAGCCTCAGTTCTCGTCAGACCTTGGAAGACCCTAGAACTTGCTTACCTGGCTTCACTGACTTGAATGTATCAAGAGAGGTAGAGGACCCAGCCACCACACATCACTACTCCTAAGTAAGGCCCTAGGCATGGACCTTATGTGGAAGTCAGCACTGAGGTGACTGATCTGTCCAGTGATGGGAATGGATCAGGCCTACACCTTCTCTGCTAGAGTAACTCATCACTGCCTTCCTACAGGCTCAACCTTACCAGGTCAAAGCAAGTGGAATAGCCCAGTGCCTAGGTGCTACTACCTGTGGCTCAGGCCTGATGTGAACAACTGTCTGGTTCTGCAAGAATTTGCACATCGTGGGCCACCTGTATCTATATATAAGGAAGCCTTGTGCTGGTGGCAGACAGATTCTGTTACAGCAGTGGCTTGATTATTAGCAAATGCCCAGCACACAGCAGAACCCATTCTACACACCGTGTCCTTGGTCCTAGCAACAATCTGGCACTGCCAACTCCATTACACAGACCAGGACACGCAGCACCCTTCAGCCAGGTAAGCTGAAGTTCAAGTCTGGTGTTTGCCTCCCTGTCTCCACAGAAGACCAGCGAGGCTGTGGTGAGGGCCAGAGAGGGCAGCCTTGCTACACAGTGCAAAACCCTATGAAGTCAGGAATGCAAGCCTCCCCAAATACACAAGGAAATCCTTGGGCCTTTCCCACAACGCCACACTCATGATTCTCAGGATGAAGTCCACATCTCAGGAGGCTGCCCCAGACGCATGGTCACTGACTCCATGGTCCACAGGCACACTCAGGGGCAGCTTTGGACAGCTACTTCCTTTCTCTCACCCAACATTCCCCGTTACTGCAAAGCAACTCCTTATTTTCGGAGTCTGGCCATGTTCTAAGTTTCAAAGAATGCAATGCTCTGACAGTGACAGCTAGCTGAAGGACCAAGAGAGGCCCAGAAATGTGGACTATTCACAGCCCGGCACAGAAGGCTGGCAGGGCACAAAGAATGCACTTTATCACGTGTGCAGGGGAGCTCTGAAGTGCTACCTGCCAAACAGCCACATAGTTCGAATTTCTCACCTTCAGTTTCTCAAGAAGCCAGATAACTTCCCATACCCTCCCCCAGCTGGCGGCCCCAGGCTCTGTATGAAGGCCCTGCCCACCAGACCATACTCAGCGACAGAGTTCTGTCAAGGAAGGAAGGGGTCAAGTCTCTTAAGAACTAATCATGCCCACTACAGCATTTACAAGCAAGCTAATGGGTTTTCTCTTTGCATTTACAGCTTAACATTTCTCTCTTCCCTGCAAGACTGGAACAAGGCTGCCTGTGACCTCAGACTGAACTTACTGCTAGCCCCAGACGACGGTGAGGACACGGGAGCAGACTGTCAGAAGGGAACCACTTAGACAAGCGCACGAGTCTATAAAAGTGCTGATAGGGCCTGAGCTCAAGACCATAGTACATGACACGGCACCCTTTCTCACTGCAACTTGAACGACCAGCACAAGAATAAAGAAGTGGTTAGCCAAGAACAGGGGAACTCCTCGGCATTTTAGAAAAAAGTAGGGTTTAAAATATTTTTGCTGAACAATAGTGAATCAAAGAGAAACCACAATGAAAGCCAACACACAAAGCATTGAATGCACCAGCTACTCAGGCAATGGAACTTACTGACCACCATACCAAACATTCACATAACCAAAGCCACAGCAACACTGAACTACAATACAAAACTCGGGGCTCAAGAGACTTGGGGTCAGTGACAGATGCCAACTGCATGGAGCAGGATCCTCAGTCACACCTGTCTGTAGCAGCCCAGCATCCCTAGGATATCAGAGGCCAAGTCAGGTCATAGCTACTACAAAGGTCTGCAATGGCTTAAAAACTGAAGAGAAAACATTCTCAATTATCTGGGACTAGTATACAGCTGTCAGTCTGCAGTATAGAGCCCACCATTCTGGTTTTCTTTCTGCTGCCGTGATAGAACATTGTACAAAAATCAGCTCGAGGAAGAAAGGGTTTGTTTGGCTTATACTTCCAGGTTATAGTCCATCACTGACGGGAGCCATGCAGTAACTAAAGGCAGAAACCATGGAGGAAAGTAACTTGCGGGCTCACTCTCTATATACAGCCTAATAGTACCTGCCCAAGGTGGGCTGGGCCTTCCTACATCATTAACTACCAAGAAGTCTCCCAAAGACAGACTCACAGACAAACCTGACAACTGAGACTTTTGTGTCCCTCTGATGATTCTAGGCTATGTCAAATTGTCATGTAATTCAACCCAGGACACTCACAAACACCAGCATCTCTGAATGAAACCTTCCCCCATGCTACTTTGCTGTTTCCTGTGATTCTTAGACAAGCTGACTGGCTATTCTGCAAGGTTCCAGAGCAGAGGAACATAAAGACGGAGATTACAAAGGAGAGGAAATAGCACTGGTGTTTCCTCTAGTGGTACTCTGCTGCTGGTGGTTCTCATCCTAATCAAAACTGGCAAACTAAAGCGATGTTACTCTGTTCTTACCCAGGGGGTTCACCATAGACAAGGATCCCAAGATCCCTTGGGAGGAGAAGAAAACTCTACCTTCAAGCAGTCATAAGAAGGCTGAGGAGGAATGGGGAGAAGACAAGAGGGCACTTTCATGCAGAAACACCAACACCCCAACAAACACAACTCTACCCAAGAAACTTCAGGTCAGCACAGAAGCAGCTCTGAACCTCTTGAACGGCTCCATTTTTTGTTTTCAGTCACCCTTTCTTCACCCTATCATTTATCCCCATTTATAACAAACAGACCACTCCAGACAAGATTTTAAGTCAGCAATCAATCAAAAACTACACTGTAGAATACCGTTTCCTAATGATGATCCAGAGTCATTAATAAATGATTATGTCATTCATTTTCTGCTTAGAATGGAAAGGAAGCACATGAAGACATTTTAGATCTGTTTTATCAGGAATTGCTGAAGTTTTGAAGTTTAAGAGGACACACACCAACTCTGAAGATCTGTAAGCAACAGCCAGACCGCAGCTTCTCAGAGAAGGATCTGGCTACCCCCCTCCCCTTAAGTATCTGCTCCCCCAGCACAGTGTTCTGGATCCCTCATGTAAATAAACTCTTGAGAGTCCTAGACTTTGGAACTCTACCCTCCCTACGGCAGAAAGTCCAATGTCTATCTGTCTGGGCAAACAGCTTTCTCTAACAGTTGGTCACAGCTGATTTGGGGGCTCTGTCTGCAGGGAAGGTTTTTCACCCCCCTGGGCCTCTGAACATGCATCTGAGTTCAAGTCAGTCCTGTTAGCTGTCTTCCTCCCTGCTCACCAGGCAGCTTTGTTTTAAGAAGCCTGTTGGGGAGCAGGTGGCACAAACAGGATACCTGGTAGGTGCTGGTACCTTCCACTCCACACAGAAACCTACAACTGATGCTGACATCCTCCAGAAGTACTAACGAGCTCAGCAACAAGGGGATATGGAGGAAGCATGCTGCTCAGAATTACAAGGACATATTTACCTATCTTTTTTTTTCTTTGTAGACAGGGTCTCACTGAGTATCCCTGGCCTAGAACTCACAGTTCCTCCTGTCTGTGTCTCCCTCATGCTGGGATTAAAGTGCCACGGTGTCTGGTCTTCAAGAAGGTATTTAACACTGGTGTTTCAAAAATATTCAAAGCTGGTTTTAAAAAGTTAAACACTAAGCTAGAGACCTGCTCTGGCAACAGTTCACAGAGGGAAAACAACTTGGGGGTAGCCTTATTACAGGTCTGAGCGCAATGACACTGCTGAACACAGAGTACCCAAGTCCCTAAACAAGCCCATGTCCCCCACCCAACCTGACCTTCCTGGATCCTACTTCTGTGGCTCTGGCGGTCATTTCACTGGCCAGTTGTATCCTGAATCAGTAGAACCCTGGATACAGGAGGCCCTGTGACTAGTCTGCTACAGATGTCCCAGAACTGAAGGATCTGATCTCCCAGGACCCAAGTGAGGGAAAGCTTTGGGCTCCTGCTAGGTGCAAAATCCATAACTTGGAAAGAAACATACCAGGAGCCAAATATGGTTTTCAGGGTCCCATGTTGCCCAGGATGGCCTGGGATGCACTCTGCAGCTAAGGCCAGCCTTGACTTCCTCATCCCCTTGTCTGTGTCCTATGTGCTGGAATTACATGTGCATGTCGCATGCTTAGTTTATGCAGTACCGAGAATTGAACCCAGGGCTTTGTTTTGTGCATGGTGGGCAAGCACTCCAACATCTGCGCTCATGCTAGGAGCCAACTGGAAACTTTACAAAAATGGGCAAAAATGGAAAAATGGAAGTTGCTAAAGCTAATATGTGCAGGACGCATGTGGACAAAATGACTGTAGCAAAGATGAAAAGGACTCAGCACATCGAGCTTTGATTTTTTTTTCCTGCACACTAAATGATCCCTAGCCTCTGAATGAGTACACATTCAATTATAAAGGGAAAAGGGACACTTAAGAAACACTTAGAAGAAGGTACAAAATCATCTTTAAAAGTCAAGAGTAACTAGGGGATTTACCTTTCTCTCCAGCTCTCAGTGAATCCTCCCCTGACACCGCAGTTCTGCTTGACTCACTGCAGAGATGCACACTCGGCTTGGAGGCAGGAGAGAAGGACAGGTAGAAACCACACAGAAGGAGATGGGGGAATCACTTCCCTAGCTCTTGTCCACGACAAATCGAGTGCATTTTAAAACAACAAACATAAACTGATAGGTGGGGTCATGAAAAGTATCAACAATCTAATTATTCGATCAACCAAATCTCCTGCCGGGAGTGTGGCTCAGTCCTGGCACATTGGCTGACAGGAGCAAGGCCACAGGTTACATCTCCTGCACCGTGAAATAAACAACTGAACCACAGGCGTGGCACTAGGACTTTCTGAGAGGAAGTAAGTCCTAAGTCAAGCTGAGTGCGTCCTAGTTGTCATACCTGCCAAACTGCCCCTTCTCTCCTCCCAATAAAATAAGGGAGTTACTAAGTTTGCAAAAACTAAATAGCAATCAATTACTGTAATAAAAAGCAGAAAGGCAGTATTTTTTTGCATTTGGCTTTCCAGAAACTGGCACTGCTTTTACTTCTTGCTTTCTTACTTTATCGAAAAGTCAAAATGTCTTCTCATACCATTAGCATTAGCAGTCTAGGGGATATTTCCCATCCTCACAGTTCCACTAAGAATCATGGGACTGTCATAATCATTTTCTTAATAATGCAAGGGACAAAATCTTAAGACCCATTGACAAGTACCAAGAACTTTTTACAGGGCACAGTCTGTTTCACCACAAGTGGCCATGCCTCTGAATCTCTCCGGCTAATAAGACTAAACTCGAGTGGGATCAGAGGGGCTCCATTCAGCCCAGCTGCTTGCAGAGTTTGGATGGGTCTCCAGAGTCCCCTTGCTTTAGGAGTAAGGGACACCACCACTTTCTAAACTTTGAGAGCAATGCACCAACAGCTAGAGCTACCAATCATACCTCCAGCTCTGGGTCACAGAACTCGCCTTACTTGTCCCTGTGGTTGTCAAACAAGCCTGCTGGAGCCAAGTCCTCAGGTCAGTAAATCACAGAGCCACCAAGCACCAGCCCTCTATACCCTGGGTCTACAGGACTCCAAGAAGGAAAGCATCACAATGCTAATTTAAGCTCCCTAAAGAAATCAAACTGATTTTCTGAAAACATTTCAATGCCCCCCTAACAATTTGATAGGAAAAGTTGGTCCCTATCTGAATGTTGTTGTTCCAGCAGTGGTTGCACTACAGGTTCGAAGCCTGAGCGGCATTAGAGCATTTCAAAATAAAAAATAAATAAAATTAACTGAGTTAATCACTAATCATCACCAATTACAAGAATATCAGTGAGATGGCAGAACACTCAGCTGCCCAGAGGGAGAGGGGTTAAACCCAGAAGACTGTCAACAGATCCGCTGAGGCAGGTGGTAGCCGGAATGTTTGTCAAGAGAAGCGGCAGCTGATACTCGCTCCTCAGTCCCTGGCTCTGCTAAACCACTGCTGCCAACTTCCTCCTGAACTCTCCTGCTGTTCCTGCAGAACTGTTCTCAGGATCAAAGGTTTGTGGAGTACTTTGAAGACTGCAACCCCTTTAGAATCACCGTGTTGATCTCTTTCAAATCTCTGAGAACTATCTATACTGTGAACTGACTCATTCATTTCTCTTCCTTAAAAAAAAAAAATCTTACCAAACTTTGGAAACAACTTTTTTTTGGGGAGTGGGACGGGGGGGGGGGGGTGTGTGGAAACATGGTTTCTCTATGTAACGGCTCTGGCTGTCATAGTACTCACTCTGTAGACCAGGCTGACCTCAAACTCAGAGATCCTGTTGTCTCTGACTCTGCCTCTGCCTCCAGATTGCTGGGATTAAAAGGCATGTCACACCACCACCAGCACCGTCACCACTGCCAGCAGAGCAGCAACTACCTTAAAAAATCCCACTTCACAGAAGAACCCGAAGCACACAAGATTCAAAAACCACTCAGGAACTCAAGGACTTCAGAGTCAGGGGAAGAATACTGTCTGTTACAGGATTTGAGTTCCTGAAGGGTAGTGGGAGTCTTTATGAAGGGGTTCAAAGTCATCTTTTCAGAACCAAAATAAACAATGTGTGTGTGCGCAACAAAAGCCCCTACCTGGTATTTAGTCCTGCACCCAACACAGATATGCCAGGGCATCAGTTATCCAAAGACTGAAATTTCTACACATTCTATTGTCCTGCTCAGATTTCACAATTCAGGAAAAGAAATCCAAGAATGCATGAACCAACTGCACTGTCATCCGAACTTTTAATGAGAGGAGATGGGAGCCTGTGCATGACTTTAATTAGGCTACACGACCAATGCTCACCAGAGGCAAAACAACAAGAAACTGTGGTGGTGCATGCCTTTAATCCCAGCACTTGGAAGGCAGGGGCAGACAGATCTGTGAGTTCAAGGTCAGTCTAGTCTACAGAGCAAGTTCCAGGACAGTCAAAGATACACAGAGAAACCTTGTCTGGAAAAACAAAACAAAGCAAAAGAAAGAAAAGAATGAGACAGTGAAAATTATAATTGGCACACAGAACTCTAAATTCTGATCTTGCCTTTCTGCACTCAGGCTTGACTGTCCCCCCCATCCCCCACACCCCACCAGCTCTGAGAACACAGAACATAGGCCCCCAGGTCAGCCCCAGCATACCTGGGGTCAAACTCTGCTTTGCTGTTTAATGTGTGACCCAAGGCAAATCATTCCGTTTTCCCCAGTCTTTAGTTTCTGTACCTGTGAAATGGATCAACCACACAGTCCCTGCTTCATAGATGGGGTGTGCTAAAAATATCTAATAAGTAAAACAAATGTTTTCACACCAATGCTGCCTCAGCAGAATGGGTACAAAACCCTTATTACAACAAATAGAGGCACCAAGGCCCCAAGACAGGACCTGCCAGCTGTGTTTTAGTGGTCTCCCAGAAGCCACTGCTCCCGTAGGGTTCTGACCAATTCTCTGTGGCTGATCCATCACTGATCTTTCATGACTGATGTCAGAAGAGTCAGTCAATGACCTAGAGCCTTCCTTCTAACTGTCTAGTATGCATCTATTGGCAAGCCCCTTTAGTTCATCACACACTGAGTCCATCCTCCAGCTGTCATCCAGCACTGTATCTACTGTATGGTGACCAGATAATGAGATCCTGCCAGGCACCAGTCAGCAAGGCTGCATTTCAATGCTTTTACATTCTTCCTTTGAAAAAGAACAGCCTACACAAGTACTAATAACAGCGTGGTGGAGTGTGAGTGGGGATGGATGCTGTATGGCAGGACGTTAATAACTGCTCAAAGATGAACACTAATATCATGGGGTTTAGTCCCATAGTTCCTTACTTTGCTTATAACTGAGATTTTCCAAATAAAGTGGCTTTCCATAAACAACACAGTACAGGGAAAAGGAGTAAGAGACCTCACAGACCAGAGAGGATGAAGTGATAGTCGAGTAGTTAGTGAGACCACATCCTCGTCACTGTCAGCTGACAGTGTGTGATAGCCACGTGTGATAGCCACAGCCATCCTCACACGTAGTATAAAACACCAGGCTGTATACACACACACACACACACACACACACACACACACACACACACACACACACACTGAGGATGGTGGTTTAATGCAGATATGGGGGTGTTGATTTTCCTAAGAAAGCAAGCTTCATTTTTCATCAGGTCTGGTTTGAGAAACTGGAGGACAGGATATCAAGAAGGCCTTAATTTTCCCAGGTCCTTATACCTAAATCCTTGTACTTTTTCTGGGCTGAGGTACATTTCCATACTCAACCCTAAAGAAGGACTTCACAGAAAAAAGCTAAGACTGCACCAGTTAGGTGACTGATGCCTTTGTGGCCAGAATTAAGTAGATCAAGACCTACGATCTTGAATCAGAAAAGGAAAAGGGCCCCAAACAAACCCAGTGCTTCAGATTGTGTAGACCATCCACTAACACTGCCAGAGCAGGTAAGACCAGCTCTGCAGGAAGAATGCACTGGACACCTACTAAGTCTAAGAACAATTGGTTATGACTGTGTCTTTCCTCGAGGTTACATTCCCAGGAGGACGCAGACAGACAAGCTACTCAGAGGACTAGGGAAGGACAAAACCCAGCAGAGGCAAAATCAGAGTGGAGACAGGGAAGTCTGCTGTGCTGGCAAGGGTGACATGGGACCAGGAGCCAGAGGATTCTAGACAGCACATGACAGCCAGAGATGAGAGGAGCCAAGATTTTGGAGTGTGTGGGGGTCCTCTTTCAGAAATATACAGGCAACAGTCTTTCACTTTTTTACAAAAAAAAAAAAAAAAAGCTAAGATGGGAAAGACAACTTCAACTCCTAAGAGATTTGGATTCCAATTGTTTGGGGTGTTAATTAACTTTGCAGTTCTTCGGGAAATGTAAAGCTGGGGAATAACTGAAAAATAAGAATAGGATTGAGAAAAGCTTGCAAAAGCCCCAAGAAACACTTGTCCGCCTTTCAGTTCAGAGGGGAAAGAGGAAGAGATAGACAGGCATCCAGCACGGTGGAAATTAAAATAGTTATCCTTCACCATCCTTAATCCTGGGAACGTAATTATGGGTCTGTGGCACTTCACACAACAATAAGATCAAGGGCACACAGGTCAGCAGGAGGGCTTTTCAGAACTGATCCAGCAGAAGCCAGGAAGCAAGCAGTCCTGGAGACTGCTGTCAGAACTGCAGTGTACAGCACAGGTGAGCACAGAAAAGAACCTTCCATGGGCTTTGGAGCTCTCCAGACAGACAAGCTAGGTAGGCAGAACAGACACAATCTGACCTCAACAAGTTCTCTCCCAAAGAAAAAGAGGCCAGCCATGAGAGATCCGCCCTTCAGCATCAGTCTCTTCTAGGCCTGCAGGAACAACCACAGAGACACTCGAAGGAAAAAATGGACCAAACAGAGCTCTTGCAGAGTTACCCTGGCAAGGATGGTGACAAAAGCAGGCTAAGCCCAGCAAAAACGGCATCTCTTTGTTTTAACTTTTAAAATTTACATTCATCCATTTACCCGCTCTGTGTGTGTGTGTGGGGGGGGTGCCTCTTGTAGAAATTCTCTCCCTGCACTGTGTAGATTCCAGGGCTCAAAACTTAAGTTGTCAGGCATGTACTTTCACCTACTAAGCTACCTTGCTGGCTCAAAAGTAACAACTCTTCCACGAGTTGTCTTAGGTAGAATTTCTATAGCTGCAACAAAACACCACAGGAAGTCGAGGAGGAAAGGGCTTATTTGGTTTACACTTCCATTCGGCTGTTCACCATCAAAAGAAGTCAAGACAAGGTAGGAACCTGGAGACAGCAGCTGATACAGAGGTCATGGAGGGTGCTGCTTACTGGCTTGTCCTCATGGCTTGCTTAGCCTGCTTTCTTTCCTTGCCAGTCCAGAGATGGCACTACCCACAGTGGGCTGGACCCTCCCTCATCAATCACTAATTAAGAAAATGTCCTGCAGCTGGATAGGTTTTTCAGTTGAGGTTCTCTCCTTTCAAATGACTCTAGGTTGTGTCATGCTGACTTAAGACTAGCCAGTACAGGTGGTTGTTTTCTTTTCCTGTTTGTTTTCATTTCAATAGGTGCCTTTCTCAATTCTCAAACTTAGCTCTAACCCAGCCCTCCGACTCCTGAACTGCACACGTGTGCTCTACTGCTTCTCCATTTTCACTCCAAGGTGATGGGCACCTCGAACTCAGAAGCCTAACACACACTCTCTGGGTGCGCTACCACCCTACCCCTAGCCATCCAGCTCCACAGAAACAAGGGCAGTTTGCCTAACACTCAAGCCTCATTCTAGCACCTATGTGTATATTTATTCATCTCTTTATTTGAGACACGATGTAGCCTAGGCTGGCTTTGGACTTAGGATTCTCCTGCCTCAGCTTCCACGTGCCAGGATGCCGGTAAGAACTGTGATTACAGGAGTGTATCCCACCTGGCTCCTGCTGCCATTTCTGACATTTCCATTCCCCATCCTGCATCAGCAAATGTTGTTGGCTTTACCTTTAAAATACACCTAAACTTTGAGCACACTACCTCATCACCTCTCACCTGAAACATTCCAAATTCTCATTAATTTTTCTATTAGTAGTGCAGCAGCCCCCTTCCTGCCCCCACCCCAGAACCTTATCAAGAGCACATCAATGAGGGGCTAAGACCTAAGTCAAACTACATCACATCTCTTCCCAAAGTCCTTCCACAACCTCCATGTCCTGCAGTGGTCCTCATCTACTGAACTCCTCCTTGGCACCCTCGACTTTCCCCTCCCCAGTCTCTGACTTCCTTGATGCTCTGCATCTGCCAGGCACACTCACTCCAACCCCGGGACCTCTCAGCCCTCTCCTACACACAACTCTCTCCCACTACTTCAGGACACACGTCACTCTGGAGATGAAGCCAACCCTAGCCACTCCTCTTACTGCAACCACAGAGCCCACTCCAGACTTCACAGCAGAATGCCTAGCTGTTTATTCTGCAACACTTTTTGCGCTATACCACATGATCATCATCATCATGAGCAGTGTTTGTCACCAGCACTTGTGAACAGAAACACCCCCAGGCCAGGGTGTGTTTTGTTTGGGGGCACTCAATACATCTGTCAGTAAGCAGACCCCACAGGATGTGAGGTGAGCCACAAAGGAGTGGGTATTCGTGAATTCAAAATCCTTCCAGCAGTTCAGCCCAGGTGGCTACAAGAGGCAAGATGTGACCCCAGGAATGAGTTGTGCAATGGTGCCAGTCAGAGAGGATAAACTGAGAAAAGGGATCACGAAGCAGGCTCCTGAACAGTGCCTGGATACCATACAATACTGAAACTGTACAGGCTGACATAGGTGGGTGACAAAATGTAATCACCAACGCCTAAAGACCAAAGTCACAAAGAGCTTTAAAACCAGAAAAACTACACATTTACTGTATGACAGCTGAGTATGGTGGCTTACACTCAAGAGGCTGAGGAATGCCATGTGTTCCAAGCCAGTCTGGGCTAGAGAGATGTTAAAACAACAAAACAGTATATATTTACTTCAAAACAGAATTTCAAAAGTCTGTTACACTACAGCGATATGCTTCCCAAACTTCACTCCAGGAGAACTGCGGCAAATGTCAGAGAAAGGATAACAGCTAAAAACCAGTCACCCCACAGGCTTCTCCACTGCCTACTTCCCAAGCTGACAAGTCCCCATGTCCTAAGATTTAGATCACACACCCTCACACCAGCCTTGGAATCACCAACTCATTTGCTTAACTACTCAACACATGGCTGGCAGACGGTTCGCTGCAGCTGCGGGAGAAGCACTAGTAGGCCAAGAGAACCGCGCAGTCACACCTGGCCCAGGACTGGACCGAGACCTCCAGAGAACAGACAGGGACCAGGGCTGTGAGGGGAAAGAGGTGGCAATGAGGAAAAGACTGACTGCTCAGGTATGTGATGGCGGAAGAAAGGCGCCAGAGAGCTCTCCAGCTGGAAGCCATGGTGGCGGAGGGCTCTGCTGACTCAGAACAAGGGTGAGCCGTGTTTACAGAGCACTGAGCCTAGGTACAACATGAAAAGACCAGTGGGTGTCACCTAAGAGGGCGAAGCCTCAGACTGCTGGATCCCATGATGATCTGCTCTAGGCACTAATGACAGCCCGAACTCTTACCCCTCTGTAAGTGTATTTTTAGCTCAGTATGTTCCTAATCTAGTGGAAAAACTAATTTTTTCCATTAACTACAAGATGGCATGTTCATTTCTTAACTTACTTCATCTAGCCTAATTATAATATAAAATGTGCACAGAAGCAAATTAGCATGCGAATAGTCTTTTTCTAACAGGTATATAAAGTTAAAATACAGGCTGAGAGATCCCACAGTACATAGAGGGTTTGCTGCTCAAGGTTTTACCACACATCAGGGTGGAAACAAGAACCCACTCCACAAAACCGCTCTCTGGCATCCACCCACGTGCAGTGGCACACATCCTAACAGACACACAATAGTGAGAAGACGGATCTTGTTCTGTACCATGGCCCTTTACAGCCAGCCAGCAAATACTGTTAGCACTGCACAGACTTTGGCTGCATCTAGGACAGTCACTAAAGACAATCGGGGCTGAGCTCCAGCCCTCACAGGACAGTGACAGCCAGCAATCACACTTCCCATCTGGATGCATTCTCTGATGGATAGATTCTGAATATAGGTCTGCTTTCCACTCTTCCCCCAAAGCAACTGCCCAGACTTCACTGTACGCATTTAAAATGTCAGGTGAAGCAGCACACAGGGGTTCTTTGTGTTCCTGTTCTTTTGAAGATGTGAGCAGTCCTGGGCTGAGAGGCGGTGGCTCTCCCAGCCACTCAGTGTGTAACTGATACTCGGCTAACTGTCGCCTGAGCCCTGGACATGAGCAAGCCAGACTTCCTGGAAACAGGTTTCCAGTTTCACCACGGTGCCACAGTCCTTTAGCTCACAGTGAATCAATATCATGGAACTTATCAATGAGCTCCGTTACACAGCCTTGAAAACACTCTCTGAATAGAGGTACAAGGCATTATGGGAACATTCATATTTTAGAAGGAAACATGATTAAGGTCCCTTGGACAACTTCACAAAATGGGCAAGTGACTGTGTATGGTTGTCCCCTTGGCAAAAAAAAAAAAAAAGCCAGGAGGTTCTGATGGCCAGAGGAGCCAAGGTTTCACCCCTGTCCTGACTTCCCCCAAAGCCTCTGGCTCCTGCTGCATCTGACAGGGCTCCCTTGTGGTTGCAGCAATACAAAGGACAGTCTGCAAAGTGACTGGAGGTACTGGGTCACAGGTAATGTTTCTGCTCCTGGAAAGAGCTCTCTGGGGGATAGAAACACCTGGTAAGAGTACAGTGCCACTGCGGACTGCTCTCCAAGGAACAAATCTTGATAACCTCCCTCTTCTCGGCTCTGCGCTCACACACCAGAGTGAGGCTCCACTTGGACATCTCCTTACAGACAAGGTGAGGGAACAGCACCCGGTGGGACTCCAGCATCACCTGATGCAGCAGCCCCAACACTTCTACCAACAATCCCCAGCAACAGCGTCTCATGCTTGTGTCTCACTGTGTGGAGGTGATGTACAGGATCTGGCATAGGATCTTATTTGATGTTTACTCTTTTGGGTTCAGTAGGCTTTCTGGGGGCCCACCACTTAGCTCCCAAATAAATCACACGTGAAGGTTTATTCTTAGTTATGAGTGCCCGACCTTAGCTTGGCTTGTTTCTTGCCAGCTTTTCTTAAATTATCCCATCTATCTTTGGTCTTGGGGCTTTTATCTTCCTCTATCCCTGTATACCTCTTCTTTCCTTTTTACTCCATGTCTGGCTGTGCAGCTGGGTGGCTGGCCCCTAAAGTCCTCCTCCTCTGTCATTCTCCGATCTTTTCTCCCAGAGTTCTCCTTTTATTTATCCTCTCTGCCTGCCAGCTCTGCCTAGCCTTTCTCCTGCCTTGCTATTGGCCACTCATGGCTGTTCAGCTCTGTATTAGACCATCAGGCAAAGAATCACAGCTTCACAGAGTTAAGCAAATGCAGCACAAACAAAAGCGACATCTTCATGCCTTTAAACAAATGTTCCACAGCATAAACAAAAGTTACACACCTTAAAATAATATTCCCCAATAGGTATTATCATTCACACAGCATTATCAGTTATGCTCCTCAGTGGGGGCTGGAGAAAGCCACATCTGAATGGCACCAAGCAACTTGTAAGTGGCACAGCCAAGACCTAAATCCAAGTCTGTTAGACTAAAGTCTGTTCCTTAACAACAACACACCTAAAGCTCAGGCTGGCGGAAATGCCTCTCCAGGCTGTCCCTGAAAACACCTAAAGCTCAGGCTGGCAGAACTGCTCTCCAGGCCGTCCCTGAAAACACCTAAAGCTCAGGCGGGCAGAAATGCCTCTCCAGGCTGTCCCTGAAAACACCTAAAGCTCAGGCGGGCAGAAATGCCTCTCCAGGCCGTCCCTGAAAACACCTAAAGCTCAGGCTGGCAGAAGTGCCTCTCCAGGCCGTCCCTGAAAACACCTAAAGCTCAGGCTGGCAGAAGTGCCTCTCCAGGCCGTCCCTGAAAACACCTTGCCTGTTTGGTTGTGACATAAGCTGGGAACAAGTTCCAGCTATAAATCTCCTAAATGAAGAAATAAGCCATCTCGTGCTGGGAACCTTTAACCCAAGCATCTAAAGCCCAGCTGCACTGTGCAGCTTCTGTCCTCCTCCTGCTTTCTTTGCCCTCAGACTGCTCAGGATGGCATCTACACAGCAGGCCTCCTCCAGAAACCCTCAGTGTCACTTGGGGTCTGTAGGGAAGTGCAGGACAACAAGAAGGCCCAAAGGGAAGAGCCTCATTTTCCTTGGCTGTTCACTACCATCACTCCCAGGCGTTCCTTGGATTGCCCACACACAAGGTCACTAAAGAACAGTGACATTAGGTTTAAGGAGTTAATTGTGCTCAGTTCTCCAAGGCCAAGATTCTGTGTCACGCACCCAGAATGAACAGAAAGCAGAGCCTACTAGGGTCAGAAGAGTAAATGTGGAGCACTGGATATGACAGGGCACACAGTGGCGCCAGGCATCTGCCACAGCTCTTCCCAAGACCAATGCTGAAACCTAATTCCCACTGTACCAGTGTTAAGAGGATGGACCTTCAAGAGGTGATGGACCAAGATGGCTCCACCCCCCTGAAAGGAAGAGCACCTTCTCTGAGAGTGGGCATATCCTAAAAGGACCCTACTTTGCTGACTAGGATAGAGAAAGTACAGGGAATAGAAGGTAAGGTGGGGGAGGGTTCAGAAACAGTCCTTATAGGAAAGGGCAAGCACAAGTTAGTGTGATGTAAATAAAGCCCTATCCACCCACCCAAATCTAGCCCATGAAAAGAAGCCTTCTGCCCCCTAAAGGTGACCAGCATTCAAGGAATCTTCTTGGAAGCCAAGGCAGGGCCCTCAGCACACCACACATGTGCCCTGATCTTAGACTCCCCAGGTTGCAGAATGAGAAGGAAGAAATTACTCTTCTTTTAAATTACCTGTTGCTGCTACAACAGCACAAAGGGACAAAGTGATAATGTCAGTGGTAGCGCTGAGTTAGAACTGACTGCCAAATCCAAAAAGTGTGACCTTTACCTACTGTCCTGTCTTTTCATCAAAATCAAGAAACCTGTTACTTAGAATACAGTACCCAAAAAAGCCATTTTTTTTTATACCTCCTATGTGTGTTTGGGTGGGGAGTGGACCAGACGTATAGCTTTAGTACGAAGCTAGCAGAAGCCAGCGCAGACGAGAAAAGTTGTGAGCAAGTGAATACCACAATCTCTAAAGCCAGACTTTTCGAGTCTCCCTTGAGATTATGACTGCGAAACAGAGGATTAAAGGTGGAGGGTGAAGAGAGGAGGCAGAGGGAAGGTAGCAAAAGAACCTTAATGCTAAGGTCTGGGTAGACTCTGGACAGCCAGGCATAAAGCGTTGTGGCAACCCTTCTTCCAGACTTTAAGACTGAGTGTTAGAGAATGAGTCCGAGAGTATCCAAACCAATGCTGAGAGGAGGCTCATTAACAAGTTACACATTACCAGAGAAAATGTTTCTCCTGCAACTGGATCACAGCAGAAGTACAAGGTCCACCAGACAGAACCACAGTCAGCAGGTTCCCTTAGGATGAGGCAAGAACTCAGACTGTGTTCCCTGCAGGGGCAAAGTAGTAAAAAAGGCAACCGTGGGGAGAAAGGGAGCGCCATAGGGAGAGCTCTATGCAGACAGGCAGACAGTTCCCAGCTCTCAAGATGCTTTGCCTGAACACATTTGCTCTGAAGAGGAGCCACCTTCTCCTAATGGGAGTCCCTCCTGCCCTGGAACTGTGAGCCAGCACTGACAGCCTGCTATGTCCACAAGCTCCACACCTGTAGATCCACCTTCAAAATATCAAAAAACACAAACTGCATGCTACTGAACAAGACCTTTGCCTGGTTATTATTCTGTAAACAGTACAATCCAACAACTATTTACAGAGCATTTACTTTGCATTAGATGTTATAAGCAATCTAGAGATAATTTAAAGGACGCATGTGGGTTCTATGCAAATTCTCTGCCATTTTTCTACTAAGAACTTGAGCTGTGGATTTTTGTATCCATGGGGTCCTGGAAACAACGGCGCATGGATACCAGGAGATAAGTACATTTCCTTTCCGCAACGCTTTCTCCTCCTATCAGACAGTGCTCAAAGCAGGTTCTGTGTTCGTACTACTGAGCAGAGTCGGGTGGAAACCCTAAGCTTTTTCCCTTACTGACTCACAGTGTTCCTTCTGAGAACAAAGAGGTTATACTACCAACTTCACCATGCTCAGAAAAGGCGAGCTGTGTTTCTCTTGAGGACAATTACACCCTGTAAGTGCCAATTTTAAATAGTATCCAAAACCAACAGAAGGTGCCTTTCAAGCCCCCACCGCCTGTGTTCCCACAGTTCTACTGTCTGTCACAGGATTTCCCAAATCACAGATCCTATGAATGGCAGACATTAAAGTTACCAAACAGCATGTGGATACATGTTTGGTTGCTTCTAAATTCAGTTGTCAGAGAAAGAAACAGACAGGCAATGGCTAATACATGATTTGCTGACGGAATGAACATTGGGTCTTTTTTTTTTTTAATTTGTCTTTTGAACCAAGGCGCAAAAGCTTTTTCATCTTCCCCTCTCTACACCTGCTTTCTCTGTTACCAAATGCCTTTCTCCTCCACTGTCCTTGCCACCTACGTCAAATAAAAGGCTCAGAAGTGACTTCTACGGATGACATCAGTAAATAACACTAACAAACCAAATCATGAGCCACTGTCTGGGTCTCTAGATCAGAACACTCAGCTAAAATACTCTGCCTACTTTGCCCCTCATTCTTGGGGGTTGCTTATATGGGTCCATTCCCACTCATTTGCAGTCAAACATCTACAGTGTCCAATTGCTCTTGCCAAGAGATGTCTCCTTAAAGGGCATTCAGAGAGCGTAGGTCCGCCTAGTCTCACCCTGCCCTGCACACATCAGCCACTTTCTTCCCCCAACTCAAGCAACACCACAGGCTCCAACAAGTCCCCAGGATTGACAGTGTCCTCTCTACAAATGCTTCAAAGCCTGCAGCTGCTCGCAATTCATGGCACACCTGTCCACCACAGGATGCAGAGCTGATGCATCGGTATCCTGGCGCTCTCCGTCAGACTCAAGTTAACGGTCGCAATACCAACCGTCTTCTTCCTCACTAGCTTACACTTTCTAGCAGCTTCAAGCCCTACCTCTCTCAAACACTCTTTTTCATAAAATGCTAAAATCCTTAAAACAAACCTTTCCCAAATAGCAAATCACCCTTTCTGCCTCTGTACCTTTTAGAAAAGGGATTTCCTGCCTTTATCCACACAGGTGGGATCTGCACACTGGGGAGAAATCCCACTTTCTATTAACATCACAATAATAACACACGGAGCCGCACAAACAGGTAATGGACGAAGACGGAAGACAAATGAAGAATGAGAACATTCTTTTCTTCAACACAGACACCACAACGTCCTAAGAACAGCTTGAACGTAGCTAAGACCATTAGCCAACACATCTGAACACCCATCCTCCCCTTTTTGGTGGATGGCTGTGCCCTCAGACACTAACCTCTGGAGGGAATATGAGATCCAACTCTGCGACTGGTGGTCATCTAGAGAGCACTCAATTCACTATATAAATGAAACGCCCTGAACAAATATTGAATCAGGGTCTATATTTTAAGGCCCAATGCTAGCTTCTGGGAACAGAGGAGAGACAGAGGCCCTTCCCTCAAGGAACTTTCGATTAAACACACAAGCACAAGCGAAGAACTGAGTGCCAGGTGCAAAAGCGTGTTAGTCAGTTCTGGTTGCTATGACAGGTACTGGGGTGGATTTACTTTAGCTCACGGTTTCAAAGCCTTCAGCCCATCCAGGCTCTGCTGGCTCTGTTGCTTTTAGGCCCAAGGAAAAATACTAAGAAAGAAAGGAATGAGAGAAGAGAGCTGTCCCCACCCACCCACCCACCACCCCCACTGCAGTCAGAAAACAGGGAGCAGAGACTAAGGAGCCACAATGGTGAAACAATTTCTCCTCCAATCAGGCCCGGCTTCTAGGTTCCCCACCTCTGAAAAGTCCATTAGACTAAGAACTATCAACAGGTCCATCTGTTGGCTAAGTTGGGCCTTTATAGTCCCATCACTTCTCCCAAGACTCTACTTCTGAACACCATATTGCGGACCAGACCTTCAACACACGAGCCACCAGATGGGGACACAAAGAATCTAATATCCAACTAGGATCCAACTAGGATCAATACTTGTCCTGCTCCCCCACCCGAGACAGGATTTCTCTGCGTAGCTTTGGAGCCTGTCCTGGAATTCACGTTGAAGACCAGACTGGCATTGAACTTGCAGAGATTCACCTGCCTCTGCCTCCTCCCGAGTGCTGGGATTAAAGGTGTGCACCACCACACCGGCAGATCAATACTCTTAACACGAAGGGTACTCAGGAAGGGCATGGTCCTGTGCCTGGAACTCTGGGGCTGCCTATAGCTCTGACTCAAACAAGTTATTTTTCAGGAAATAATCTACAGACAGAACAGACAACTGGAGAGGAAGTTAAGTATCTGTGACCTCTGATTAACCAGGAAGTCAGAAGAAGAAACGGAGAGGGTGGGTTTGGAAGAGGGGTTCTGAATCAACCCAGAAGAACTGGCACTGGTGGAAGGGAGATGGATGTCCTTGCACAGCAATGACCTCAACAGAGCTGGGAAGGCGCAGAAATGGACGAAAGGGTCACAGAGGGTAATCTAGGCTAAAGGAAGGGGGTCTTTAGACCTAGAGGAAGCCTGATCAGCCTCAGAATCAGGCAACACCTAGATCACAATAAGCCAGACTCACACATCTGAGAAATCCAATGACTACAAAGCCAGGGTGGAAGAGCTCTAAAGTATCAGTCAGGAGACTTGCTGGTTGGCTGTGAGATTATCCTTCTGTCAAGGTGGGGTGGGCGGATGGAAGCAGCACCCACACGGGTGCTGGGAAATACTCTCAACACTGTATGTCAAATAAAACAGAACACATTCTGCTATGCAAAGCACCCACTTGAGGGGGGGTTGCTTTGTGAAACATTTGGTTCAGATATGCAGCCACGAATGAACGTGTTTGCAGAAGCATGATCAAGATGTAGAACAAGCGTCCTACTGTAGGCAGTCTAAAGGCTGGGAAAGCACGGGACAAGAGGATTTGTGAGGTGTCTTCAGATTCTAAGACTCTGGGAACCAGGAGTGGGTGTTCCACCTGTAATACCTGCACTTGTGAAGTAGAGGCAGGAAGTGATGGCCAATCTCAGCTACATTGTGAGTTTGAAGTCAGTTTGATTCACAAGGCCCTGTCTCCAAAAAGTTTAAGAAACTGAAAATTAACAAAAAATTCACTTATTTTAGATATGAGTTCTAGTATAACATTAAATAACCCACAAGCAAAATTTAGAGCTATCACTAGGCAATTCAAAATTTTAATTTATCCCCAAATAATGCTTCTTATATTCAACAGACTGCAGAAGGTAACTACACCTCACCCACGTGGTAAGACAGACACATACACACACTCAGAGTGATGGAGCAACCCTATAAAAGGCTTTCATTTCCATAAAGACAGGCCCACATAGGAGGAATGTTCTGTAGGAATTTTTATAGAAATTTCAAACATCTAGTACCAAAATTTATTTTTAATACCTACACTACAGCAGATTCTAGTAGTTCAAGATTTGCAACATGTGCTTTTTAAAAATAACTTTAAAAAAAAAAACCAGTGTGTATATAGGAAAGGCGTGTGTGGGTACAATTACTGAGGTGACAGGACAGCCTGGGAGAGCCAGTTCTCTCCTTCCGCCTTTGAATTCCATGAAGAAACACAGGAGAGTAGGTTTGCCCTGCAAAGCATCCTCCACTCGCTGAGCCATCCGACTAGCCCACATACTTTTTCCCGGCTAGGTCTTATTGTAGTCCTGGCCAACCTAGAACTCACCACGTAGCTCAGGCTAGCCTCTGCCTCCTGAGTGCTGGGGCATATCACACACCACCACTCCCTGCTTGTGACGCATGCTTTTGAAAGCCTTTCTTGGAACAGGTGGCATGTAATGACTTGTGGATTCTTAGCCAGTCCATGAGGACATCTGCGGCCTCATCCACCTACATCGTTTTCCAAAAGCTATGCTCCAGTTGAGGGTTATCTCCAAAATCCAGAAGAATTTGAGCAAGTAGCACAGACTGAATACTAAGTACTTCTGTTATACAAGCCATCTCCCCACAAGCACAGGGGAAAATTTATGAACATGTGTGCAACTAAAATCATTACTATTGGCCATTCACTTGAGCCCAGCAAGCAAATAAGACTTTTCATGAGAACTACTCAAAGGTCTCTTACAACAACAGTGCCTAGCCCTAATTCTGGGGACTCTAAAGAAATCCAAGCTCATTACGGACAAGACCTCTGGTACGGCTGCCACCTGTGCTGTAGGGATTACGTGGGAAAGGTCAGAAGCACCCAACAGGATACAGCACTTGACTCTCCCACAAACCAAACGTTTGTCTAAGTTTAGAGTACAACTCAGGCGTTTTTCTTCCCCCCCCCCCACCTGTCCTGTCAGACTATGACAATTTATGCCTGGCATGTAAAAGACCCTCAAAAAACACTTTCCAGTTCTCTGAACGCTAACTCAAGGTCAACAGATTCCCTTAGGCCTCTGAGACATCCTGTGCCACTGGTGGGGCTTTGGGAAGGTGCCAACAAGGCGAACTTCCTGATCTCCTGGTGCCAGCTACTCTGCCTCACCAGAGGCAAAGTCCTCGCCACACCCGACCCTCCCGTGCCTTGATGGCTGTTCAGACGTCGCCCCAGGGATACTTTCTACTCGGAAAGTCTTTTAGAGGTCAACGTCTCGCCCCTGCTTTCACAGGCACTTGAAACCCCAAGGTCACTTCCACCAGACCTTCGGGGTCTGAAAGTAGTTCATCACACAACTCAATCCAAACCAAGTTGGTTTCGCCCGTACGTTAGCACCCCCACGGCGGCCACGTGCGTTTAACCGGAGCCACAAAGACTCCAGGCCGCGCGGGCCAGTTAAGTCTGAGCTCTCCAGCCCCGAGTGCTGGCCATCCCGAGCGAACGCAACGATCCGAAAGCACAAGCCCGCACCCCACCCGCGGCACGGGGCTCACCGGGTGCGCAGCGCCTGCCACGCGGCGTCGATGTCGGCATAGAGGTTCTTCTCGGAGGGCTTGCCGGAGCTCACGCCGTAGCCCGAGTAGTCGTAGGAGAAGATGTTGCAGTTGATGCGCGAGCCCAGGCCGATGTAGAAGCTACACATCTGGCCCAAGTCCACGGCGTTGCCGTGCGAGAAGAGCAACGTGTAGCGGCTGGAGGGCGCGCAGCGCACGAACATGCACCCCAGCCGGTTGTCGCGAGCCGTGCGGGAGAAGAAGACCTCGACGGCGTCCAGTTCGCGCTGAGAGTACTGCCAGTCGGCGCGCTCGCTCAGGTGCAGGCTGCACGCACCGGGGCCCGCGCCCTCCTCGGCCGGGGCGGGCTGAGCCGCCGGGGCGGGCGCGGGGGTCGCAGCCGGCGCGGGCGCGCGCTGCTCGGGCGCCAGCACCGTGTAGGTGGGTTCGGGCGGCAGGAAGGCCAGCTTGGCGGCGATGCGGCTCGGACAAGGCGGGCAGCAGAAGAGCCAGCACAGCTCGCCCAGCGAGAAGCCGTTCATCCTGGGGCCGGGCTCGGGCATCGGGGCGGCCTGGAGCCCGCCGCGGGCGGGAGGGAAGCGCAGAGAGCGCCGAGGGAGCGCGCGCCGGGAGCGGGAGGCCGGCCGAGGAGGCGGAGAGGCCAGGGGCGGGGCCAGGCAGGCGCTACGCGGCGAGCGGGGCGGGTCAGCAGCGGCCCCGCAGCCCCGGCGAGGCGCGGACGGCCGGGGCTTGCGCGAGGCACACAAAGCCGGCGGCGGCGGCGGCCATGGCCCGCTCGAGCGCGCCGCCCCGCCCCCGCACGCTGCCGCCACTTCCGGGTTACCGCGCGGCGCGCCCCCACAGCTGGGCGGGGCTACCCCTCCGAACGGACGACCTAGTCTGAAGCGAGACTCCCCCATCTGGGCGGAACTCCCGCCTCTGGGCGGGGATTAGCCCATCTGGGCGGGGCCACTCGTTGGAAGGAACCCGGGGTCTGGAGCGAGAATCCTGGATGGGGGCGGGGTTCCCGTGTCTTGGGCGGGGCTCATCTTGTCAGGGGCGGGGCTCTGGAGGTAAGGGGGCGGGGACGGTTGGGATTGTCTTGGAATGAAAGAAGGTAGGTGTGCAGGTACCTGCGGATTCGGTTCTCCAAAACCAACTTCTGCCCTGGCGGGGTTTATTGGGAATTTACGAAAAGAAAATTATTGGGAAAGAGACGTGAATGAATTAAAAATACCTTGCTCTCGTCTATTCATCACTACTTTTTTTTTTCCTCTTTTGGTTATTTGAGACAGTTTAGCCTAGGCTGGTTTAGAACTTACTCCTTGCCTCCGCCACCAAGTGCTGAGATTCCAGACTTTTTGAACAGCCTCTTCCGTACGAGTGCCAGTCCATCTCGTGCCTGTTCACGTGTTGCCGGTGGCTGTCGTGTGTGTAGCTGCGCCAGTCTTTCTGTGCCCACTATTACAGCATAGCCTGGTGGTTTTTTTTACAACAAATGATGTTAATGTGGTCCTTGCTCCCCACACACCTCACATCAGCCCCTGTGGTGCCAAGTGGATACTCTGTATCTATCTTTTATGATGTTAGTTTCTTTCATATTGTTTTGGCGCCAGTTTAAATCATGAAAGACAGCAACGGTTTTAATCCACTGTGCTCTTGGCAATCAGCTTCAGGTGATTTTCCAAATTTAACGCTCAGGACCTTTGAAGCCATGTGAACCATGGTGTCCAGTTGGCAGAGCCTCTGCCCTTCCCCTTTGGCATCAGGCTTCCCTTTCTGGAACAGAGAGGAGAGCATCCCAGGCTGCCTACAATGCAATCAGAACCCAGTGGGCAGTCACCACTCCAGACCTGTTTCCCTCGCAGAAGACCCAAAAACAATCACAACTTTTTTTCGAATTTTGAGCACTATAATCTCAACTAATTTATCAGTACCAAATTGTAGTGACCTTGACTGAGTTTCAAAAGGCCATGTCTTTACTAAATCAAGTGTGAGATGTATTTGAATGATCAAACTGTTCCCAAAGCCTGCCAACAAAGCCTCTTCGAGTTTGCTGGGTCTGCTGGGCGACCGTTCTCCCCTAGGTAGGTTTTAGCTTCTGGCCTTGAGTTTCTTTTTTCCCAAAAACTTTATGAGTGGTTACTTGTTGTTATATTTTGCCTCCTTGTTTCTTGTATTCTGTAGCTATGTGGATGGTGTTTTTCATGCTGTTGTACCCACTGGTCAGGTGCCAGAGCTACAAAAGATAAGACAATGTCTGCCTTGGTCAGGGTGCTCAGAGAAGATTAAAAACCGCTTTGCATATGCATTAAAGAAACTATTAACTCAGGAATGTTGAGGGGGGTCAGAAGTTCAAGGTCACTCTCAACTACATAGTAAGGTGAGGCCAAACTGGACCATGAGACCCTGTCTCAAATATATACATACATACATACTCAAATACATACATACTTAAGCACATACATACATACATAATGGGTTGAGAGAATCGAACTCAGATCATCAGACTTGAAACCACACAGTTTTACTCACTGAGCCGTCTTATAACTTTAGACAATGGCCTCAGGTCCCAACTTGGTGGCGGTATTTCTGTGAGGAATAGATGTGTAGTACATTTCACGCTAATCTAATGCAGAACAAGAACAGAGGACTCCGAGAACTGAGAAGAAAAGTATCCACTACTTGTTGAATCTTCCTCCAGCACCGCTCCTCCCACATTAGAATGGACAAGCACAAAGCTCTTGAAAGGTCACCTAAGGATTCCTAAGTCCACATCTTTGTGCTGCCAATGGAAAGGACAGCAATCACATTCCAGATGTCCTGGTAGCAGTCCTTAGGCTGTTGGGATACTTCAAGTTGTTTATTTGATTTAGTCTCTGTCTCTTTCTGAAAAGAATTTGTGCAATATGATTTGGTACATTACTGATAGCTAAATAAAAAAGCCTAAATTTTTTCATCACTTTAAGAGACTAGGCAGAGTGAGGTTTCCTGGGAAAATAAGCTCTTTCATATTTATGTGACTATTAAGCTTGACCCCTTACGTTGTACACCATAGAGAGCCTATGGTATAAGCCTGCTCGCCCATGCCATGTAGTGAAGAGACTAGAGTTTGTGCGGCCCTCCAAGATGATATGTGCTGCCCAGGGGCTGACAGGTTCAGCATCTCAAAACATTTGGCA
Organism: Myodes glareolus; assembly: GCF_982192425.1. Taxonomy (NCBI): domain Eukaryota; kingdom Metazoa; phylum Chordata; class Mammalia; order Rodentia; family Cricetidae; genus Myodes; species Myodes glareolus. The sequence continues at coordinate 12,942,755 of NC_142049.1, read as the reverse complement.
TGTTAAAAAAAAAAAAAAAAAAAACCTTCAACAAACACTTTGCTACTCTTTGGATGCTACCCACTCTGTACCGCCATCTTTAGATATGAGCATCCGCAGGCACCATCTTCAGGTACTAATATCTGCAGGTGAGACAGTGTGCCTACTGAGCTGGGGTTTAACGCCTACCACAGAGAAGTGCTATACCCTATAAGATGCAAGGGCCAGGGTTAATTTGACCTTAAAGAACTCCCGTGTGATTCTTAATGTTCTAGCAGAGTGAGATCTATGTGCCTTTGAATTCGGATCAGCAAATGTATTTGTTGGGTGTCTAGCATGAGCCAGCCAATGAATTGACCTGGGACATGTGAGGGGAAAAGTTCATACCACAGCCAAGTGTAAGGCTGCGTCAATGCCGCTGAAACAGCTCTATCCCCACCCACCAACTGGGGCTAACGAGCTCAACAGCACTCCGTGTAGCTGAAAGGCATTGGTTTCTACTACTTGATAGTAGAGGCATTTACATGTCTGGCATTGTCTTTCGTATTAGTCTTCTACATGCTAAGTTGCTGAAGATTGACTTAATTTATAAATGCAAAGCCATATTAATATGGAAAAAATTAACCATGTGTTATGGCCAGAAGAGAAGGATGGACACACATGCGTAGAAACTAACCTGTGAACTATAGAGATGGCTTGGCCTTTAGAGCATGCGCTGCCCTCACAGAGGCCCCAAGTCCAGTTCCCAGCACCACGTGCAGTCGGGTGCACACATGCACACATTTAAAAGTAATAGAAAGAAATCTTTAAACTACAAAACCTGTCTCATCTGTCAGGATGGAATCAGACACACTGTCCTGTTTCTTACTTTTGTTCATTCTGACGCCAGAGACTGAAGTCAGGGACCAGGAGCCACATGGATTCTGTCCTTGTTCTCCCTATGACAAGCATAGATGACAGAGTTTTGAAAACGTTATGCTGCTAATGAAGGAATGATTTTGATGAATAACTCTATGGACCAAGCCTGTTGCTTTTGGTGTGAACAGTATTAATACAATGTGGCCTGGGGGAAGCTCAAAATGACCCACACTTCTGCTAACATGACACCTGTTGGCCAGTGTCCATGTGCGCTGGAACTTAGGCCACCCCACCTTTCTTGAAGGCAAAGCCCAGATTTTGTCCTCAGTAAAAAGGCTTACAAGGAAGAAAGTCACCCAGCCTCCCTTTGTATAAGCAGAGCCACATGACATGACTCCGCCCAGTAGTAGCAAACATCCTGACAATCTTCCAGAAATACATTCTTTCTTTTCAGGACTGGTGAGCAACTAGGAGTGAGATTATCTGGTAGGTAGACAGATGAAAGAGAGGGACCACAACTAGGTAATAAAGATGGTGAACTTCCAAGGTGGCTGGCTTCTTCTTCATCCTCCACTGGCATATTAAAGATTTAAAGGTCTTTCTCCTGCCCGCAATCCCTCTGGCGAGGGACTGGCCCAACAAGTTCCAGGTTGAATCAGGTTATGTTACGCAACAGTTGTGGGCCAACCATCCTATCTTTCTCCAAACAGACCTACCCTAAATCAGGGAGGAAATCTCTTCAGACTTAAAAAACAAAGAAACAAACAACAACAAAAAAAAAAACCCCAACCCTCTAGAGGAGACTAGATTTCTCAGCTTTCTGAGCCCCCCTCTGCTTTGCCGAGGGTCTTTTTCTTTGTGTTTCTGCTGCATGGATGTTTCCTCACCCCAATAAACACCTTTCTTCAACTGTTGATTTTTTTAAGCTCCTGTTAGCTGTATCTGAGATTTCTACACTACTACCTGTCTCAATTGAGATGCTTTTCTACCTTTCAGTTCTTACAACTGGCAGACAAAATGAATCAGATCAAGACCCCTAAACCGGATCACTGAGGTTTGAACGCAGGACCTTCTGTATGCTGGGCTCAGTGGCAGAATCACTAAGTCATATTTTCAGCCCAAAGTCAGACTCAGCATCCCTTTATTGTTTTACTTGGGCAGCAGGCTTTGTTGCTAAAACTGTAGCAACCAAGAGATGGAATTTCACACTGAAAGATGGTGGTGTAACGCCCTGTAACACGACAGAGAACCCCCACCGATGACCACGCAAACATAGTTTATATCCAATTGGAAGTCTATTCCAGCTGGCTGGAACTACACTCTGGTATTCAGAGACCCAAATGTAGCTCCAAACCTTTAGAGCTAAAGGCTTTTAAAGGCAAAAATCACATCCTAACATCTCACTTTGCGACTGTCGGGGGCTGGGAGGAAGGGAGGTTTTGCACAAGCAAACAGTTTAGCAGAGGCGAAGTTAGTTGGGACATCTTAACTTTGGATTCCTAGAATAGAGTAATAATTTTCCACAGGGTTCTCCATCAAGGAGATCAAATTCTAGTTAAACCAGAAACAGCCTCAGCAAGAATACAAGATGGAGGAACCTCTGCACTCTCTTTCCCTGTCACATTCATCACCGGTTCTATGGGCATGAGTCAAATAATTGACTTCTCCTGTTCTGGAGGGAGCACAGTTGGTCCTAAGGACCATTAGCTTAACTTAGTTTATTCTCTGTTTGATGTAGTTTGCCATGCAGTTGAGGTTGCAGAGTTCCACCATTGGCCTGATCAGAATAAGAATCAACGGCCTGGCTAGCGCTGACAGCAAGGTAGTCAGCCATGGGGATCAGGTAAACAGAGTTTTCCCTAATTCCCATTGACTGGTTGGCATAGAAATAGCAAGTTCCTTCTAAGACCATGCAGAATCCTCCTGGTTTCATAAAAAGGTTTAACCTCCTCTAGTTCTATAGGACTATCTGCGAGGAAGCCCACTTGACTCTCCAAATTCTATCTCCAGCCCAGAAATAGAATTCTCCAAAATGCGTAGGTCTAAGTATGTCTGGGAACTGAGCTTTCTAAAGTTTTGGTTCCCAACAATCAAAGCTGGGGTGCCTACAGCAGTTGCACCTGCTGTTCCTGCCCCTACTAGGATCAAGGCAAGAATCAGGGCTGTCTGATGGTCATTAACCCTGAGTCAAAGCCAATATGAGCTCTTCCCTCTCCTCCATATGAGCATAGTGTATATGCGAGGAATAACATAGTCTGGTAGACATAGAGTGAGGGTGTGACTCTCTTGTGAGTCAGAGGAGGCTCTTAGTCAAATCATTAGCACAAGCAAGCCAAGTAATTTGAGGACACGACGCAGGTACCTTGTCCTTGACAGGACAACTCAACGTTGGCAGGGCATGCATAAAATTGTAATCCCCAAAGACCTTTTTCTAGCCAATCTTTCTCACAACCTGATTTACTGATCCTCATCCCTCCCCTAGGCCAAATTTTTCCACCCCTAGAAGGGACATAAGAGAAAAGAGCTCCATCCAAAAGATTTCCTTCTCTGACTTTTTTGAATTCCCATGCCTAGGTTTGAGACTGAGGGGAACATGTACTGCAGATTAGTAAACTCTGACCAGTCTTATCTTTAAGGGGTCCAAGGTCCAAGTGACGGCCCATCTGCCATCATCCTCAGCCTTTTTCTCAAGGGATGACACAAGTTTTGACAGCAGCTGGGGTGGTGAGGATGACTGTGTAGGGTCCCTTCCAGGTGGGTTCCAAGGTCCAGGCAGATATCCTCTTCATCCAAGCCAAGTCTCCTGGATGAAACTGGTGGGCAGATCCAGAGGTGGAAGGTGGCCAGGGATTCTCTTCATAGTCTGGTCAATGGACTGGTAAGCTTCCCACAATGCCTGATATGACTTGAGAAAGGAATGGTAAGGCATTTCTGCCTGGAGAATATCTTGGATGGATGGAAGATTCTAGGCAGAGCCTGCTTGCTAGTTTCCTGGCCACCCGGACGCGAAATAGTCACACAGAAACTATATTTGTTGCAAAACTGTTTGGCTGATAGCTTAAGCGCATTTCTAGCTAACTCTTACATCTTAAGTTAATCCATTTCTATTATTCTGTATGTTACCACGAGGCTCGTGGTTTACCAGAAAGGTTCCAGGGTGTCTGTCTTCTTCCGCAGTCACATGTCGTCTCTCTAACTCTGCCTTCTTCCCTTCTTTATCTGCTTGGAATTCCTACCTTACTGTATTCTGCCCTGTCATGGGCCAGAGCAGCTTTATTCATTAACCAATACAAGCAACACATATATAGAAGGATTTCCCACACCAGAAGGTTCTGGTGGTTTAAATAAGAATGACTCTCATAAGTTCATATAGCCGAATGCTTAGTCACAGGCAAGTGGAACTACTGGGGAGAAGTAGAAAGTATGATTTTGTTGGGGTAGGTGTGGCCTTGTTGGAGGATGTATGTCACTGGGGGTGGGTTTTGAGGCTTCAGAAGCCCAAACCAGGCCCAGTGGCTCATTCTTTTCCTGCTGCCTGTGGATCTGGATGTAGAACCCCCAACTTCTCCAGCACCATGTCTGCCTGTACACCACCATGTTCCCCACTATGATGATAATAGACTAAACCTCTGAACTGTAATCCAGGCCCAATTAAATGCTTTCTTTGATAAGAGTTGCATGGTCATTGTGTCTCTTCCCAGCAATAGATACTGTTGAAGAGAGAGGTGGTCTCCTTAACACAATTTCAAAAGAAGTAAGCCTCTCCCAGTGACGAGTATATCAGGCCCTGGGAAGAGTAAAGGGGAGGAGATTGACCCAATTTTCCACCAGTTTCCAGAATCAGTTTGCTCTGAATCTCCTTAAGAGTTCTATTCACCCTTTTTCTATCTGGCCTGAGCTTTGTGGCCTATATGCACAGTGTAATTTCTAATTAATACTTAATACCTTTGTCAGAGACACTTTGACCATGAAGGCCAAGCCATTGTTGAACCCCAGAGCTAGGGGCAATCCAAATGTAGAAATTCCTTAGTAACTATTGGAACAGTCTCTTTTCAGGTGGGGTAGGCTTCCACCCATGCTGAGAAGGTGTCTGTAAACACCAGCAAATATTTATAGACAGCAACAGCAGGACAGACTACAGTAAAGTCACCTCCCAATGTTCCCCACACGGTTTCCTCAAGCCTGGATCCCTTGTGGGGTTTACCTGAGCACAGAAGGCACAAACTGCAAGAGGTGTCTTTTATCAGGCTTTCTAAATTTGGAACACAATACCTGGGCCTGAGGAGTTCAGCAGCGTCTGCAGCTCCAAAGTAAGGGGCTTGGTGGAGATCTGCAACGGGTTGCCGTCTCAGACTCATGGGAAGGATGGGTCTGTCTGCATCTGGCAGCGTCCACCATCTTTGCTTTTCCTGCGTGGCCAGTCTTGTTTCTCTGTCTGTCTCACCCTGGCGGGCATTCCAGGTAGTCCAGTAAACTGGGCTCCAGCGGGGCCACCAAGACTTGGAGAGGACCCACTGGCTGTAGGGCCACTTCTCCAGGAACCAAGTCAGCCATACTGTTGCCTCTGGGAGAATCGCCTTTCAGCTGTCCTTTGCAATGGATCCCCTCTTGGGTAACCAGATAGCTTCCAGTAGAACGAAGATTTCTTCTCTGGTTTTGACTTCGTTTCCTGTTGAGGTTAGCGATCCTCTTTCCTTGTATGGAACCCATGGCCATGGGCTGTGGAGAGAGCATGTCGGCTGTCAGTGTATATGGTCATAACCTTGTCTTTCCCCCCAGCAGAGAACTTCAATCAAAGTCAAAAGCTTGGCTCCTTGAGCTGTGGTTCCCCGATTAAAGATTGTACCCAGATAATCTTGAATCACCACTGCTGCCCTTGCATACCTGATCCTACTGGGGGGCAAAACTGCTCCTGTCTGTGAAAAATACCTCATCTGTTGCCACCAACATGACACCAGTCAGATCAGGCCTGACAGACTGGACCAGGTCAGTCACCTCAAGACACTCATGCAGTGGATCCATGGGGTCATATTTAACAGGTGACCGGCAGGGGTGAGGGCTAACATCTTGTGGCCAAATACAGGGTTCATCTGAAAGCAAGGTTTGGTGTTGGGACACCCAGGCATTAGAAACCCCAGCCTTAGAGAGGGGCTTTAGCACCTCTCAGGTGCTCCCCTCAAGAAGACCTCAACAGAGTGAGGGGCTGTCATGAACAGTTCATAACCAAAAGTTAATTTGACAGCTCTTTGTGCCAGCAGGGCAGTGGCAGCTGTGGCTCTTAGATATACTGGCCATGCAGCTGTGACCAGATTAAGTCTCTTAAGCAGCTATGCCACTGGTCTTTTCCGGGGTCCCAGGGCTTGCATGAGGACCCCTAGGCAGTGCCTCTGGCCTCATATTTGTACAAGTATCATGACTTCGTAATGTCTGGGAGAGCCAGGACCGGTGTGGACAGCAGGGCTTTTTTTCAAGGTCTCGAAGATCCTCTGCCCAGTCTCTGGCCATTCCAAAGACTGTATGCCCTGGTGCTGGCATCTCAGCAAATCCCACCATCCATTGCTGGCAGCATCCAGCTGCCTCCAGGAATCCCTATACTTGTTTTTGTTTTTTTTTTTTTTTTGGTGGGGGCAGAGTGGGGGCGGATTGCAGGATAGCTGAAACACAGTTGTGGGAAACCATCCACCTTCTTTCCTCTAGGCTGTAGCCTAGGCGTGTGGCCAGCGGAACACACAACTGAGAATTCTTAACTGAGATTTGGTGCCTCAGGGCTTGGAGGGGCTCTAAAAGACCTTCTGTCAACTGTCCATCTTCTTCCTCAGTGGTTGGATCTCTGAGGAGGCCAGCTGTACACTGGAGCAGGGTGCTTTGTGGATATTTTTGTCTAAATTCCATCAGCTCTGCACTCAGGGCCCTACCTAATGATGCTGGCGAGTCCCTGAACCCCTTCTTCCGGTCTATTTCCCCCATTTCCTCTCTTGTTTGCTTCCCCAGGGGAACAATCACCTTAGAGTTTCTTTCCCTTTATGTCATCAGCTGAACCATGGTTGTTGTAAACTTCCTGAGCCATTTCCAAAAGTTGAGACATATCCATCCCTTCAAATCCCTGTCATTTCTGAAGCTTTATCCTTATGTCTGGGATCAACTGCGTGGCAAAGGTAATATTAGTGGCACCTGGGTCTATGGGAGTAAATAGCTGACGTATTTCACAGAGCTGTTCCAGAAACCTAGTGGGCGATTCTTCTGGTCCTTGAGTAACCTGACCTACCTACCTTGGATACATCGGCAGGTTTTATGACTGCCGCTTTTTGCCTTTTTTGTTTTATTATCCCAATAATGATTGGCGCAGAAAAAGGCATCCAGTTTCCTCTTACCTTGAAACAGTTTCCAATGGGCTGAAAGGGCCTGTGGCTTCTTTGAAAATGGAGGGTTGGGGGGTCTTCCAATTTTCCAAGCCACTGGTAGAGAAGAAGCTATAAACCGTGAAGGGTGGGAGAGGTTGAACCGCCACTCTCCTGCCCCCAGGGCACTACAGGGAGAATTACTTCCCCTTACTCTGGCTGCAGCCAGCTGCTTGGAGAAGAAGGGGGAAGGAACAGAGAGTGTTCTGACTTTGGACCTATTTCTCCTTCTGCACAAACTCAGAGAACCCCCCTACCTCCGTACTACAAGTGGGAACCAAGCAACCAAACAAGCCGGAAGAGTGGGGAAGAAGGTCTGTTTTCTCCTGTGGAGCTGAGAGAACAGACAGAGGCTTGGGTTTTCTGTGAGTGACCAGGACAGCATAAAAGGATTCAGGTCCCCAACAAGAGGGCACAAGCCTTAAGTCAAGGGGGTGTGTGTGGCTGGGGACCCATCAACATCACCATAGCAACAAGAACAGTTGGCTGCCAAGGTGCCACCCAAAGGAGCTGCGCCATATCAAGGGTGGGCAGCCCTGGACGGTCCATGAGCCAGTAGGAAAGCAGGAAATTAGGCAATTCATCAAGGTCATTGGTAGCTGTGACCTAGGTCATCTCACTTCCCTTCTGTTTTAGATCCGTTTCTCCAAACAATAGAACTGACAGAAACACACAGTAACGCGTAGTCATACGTGACACATTCATTCACCTAAACAGACCAGGCAAGTCTGACACTTCACACTGATCCTGGACACAGGACCTACAACTGTGCCAGACCTCCCCTGTGTCCTACCCAGATGTCAACTCTTACAGACAAAACTTACCTCCCTGGTGTTCAGACCAGATGACTTTTGATTTCTCTTTTGGGGGTGTATCCCCCTTGCTTCCCCGTGACATCAGAAGGACAAAACATCACATCCTAATCCCGTGATGGGAACTCAAAGCAAATCTGTCAATTGATTGGAATTCAGTTTCCGGTGATTGGTTTTTAATTTGCTCCGCTGTCGTGTCACAGTTGGATTGGGTTTGGTGAAGTAATTAGTGAATGTTTACTAAGTGATAACGTAGAGCAGAAAATAGGGAGGGGTGACCTGTGTCTGCCAAGCCTGAGAATGCAAAAAATCAGAACATCGATTTTAAAGTCTTCCCTCCAGCCAGAATTTTGGAAAGCAGGGCATTAAAATAGTTGGATGATTGACTGACAAGTAATGTTGTTCCAGGGAATTTACAATAATAAATATTAAATGTATACTTAAAAACCAAAACAGTAAGGCTCGCGTAAGACCAGCAAGAAAAATATACTGCTCCGGCAAAGCCTTTCTCACAGGAGGAAGCTGGTGTTTCAGACCTGTGAGGACACAGGAACTTATTCAGCTAGTTACGTATTTGAAAAATCTCTGTCCTGATGGATCCACCGGTCAAAGTTGATGTGCGTGTGTGCAAGTCTAGACGGCTATGCCTGGGGAGACCAGAGGTCAATGTTCAAGTGTCTTCCTCTGTTGCTCTCCACCTTACGTTTTTGAGACAGGGTTTCTTGCTGTCTGTAGCTCACAGGGTTAGGCCCATCTACCACAGTCTGCTATGCTGTAGTATGTGAGATTTCCTCACACCCAGGAAACTCAACTGCACAACTTGTGGTAGTGGAGGACGGCATTCACGTTCTTCCCTGTAAGGAAAAAGAAAATCCACGGCAAACAAAAATAGCCCACAGAAGAAGTCACTTTCTATTAGCACAAGAATAATATAATGTTGCTACCGAGACCTATGCAGCAATGTCTGCAGGAACTATATATAGAAAATGATCATGAGGGCAGTCAAGATGACTCAGTGGGTAAAGGTGATTGCCTTATGGCCAAGCCTGACAATCTGCATTTGACCCCTGAGTTCCACGTCATGAAACAGAAGGAGTAAACCAACTCCCCAAAGTTGTTCTCTGACCCCCCATTGTGTGCACCATGGCACACGCGCTCTCACACCCACAAAATAAGCGCACTGCAGTCTTTGAAGATTCTTTTTAAAAAATGGACAAGACAGTCCATGGCCCTCCGTCAGAGGTCTCCCTTTCTCTCTGTTTCTCTGCCTCCGTCTCTCTCTGTGTCTGCTGTTCCTGTCTCTCTATGTGTATTCTTTATCAGTCACCTTAGTAAAGAAGATGTGAGCAGGATCATTCAGTCCTTTGAGGACCTGAAGAGAACAGAAAGGTAGAAGGACGGAGCCCCTCCCACGGGTAACCAACCTCTCCTCCCAAGCCTCTCCTAGCCCCAGACTGTGGCCTCAGACTGGGTTCAGACCTCTGAGCTGAATGACATCACTGGCTGCCAGCCAGCAGGTCAGGGGATGTCTCAGCCGAGCCCCACAGTTCAGCTCCGCTCACCCATCTCCCATCATGTGACCCGTCAGTCTGATTCTGTGAAGAACATGAGTGTGGGCTTCGGGGATCTAGGAGAGACAGATTTGCAATGGGTGTGTCCCCTCCGTCTCTTCCCTCCTCTGGTGACGACATTCTTAATTAAGGGCCTGAACTCTGGTGCCTTGTTTCTCCAGCGTTTCTGCTTCCCATACATTGCCCCTTGTGCTCCGTGGCTATATGACGCTGTGCTACCCTCAGGAGGGACGTGCTCTTCCCTGGCCGCATCGTCTTCGTTCTGCCACAGACATGCTTCCACAGGTCCTTGCTTAGTGTTTTCCTCCTGGCCTCGGTCTTCGGCGAATAGTGGTGTCGATGCTGCCATTGGCCCCTTGGTACACAACCTGCTTCCTCCTCATCCTTGTGGTTTCTCTGCTGTGTGCATTCTGCTACCTTCTGGGACCTCATCATCTTTATGAGCTCTGTTCTCGTGAATAAACTTCCCAGACAGGCTTGCTTTAGTAGAGGAACCCATCATGGAGAGTAGGGTAGACCTGGAATTGAATCCTCATTTCTTTAGGGCAGGAAAACCACTTCTCTGAAGCCAGGTTCCCCATCTTAAAAAGGTCTAGCAACACCTCCTGGAAGAAAATATCTTGTAATCCAGGGATGATGCCCAAGCTCTCCAGCACCACGTGACCAATCTCTAGTACATGCTAAAAAGTTCACAAAGAATACCCGTAAGGCTAGGGGTATAACTTAGTTGGAGCACTTCATGCTTAACAGGGATAAAACCCTGAGTTCTGTCCTCAAAACCACATAAACTGGTCACACCCTTGTGATCTAGCCTTCAGGAGTCAGAGGCACGGGAGTCAGAAGTTCAAGGTCACCTAGCAAGTCTGAGGAAACTTGAACTCTGTGAGAGAGATCCTGTCTAAAGGAGGATGACAGTGAGGGACTGGGTGGGGTGGGGATCAAAAGAAAACAAACACTCCCTTTAACCTTTAGTTAAAAGCCAATCAGTGATGAAGAACTTGGGCTCAAACCCCGGCTCTGCCAGTTAAAAACTGGGTGAACCTGTGCACAAGGCTGCCTTGCCTGCTGCAAGCGGGGTGGGTGATCATAGAACATACATACTGGATCAAGCACCTAGCATTGAGATGGCTTGCCGTGGATCCACTACTGTCCTCCTTTCAAACTTGTGAGGCCACACCAGACAGGCACAGACCACAGAGCTCTTGTCTGTTTCCAGAAAATTCCTTTGCACACATGCTTTGTGCTCTGCTTGCAAGTCAGTGCCTTGTATATAACGATTACGGTGGGGCTGGTGGTGATTACGGAAACGAACACTTTGGAGTAACTATTGTGCTTGTGTGTGAGATATTGGTACAGGCACTTTACATGGATTGACTTAACTTGCTTGTCAACCATCTTTATGAGGCATATACTGTGATTTTTCTTCAATTGTAGATGAAGGAACTGTCATAGTGACATTAACTAATTTCTAAGGTTACGACCCTAATAAGTAGAAATGTCTAGATTCACCCTTGATCTAAGCACCATATTCTACTGATTTTCACAGTGTATACTCAGTGACTATCTGTCAACTGAAACCAAGTATTTATGAATGAATCATTATCAAAGACGATGCTGAGAAAAGAGAAAAACAGGTTTGCAGAAGATGACCAGATAGCCTCTGGTTCCCTCTGTCCCTGAAGAGCTTGTCCCCTCACTAGGTGCTTTATTCTATTCCTCTACCCATTTGAAACAGGGTTTGGTTTCCATATAGCCTTACAACTTAACTGAGTCTAGCTTCTGATCTGCAATCCTCCTGCCTCTGCGTCCAGGATACTGGCATTCTAACATGTTACCACACCCAACTAATTAACCACTAAGAGTAGTGTGAGTGTTCTCATTCTTTTCCCAGTTTGCTTGTTTGTTTTCCATGGCTGAAGACTGAGCCCGGGGTCTTATGCATGCTAGGCAAGCACTCTGCCACAGGCCCACGTCTGCCTGTGGCTACTCTGATTGACAGGGCATGGTAGACGTGTTTCTGGGAAACCTCCACGCTTAGGTCTTAAGGTAACTTCCAAGTTCCTCCTGACTCTTTTGCTATGTTTCCTCCGGGGAAAGCCAGCTGCCACGATGTGAAGAAGCTCAGACCATTCAAAAGAAGAGTGTACGCAGAGAGATATGGTGTGTTAATATCCACATCTGCCGATGGTCCCAGCGCAGACATCGTACTTCCAAGGGAAACACCTGACAACATTGCCTTCTTCCCCAGCCTTATGAGGGACCCATGGGGAGAGCACTAACCAAGCCCTGCCAGGGAACCACTGGGAACACCTTGTTTTTACTGCCAAGCTTTGCTGCAGTTCCTTGACTAGCTGTAGAAACCCGGCTTTGCCCTGCCGTACAGAACCCTCTGTACCAGACGCACTAGGGAGTAATTTCCACTTCACCTCGATCCCAAGAGAAGCTGGGTAATGAAAAGTATCCTCTCCCTGCTCGCCCAAGCCCAGGCACGGACTGTGAATTGCGTGTTCCAGAAGAGACCCTCTCACTTCGGCTGGTCCAAGGCTTGCTGCCAAGTGCATTCCCTCCTAAAGACAGGTGGGAGCCATCCTTGGCAATCGCAACTGACTTTTCCTTTTCTCTTTATTGCTTCTCTATTTTCTTCCTTTTAATACACCTTTTCTCCCCCCCTCCGCCATTTCTTCCTCCTTCTCTCTCCCTCTCTCCCAACCTTCCTCCCTTTCTTCCCCTGCCCTTCTCCTTTATTTGGAGACAGGTCTCTTGTTGCCCAGGTTGCTCACAGACCCACTACAGAGCTGAGGATGACCTTGAACCCCTGATCTTCCTGCCTCCACCTACACATGCTGGAATGGCAGGCTTGTATCACTATGACTAACTTTCTTGTATGCCTTCTTAAATAATTTCTGGCATGTGATAGGGCCAGAAATTATTTTCCAGGAAAAAAAATGCACAAAGTTTTTTTTGTTTTTTTTTTGTTTTTTGTTTTTTTTTAAAAGTCACCAGATGAGGCTAACCCATGATCTGGCCCTCCAGAAAGACTGTCAGCCTCATGGTTATTTTGTCATTTGCACAGTGGCATTAAGAGTGGATGCACTTTGAGAGGAGAGAATGAGTCAGGATTTGGGGGCCTTGGTACATATTCTTTCAAGCTGGGTCTTAGGGGGATGCAGGGCTAGTTCTGAAGAGAAACAAAAACTAGTGCAGAATCCAGACATGGCTTGTGCAGGCATGACAGACGGCCATGTAGGTGATGTAACTTGTATTGTGTTCAAGACCACATGTTACATGTTAGCTGGAGGTGAATGATATTAAATTGAAGTCTGTAGCTAAATTATAAAGACCTTGGGGGAGGGTTCATTCCCTCCTCGAAGGGGATCCACTGTCAACACAAGAGTTCAGATTCCAGCTCCACACTCTGCAGGGAACCTGCCCTCTTCCCCTGGTGACGTTCTATTGCTGCATCCTGACACGGCCTGGTTAAGCAAGGCTAGGTGGCATAATCCCAGACTCACAGAGGGACAAATGGAACCACATCGGCGGCAGCAATGTTTGGTGCTAAGACCCTGGGGAATGTTGACTTTTCATTTTTCTTTCCTTCTGTTTTCCAGATTTCCTAACATGAGCATTGTTACTTGCAGAATGTTGGAAAATAAAAAAAAAATCAGCTTTATTTTTGTCATGCCTTCTGCGCCATACTAGAAGGACTTCAGTTTATTTTGTAGGCAGCAGAGAGACACCGGGACTATTTAGGGAAGAAATAATCCCATCTGGTCTGGGAGGAGTGCCCGGCGCAGTGTGGAGGTGTCCTCTAGAGCGTTCACCAGTGCTATGCCCCAGAAGCACCGAGGACCGCGCAGGATGATTCTACAAACACTATGGATGGGTTCCAGTGTAAGGCCCACTCAGCAACCTCTCTGCTTCCGAGTCTGCTGTTGCTTGGCAACCCTCTCAGTGACACCCTTGCTTTTCTGCCAACAGCTCTTCCAAACCTGCCTATTTCTTTCCCAGCTCTGCCTGCGCTCTCTCTACAGGTGACGGCGGAAGGGGCTCTTATAGTTAGGATGCCATGGTAGGATTTCTCTTGCTTGCTTTCTGCTGCCTCTTAGGCCTGGTGACCTTCAGTAGCTAGGTCCCAACACACGTTTGCTATCTTCTCTAATCAGAAGGAAAACAACAAACTTCCACGTTGGAGGTAATATTTTAATGTAACATATATTGATGCACGATATTTGCCTCTGTTATAGGAATGGATGAGTCTGGAGGGCTCCTGACGAAATTTTCAGATTCTTGTGTTCCAGGACTGTGACTCACGCCAGGGACAGACAGTTGGAAACAGAAACCAGGATGACTTATTAAGGGTAAGGCATTTCCAAGACTAGGAACAGGCTTGCGAGCTCATAGGTACCAATTGCCTCCCACACACAAACCTTAAAACTTGGGGGCAGGGGCTCTTAAAATATAGGGTGTTCTAAAAGGAGTCAGAACGTTCCTTTCTGCAAGGGGCCTTGTGAAGCTCGAGAAGTAAGAAACTCAAAGGCTTCAGGAAGTCCCTAAAACTGACCAGAGCCACTGGGTCCCTCCTGCCCTAAGCATTTATAAATGATAAGAACTGCTGAGGGACATTGTCAGGCAAACCAAGCTGTGGTTGGGCAACAGGCTTAGAGCTGCGAGCTGCCTGGAAGAGGCAGAGACCCAGAAGAGATGCTCTTCAACTTGTCAATCAACGAGCTCCAGGTTTCGGGCTTTTGTGAGCCAGCACCACCATAGGGGGTGTTGGGAGGGGGGGAGCATGTGTGCTTTGGTGATGCAGCTGTCTTTGGGTCATTTCTGCTTCTGTAAGCAACCTCTCCCCCATGATCTTATAAGTAACCTCAATAAAACTCAGCAAGTAGGACTTTGGCAATTTCTTTATTTTTAGTCTTCCGTCGGTTCCCTCTCTGGGGTGAGGAGAAGGTTGTTCACATCTTCCCAGGAATAGTTGAGAAAAACACACACACACTCGCACACACACACACACACACACACACACACACACACACACACACACACACAGGCCCAGGAGGCTCATGACCTTTTACAGGCACTGCTTTTCCTATGTTTTTATCTCAAGGGCTTTCCTTAGATGCTCTCTTTGTTACCTGCAGCTCAGGTTGGGAAAGGGATCCAAGTCTAAGTGTCCATAGTCGTCTCCCGTCTTCCCCCACCCCAAGCTGAAAGCTGCAAAGCATCTCTGTCTTACAGAATGTGACCTTTGAACTCCTAAACAAACCTTGCTGCTGGAGACAGTTATTCCTGCTACCAATTATTGTAGAAACTCTTCTCACTCTGCTTCAGTGTACCCCGGAACCTGCCCTCATCGCATAAGCCAGTGACCAACCCTCACCTTCCCGCCATCCTCCTGCACAAGCTTCTTTGCACCCTTGTCGCTCCATGGCTACAAGAAGGGAAGGATGGTTCATGTTCATTAGCGCTACTGTCCCAGTATGCAAGAGTCCTCAATCCTGTGACTCTGTATATCAAAACTTTCGAAGCCAGTCTCTGGAGGAGGGACGCAAAGTTTTAGTAATGTGAGTTTCCTAAGAACCTTGCTGCCACAGGCCCTTGTAGGCTGCTCCGTGGGAGTCACCAAGTGCTTCCTATCAACTCTTATCCGTTTCCAACTCCATGGTCCACAGGAGTAATTGCTTATCCCCAGCTGTGAGAAATAGTAGCCCCAAGTACAAATGCTCACTGTTCACAGCCTTTGGTAAAAAGTCTTTGACAAACCCAAGAAGCTGTGCTTCCTCAAACGAGCTCCATGGGCCGTCATAAGCCCAGTGGGGTCTGGAATCTGGAAACAAAGGTATTCCCACTCTGGATGAGCGAGTGGTCCGACAACCATTCCTGCCTACTCTGTGCCAGCGCAGAGACGTCACTGCTAAGAGGGGCTCATGGAGAGTGTGCCACACAGTGCCAAGAAGCTTCCCCCCACATTTTGGAAAGACAGGCATTAGCAGAGGCACCTGAGAGCAGAGCAAAGCATCCAGAGTGCCCAACAAGAGGTACAAAGCAACTCCCCTTCACGGGGCGTGCCTCTGTGCCAGGCAGGACAGGGTGCTGCTGTAACTTGCTCCTTAGGAGGAGGAAGTTCTCCTGGGAGTGCTATTGGCAGCAGCATCGGCAACACAGAAGGAAGAGACACCCTGTCAGAAGGAGAGGTGGATGGTGAAGGGTTTCAATAAAGGTCTCGGCTTCCCAAACAGGGAACTCTGGAGACTGGGGAGGCTGGCTAATTCTCCACGGTCAAACAGGTGGGTGTGGCATGGCGTCTCAGAGTATTCCAACTGACTTGTGGAAGCAACAGAAAGACGCTGCAGGGTTGATGGTTTCCCCAAAGTACCATAGAGTGCTAAATACAGGTTCAGCCTCTCTGGGCCATTGCAAGTACGCAGGGAGGACCAACTAAGGGAAAAACATCTGGAAAGGCTGGAGGGAGGAAGAGTGACACAAGAGAACCTATTCTAGAGACCGCTTAGGGGAAGGTACTGTGCAACCCCGGGCCGGGCCTCAGGGAGTTAGTTACAGATAATGAGGAAACGTCAGGTGGGCTCCTCCAGGCCAAGTCAAGCCTCCTGGGTGTCCCTTTCAGAGACTAGGCTGTAGCAATAATGTAAAGGGTGGATTACAAACAGGGGAATCACAGATGAGAGGGCCAGGCAGCAAACCAAGAGAAGCAAGAGTGAGAGTCGGCCTGACAGTGGATAACAGGACAGTGGACAGATTGAGGGAGATTTACCAGACATTAAGTCAGACAGATTGGTACGGTTCAGGGCTGATTTGGGAGAAGGGAGAAGAGAGAAGGGAGTCAAATATAGCCTTAAGCACTGGTGCTTCTGGTTTCTAGGGAGAGATGGTCCCATGGGTCGGGCAAACCTAGAATAGGTTTTAGAGTCAATACTGTATGTGAGGCCACTGCAGGACCCTTGATGAACAAGCTGGTGGGAAGCCCACACACAACGTGTGTGAGGTATAGGCAGATTATGGAAGAAGTGATGATTGAAATCATGGGGTAAAGGAAGGCTCTGAGGACCACGGCAGAGGTGAAGAAGGGGGGAAGTTGAGGGAATGGAGATGAAAGGAGGAAGAGAAGCAGCAGAGGAGGGACGCATCCCAGTGTGGTGGCGCACGTTGGTTTCCCTGGCACTCCGGAGGCTGAGGCAGGAAGACCAAAGGGTCAAGGCAAGCCCAACCTTCATTGCGAAAGCCTGCCTTAAACCAAAAAATGATTGACAAGTTAGAGAGGGTCAATATATCAGATGTAAAAAGTTGGAACATAAAGACACTATGTTTTTGAGACAGGGTGTCATATGTCCCAAGGTGCCATTCCTCCTTGAAGTTCTAATTCTCTTATCTCTACCTCCTAAATTTTGATATAAATTTTGGCACAAGTATAGGCTGCCATTCATGTTTCATACAATGCTGAGAACAGACCCGAGGGCCTCACGCAAGTAGGCAAACACTCTATTGCCCGAGCCACCTACACAGCTCAATACACTTGATTTAAGTGTTAGAAGATATACCACCACCTTAGAATAAACATGTTCAACAGACTGAAAGCCATGCCACCAGGGACGGGAGATCCCAGCGAAAGTTCAGACTCAGGAATGTGGTGGGCACACCTGGCTTCTCATTACTTTTCCCGTATGCTTTCTGTTTCATTAACTCATCTGTACACATTTGGATGGTGAGTCAACTTTAATGAGACGAGAGAACAAGTAGGGCATATGTTTGTAGAGCAAGACATGTATTAATAACTTAATAAAGATCCTGGTGACGTGTGTGTGTGTGTGTGTGTGTGTGTGTGTGTGTGTGTGTTAGGAAGAGGGTCAAGTGGGTTGCATTCGTTTCTTTGCTGCACAGTAAGAAATGACCACAAACTGAGTGACCTGATAGGTGATAAACCAACTCTGTCATAAGCCCTGAAGCTAGAAGCCTGAAGCTGAAGAATTATGAGGGCCACACTTCCTTATAAGGCTCTAAGAAAGATTGTTCTCTTGCCTGATTCTGACTTCTAGGATCTGAGACGGTTGGAAGTACGTGGAAGCAGTGTTCCCCTCTACGGCTATCTTCTCCTTGTAGTGACATTCCATTGTATTTTAATAAAGACTGCCTGAAGATCTGAGACTAAAACAGTCCCACCGGACAGCCTTACAGACCAGGTTATGGTAACACGCACCTTTAATCCCAGTAGCCATAATGACACATACCTTTAATCCCAGTAGCCATAATGACACATACCTTTAATCCCAGTAACCATAATTACATGCACCTTTAGTCCCAGTAGCCACACTAGTTGCCATAGAAACCGGGTTTGTGCGTGCCTTGAACGCCGGTGGTGCACACCTTTAATCCCAGCCCTAGGGAGGATTATAAAATGGGAGGGAACTGCTCTCAACAGACAGTCTCATTCTGAGATTCCTGGAGGCAGGATCGCCATTTTCAGACTGAGGTCGAGGTAAGAGGCAGTGACTGTTTTGCTTTTCAGATCTTCAGGTTGAACTCCAGTTTCTGACCCTGAGTTTTTATTAATCATGCTTCATCTCATGACCTTCATTCTCGTAACATACTGATCAGGACAAAACTGTTTTCACCAAGCTGAAATGCCCCTGCTTCATCTGTAGCTAATGTCAGGTCTGGGTGCCTCTCTGGATGCAGGGTCAGTGGCTATAACATGCTGTGCACACTCCATTGTAAGCTCTGCTTGCAGTTTGCTGAGAAACTGTGAGAAAATCAACTAGGATTTGTCTGGGGGCTGTTATGGTGTTAAGATGGCTACAGTCTTTGTCAAGCTGGATTTGGATGCAACAGTCATCCACAGGCCACGAATCTTCAGTGATTTTGCCCAGCTGTTCTGAATTAAGTCTTCAGAGACTGCTTCCAAATGATGACGTGTTCTGAGTTTGAGATGGCAGTCTGGGTCAAACACGCTTCCATTACACGAGAACAAGGCCTGGTTTAGAGACGTCAATGGTATTTATGTCCGAGGAGGGGAGAAAAACCTGGCTGTGTTTGATGGATTTGGAAAGGGCAATTCTTTTCTGTGATGGAAGACAGAAATCCTGGTGGGAAGAGGGGTCCAGTGAGGGGCAGTTGAGGATTTGAGAAGCATAAGAATGGAAAGAGAAGGAGAGCCATAGAAGTGCAAGTGTGTGAGTGCAGGGAAGGGGAGGGGCAGCTTAGCCAAGGGCAGCATCAGGCCTGCACACTCCAGTGTAAGCCAGAAGAGAAAGGGGAAGACAGTGTATACATTGGCTTCACATCACTATAACAAACACCCAAGACCATCAGTTTAGAGAGAGGAAAGGTCTATTCTGGCCCATAGTCTTGGAGGCTTTGTCCATGATCAATTGACCTCTGAGATAAGACAGCAGATCGTGGCAGGAGTGATGGGAAGCAAACTACTCAATTCACAGCCAAGGAAGTGGGGGTTCCTTTTGTCAGTAAGCCCCCAGTGACCTGAAAAGGACTCTCACTAGGGCTCACCTCTTAAATGATCCACCACTTCCTAAGAGTGTCCCTCTGGGGACCAAGCCTGTATGTAACACATGCTCTTTGGGGACACTCAAGATCCAAATACTGACAAAGCATACGGTGAGGGACCTGGACGTTATCACCTGACTAGTCAGTTATGTGAGCAATTATTTACTGAAAATTGTGGAGGAAGAAACGATTGGATGGGCTAAGAAGGAAAACTTAGGCTTCAAATACTGCCTTGGTGTCTGCTACCCTATGTGTGGCCATATTTCAAGCGGTAGTGAGGGTTCAGGTGAGCTATTGGAGGGTTCTCATTTAAAAAGGACTTTGCAGGGTTAGGGAGATATTCAACTGGTAACGTGCTTGCCTTGGAAACATTTGAACCAGATGCCCAGTGCCTATGTAAACGCTAGGCATGGTGTTGCGTGATGGTAGTGCCAGCCCTGGTGAGGTGGAGACAGGTAGATCTCTTGGTCTTTCTGTCTGGTGGCTTAGTTGAATTCATAAGCATCAGGTCTCAGTGATGGTCCCTGTCTCAGAGAGCGCAGTAGAAAACGGTTTGAATG
The DNA here is from genome assembly GCF_982192425.1 of Myodes glareolus. Lineage (NCBI taxonomy): Eukaryota > Metazoa > Chordata > Mammalia > Rodentia > Cricetidae > Myodes > Myodes glareolus. The sequence continues at coordinate 12,923,058 of NC_142049.1, read as the reverse complement.
ATACCTGAAGGTAGACCTCTGGCCTTCACATGCATGCACACATGAGCAAACATACAAAGGACTTTGCTGAGGAATGGCACATACAAAACCACACCTGGCTCTGTGAGGAAACTGCAGGACAGGTTGTCTTCCTTTAAGATTGTTTATCTAATCAGGCAGGGGTGGTGTACACCTTTAAATCCCAGCACTAGGGAGGCAGAGTTTAAGGCCAGCCTGGTCTACAAGAGCTAGTTCTGGGACAGGCACCAGAGCTACACAGAGAAACCCTGTCGGGGAGAGGGGGAGATTGTTTATCTAAACATTCTGGAAGGCAAAGGACACAATAGGACAAATCAGAAAACCAAAGAATGGGAAAAGATCTTCACCAGCCTCACATCTGACAAGGGCTGATACCCAAAACATATAAAGAATTCAAAGAAACTAGATTTCCACAAACCAAAGAATTCAATTAGAATATGGGGTACTGACTTAAACAGAGATTCTCAACTGGAGTTTCAGATGGCCAAGAATCACTTAAAGAAATGTTTAACATCCTTAAACATTTGATTAGCCATTAGGCAAATCAAAAGACAACTCTGAGACTCCATCTTACACTTGCCAGAATGGCTACGATAAAAAAAAACAAACCACAAGTGACAGCTCATGCTGGAGAGGATGTGGAGCAAGGGGAAGACTCCTCCATTGCTGGTGGGGGTGAAATTGTATACAGCCACTTTGGAAACGAATATGGCGGTTTCTCAGAAAACTGGGAATCAATCTACCTCAATACCCAGCTATAACACTCCAGGGCATTTACCCAAAGGATGCTCCAACCTGACACAGAGACACTTACCCAACTATGTTGATAGCAGCTTTATTCATAATAACCAGAAACTGGACACAACCTAGATGTCCCTCAACTGAAGAACAGATAAAGAAAATGTGATATATTTACACAGGAAGCATTGCTCAGCTGTTAAATACAATGACATCATGAAATTTACTGGCAAATGGATGGAACTAGAAAAGATCATCCTGAGGGAGGTAACCCAGATCCAGAATGTCAAACATGGTACGTACTCACTTATAAGTGGGTATTAACTATAAAGGAGAACCAGGCTACAACCCACAGACCCAGAGAAGCTAAGTAACAAGGAAGACCCAAGGGTGTGTGTGTGTGTGTGTGTGTGTGTGCATGAATCTCACTGTGAGAGGGGAAGAGAATAGACGTTGCCAGTGGAGGGGGGATCTGGATCGGGCATGGGGTGGGAGCAAGAAGGATTAAGTGGGGTAGGATAGAGGAAGAGAGTACTGGGAGAGATAAGTGGAATCGGGGACATTTCTGGGACGAGCTAGAATTCTAGTGCAATGGACACTCTCAGGAATCTATGAGGGTGACCCTACCTAGCAATGGGGGGGGGGTACAGAGCCTGAACCAGGCATCTCTACAACCAGTCATTACTTTCAGTAGAGTGATCGGGGCAACAACGCAGACACAAAACCTTTGGCCGACAGTTTGTCCAGCCTACAGGAAGTGCTGGGGTAAAGGTGATGCAGAAATTGTGAGCCTGGCCAACCAATGACTGATCTAGTTTGAGACCTGTACCATGAGAGGAAGCTCACCTCTGACACTAGCTGGAGGGCCAGGATCCAGAGATAGGATGGCCCAGAGACCTGGGATAGAACCAAACACAACTGGAAAAAGTAAGGTCAACAAAATGATTCTTAATGGTGTTCTGTTATACTCAGATTGGCGCCTAGCCCAATGGTCATCAGAGAGGCTTCACCCAGCAACTGATGGAAACAAACACAGAGATCCACAGTCAAATGTTAGGCAGAGCTTGGGGAAATCCTGCAGAAGAGGGGGAGGAAGGATTGTAGGAGCCAGAGGAGTCAAGGACACCACAAGAAAACCCACAGAATCAACTAACCTGGGCTCACAGGGGCTCACAGAGACTGAACCAAAAATCAGGGAGACTGCATGGGACCATCCAAAACCCTCTACATATATGCAACAGTTGTGTAGCTTGGTCTTCTTGTGAGACTCCTAACACTGGGAGCAGGGGCTGTCTCTTACTGTGTTGCCTGCTTTTAGGACCCTTTCCTCCGACTGGGTTGCCTTGCCCAGTCTTAATAAAAAAGGAGATGCCTAGTCTCACTGTAACTATATGCCATGACTGGTTGATATCTATGGGAGGCCTGCACTTTTCTGAAGAGAAACTGAGAAGAGGGGAGGTGGGGGGAGGGGCTGAGAGGAGGAAGGGGAAACTGCCGTGAGGATGTTAAAAACAACAATATAAAATAATAGTTACAGAAAAGATAATTTATCTAATCACGGAGCATAAGACTTAAGTCTGGCATTTACTATTAAGGCAACAGAAGGAAGCACCACACGGTTAGTGTGTACCTGGAAATCTAGACATGGTTTAAAATAAATCTAGCACCCATGTTCAATTAATTTCCAAATCTGCAACAAACATTAGGCATGCATCTTATGATTTACAAAGAAAGGAAGGATTAGTGGAAGGGGGTGGAGCCCCTGTGTTCTCTGGGATTGGACAGGGAACTTCAGAGAGATGTATTTTCTGCATGGACTCTCTCTTGGGTGTGAGGAATGGCCATGCGAGGAAAATCATACTTTATAGCTGCAGGAAGAGTTGTGTCAAGTTGGCCGTGACTGGAAAAGCTGGCTGATGTGTCTAGTGTCAGGATGTCTTGGGGGCTGCTGAGGAATCAGCATGTTACACTGTGCATGCCTTCCTACCATCAGGATCTGTGCAGCATCTCGCTGGAGCCTTTGTGGACCAGATGCAAACAAGGCTCCCTCCTTCCCATCTCCCTCTTCAGTCAAGAGACCAGGAGAGGGCTGGGGATGTCTAGTAGGTATGGTGCTTGGGTAGCATTTAGGGAGCCCTGTGTTCGATCCCTAGCACCCCACGGACTAGGTGTGACTGCACGCATGTACTCCCAGCACTTGGGAACTGGAGGGAGGAGGATCAGTTAGCACTCAGTAGGTCATTTTCAACAGTATAGCAAGTTTGAGGTCAGCCTGGCCTACATAAGTCCTCACCTCCAAAAACAAACAAACACACAATAAAATCAGAAACAAAGAAATCAGAGGTAGCTCTGCTTAGTGGATAAGAGAAGGACAATGGTAACTCTTGCCTTGGTAGTGTGATGATGCAAGTGTAACCTCAGGCCTTTGAACTTAAGACAACGATAGGCCTCTAGTTCAGTGCCATAGCATCCTCGGCTCCCATCACTTTTGCTTCAGGGAGAATGTTCATCAGCCACTAGCTTCCTAAGGGCCACATAGTTCTCATACGCTGTCATTACACAACTGGTCCATGGCTTCCTTAACCATCTGGGAGGTCCTGTGAACAGGAGCATCGAATGTCCCTTGTATGTCGAGACACTTAGATTGTGAGCCCACACACGGTTCGATTAAAGAACACTGAGAGAATGCCAAAGGCTGTAAATACAGGTACTACGATAATCAGTGAGAGGCAGCTTGGTTAATTGATGCCACTTGGCAGATCCAGGCAGTAATTAGGGAATGATCCAGTCTGGTATGCCCCAAAGAGTGGCAATGACCTTTAACACAGAGAGACAGGTCAGAAAATTTGCATCCCACCTGCTTCTGAGACCACAGGAAATGATATTAAGCCTCGAGTTTTGATAAGGGGAGAAAATTTTTTGCTTGGTGTCATCTCCCTACTTGCCTGTGTGCCTCTCTGTCTATCTGTCTGTCTGTCTGTTTCTATCTTTATAGTCAACTTTCCAGTCAATTGGCTGTTCCAAGAGACACTGGGTCCCCATCCCCTATCAAATCTCAGGCCCTACAGATCTATCAGAATATGACGTGCCTGGGAAGTTTTTCCCTGACGAGAATATAGTGAGGAGAGGGTAACTCAGGGATATAGATTTTAGGGGCTGCAGGGCTTATGACAATGACGTCACTACTGCTGCAGAGTTGCCGACTATGCCTGTTCTCCATGCAGAGCCCAATGCTTTCCATTTGCCTGTTCAATTGCACATTCAAGCCCCCGGATCCCTGAACTCGTATAGATTCATTTCACAAAAGCCGTTGTAAACCGGCTGTAAGAGGGAACAGTGTGAAGGTGTTGTAAACCGGCTGTAAGAGGGAACAGTGTGAACGTGTATGCGTTTCTCTGCAGTCCGCATTCACAGCTCCTTTCTCAAACAGCATGCAGATATGCGCCCCCATCCTGGGTCTCTCCCTCAGCAACCTCAGCATTAAAATCCTGAGCACCAGCTTGCTTCTTTCCCTGCATCTTTCAACTCCTACTCTGCCTGCTTGGGAGACATTGCTTCTGGAATGGTCTGAAGCCCCTCCAAGATTCCAACCACCTACCCTGAGCTTCCTGTCTTCCGGCCATGTTCTCAACTCAGTGGTTAGCACTGCCTGAAAACAGAGGCAGAAAGGCTGGCATTGTCTGTGCAGGCTAAGAGGTGTATCACAGAGGGGTTCAAAAGTCCATGCCTTACGCATTCAGCTCTCCCTGTCTCCTACTTAGGAAAATGGTATAAGCGCTCAGCTGTTCCTGCTGCTATGCCTTTGCTCTATCACCATGGACTATAACTCTGAAACTCTGAAATCTGAAAACTGAAGACCAAATCAAATGTTTCCTTCTATAGGTTGCCTTGGCCGTGGTAACTTAGACAGTTACTGTTTCCAATAGACCCAATCACAAACTTCCAATATTTGGAGATGCTGATATGATTTTAATAAATCATTAATAAGCCCCCTTTAATTTTTCCAGCCCCCTTTCTCTCTCTCTTTTTCTTTTAGATTTTTTTTTTGAGACAGGGTTTCTCTGTTTAACAGTCTTAGCTGTCCTGGAACTCTGTAGACCAGGCTGGTCTTGAACTCACAGAGATCTGCTTGTCTCTGCCTCCCAAGTACTGGGATTAAAGGCATGTGCCATCACCATTGGACCAGTCTTTTCTTTTGGAATAGACACTTTAGGAAAGAAGGTTTGCACGTAACCTCCCCCGCCCATTCCCAACTCAGCCCCTAAACTCTTCTAAGCAGAAAAACGGATCTCTGACCATTCCCATCTTTCATGACACCAGAAAGAGCATTGGTGGTGCTCAATGGAGAATGTACGTGTGAAAATCTACTGAGGTAAGCTTTATGTAATTTCCTCACGTAACCTCTATTAAAATCCTACTATCAAAGTTAAGCAACATATTATCAGGGGAGTAATGTGGCTAGTGTCTGGGACTTTGTCTGGGACTTCCACAATGCTTTGTGAAGAGGAAATGACAGACAGGGAAAATACGTTCTGAGGGTGGCCAGGGAGGCCTAGGGACAAACTCACATTAAATGTCTTCAGAGAGTGAAGGGATTCTTCTGAAGAAGATATGACGATGGTAAGACTGAGGAGAAGGAGCTTCAAAAGGGGTTTCTCTCTCTCTCTGATCCGCCCTTCCTTTGCCAGTCCCTGGATATGAACACACTTTGTTCTTCAGCACGGGCGGTGAGCTTGGCTAAGGGAAATTGTGCTGTTAGGTAACACCAGCTGCGCCCTCGGTTCTCTTCCTGTCTCCTTACTCATCCTTGCTGGTACCTTGCTTCAATTCAGGCCACACCTCAGACTGGGTAAAAACCCTAGCACCTTGGATCCATAGAGACCGGGACAGGATGGAGCATGCCCAGAGGCTTGGCCACTCAAAGCCACGCCCAGTGAGGAATTCTCAAAAGAATTCTAGGCGTGTGCCTGAACGTACAACAGCTGGCTTCAGAAGACAGAGAGTCCTCTGAGTGATTCAAAGGACTTGGGCTTGAGCTACGTGGCAAGAACTTCAGTAGGAAATGGTTCAAAGATCAGAAGAAGGAAGACCCTCTAGGCAGCTGCTCCAGAGAGAGCTCCCTTCCTCCGGATGCGTAATCTTCCATTGCTGATGGAACTAGAATTCGGAGGGTCCCTAATATTTAGTCAAATAGACCATTATTCTTTTACAGCTTCAGATTTATTTTTAAAACTATCTCCACGTTGCCTTATGTGCGGGAGATCTCTTCTTTGTGATTAAAACGGCTTCTGCTGGGAAAGTGAGCAGGGATGGGAAGAGATAATTGCTGCATGGTATGAGAAGTGCCACCCTAAGTGATGCCTCCGACAGCACAAAAGAGGGAGTGACGGCCGCTGCCGAAGCGGGAGAAGGCTCTCTATGAAGGAGGTGGGTTTTCAGATCCGTCTTACACAAGTAGACCGATACGTTCACATGGGAGAGCTAGTGCTTGCAGAACGCTGTGTTTGTGTTCACGAAGCAGGAAGCATTTAAGCTCAGAATTGGTGTAATTATGGGAGAAACTACCGAAGATGGGTAGCGGAAGAATGCTAAGAAAACTGGGTTCTAAAAGGTTGTGGCGATGTCATATGAGGTGGTTGGATGTTGAGGCCACCGAGGGAGACTCTTGCTATAGGAAGTTGGCCACAGGAAGCAAGAGAGTAACAGGCAATCGTTTTTGGTGGGAAAATTGATACTGGGATAATGAAGATTCCATACAGGATCAAGTGAGAACGGATTAGAGATATCAGCCGGCGTGGCTGAGTAGGTGATGAGAACATGGCAGGAGCAGGAGATAGTCGGGAGCTGGATTCCAGTCACTACACTCGTAGAGCATCAAGTTGGAATGGTCTGAGGAGCTGAAGCCCACTAGAGAGAGGTGGCTATGTAATATCATGAGCAATTGTCACGATTCTTTCTCAGGAATTTCCCAAATGAGCTGGGCATGACGATACAGGTTTGTAGTTCCAGTGCCTGGGAGGGAGAGGCAGGCAGATCTCCGTGTGGTCTAGGCCAGTGTGTATAGCAAGATGCTGTCTCAAAGCAATTACAACAAAATTCCCAAAACATACATAACAGCATAGGAAACAACTGTGATGCCACAATTAAGCTTTAATAATGATTACCAACTATGACTCAACTGTCCCTCTGTTTCCTCTCTAGTTTATCGCCTTAAATATATTATTTTAGTTTCTTTGAGATTTTCATATCTGTGTACAGTGTGTTCTGACCATATTCATCCCATACTTCTTCCCCACACCTCTGCGAGCCCCCTCTCCACTTCTTCACTCCCCTCCTGATTTTATGCCTGCCTTAATTAATGTCTATACTGTGATAAAACACCGTGTCCAAAAGCAGCTTGGGCAGGAAAAGGTTAATTTCATTTTTCAATTCTCAGGTCACACTCCTTCACCAAAGGAAGTCGGGGTAGGAACTCGAAGGAAGAACCGGGAGGTGGAAACTGCAGCAGGAGCAGTGGAGAAATGCTGGTTACTGACTTGCTCCCCTGGCTTCCTCAGTTTGCTTTTTGATACAGCTCATGACTGCTTGCCCAGGGTGGCGCAGCCCACAGTGAGCTAGTTCCTCCCACACCAATCCTCAACAGAGAACATGTTTGTCAAACATGTCTACAGCCTATAGCCTAGTGTTGTGGATGGATTTCTAAATTCCTTCTAAGCAGAAGCCAGAGTTCTTCTTCCCATGTGACTCCAGCTTGTGTCACGTTGACGGGAAACTACCCAACAAAATCTCTCTCTCTCTTTTTTCTTTTTCTTTTTATAGTGAGCTACTGAGTCCAATTTGTGCCACCCCTATATATACATGGGTGTGGTGTTTGCTAATCACTTTGAGTCAAATAGCCTGTGTCTAGGATTTCTCTCTCAAGCGTAGCCCTTCACGTTTAGAAGCAACATTTCTATCATGTCAAGAAAGCAGTTAACATAAGAGAACCAAACAGGCTTAAAGAAAACACAGAGCGAAAGAGAGTCTTCATACTTAGAGTCTGGGACTCCCAGGGGTCTGAAGGCTTCCCTGCAGTGTGGTTGTTTGACCTGTAGAATCTTGGAGCCAAAATTTTCTTTACCATTAGACATTCTGACCCAGTCCTACTGATGTGAGTCGCCCTGGGGAGCACATTGTCACCTGAGGACAGCTTTCCTCCACTGACCTTTGACACGGAGCACATTCCCTTAATGAGAATGTTTTTAATCCCAGCAACAGGGAGGGATGACCACTTCCATCCCTGAATCGCCAGGCCTTCTCACGGTGCCCCCACGTTCTCTGTTGTTCTACAGCTATCGGGGCCACACAGATGCTTCTCACACAGTTAAACTCTTCTGAAAGTCAGCAGTGTAGGTTCCCTGTCTCAGCACCAGCATCGAATACCCAGCCCAAGGTTTCCGCAGAGAAACTGACAATTGCATAAAGAAGTAAAGGGAGCTTCACTTCAGTTAAAGGCAGGCAGGGAGTCAAACGAAAGCTGAGAAGATATTTGCAAAGACTGGGGCAGTATCTCAGAGTTTCTAAGTCATGAATATATAATAGAAAGTAATCATCATTTTTTTTTCAGAAATAAAGTCACAATGAACACAAGTAACCAGCATTATTGCTATATTATTCTTTTTGAGACTATGTAGACCAAACTGTATTAGAGCTCATTCTGTAGACCAGGTTGTCCTCAAATCATTAGCAATTCTCATGTCTCAGCCTTCCCAAAGGCTAGTGTTACAGGTATGACCCAATAGGTCCAGCTGCTTATGCACTAATTTAACAAAAATATTAAGGTCACCCACGTGAAGAAGCCATAGTCACTGTTTTTTCTAGCATCCCCCAACCCCCCCCCCCCAACGAAAATGACCAGGACTGAAAACAGAGCTTGCCTTATACCAGAGCTTCTCCGACTATACTGCCCTGGAAACATCGGTGGGCCCTGTTTGAAGACAGATGTTCACTTCATAGATCTGCAGTGACCTGAAATGGCTTCTCTCAGGGCAAGCTCCCAGCAATGCTGACGTCTGACGCGGGTGGGATGCTCTAGAGCGCAAGCATGGTTAACAGTGGTCTCCAAAGGAAACAGTCAGCCAGATTCAAAAGTGCACAGCATCCCACTCCTAGATGTTATGGCTTGATTCATCTGGGCTGAAGCTGGGCTAGGGGAGTTTTAAAAGATCTCCATGATATGAATTACTTCCCGTGGAGTTGGCCTCAAATCCAATCAAAAAGCGATTTGTTGTGGCAGGGATTCCTGCCAGCCTGGCACTAGAGGGTTAGCAAGTGACCCCAGCCCCACCCCCTCACCTTCGACCTTACCCGCCTCCAGTCATGAACCCCCGCTGGGCCATACCTGGCCTAGCTCTGGAGGTCGTAGCCAGCCTAAATTCATCCTTTGTGGCCTTTTGTGAATCTTGTCTGAAAGTTTCCCATGGATACAAAGTTTGTGCAAAACTTGGTCAGAGAAAACCCGGAAAACCACGGTACCCCATGAATCAGGTATTTGCACCTGACACTGTATTGTCGGGAAGCTTCTTTCAGTTTATTCTGAGATATGGAAACCTACCAGCTAAGCTGCCAAAGGGCTAAGGGAAAGTGGTTCGGTCGACAGAGGTGGAGTCCCCCTGCCGCTGCAGATGCGAAGTTCATTCTCAAGGAGTCTCTGGGTCTTCATTTCACGGACCAACGCGAACCCACATACTGGCGCCGTGTAACCCGGGACAGTTTGCCCCCCCCCCCAACACACCCGCTGCTGTTGCACTGCTGGGGACATCTCGCTTGGACTGTGAGTCGTGTTGCATTCCAGGTCCACACCTGAGTTGATGACATTACTCCCCAAGCAGCCCGCAGAGCATTTTCCAGGGATATGAGAGCTGGGCAGCAGGAAGGAAGCTTCCAGCCAGGCTCCTGATTGATTTCTGTGTTCCCTCCACTGTGCTTTTAGTAATTACAGTCTCCTCGCTGTTTCTCATGACTTTTCATGAGCTGATGTCATTTCCGTGCTTTATGGTCCTGAATTTGCTGCTTAATTTTAGGCTCAGGCCAAGTGTCTTTGCTTCAGAGATGAATGGCTTCCCCAGCAGCCCAATATTTTCCTAGACTTGAGATAAGTTAATCAGCTCCAGGTAATGAAACCTTTTCCAGGTTCAGGTGGAGTCTTGCATCTTACTTTGGATTGGAGATGGTTCATAAAGAGTTTATTCGGTGGTTTGGGGATGTTCAAACTCCATCCCCTCTCCCTCAGTGTTCCAAGGCACACGCTGACCCTGAACTTGCTCCTAGAGTATGGGCTCTGATTATCTGTGCTTCTGTATCAAGCTTTGGAACACACCAGAAGGCAGAAACTAACGCTGATTTCAGAGGAAGACCTGGTGCATTGTATCAGGGTGATCTCTGACGCAGCTAGGCACAAAGAACAAAGCCTTGGCCACCATTGCTGTGGTTTGAGTGTTTTATCTCCAAAGGTTTCCTAAGATGGAATCTTACTGCCCTAAGTAGAGGTGTTGGGACCTTTAAGCAGCTGTGTGTGTGTGTGTGTGTGTGTGTGTGTGTGTGTGTGTGTGTGGTGGGGGGAGGGCCAAGAGGGAAGTAATTAGGTCAGCAGGAGAATCATGCTCAGAAGAGAGATAAGTAGTTCTCACAGGAATTGTGCAGTCCCTGTAAATGTGGGCTGCTATCAAAGGAGACAAAAGAGAAGGGCTGCCTCCTAATGTCTCTCACATCCCTTCTTGCCACGTGATCTCTCACTTCACGCATGCTCCTACCACCATGTGGTCTATCATGTTGGGACACAGCTATGACAGCCCTCACCAGAAGCCAAACCCGTGGGTTAGCCTGACGTGGACTCAGTCTTAAAATGGTGACCCAATCACACCCCTCTTTTCTTTATCTGATGCTCAGCTTCAGAAAATGGAAGTTACCCAGACTCTGGGAGCACTGTGGGTGGTAATTCATTGTTCTTGAGAGAACTGAGTTCTGCCAGGGGACTGGAATACGTGCCTGGTGTCTTCTCAATTCTGCCTGTTGCTCGCCTCTTCTTAGGCAGCTTCTGTCTCTGTTCTTCCACTGTTGTAAGCTGTGACCGTAAAAAAAAAAAAAAAAACACCTTTTCTAAATCCACGCCACCAAACATGAGAGTCACCATGTGTCTTACTTAGACTTCTATTGCTGCGATAAAACACCATAGCCAGAAGCATGCTGGGGAGGAGGGGCCTTCTTTGCTTTATACATTCACATCACTGTTCATCACTGAAGGAAGTCAGGACAGGAACTCCAACAGGGTTGGAACCTGAAGGCGGGGAGCTGATGCAGAGACCACGGAGGGGTGCTGCTTACTGGCTTGCTCCTCACTGCTTGCTCAACCTGTTTTCTTATAAAACCCAGGACTACCAGCCCAGGGATGGATGGCACCACCCATAATGGGCTGGGTCCTCCCACATCAATCACTAATTAAGAAAATGCCTTACAGAGCAATCTTAGGGACACATTTTTCTTAATTGAGGCTCCCTCCTTTCAGATGACTCTAAATGTATTATGCTGACATAAAACAGCCAGGATCCCTTGGTAGTTCCTCACACTGGGTTCCCAACTAAAACTAGAATACCTAATAAGATAATAATAATAATAATAATAATATTCAAAAACTCAAATCTCAGAAAATCATAAAAGTTAATTTAACAAATACCCACATACCCATCTCCCAGAAGGTATAAATGTTTCATTTATCTAATCATTCTTTATTAATAAAAAAATAGGAGTCAACTGTCAGGGTAAGAACCTGAATGATCAGAGAAGCTGTGGAGAAGCAACCAGTGACCTCCTATCTCTTCTGTTCCTTCATCCAAAAGGACTAAGAGTCTCTCAAAGGCCCGGTTTATTACTTCCTGTCTATTTGTCCTCAGCCCTCCCAAACCTCTATGGTTAATTTTGATCAGCTAGAGGCTAACTCCACCCCCGATTAAAAACAAACTCAATTGTCAAAATGTGATCAAAATATCACACAACAGATAAATAGGTTTTATTATATATGCTCTCATTCTACTTTGTCCTTTCTGGTTATGAAATAAAACATAAAATAGACACATCAAGTTTCCTTTATATACCCACCCTGGTCCATGTGGTTGGACAGTTGTGGTGTATTTTGAGGGGACAATTGATACTGTCTTCCTGGATATGTGTGTATCCCTTCATGAGTCGCAGGGGAACATTGTTATCTTCTTCTCACTATGGTTTTGACAAGCTAGTGAAGCTGTCATATTGACTTAAATGTGACTCCAAAAACACAAACTGAGGAGTGTTGGCCGGATGTCAGGTATGGTACCCAGGTCCACGGAGTCCACAGTACCAGTCCACTGCTCTCATGGGACTTCTAACCCAATCAATGTAATCTGGGCTCGCTGAATTTTCTGTGCGCTTTCTAGTTCGAGAATATCATTCCTTAATATTGTGGTTCTTAACCTTCCTTATACTGTGACCCTTTAATACAGTTCCTCATGGTGTGGTGACCCCAACTATTAAATTATTTTAGTTATTACTTTATAACTATAATTATTGCTCTTGTTATGATTGTAATTTAAATGTCTGTGTTTTCTGATGGTCTTAGGCGATCCTGTGAAAGAATTGTTTGGCCTCCACCGGGGTCACGACTCACAGGCTGAGAATTACTACCTTAATAATTTGAACATTCTTCCAGTATATCATGCATAAATATGACAAGAAAAGGATGTGAAGATCAGGCCCAGGGAATACTCAGAGCTGAGCACTTCTCAGGTCCCAGGATACCCTGCTCAGAGTGTGGACAGCTCAGCTGCAGAAGGGCAAAGCAATGCTCTGCTCCAACGCTTGTTCATGAAGCCTCTCACCTCCCTGCTCCCTGCATGTCTGGCCCAGTCACCAAACCTTGCTGTTTTAGGATCTACAAACATCACAACAGCTGCACTCAAGAGAAACACAAGTGAGACCGGTCCATCAGTCATCAATTAGTCTCGATGAACTCTTCTGGGTCGGCCTCTGTCTCTCTCCACCTAGAAGATAGATGGCTTCAAAAGACTGGTTCATCTAACTCTCATCCTACAAAACAAGCAGTAACTACAGAAACAGGCTCAACTCGAAATGTATCACAGATCTGAACGTAAGACCTGGAATGCTAATACTGTCAAAAGAAAACAGGAACAGTCAGGCAGTATCCTTAGCCATTGAGATTGCATCCTGTTTTCTTTTCTTTTCTTCTTTATTTTCCCCCATGGTTTTTTTGATACAGAGTTTCTCTGTGTGACAGCCCTGGCTATCCTGGAACTTAACTCTGTAGTCCAGGCTGCCCTGGAACTCAGAGATCCACCTGGCTCTGCCTGCTGAGTGCTAGAATTAAAGACATATGCCACCACTACCTGGCTGAGATCACAGCTTAATCTAGTCAGAATGGCTATCATCAAGAAAACAAACTACAACAAATGCAGGCGAGGAGATGAGGAAAGGGGAAGAACCCCTGTTCACTTTTGGTATGAACATGAGCTGATGTAGCTACTTTGAAAATCGGTGTAGAGGGTCCTCAAAAACTAAAAGGAGAGCTACCATATGACTCTGTGATAGCATTTCTGGGCAGAAGCCCAAAGACGTATAAATTAGCACACTACAGAGCCATTGGCACACCCATTTACTACTCCCCTGTTCACAAAAGCCAAGATATGGAAGCCTTGATGTCTAGCAGATGGCTGGGGAGTGAAAATGTGGCCTACATACACAATGGAAGGCTATTCAGCCATGAGGAAAACGAAGTTATGTCATTTTCAGGAAAAATTTAAGACTATCACATCAAGCAAAATAAACCCAACTCAGAAAGACAAACATTGTGTTTTCACTTGTATAGAAACTATATATTTATAATTAAAAATTATCAGAAAGGATGACTACTTCATCTTTCAGGTAGGTCCTTACAATGTTTGCATCCTGCCTGTTTGAGAATTTCTGTGATGCTCAAAGTAGTAACAAACGCCATTTGCTCCATGAGCCTCTCTTGAAGGAAGATGAAGACTCCCCACCGATGATTCTGCATGAGAATTCATGTCCTCTCAGAATTTTCAGACTCCTGTGTTTCTAACAGAAGGAGAACAACTCTCCTGAGCTCAGAGTGTTGAGGAGGGTTCGCTCTGCAGTACGGTGGGCAAACAACTCAGTTTTCTGTCAACTTGCATCCTATGGGCATTTCCTAAGTGCCAAACAGAGTCAGGGAAACTTTTAGAGAGACACAATGTGTGTGGCACGCTCACAGGGATGCCTTCTAGGATAGAAGGATCAGGATGCCTTCGTAGAGAATGTGGCCTTGAAGGTTGACTCTTTTCACTCATAGGTATTTGCTTTTATTTGATATGTGTTTACAGAGCCTGCACCACACTAAGGCCCTGGGAAACCAGGGAGGGTAAGACAGAATGTCAGATTGCTTGTCTGAGCACGTTCCTAAGCACAGAAGGATGCTACGCAGTACAACAGAGGAAGCCTATCTAAGGATGTCCGCCTGTCTGAGGGAGGGGCTTATGCAGGTTTTCAGGAGAAAGGGGTTAGACTGAGAGGAGCTGGGGAGGATGCAGAGTGTCGGAGTGAGGAGAGCCAAGGTTCTCTTGAAGCCAGCACTGCGTTAAAGGCATGGGGAAGGGTTCCTGGAAGGCAATGAACACTATTACATCTGAACAAAGGTTTGTATACAGGGCAAGTATCCAAATGAACAGTGGTGCCCCCCTTGCAAAGAGCAGAGCCATCAGTGAACAGCCATGCCTACCCATTGGCTTGTAGTCATTTTCTGGTGAGCTTGAACTCAACGGCATAGGGAGGCCGCTAGCTAGCAATATGCTTAAATGATTAGCCAAGCGGTGATTTAAATAATATAGTTTCCATGTGGTTATTTCGGGGCTGAGTAGCCGGGAACGAACTAACAGCCTCCCCCAACAGCACAGAAGATTGACATCATCAAGACAGAAAGCAAACACATGCAAGCATCCCCGGATGCTCGCAAGGCGTGGATTTGAGAAGTCTGGAGTTTCAAGCATGATGCTCGCTCCTAGCAGGTGACTGAAAAGCTCATTTTGAAAGCAGCCTCCTTCGAAAAGAGAAAGAGGAAATGGGCTTTGTCATCTATTGAACAACTGGGTTTTCCATTTTCTGCTAAAGCAGAGTTGACTCTCTCCCGGAAAACCACAATCCACAGAGGAGGAGAATAAACAAGACACAAACATCGACGAGGGGCTGGCAGCAAGTACAAGCTTCCTTAGGAGATGAGCCCTTGATGGCAGAGTGAGGTCAGATACGATGACTCATCACTAGTAAACTGGTTAAGCAGGGAAAATCCAGGAGGTCCCAGATGCCACACTGGTTGTAAATTACCCTGGTTAAAGTCACCATGCCAGGTACTTCTTGTGTATGCTATGGTGATAAACAGGAAATTCTCTTCTGGAAGCTTCTTGTCCTTTATCCCTCCTCTGCGTCCCTCTGGATAATGGTGCGTTCTGACTGCGTAGCATCCTCGCCCAGAATCGCGGCCACACCACGGGATTCAGGCCAGCTTGCTAGCCACTGCTTTCCCCAGAGCAGAAACTGCAGGTGTAGTTCTTGCTACTGAGACCCAGGTGCTGCCAGCACCGCTCCTCTGTGATGGGGTACTCTGTACCCACCTTTCAGGGTCCTGCACCTAACCTTCCCAGCTCCACCCTCTAAAGGCGAACCCTTCCTCTTGCTCTCTCTCTGACCTCACCCCTCTCCTGTGAATTCACTCCAGCTTTTCAATGATCAAAGAAAGGAAATGTGACTGTAGTTTGCATTAGCAGACACGCAGGACTCCCACAAGGAGACAGAACAAGTATCCGACACCCGAGGCTATGGGGGGAATTCGATGCACAGAGTTCAGCTCAATGTTAGGTACGAAGCGCTATATAACATATAACCCTCAATAGTCATTTCCTCTCTGTTCTTGTGCTGATTGCACACTATCAAGCTGCTAAGCCATATGCTCTTCACTGAGGCTTGCATGGTCAAGAACAGGCATAGAGAGGCAGTGTTTCTACTTTCTGGGCATCTGCAATCTACAAAGGACCTGAGACTAGACCTAGCGGTCAGGGGGAGGCAAGGGGGGGATCAGAATCTGAGAAGAGCTGAGAGACCTGTTGTACGGGTCTGGTGGGCCATGTGTTTAGAATTCTGTCTGAACTGGGAATAAACAATCATGAGTCCGTTTGGCGTCAGTTGTAAATGGTTACAGAGGGAGTGTTTCCCAGAGCCAGGCCCCATGGGGTCCTGGGCAGTGGTGTCTGCCTAGCCAAAGTTCGGGTTCATTTCTCTTTCATTCTTAATCACAACATTGACTTCTTCATCATGACCTCGGCTTGCTCGTCCTTTGTGGGGGCTCAGTGGACAAATTTAGAAGCAGAGAGGAGCGGTGATGTGTGTGTGGCTGAAGCTACTCACTCCTTACCGACTCTTGGGTCATCACAGGCTAATGACGTCCTCAGGTTGTGAAAAAAACTCAGGAAACGGATGGCGTTGGTTGCACAATATTGTGAATGGACTTACAGCTACTGAAGTGTACACTTAAAAGCAGCCAAAATGGTAAGTTTTATAGCAATTAAAAACAATGATGGTATCAAGAGACCGTGAGTCAGCCTCCAGGAAGAATTCAGGAGTTCCTTCGGAAAGTACGGCTTCAGCACTGGGTGAGCTGGCCTTGCCTCTCACCTCTGGCGTTACCTGGCACATTTCTGAATTGCTTGACATTCCCCATGCTTGTTTGTGTATAGCAAAGAGGTGAGTGGGGTGATTCAATGAGATCAGCTAAAACTCTAACTGTACTTGGATGTCCAGCCATTTTAATTTGCCTGTGCCTGAGGGATTCCTAGGACATGGAACCTTCAGTGTTAACTCCATGATGAATTAGACAAACAAGGATGACCAGTCACCATTGTAGTCCTGTCTGGGACGGTTGATACTATCATCTTGATGAGACCTAGCTAGAATCACCGAGGAGACAAGCCTCTGGCCATGCCTGGGAGGGATTGTCTAGACTAGGTTCGTTGCGGTGAGAAGATCCACCTTAATTGTAAGTGGTACCATTTCTTAGGATGGAGTCCTAGACAGACTGGAAAGGAGAAAGCGTGCTGAGCGCTTGTTCTCTCTAATTCTGCTTCCTGATATGGGGGATTTGTGACCAGCAGTCCTAACTAAGCTCCTGTTGTGATGACTTTCCTGCCGTAATGGACTGCCCTCTGGAACCCAAGCCAAAGAGCAAACTCTTCCTCGCTTAACTTGCTTTGGCCAGGTATTTTGTCTCTGCGATAAGTCACTGACTCACTATGATAGAATAGATGCCCAGTGTCGGAGGATGTTGGTAGAGAGTCCGGCTGCCTCCACTACCTCCAGAAGCTATCACTTCATAGCTATAGATCAAACCCTATTCTATGAATCTTGTGTTGATGACCTCGTTTCAGCCTCACAGCCACAGCAGGGCAGGGAACGGTTATCTCAGCTTTTTAGAGGAGAAAACTAAGCTGCTACCATCTGACTCCAGGCAACATTGGGTAAAGATTGGATACCATAAAGTCTTAACCAATAGGCTACTCTCTGGGATAATGGGACTCTATGGTAAAGAGCTTGTCTGACACACACAAGTCCTGGACCACATTCCCGACCAAACAAAGACAATATGGGCTTCTGCTTTTCTCAAATGCATGCACTCAGTCCCATGCAGGGTTTAAGTGCTTAAACTGTGACATCATTTAAAATGATCTTGTTGCCACTATAAAAAAGAAAAGGGAAAGAAGGCCCACCAGAAGAGTGGAAAGGATTTATTAGTAATAGATAGAAAATCTATTCTAGTGCAATGTGTTAATTATCTCATCAATGAGACAAAATGCCAGACAAAAGCAACTTAAGAGTTTAATTTTTGGCTCATGATTCCAGAGTACAGTCCATGGTGACAGGAAATCCGTGACAACAGGAGGCTAAGACTGGCGATCACAGTTGCACCAAGCCCAGCGTGGGCAGCTGCCAAACCCTGCAGAAGACAAGGTGACCGACTGGCCTTGGAGTTAAGACTCCAAACTTACTCCTCAGTCTTGAGCAAACCCAGATTTACCTACACGAAGAGTAAAGAGTATGTGGGTCCAGGAAAGCCAGAGAAACCAGGGAGATTAACACAGGCAGGAGGAGCCAGAACTGGTAAACAAAAGAACTGACGCAAAGTTGTCCCTCCTACTTAACAAGGAAATGCAAAGTCACTATCGCCAGCGTCAATGTTTAACAGATGCGTAAACAATTCAGATACTAAGGATGACCCAAAGCACGCAAATTACTGGAAACTGGTACACTCACCCATTGTTGGTGGCATGGGTGGCAACACCCAGTGAGATGCTGTGCAGTTATTAAGCTGATGAGGAGCGTATAACAACATGCGAGCGTGCTCTGACCATGAGCCTAAGGGAGAACAGCTGAATTTGGAACTTTGGAAGGGGGCCCGAGCTGTGTTTACCACACAGCGTAACACTTTTGCATAAATGTCACCGAGGCCTGGAAAAATGACTTGGAAAAAATAAAAGCGTCTGATGTGTTTAATGGGGAGGACTGTGGCGATTCTCCCCTCCCCACCCTCATTTCCATTGCTGTTATTTTATGTTTGTGTAAGAGCCGCGCGCGAGAGAGAACAACACCACACTTGGCCCACTTTTCCACCCCCAGCTCTATTTTGGCCCCTGGCCCTTCCGTGCTGGGTAATTCCAGACTAAGCAACCATCCTGCTTCTGGACTCAGCTCTTTCCTGACTCCTCTCCTTCAGCTTCATTTGGCTCTGCCTTCGTCTGGCTCTACCTGCAGCTCCAGGAGTAACAACCACAACACACACTCCTGGTTTACATGTGGCACGGCCGTTAATTAACCAAGACCGGGGAAGTTCAACTCGATACGTAACTGATTTCCTCTTCCTGGTAGTGTGTGAGAGCCCAGCATGTAAGGGGAAGTGAGGGCGAGGGGAGAATGCCATGCTGTTCCAAAGCCGTGGGAAGATGAATTGTGAGCTGGGAAATTTGAGATACGGAAAGATGAAAAGACAAGACAAACATCCCAACATAATCCCAGGAATAGCCCAGCCCCGTGCTTTGTCTTTGAGGGCTCGAGGGAAGATGGGTTGTGAGTTGGAGGGTTGCAGACAGCATCCAGCATGTTCTTCAGCCTGTGGATAGAGATGGGTAGTGCTGAGCACTGTGAGAAGCTCCCAGGATGAGTCATGGCTCACTCAAGCCCATATCCCTCACTCTCCTCTATGGGCCAGCTTTCTCAGAAGCAGCAGAGATCCTCTGCGCTGCCAAGGTTCTAGAACTTCACATCACGCTGAGTCATTCCCTTTGAGATTGTGTCCTATGATAAATATCTGTTTTGTTTCCTGGAAGTGGGAGCTGGCGGACTCATTTGAAACCATTGTCATCTCAACCTGGATCGCTTGATCTCAGACATGGCTTTGCAAACCTCTGTTGTCCAGGTTTTCTGTCCTGCCTGGTTCCCGCAATCAATCGTTAAGTCCCAAAGAAATCACACAGAGGTCTACATTAGGTTATAAACTGATTGGCCCATTAGCTCAGGCTTCTTATTAACCCTTATAACTTATATTAGCCCATTATTCTTGTCTATGTTAGCCACATGGCTCAGTACCTTTTTCAGCAAGGCAGCCACATTTTGCTTCTTCTGAGGCTGGTCAGGACTGCAGAGGACTTCTTCCCAGAGTTCTCCTGTTCTCATTGACCTGCCTCTACTTCCTGTCTGGTTGTCCCGCCTATACTTCCTGCCTGGCTACTGGCCAATCAGTGTTTATTTAAAATATAATTGACAGAATACAGACTATTCTCCCACACCAAACCTCCCTTCTCCATATCTACCATGTGTTTATGTATATGTTCATGGGTTTTACATGTGCTTCTAAGGTGGGCATTGATGTGGCAAATGATTGGAATTTCATCTGTAATTATCAGTAAGGTCCAGACATTTGACTCAGATATCTGTTCAGAAACCATTTGTTGAAATTTTTTTGTGTCTAAATTGAAACGCTTCTTTGTTGTATATTATATTTTTGACAATATAGTTGATATTTTAATGAAGATTTCATTGCTTAAAATAACAGCAAATATATAGCTTTCAACAAAAACTCTAAGGAGGAAGGAGGAAGGATACTTTTGTAGAAAATAAAGCCCAAATGAATATCAAGGATGTTGAAGGGAAAGTAAGGATGGTAGAGCTGGATCACCATGGTGATGATGCAGGACAATAGGCTTTATGGGGGGGGGGAGAGACCAGAGAGAGAAATGGTCCTGGAGCCCCTTCTGTGGTTTAATCTAAAGCCTTAGGCAAAAACTTCCTTGTCCATCAAATGCAATAGTCATAGAAAATGCCTTCACTGCCAGCCGTTGTGGGGAATCTGGAAGCCACAATGTTTTAGTTCCAGCAGAAGCTGTTTAGTGCCCATCAGGCAAGGGGACATGGTCTAGGTACAAAATTGGATTTAACTGGATTTAATTGCATGTCAAGGAAAGCAGGGGCTACAGTGGGTTGTGCTCCTAGCCAGGTGTCTGATGATGGATATAGAAATCTGTGTCCTGGTTATCCCTTCTCCTCTCAGACTCTCTACTGTCTTCTTTTGACCTGGGTAAGGCATTTTACAGACTCCCATCCCTAATCCTCTGAGCAGCTCATAAAAGGGTGGGTCCCAAGGGTGCATCCCTCCTGGGCAGTGATCTGCCTAGATGTGGTTTCTCTGTGTCTCCCTAGTTCATGCTGCTAATGACTTTGCAGTAGCTCCCAGCCAAATGGCTCATTCCCATCTGCACTTTACTTCACGCCTTTGGGAGAGCCTCCTTCCCAGCTGACCACTCTCATGTGCTCTCAGAACGCTGTTTGACTTCTGGTTTAGGAAGAAGATACCATCAAGGTCTTCCAAGTTGGTGGTAACTCCAGACGGCAAAATAACGCTTGACAACCATGATTATGAAATGTTTTAGTTGGCGTATCTATGTCATACGTGAGACAATCAACTTGACCTTTGGTGAATTCTGACATCATAACTTACTGAACATCCCCCACCAAGATCTCATGCTGTCCTCAACTATGATTCCCTGACCTTGATGAGTCTACATCATGACTACACTGGCCACAACACAGGTCATCAGAGGGTTGTTGACCAGCCTTTGGTTCTTCAGTCTGGGAAATGCCCATGAAGATGCATGGCATCTAGAATAAAACAAGTCAGAGACATTCTCCAACTGACTTCCCAGTTCACCTTGCTTCTCATATATGTGAATTGCTTCTCTTTTGCTTCTGGTCCTGTCTCCCTTTTGAGTTCTGGCTAGTCATTCACACATCAGAAGCATGTAGCTGCCCCTGCTTAGGACACATTAGTCAGCCCAACATTAACCTGGATAACTACTGTGGGAATCTGTCCCCACAAAGCTACTTTCATCACCAGCTAACCAAGCATACCCATGAGGTACTCAGGAGGAAAGGCTAGTGTGGGAACCAACTCAGAGAAGTATCCCGAGATTGAAAATGGTTATCATCAGCATTGTTGGTCTGTGAGGCACCTAAGAGATCCATAAGCGTGCACTCTCTGCGTGTCTGAGGGTGTTTCCAGAGAGGATTAACTACAGGGTTGGAAAACCTACTCTGAATATGGGGAACATCTCCCCAAAGTCTAGATGACTGGATGGAATGAAAGGTAGGAAAGGAGAGCATCAGCATTTTCTCCCCCCAGTTCCTGGACACCACAATGTGAGGCATTTGCCTTCACACCCTCCATGCCAAGATTGTCTGCTCAGGTATTTCTATTGCTGTCAAGAGATGAAGACATCAGCCTCTCTGCCTTTGTACATGCTTTCTTCCCACTGGTCTGAACCTCCTTTTCCATCTTTCTGGCCGCCTCATTCTTGCTTGCATATCACCAGTGCCTTTCACTTTAGATCACATCTTTCGCTCCCTTTGGGATCCAACCTTAGCCCTTTCCTTGTTCTCATTGCCTACCCTGCCCAGGGAGAGCTCAGCCAGATGTACTCTGGTTCAATGGAAGTCTTCTTTCTGGAAGTCACACCTCTGATTCCTGTAAGGCGCCACTGATAGGGGTGACTCTGGCCTGCAGAGCTAGCTGTCCAAGCACCTCTACTTTCCTTAGCATCATCCTATTCGACTCTTGTAACAGGAGAGCAGGACCTTGTTCTTCCCGGCCACCTGGCTAGCTTAATCCCCGAAATAATCACACAGAAACTGTATTCATTTAAACATTGCCTGGCCTATTAGCTCTAACTTCTTATAGGCTAACTTTCACATCTTAATCTAACCCATTTCTCTTAATCTGTGTATCACCACAAGGTTGTGGCTTGCCGGGAAAGATTCAGCATGTCTGATCCTGGCAGCTCCACGGCAGTTCTCCCACTCTGCTTTCTCTCTCCCAGAATTCAGTTCTGTCTTCTCCGCCTACCTAAGTTCTGCCCTATTGAAAGGCCAAGGCAGTTTCTTTATTCAACCAATGAAAGCCACACATAGACAGAAGGACCTCCTACACTGGACTCTCATGTAGGTTTCCCTCAAAGCCCAAGGTCTTTGCCCAAAAGCAGGAGGAGTGCTTTTGAAGGACAGAGTTTTGCTCATGCGGGGAGGGAGCTCCTTGCCCATGACCGCTGGTCTTTCTTCATCCCACCAGGAGCAGAGCTATATTGCCTTCTCTAGCCCTCCTTTCTTCCACCCATCTCGGCAGCTTCTTCTAGGAGATTCAATGGAGCAGAGACTTGTGGGCACTAAGATCTGCTTGCCAAAGCACACCTTCTACATACCCAGTTCTTGATGTAACCAGGGACCACGGCAGTCACTACACATAATCTCACTGGTTGTGTGGCTTTTCTCTGCCACCTCTGCCCGAAGTGGGTGCGCTGACTGCTCTGAGTTTGATGGGAAGAAGTAGGGGATGCTTCTGCGATGTCATAGAAACGAGAAAAGCTCCATATGACAAAACCCTTTTAGAATGTCGTGCCAGGGAAAATGCTCATTTCCTCAAACAAAAGGTACACTTCTGCCTTTTAAGAAAAAAAATAACGACGTGAACTCAGTTTTTGTCCTCCCCCTGGGTACAGTGAACCAGGAGTAATGACAAAATTGGAGGGGTTCCAGTAGCAGGCCGGTGGTCTCTGATAGTGTCTCGGGGGGGAATCTTTTTGTTTGCTTGGACCAGAGCCTTCTGGGCCCCCACCCCCTGCCTTCATATTGACTTCAATCTCTGCAAAAAAAAACAAAACAAAACAAAAAACAAAAAACAAAAACAAAAACATGACCATAGGCATTCTAGAAGCCCAGGAAGACCCTGGAGATCAGTAGGGTGTAAGAGGGAGGTGGCACAAGCATTAGTGACATTCACTAGTCCCTGCCTTCGCGGACAACCCGGTGGACAAGTATGGACCGTGACTGAGTACGAAAGACATGGAAATCTGTTTGTATTCGAGAAGGCCAATTTTTCACAAGCTCAGGGTCTCTCTAGGATGGAGATGAATTAACTTTCTTCCCCTCTTTAGCTACTGCAGCCACAAAGGCTCCCCTGCCCTGGCCATCCTAGTCATTTGTCCCTTGATGCCCCCCTTCCAGCCCCTCTGCTCCATTCCATATGGAAGGAGCCCTGCTCTCTGCTTAGATTTCGCCTGTGGGTTAGAGTGTGTAGATCCTGCCCCCCCCCCCCGGGGGAGTGGTCAGGGGATGGGAAGGCAGGGAGGGACAAAGGAAGCCTTCCTCAGCTTTATAACAGCATCGCAGGAGGCGGGCTTCAGCTCCAGCAGCGGAGACAACGGCAGTGGAGACCTTGGGTGTTTGAATAGCACCATGCTTAGAGAGCCTTGGCTTAGACGGTGCTGGGGTGACAAGAGGTCGTCTGGCATCCTGGCCCCCACAACATCAGGAAGAGGATTAACATGCAGCTTCCCTAGCACCACAGTGTGAACAGAGGGCCCCTGAGCCACTTCCTCCTAATGAGGGAGTCCCAGAAGATAGTCATTTTCCTTGTTAGCGCTTTCTCTGGGGGCACAAGTTCCCAGAGCTCCAGTCTCTTGCAAACCTCATGACTCCCCTTCTCCTGCTTTAGCCTTCAGAATGCTTTAGTATCCAATGGCCGGCATTCGCTTCCTGTAGCTGCAGCCCACAGAGCAACTTCCGCAGTCTGGACCGCATGCTGACTGACAAGTCTTCCTTCTGTGGGTCAGGGGAGCACCCAGCCTCTGCCTACACATGTTGAAGAGGCTTCTTCAACTAAAAGAGTTTCTTCCCAAGGTCTTGGGGACAACCACTTTCCCACCCCTGCCATTCTGTTGAGAACTGTGGGGGGGGGGGATGCCAATGGCTGGGCCAGTGTCATTTTTTCCTCCCATACTGTTACCAACTTCCTCTCCATGGGACCATCTCCATAAACTAAAAATAAGTTTCTTCATGACTTGGAGAAATTAAATATGTTGATTTTTGGACATGGTTCCTGAGGCCTGCATTAGGGTTCAGAAGCATGGGATTCTTGGCCCTGTAAGAACAAAGCAGGAAACTCTCTGCAGGGGAGAGATCGGGAAGATTTGCCCCCTCCCCAGCCCAGTTCCCCCCCCCCCCCCCGAACATGGCTGTGCTGGCTACTAAATACGAAGACCTATTCCGGGGCCTCCCCTCTCTATTTTCAGATCCTCTATTCACACGGCACTCTGATGCCAACCAGCGCATCTCAGGCCTTCCTTTTCCTTGCCTGTGAGAAAGTAAATATTAGTAAAAGTCTGGGCCTGGCTTCTGCAGTGTCAATTGTCATCAGGACTGCCACCGCACAGCTTCCTGTCCTGATTCATCCCACAATGAGATACAGAGGATGTTTACATATGTCTTGCCAAGGAACAAGCTGTCTCCTTAGAGATATGGGTATAACTTTTTAAATAATTTACTTTTAGCTTAAAGCATAAGTCGAGGAGTACGATGGTTTGAATGGAAGTGGTCCTCACATGCACATATATTTGAATACTTAGTTCCCATGTCGGTGGAGCTATTTGGAAAGGATTAGGAGGGGTGGCCTTGTTGGAGGTGAGATACTGGGGGTGGGCTTTGAGGTTTCAGAAGACCTACATCCATCATCCCCAGTGCCTTCTTTTTTGTTTGTTTATTTTCGTTTTTATTTTTTGTTTTGTTTTGTTTTTCAAGACAGGGTTTCTCTGTATAGCTTTTGAACCTGCTCTGGAACTCACTCTGTAGACCAGGCTGGTCTAAAACTCACAGAGATCTGCCTGCCTCTGCCTCCCAAGTGCTAGGATTAATAGCGTGCGCCACCACCACCCGGCATCACTTTGCCTTCTACTTAGGGATCGGGAGGTAAGTTTTCAGCTCTTCCTGCTGCCATGTCCTTGCTCTGACATCATGGACGCTAAGCCTCTGATAACATGAGCCTAAATTACACACTTTGTTTTGTACGTTGCCTTGGTCACGTGTTTTATCATAGCAATAGAAATGTAACTAAGATAAGGATGGCTGTACATCACCAGTTATAAAATTCTAGTTATTTTCTTTGGTTCTTTATGTCCTCCCAGATCCTGGTGACCACTCATCTAGTTTATGTTTCTGTGGATTTTTCTGGCATGAATCTTCCTATAAGTGGAATCTTACCATGCAAGAAATGTCACTGCTTCCCATCTGGCTTATTTTACTTCCTGAAGTGTTTTTCAGGTACATTTATGGTGTATTGGGGGTGTGTGTGTGTGTCAATAACTCCTTAATAACTTCTTAACATCCCATTGTATGGATATGAAACTTAATGAAATGTATGCCTGGCAATGCTGAAGCAGGCAGGCATGGGCAGCCCGTATATGGCATTTCTGTTGAACTTGTCCGTATTGGGTTTCATGGTCTAAGTTGATGAAGATGACTGGCCAGGCATCTTATACTACATTTTAATTTTCTATTCATTAGTTGACGGTCATCTGATGTGATGGTCATTCTCATAAACAGCAGGGTTTAGAATCACTAGGAGATAAGGTTCTAGGCACACTTCACACTTGTGAAAGACAGCAAAAAAAAAAAAAAATACAGAAAATTGGTACCAAGAAGCAGGAACTGTTACTGGGATAAATCTTACCTTGTGATTCTTAGGCTTTTGGAACCGGTGGAGAGAAGAAATGCAAAAGAGTTGGAGACTTTGACTGGAGAAATCCCTGCACGCTTCCAGGAGAGCTTATTGGGCAATTCTGATAGGAACTTAGAAGGCAAGAATTCTAAAAGACAATGCTGACAGTGAGACTCGTGAGGTTTGGTGGGGAGCAAGGACTCTGTGTGGAACTAGGCAAGGAGCCACTTGTGTGACAGACATCCTGGCAAAGACTCTGGCTGCTCTCTGCCTGTCCTGAGAGCTGGGGTGAGGCTGAGTTTGAAGGCAATGATCTAACTCACTTGCAGGAGGAAGTTTCAGACAGGAGGGTATCCAAGCTGTAGCATGGTCGCTGCTCACTGCTCACAGGCTTACAGTGAGAGACAGTAAAAACTGGAGCAGAAAAGACAGGAAGGGAAGGAAGGTGTGGGCAATTTCAAGTTTCAGTCAAGGAGGGTGCAGGTAGTGACACATTTGTAATTGTTAAAAATATTAGAAACATTAAAGAGAAATGCAGCGTTTGGAACAGCTGGAAAGCATTGTGAGGGTAAGATCGTACCCATCAAGGCTTTGCCTTGTGAAAATGCTAAACTCAGGTTGTTGCTTAATGGTTCCTGACCTTCAAAACACCTGTCCCTGGAAATGCGCTCTAGGTCAGCACACAGAGGCTGATGCAACTAAGTTTCAGGCAGGCCAGGCTCCACCCCCGGCTGGCAGCAAAACTTGGCATCTTCATTGTCTTGCTTTGCCAGCTTCTCTTTGCCCTGGTTTTTGTAGGCATGAATGATTACAGGGATTGTGGAATCTTACTCCACAGTTTTAGAGAGCCACTGAGCGTTGGAGATGGCAGGACCATGGGACATGCACAAAGGGAAGCTTTAAACTTGGAGTGGAGTTGGCCCCAAGGAAAGATCCTGTGTGCTACAGGCAGAAGAGCTGAATGAGAAAGGAACCCAGACGCTTCCATCATGAGCTCCAAATGCCTGACATGGAACCACAGGATGCATGCCCTTCTGGGTTTAATGCGGATCTGATCATTCTTTCTGGGACCCTGTTCTTCCCTTGTAGGTAGGAATGTTTATTCAATGCCATTATATGTTAAAAGTAATGTATGTGTATGTTGCTTGAATAAATATGTGCAGGTTTGCACATGTGTGCAAATGGATGCAGAAGTCATATGAGAGTGGGTATCTTGTATAGAAAATGCTTTTACCTGATGAACCATGTTTCCAGTCCATGTAACTTGTTCTTTGCTTATGTAGTGGCTCATAGAGATTTCCTGAATCTCAGAAGAAGCTCAGCACTTATACTCTTAAACAGTTTTGGATCTGTTACAGTCTATGGAGTCTTTTTGTCTTGGACCGAATGCATTTTTTTTTTGCATTATAAAATGGCCCTAAGCCTATAACGACAAAGAGAAGAAGGTTATGGCTTAAAGTGTGCACGTCATTTGACAAGGGGTAGAGTTGCCATGGTTAATGTTGCCAACCAGACAGGATCTAGAGTCATTCAGGAAACAAATCTTTGGGCATGCCTGTGGGAGATTACCTAGATTAGGTTAATTGGGGCAGAAAGGCCTCCCTTAACTCTGAATGGTGTCATTCCCTTGACTGGAATCCTGGACTGAATACGGAGAAACATGAACAAGGGCTAGAACAAAATTGTCACTTTGCTTCTCAATGACAGACACAATGTAACCAGCAGCCCCAGGTTTCCCACGTTTCCTCAGCACCATGATGGACTACCCCTCAAATCAGAAGCCAGAATAAACCCTTTCTCTTTTGTTTCTTTGATCAGGATATTTTATCAGAGAGACAGGACAAATAGGGAATACACCTGGGTTGTTTCTCCTCTCGGACGAAGATGAATAGTGCTGCTGTGAATGCTCATCGAGACAAGCTCCTGTGTGTGGAGAAACTCTCAGTTTTACTGGACTGGGGTGGCTTAGAGGAACTAGACCATGTGGCAACCTGAGCACAGGGCTGACAAGAGGCTATCAGGGGCCAAACACCATGCATCGCTCTCACCCAGTGGGCAGATGCAATTTCAAGAGCTTTGACGCCAGGTCAATAAGTTATTATGGATGTGGTGAGTTTTGAATGCTTATTACTTTTATTTAATAGACTGTTTAGCTAATTCTGTGTTTCTATAATATATAATTTTAAAATAATGACTATACAGGGGCTAGAGAGATGGCTCAGTTGCTTAGAGCACTAACTGCTCTTACAAAGGACATAGATTTGGTTCTCAGCACCCACACGATGGCTAACAGTCACCTGGAACTCCAGTTCTCATGATCTGGCACATTCTTCCAGTCTTCTTGGGCATCTGCACATACATAGGGCACATATATACACTCAGGCATACCCACATATGCAAAAAAAAAATCACAAAATTTTCTTGCTGTTTCTCCCCCCTTTGAATTGGGTTTTAGATAGTCCAGGCTGACCTTGAATAGTCGATGTAGTTGTGGTTGGCATTGAACTTCTGATCCCCCTGATCTCCCACATGTTGAGGTTATAAGCATGTGTCACCATGCCCAGTCTGTGTGGTACTGTGGGTTAAATCAGGGCTTCATGCATATCAGGCAAATATTCTATTAACTGAGTTAAAACAGAGATCACTGCTGCTGACTCAGAAGGTCTTAGGTAGGCTGCTGACTCAACAAGTTCCCAGGTGATGCTGATCCTGCTGGGAGATTGAAGGTATGCCAGCACCCGCCTTCAGTGTGCTTCCGTTCACAGAATGGGCCAGATTTCTCTCGGGAGAGTCAACCCTCAGCCCTGCTTTCAGGTAATAATCCCTGCCAGGGGACACAGGCATGATGGTTGGCAAATGCCTACACACAGTGCCAAAACCTGAAGATGATGTGGTGGCTCCAAATCCCCTAAAGCAACCTATGAATTCTCACAGTGCCCTTCTCTCACCCCACCCCACCCCACCCCACCATCCTGGGCAAAATGTAAAAGGAGGAGGGGATGGCAAACAGCAGATCTATCACCAGATCTATTATTCCTAGGGACTGTACACGTGTCTGACTTACGTCACTATGGAGACAGACTAGATGTTGGTGGACCAGGAGTTGAGGAATGAAGATGGAGTATGGAAAGTGAGGTTGCTTTTCAGCCTCCGCGAGCAAAAGCTAAGGAAAGTCAGAGGCTAGGTAGAGATTTCCAGAGGAGTATAGCCAGTAGGAGGTATACTCTCCCATACTAGATCTATATATATGGACATCTATCATCTGTCATACAATTCTGGCTCCTGCACATTATGGAGGCTGAGAAAGCCCCACACGGAGCAGGAGACTCAGGAAAGTTTCTGGTGTGGCTTGAAAGCCTGAAAGCTGAGATCCTTGGCAGTGAATCCACACGTGACAGTCAGCGGCACTGAGGGCAGGCGATTGTCATTCTGGTGGCATCTCATAATTTTGATTTGCATTGACTTAATGGCGAACATGGTTAAGTACCTCTCCATCTGCCAGGAATATCCTTTTAAAAAAAACAATTTGGCAGTACATGTCAAAAATTACTGAATGTGCATATAATTTTATCATAATACCTTGATTCTGGAGTTCATTCCAAGAAACGATTATGGTTGGCTAAGAAGACCTCTGGAAAAGACAGTCACCTTTGCAGGAGGCAGGTAGGTCCTTGTTCTTACAGATAAGGACTAGAGAAACCAGAAAGGTCAAAGACACAGGGTTATCTATTCAAAGGAGAGATGTATAACCTGTATTCCACCCAGAAGGTTGGGCATGAATGAATGTGGCTTAATAGTCTGGTGACTTTTGTGTTATCTGTATGGGCAGGACACACTGGCTCCCCAAGACCCTTATCTTGAACATGTTTATCTCAATCAGTCTATAGCTCTATCCCCCCCCCCTTATCAGGAGCATTGTTTACTTTGAACCTTTTCCCTCAGTTAATCTATAGAATCTATCTTTATGGAAAATGTCATTTGTATTTTGCAAGAGTGTCCATGTGTTCTTATCTTAAGGTTTGTCGTGTGCACAGGGTTAAGTTAATCATTATCAGGAAACTTATTCACAAATTGTGCTGCGCTTAAATATGTTTAAAATAAACTACCTTGTGTCAGACTCTTTCTTGAACCAACACTGGCTACTGAGTCATGTTGAACCTGACTTCCCTCTTGTCTCTCATGGATCAACACTCTGTTGGCTGTGGTGTTTGCAGAGACCCCCACACAACATATTATGTAGCCGTGGCGGTTTCTGCAAACAAAAGTTCAACCTTATGGGCAGAGCTCCTAAGAAATAGTGTCTTCCAGATATAACAGGGCCACTATATTTATGGACTCATAGTAACTCCGGTAACTTTCATAAGACCTGTACAAGATCAAGCCAATCAACAGTCCAGCCTGGATGAGGGGGGGCACGAAAGGGTCCACTTTGAGCTGAGGAGTTATTTATCATTAATGGCTCCTGACAGTCAGTTTCCTAAGGGATAGTCCTTGACAGGTTTCCCATACTCCAGTGGGTGACCCACATCTAAGCACACAAGGACAATACTGATTAGACTCAGTGTGTTACTAGAAAATTTAATGGGCAATTGGGAGAGGAACATGGCTGGAAGTCCAGGAGGAGTTGGAGGAGGAATAAAGGCAATTGTAATCAAAATATATTGTTTATATGTATGACATTCTCAAAGAATAAATTAGAACATTAAAAAAGTCCAACCACTGAGCATTGATTAAATGAATCCATTCATGAAAGGCAACCTGATAAAAAAATAATTGGAAATAATTATATGAAGACTAATGACATGGCTGAATAAAAATGCAGACTATGAAAGATAAAACCCTAAATATATTTTAAAATGTATAGATATATGGAGAAGGAGGCTCTAAAGATACGACCCAAAATGTTAACAGTGAAATAGATATAGAAAACCAAATGGACAATGCATCGATCCTTCCAAAATAAAAATCCCCAACAGGATTACTATGTGATATTGGATATGGTAAAAAAAAATTAAAATCAGGGTTTCAAACAGATATCTGTAGACTGTGACCCTGGCAGCATTATTCACCATAATCAAAGGGTGGGCATAAGCTAAGGTTTTGTCCCAAGCGCTTTACGATGTAATCCATACGCCCCAACTTATCCACTTAACACACAGAATAGTTTTAGTATAATCCTAGGGTTTTGACACCATCACCATAATCAGTTTTAGAAAGTTTCTGAGTCTTCAAAAGAAGCTGTGAGCCTTTATCAGTCACTCCCCATTTTTTCCTACCTAGTCCTGAGCCCTGGACAAGGACCAGGTACTTTTGACATCTTTGTGTCAAAGGAGAGAAGATCTGGCAAGCTGCTATCACTTAGTTAAGTATTTCCAAGGTCTGTATGTGGTGTAGTGTGTAGTAGGATAATATTATTTCTATGCATAAATATATATTGTGCAGATTTATTCGCCTGTTTATTAGTTTGTGAGCAGTTTTGGCATAGTAAGTAATGCTGCTATGAGCATTCTTATACAAGGTTTATTTATTTGTTTGTTTGTTTGCTTATTTATTGATCCATTTAGTGAGGATACCTGTTTGATTTTCTCGATCATACATTAGCTATGTTATTTGAAGAACTATCAGATCTTTCCTAAGTGTTTGTGCCATCAACCACTCTCAGCAGCATTAAACAGATTTGGTTTTTGCATTTAGGTCTTCGATAAACTTTTCACAATTACATTTATTTTAGTGTGTGTGTACATGCGGGCATGTGGGCATGGTGTGTGCGTGTGTGTGTGTGTGTGTGTGTGTGTGTGTGTGTGTGAGAGAGAGAGAGAGAGAGAGAGAGAGAGAGAGAGAGATCAGAGTTGCTTCTTTCTTTCCTTCCTATCCATCCTGTAAGCCTGGAGATTAAAACTCAGTTCATCAGGTTTGGCTATCTGTTGAGTTGTTTGGCGGGCTCTGGTACATTTTGTTGAGAAATGGTATTTTTTTTTCCTTTTACCTGTGGGTGTCCAGCTGTCCCTTTACAGTTTGTCGAGCTGTCCCTTTACAGTTTGTCGAGAAGCCCATTCTTTCTCTCCCGGATTGTCTTGGCATGCCTGTGGATAATCAGCTGGCCATCAGTGTGGAGGTTTCTTCTCATCTCTGTTCTTGTCCGTTCGTCTATGTGTTTATCCTATTTCATTTCCAAACTTGGATTACTGTAGCCCTGGAGCGGGCTTCAAATCGGAAAGTTTGAGCCTGCCAGCATGGTCTGTTTTAAAGACATTCTTATTATTTTAGATTCTTTGAATTTCTGGACCAGTTTTAGAATTCATTTGTTGATTTCTGCAAAGGAGTCAGCTGAGATATTCAGGCATCACACTGAATTGTTTTCTTGTTTTGCTTTAAAAAATCTTTTTATTATTTGAGAAGTTTTAGATGCACATAATGTCTTTTGGTCAAATCCATCCCTAATTCCACCCTCTGATTCCTTCTTTATTTTCCCCACCCTCAACTTCCTGTGCTTTGCTCTATGGGTATGGGTGTAGGACCAGCTACTGAAGCATGTGTCTCTCCATGAGCACATTCTTAAAGAGAACTGAGTTTCCTTCTATGAGCAGTCATCAGTTACCAAAAGTTCCTTGGCTAGGGGAGGGGCTTCATGAGCCCCTGTCCCTTCTGTGCTGGGATTTCGGCTGATTTATTCTTTGGTCGTGTGCCTATGACTCACAGTCATAACCACTGTGAGTGCATGTGTGTAACAGCCCTGTGGAACACACCAGGCACACAGGTCAGTTTGATCTGTGTTGTCATCTAAACAATAGTGGGTCTTCTAATCCATGAACACAGTTGTCTCTTGATTGACTTAAATCTTCTATAATTTCTTTCAACAATATTTTTCTTTTAAGAGTTATAAGTTACTTAGCGATTTTTTTACCTTCATATGAGAAATTGCAGTAATCCCCCCTGACTCCCTTCTCCCATCCTTTCTTCCAGTGGAGCCCCTTCTTCTCCACAAATCCCCCTCTCCCTCTCATATCTTCTTCTTGTGTTTGACCCACTGAGTTTAATTAGTTTCCTGCCCTACCTCATCCATTTTTGGGTTGTAAATTATAGAAGTCTTTTGTTAACGGGCACATTTTTTTGTGGTAGGACATGAAATAAAATAAAACATAAAATTTGCTATTTTAAGGTATCATTTGGTGTCATTAAGAGCATCCCCATGCCTGTGCACCCTTCACCCACCACTAGAATGCTTCCATTCATCCAAATGAAACTCCCTGCCATTAAGCAACACCTTGTCCCTGCCTCCTCCTCTGAGAGCCTAGCAGCAAGAGTCCCACTTTCTGTCTCTAGAATTTGATCACTCTGAATCCCTCGAGAAGAAACCTACAATACACGGTCTTGTAAGCAGAACGTGATCAAGCTGTCACAGCCAGACTCGAGTGAGCAGAGCCAGGAATTAAATCTTAAGGATGTGCTTTACTTAGAGCAGTAATCTGAAAAGACGGTGGATTCCTATCCTAGAGATCTAATTCCGGCTTTATCTCCAGACAGCAGACTCTACAGGGAGAAAGGACTGGGAGGAACAAAGGCAGTCATCGGCCGTTCTGTAACTCAGCCTTGCCCCTCTGGTCAGGCGGTCAGCCATGTTTTTGAGACTTATGATGCCTGTGTGTTTCTCATGCTCTTTGTCCTTGCGCTCTACCCTCACTCAGTGCCTGGGCTCAGGCAATCTTTGAGACCCGAGTCAAGTTGGGTTCTACTGGCATCAACATTGTACTCTTCCAGGGTCATGGAAGGGGGGCTTTAGGGGAGGGCCAACGCGCAACAGAGCACTAACAGGTGTGTGCTCGCTCAGCTAGGGATTTCTACAATCCAGAGTACAAGTGTGTCTTTGTAATACAGAGACTGAAAACGCTCCCTGCTGTTCTTTCTGTCGTCTCTCTGGCTTTTTTGTGTATGTGCTTGTTACACATAGCGCAGTGTCTTCAAGGTTCATCCACACTGCGGCCTGTGGCAGCATCCCTTCCCTTCCAAAGGCTGCAATTGCACTTGTCAGCGGTTTCATTTGCTGTTGATACTTGGTTCGTTGCCCCTGTTCGGTTCTTATGAGAAACACAGTGTTAACATGGATGCATATGAGTCTATTTGAATCCTACTTTTAGTTCTTTTGGACGAATCCCAGAAGCAGAGTTTCTGAATCATCTGGTGATTCTTTTTAAATTTGGGGTTATAGATAATTTTAATGTGCTATTTTTCTGTTTTCTGATTTATGGTGTGATAATAGACATTATTTTTTTTAAATAATAATGATGTGAATACAGTCTGTATAGAAAGTGGACAATGGTTCTGCGACGCTCTCCTCCATCTCTCGGGATCTGCAGACCTGCTGTGTTTGCTGTGGAGACGATACATGTTCCTTGGAGTTATTTTATGACCATGTGGTAACTTATCTCCTTCCGTCTGCAGCCTCGTGAGTCACAGCAAATACCCTAGATGTCTTCTGTAGCAATAAGGCTTGACTCTCGAGTATTCTGCAATCCCCACCACCACCACCACCACTCAGTGCAGAGGCATTGACCTCCCTCAACTCTGGACGCTTCAGCTATTGACGCTCCGACACTGTGGTCTTCCTTTTCCCAGGCAGCGCGTAAAATGGGCAGGGCCGAGTTCAACTGAGAAGCCTAGCTGAACAAGCCAACACGCAAATGAGAACAAGAGCCCCGGGACTTTCCTAAGACAAACAGAGGATCTGGAAGAACAATATTTAGCAGAACTCAAAGCTTCCCCTTCCAGATTAAGACAACAACTTGGAGCAGATGACTTAAAATATTTAAAACCCATTTTAGTGTTAATCCAAAAGAGCTTTTTAATTTTTTATTTTTTTCTCATCACAGTTCCAGACAAGGTACTCAGGAATGGAGTTTGAGAGATGTGTTGTGGACAGACACTTTCATTGCAAGGCAGGTGTTCTAGCCACCCTTTGTGTGACCTCCTCTCCACCTTTGGCAGGTCCCCTCTATCGCCCATCCCTTCTCTTGGTTCCATCCAGCTCCCCAACTGCGTCATTTCCTGTGGAGTTGCCACTGTCCCCCAAGTCCTCGGGATTGGACTGAGTCCTCTTAGGAAATCAAGCTACAGACATTTGCCCTTTGGCAGAAGTGAGTCAAGGCTGGAGGGCAATCGTCAGACCTTCCTCTTCTGTAGGACAAACTCTCCAACAGCTGACGCCACAAAGTTCAGATGCAAACGGAAGTGACCGGGCTCTGGCCCCCGGCCAAGGGTGGACTGAAAACAGGAATGGAACTGTAGGGAAGAAGCCACGGAGTCCGGATATACAATGTTTCCAGAGGAGTCATCTTGGCCTTAAGTCCCAGATGGCCCAGATTTGAGTTTGGGTCAAGAAGCTCCAGCTATTACACAGACTAGTCTCTCACATCCTAGCAGACAATGGAGGCTGGTAAACATTTCAGATCAAAGACCAAAATCTTGTTATCTCTTGAGACTGTCAAACTAAGAGTGCATATATATATATATATATATATATATATATATATATATATATGTGTATTAAATATCCAAATTAAATATATACACATATATTTTTATATATTTGTGAATATATTTTATTTGAAATGTATATATGCTTATATTTATATACACATGTATATATTCAACTTAAAAAGAAAAATATATTATTGTATGTATATGTGTGTTCTTTTACATGTGAGGTGTGGAGAGGTATATATGTTCCACGCTATACATGTAAAAGAGGACAACCTTGAGTCAATTCTTTCCTGCCTTGTAGGACCCAGGAATTAAACTCAAGTGTCCAGGTTTGTCCTCCAATATCCTTTATCCACTGAGTCACATTGCAGGTTCAACAGTAATCTTTGAACTGTTAAAATCGTTGATGGGAGTGGAGTTTTATTTTGGGAAAATGGAATTATTCTAGGAGTGAATGGCAGCAACACTTTTACAGACTCAAGAATGCTGGCTATCAGCCATCCAAGACCAACCCATGGCCTGTGAGCTACATCCAGCAAGGACAGCTTGCAATGTGGACCACCACAAGACTGCAAACTCATCTACGGTTTCTCTCCTTCCTCTGTCCTCTCTCTCTTCTTATTGGCTAACTCTTATATCTTAATTTAGCCCATCGCCATTAATCTGTGCATCACCACAGGTTGTGGCCTACCAGCAAGGTTTCAACGCATCTGTCTCTGGCGGCAGCTCCATGGCAGCTTCTCTTACTCTACCTTCTTTCTCTCAGTATTCAGTTTAGTTTTCCCCACCTACCTAAGTTCTGCCTTGTTATAGGTCCAAAGCAGTTTCTTTATTCATTAATGGTAATCACAGCATACAGAGGGAAATCCCTCACCAGACACTTAATTAGAGTGGCCATTCTTCATTTAAAAAAAAATGTATTATTGAGAGGAAAGAGGGGGGTCCTGTGTGTGACTCCTGGTGCTCATGTGGATATCAGATGTGATGTGGACATCACCTTTGGGAGTCAGTTCTCTTCCGCCTGTGGGTGCAGGGTCTTTCATGTTTCTGTGATGCTGTGTACTTCAGCCTAGCTGTCTCTCAAGCTTCCGGGTGACTCACTTGCCTGGACCTCCCGACCTGCTGTAGAGATCTCAGGATTACAGGTACATGCTGCCGAGTTTGACTTTTTATATGGGTTCTGGGGCTCAAACTTATGTCACCAGGCCCGCACAACAAGCACTTTGTCAGTTACTGAGTCATCTCACAGGCCCGAGACTAATCATTCTTCTAGTCTCAAAAAGAAAAGAAGATCCAGGTTCAGCCCCACGAGAAGGACTTGCCCCATGGGGAATTTGGATACTTGTTCAAGACAAATTTTATATGAACAAGCATGGCTGGGATGCTGTGCACCCCCTGACACACACTCCTTACACTCATGATCAGACTCCCAGGCTCCGTTCTGAACCATGGATATAGCCCAAGGCCGAAGACATCTTCAAAACCTTATTGCTGCCTTGTGGAAGGATAGTCACGTGAGGTCTCAGGGTCAGAGTGACGCTCTGTGGATGGAGCAACAGGCAGTTTGGAAGAAGACTGTACGTACAGCTACCGCACAGAGCTGGAGAAGGCTATGGTAGGGAGGACTACCGCTTTAACAGGAGCCCAGTGGGAAGGGAGACAGGTGGTTGTCAGAGGGGATCTGGGTGATGGGATTCCATCAGTCAGAGGACTCATGGGTCAAGGGTCAGGGTGAGAGAAGGTGACCACTGAACAGAGAAGTACGGGCTTTGAAGCCAGAGCACGGTGTTCAAATCCCGGCTCTGTCACTTGCTAGCCATTTGGCTAGGTAAGATGAAGTTCCTTTCTCACTTCTACAGAATGAGAATGCTGATTGCTACCACACTAAGATGCTGTGAGGGTGAAATTGTAGCTGCTGCCAAGCTACAATTACATTATAAGATCGCATTACATTATAAGAAATTGACTGTCATGTTCAAAATTTGACAATGAAATTTCTTTCTTTTGAAGTTTTATATGTACGAATGCTTTGTTTACATGCATGTCTGGCCATCAGATACATGTTTGGTGCCTCCAGTGGTTCCGGATCCCCTGGAACTGGAATTATAGGTGGCTGGAGACTGCCATGTAGGTGCTGGGAATCAAACCTGGATCCTCAACAGGAGCAATAAGTACTCTTAATTGCTAAGCCATCTCTCCAGTTCCTCTCTCTGTTTTTAATCATCCATTTCAAAACCATCTGAGGGCAGGAAATAAAGGACACAAAACAAACAGTGCTCCCAAGCTCTCAGGCAGATGCTGACCATCCAGGGTGTGAGCCTTCCCCAAGACCTGTGACATAATGCTCTCTTTATTTCTCGTCCCTCAAACTGCACAACTCGGGAGGGTTGGGCCCAGAGGAAATGCTGCCAGGTGCCAAAATGACAATGTGTTACAGATGATGACTTGCAGGGATTCGGGAAGCAGAGGACAACACATTAATTTGTGTTTTTTATTTCTGTTTAATGGTTCACAAAACTAATAATCAAGAAACCCGTTTGGCTGAAAAACATCAGCGATGAGTAGACGAACATCAGTTTTTGTCACACTCGCCCTTTGCTGGTGGTTTCAGGAGTTGGAGATCGGATGGCTTAGCAGTTCAGCTACTGTGGAAGGGATTTCACAAGCTGCGGGCTCTCTCTGCTGCCTCCCAGACAGCAGGGCTTGTTTAAACAAGCACAGGTCAGAGACAAAGATTCCTAATCGTCACTTTCAACCCATTTCTCCTACTGGGC
The DNA here is from genome assembly GCF_982192425.1 of Myodes glareolus. Lineage (NCBI taxonomy): Eukaryota > Metazoa > Chordata > Mammalia > Rodentia > Cricetidae > Myodes > Myodes glareolus. The sequence goes on along the minus strand of NC_142049.1, from coordinate 12,884,895 downwards.
GCTTATGAGACTTTGATTAAGCAAGGTAAATTGGATACTGTCACTGTCCCTCAGGACAGCTTGTCATGAAAAATATTTAGGGGCTGTTTCAATGTCAAGTAGCAACAGCCCTATATCGGAACCACAGTGTGAGGGAGTCCAGAGCAAAAGCAGCCCACCAAACGAGGGTGTCATCAGAGGCAGCTCTCTGGAGCTATACTGTCATTAACTAAGGCTTTGCGTCTCAGATGTAAAAGATACTGCAGGGGAAGACAGAGACAGGCAGTCTGCAGAGGGGCCAAACGAGGGTCTAGAGGAAAGGACTCGCTGGCACCCAAGTCGGAGTCTAGTGGGGCCTTAAAGGAAGGTTCTGAACGCCATCAAATAATTGCAGACTCTCACTTAGGGAAGTATAAAGCAAGAAATACAGGCCAGTCTGATTTGCATTTAAAAAGGATTTTTAAGGTGTGTGTGTGCACGTGTGTGTGCATGCGTGTGCATGCAAATGTGTGTGTGTGTGAGAGAGAGAGAGACAGAGACAGAGACAGAGACAGAGACAGAGAGAATACGGGTGCTTGTGAAAGCCAAACGAGGTTATCAAATACCCTGGTGTTAGCATCACGGCCAGCTGTGAGCCTGCTGACACAGGTCCTCTCTATGAGCACTTACTGCTTTCAACTGCTGAGCTTGTCTCTTGATTGGCATTTCAAGTAGACAGCTTGTCAGGCACAGTGTGGAGGATGAGCGAGATGAGCTGCACAAGGCCTATGTCCCTCCCTCTGAAACCTGGCGATCTGTCTGTGATAAGTTCCGCTGGTAGTGCCGGTTGCTTACTTGGCAGGAAGCTGTACTGGAAGCTGGTAGGTCCTAGGTACCCTGCTATGGCAGTGGAGAACACAGGGGTTCCAGCCCTCCTGGCGGATGAGAGAGAAACCAGGTATTTCTGTATTGTGGAGCACGTCCGACTTATTAGCAATTCCCCATGTCCTTATTTAAGGTGGCTGGGCAGCAGAAACTGCTTCTGCCATGAAGCCTGCTACTCACAGTCAAGTCCTGCACTTGTCTGTGGAGGAAGTCAGAGGAGAGGATGCTATTTGAACATCATCTTTGCCAGAAGGAAGGGGGCAGAGGAACGACATGAGGGTTCTCAGGTATGTGTGACATTTCCCACCAGGATCAGCTCCCCAGATCTTTAAAGCAACATTTGGTTACCCAACTTGACCCTACCTTCTTTCCCAGCCCTACACTTTCATACAACTGTCATGCAGTCAGTTCACACAAGCATCTTCAGAAACATATGAGTAAACATGTGTGATGTCTGTACTTCTAGGCAATAGAGGAGAATCGGGTTCAATAAATAACCTTGCAGGATCAGTATTGGGCATATGTATTTGTGACACCAGTCCTAACAGAGCTATAACAGAAAGGTCTATTCACCCCAGCTAGGGAACTGATGGCAGATCAAAGCAATGATACAACTGAAATACAACTTGTGAAGCAATAAGAATATTAGGGTTGCTTAGAGAAGTATGGGAAAGGGGCTGCTTAAGGAAACAGGAATGAGTTAAGTGCAGTTGTATCACTGAAAGCCCTGCCCAGCATGGGTGAAGATTCATTAAAGATGGCACCCTGGGAACCTCTGCAGGACTTGCCAGCAGCTTAATAAGTCAAGGAGTCTCTTCTACACAGTTGTGCTGATCTGAGTCTTTTCAATAGTATTTACTGCCTTTATAACCTTGAGTAGGGGGAGATCTTGTATATCTTCTAAGTTTTAGGGAATGACTGAGATTTGTGAGTTGTTTACTTCCCGAGTCTTAACAGCATGCTTTTAGAACGTCTTAAATCTTAGTGAACTTTCTCCCAGGATGGAATGTCCCAACTCAGAGGTAATTGATATACAGCAATTTTGGCTCATCATTGGTAAAAGGGGCATGGTTAAAAGCCATTGAACACTTAAATCAACTCCTGTTTATTCTACTGTCTGCTAGGGGTAGATAGATCCTATTCCTGCCCCTTAAGTAGAGTGAGACTAGGGGAAAGTGGGGAAGAGAGTAAAACAGCCATAGCTTCATACTAAATTTTACTTCATTATGAAAGTTACTAAAGATATTTCTTAAGCTTTTTTTCTTGGACTGTATAATTTTTGCAAAATAAATTCTGGTTATGGGTGAACATGTTTTGCTGGATATACATATTAGTTTCCATGACTTGTACTTAGAGAAAACCCTGTACTTAGAGAAGGTCGGAAACTTGCAATGGTCTTCTCCAAGCCTCCTGTGACTCCATCCGAGCCTACAACGCTACATCACTGGGCTCATATGACCATGTAGTGAAGGGCAGCATACAAGTTTAGTTTTGGTTTTGTAAGACAGCTGTGGGACACCACAGGCTCATCCCATGAGGCTGAGCCTGGCTGCGTGAGCACACGAATGAGCATCCTTGCAGATAGAAGTTGGCATCACTGGCTAGACAGTCCTCAAACCTGCAATGATTTGACTTGCCAGTTTTCAGCCCTAAGATGGTACAAAAGCCATATACATTGGAAAGAAGATGTACTTTTCCGGAAACCATATACTGATGCTATGTGCCCATTTAGCCACTCCCTTCTTTACTCTGAGGACACCATTCAATAGACTGCACTTTATTATAAAGTGAGCTTCATGTTACACGACTTTGCCAAACTCTAGCAGTGTTCTGAGCCTCCTTAAGGCAGGCATGTCATACTATGATGATCAGGAGGTTAAATTTATTAAACACATTTTTACTCATCATATTCTCAACTAGCAGGCTTATTTTAACCCCCTGGAAGTCAAAGAGTATCTGTGCATTATTGGACTATCTACTGATACAGGAAATGATCCTGGGAGTCTGCCAAAAAGACAACAACAACAAAACAAAATCCAATACATGTAACACACACATATATTTGCTTTTACTTCTTTTGCTTTAACTTCCTTCCTTCCTTTCTTCCTTTTTTTTTTATTAGACAGGGTTTCACTATCTGGCTGTCCTGTAACTCTCTCTGTAGACCACACCAACCTCAAACTCATGGAGATTCACCTGCCTCTGCCTCAAGGGTGCTGGGATTAAAAGTGTGTATACACCTCTACACTCTGCTTAAGCTTCATTTCTAAATAGATGGAAAATAAGTAATTCTGTCAAGCTTCCAAGAGAAACTTTTTCTTCTGTGAAAGTTTGCTGGGACACCAAACCTGTAAATCTTTGCAAATAGCTTCACCATGACAAGCAAGGTTACCATCACTTGTTCCTTGCAGGCCTGGCCTCTACACTTCTGAGGCAGAGCCTTTGGGGACCTGCATTTCCCTGTGGGGGATGTACCTCCGGAAGTCTCCCATCACCCTCTCCCATGTGCTAGGACTGTTCCGCCATGTCTGTCTAGCTGTCAACGGCTGATGCACGTGCGTATATGGAAGCATGTTTGATGTAGATCTATCAGAGGCCCAGGTTTATGGGAGACTCCTATGTCAAGTAGCTCGTGTCCTCAGAAGCTGAGACACAGAGGCAAGAGAGAGCTGATGGGAAGTAGGCAGAGGCTAGAGCCATGCTGCCACGTGCCTTGCTGCTATAAGAAGCTGAAAGAGACCAGGAGCCTGCAGTCTGAATCAACCTGCAGTGCCTGGGCTTCCGGCCTCGGTTCTCCTGAATAGTGGGAGAATATGTTTGCTTTGTTTGAAGCTGCCCAGCTTGTGTGGACATGCTAGATGGCAGCTGGAGGGGAGGAAGACACCGGCTGCTGCTCTAAGGCGGCCCCCTGGGCACACAGGTGGAGAAGAGTGCAAACTCCCTCCGCCTCAGAACTCTGGAGTCATTTACACACACACACACACACAGACACACACACACCACACACACACACCACACACACACACCACACACACACACCACACACACACACCACACACACACACACCACACACACACACCACACACACACACACACACCACACACACCACACACACCACACACACACACACACCACACACACACACCACACACACACACACACACCACACACACACACCACACACACACACACCACACACACACACCACACACACACACACACCACACACCACACACACACACACACACACACCACACACACACACACACACCACACACACCACACACACACACACACCACACACACACACACCACACACCACACACACACACACACCACACACCACACACACACACACACACACCACACACACACACACACACACACCACACACACCACACACACCACACACACACACACACACACACACCCCACACACACCACACACCACACACACACACACACCACACACACACACCACACACACACCACACACACACAACCACACACACACACCACACATACCACACACACACCACACACACACACCACACACACCACACACACACCACACACACACACGTAGATCCCCCATGAGAAAACACGGTATTTGTCTTTCTTTCTCCATTATGGTTTCTTGGCCCACCTCTCCCGCTTTTTGCCCTCTTTCAGCTCCCTAGAAGTAGCCCTTCTGGTCAAAGGGGGATAACGGGCATGGACATTTAAGTGGAGAGAGGAATGGGAGGGTAGAGTGGAAGGGGGAGTGTGTGTGTCTGGGAGGATAATGCTAAGGGTGTTTGAAAAGGCCACAAGCTGGTCTGGAACTCACAGAGCTCCGCCTCTCTCTGCCTCCTGGTGCTGGGATGAAAGAATGTGTTCCAGGACTGGAGAGATGGCTCAATGGTTAAGAGAACTTGTTGCTCTTGCAGAGGACCCACGGTTGATTCCCAGTACACACATGGCAGCTTACAACTGTTCAAGGGGATCTGATGCCTTCTTCTGACCTTTACTCATGCACCGGTGCACACACATATGTGCAGGCAGAACATACATTCAGGTAGAACATGAATATGCCAAAAATAACGAAGTAAATAAATCTAGGGGGGAAAGACATGTTCCACCAAGCCTGGCTCTCTGTCTATTTTTTTCTTATAAAAAGAGTTTAATAGGAACTACCCTACAGAGGGGATGATGCAACTTCCATAAGCCACAGGTGGCCAAATCCAAAGCTCAGTGCCAGTTATGGGATACCTCCACTCAAGCTGTTGGTCGGGGTATCACAGAGACCCCCCAAGTCAATAGAGGCTGTTGCGTTGCTCTTGACTGCCCACCAGAACCTGATGGTAAGACCCCATGGTGACACACTTCTATACAGGACATGGAGAAATGATGTTGGCGGCTAAATGGGCAGAGTACCAGGCTACACCTCTACACTTTACTGCAGCTCTCAGAGAAAGTTAGCGAGGAACTCACGGCTGGCTAAAGTACAGAGAAAGTGTCTGGGGAGTGCTCAGCCACAAGCCACCTAGCTGCATCACCCCAATTCCCTGAAAGCAGAGGGTACAACTTGGAAGAGGAGGATGGACAAATCGTAAGAGTCAGAGGTCAGAGAGGACCAGATCAAATGCTGTCTTCTGGCCATGGCAGGACCGGGGCACCTATGAACTCACGACAGCTGTGGCTGCCTGCATAAGACCCACACAGGATCTGCACAGAATGGAGCCAATCAACATTCCAGCGCGGAGGGGGAACTCACGGGCAAGCCCCCAGCTGAGGAGATATTGACAATTGATGCCCAGGAGGGGAAAAGTCAGTTTCTCTAAGTGTGTGACTCTGGTAGGTGGACCTAGGAGGACTTAGGAGAATTGGGAGAACAAACAGAATCAAAATATATTATAGGCATATATACAATTCTCAAAGAATTAATATTTTTAAAAAGCATCCCTTCTGTATTCACGTGACATATGTATATATTTGCATATATATGCATTTAAATTTAGCTTCTGCATGTGAGAGAAAGATGTGCAATACTTGCCTGAGACTGGCTTAAATTAACACCATCTCCACTCCTATCTATTTTACTCCAGGTGACACAGTCTTGTTGTTCTATGCTGAATGAAACTCTATTACACCTTCTTTATGTGTCTGATGGGACAGTAAGGCAGGTTCTGTATCTTATATATTGTGAATTAAGCAGCACGTGACCATGGCATGATAACTTGGACTTCATGTTCAGCAAGGATCCTGTAAGTCATGCAAGAGCGCACATGTATGTGCGAGCGTGGCATGGTAGGTTAGACTGCAGGCTCAGCAAGGCTCCTGTAAGTCATGCAAGAGCGCACATGTATGTGTGAGCGTGGCATGGTAGGTTAGACTGCAGGCTCAGCAAGGCTCCTGTAAGTCATGCAAGAGCGCACACGTATGTGCGAGTGTGGCGTGGTAGCTTAGATTATAGGCTCAGCAAATATCATGCGCTGGTTTTTCCTCAAGGGAGAGAACGTGTTGTCTGCAGAGGTCTGGCTCAAAGTCTGCTATTCCTCCAGGATCTGAGTTACCAAATGAGCTCTCAGTCACCATTGCTGCCATGGCGCGGACTCAGGCAAAGCAGGCAACTCTGACTGGGTCAGGCTTCTCCATGTTAACGTGTACAGGCCATTCTCGACCTGACTAGCGAGCCGTATGGAATGGAAACGGTCCCTCAGTTTCTGTATCAGGGTCTGACACTTGGTCTTGCTCATCTAGGTCTTGTCTGGGTGAAGCTGTTGTCTGTGTGTGTCTATGCATGTTCGCCTGTGCAGGCACACTTAGGTATGCAAATGTACACACATGTGTGAATGGAGGCCAAAGGCTGATGTCAGCTGTCTTCTTTGATTTTCACCTCACGAGAAGATGAGATCGCTCACTGAACCTGGAGCTCACCAGCCAGCTTGCTCTGTGGGTCTCTTCTCCACTTCCCGAGGGCTGGGATTATAGGCTGGCCACTGAGACCTCCCTGCATTTATATGGACTCTGGAGACTGGATCGCTGGTCTTCATACCCGAGTGACAAGCACTTAACCCATTGAGCTGTCTCCTCAGACTTCAGCTTTTCTCTCTTGCTAAGGCTTTCGGGAAAGAAAACTCTTTTGAACTTCTAGACTTCTTCCTCATCTGAGAACCTGGTCTCAGCTGTTGCTGAGATTCATGCCAGCTCCTGCCTTCTGAGGGCTTGCAAAATCCTGTCCACTTCCTCCTCTCCAGGACCCTGCCTTCCTTGCCAACAAATCCAGGGGTCCTGGGCTGGGTGACCAAATGTCCTAGTTTCTCAGGACTAAAGGCATTTCCTGGAACGTGGGGCTTCTGCTGTGAACAGTGGAAAGTCCCAGGTAAACAAAGACAGGCCGCTCCTCCCAGCTCTTGGAAAAAACAGGTTTCTTTGAGTTCAAAGTCTTGTCCACATCTTTAGTATCAAAATAGTACAGAAACAGTCATTTTTCTTAAAGGAAAGATTAAATGTGTCTATAGCATTTGTGAATGTATGCATGTCTGAGTGTGTGTGAATGTGTGCATGTATGAGTATGTGCGAATTGTGCATGTGTGAGTGTGTGTGAATGTGTGCATGTATGAGTGTGAACATGTGCATGCATGCGCCCATCTGTTGTGTATTTGGTGTATGTATTTATTAATGTGGGTATGTGCATATGGCTGTGGAGGGCAGAGACCAAGGTTGGGTGTCTTTCTTCAAGCTCTCTCCACCTTGCTTTTCTGAGGCAGGGTCTCTCGCTGAACCTGCGGCTCATTGGCTCATTGGTTCTTAGGCAGACTGACCCATGGGCTTCAGGGATCAGCCTGTATCCACCCCTCTTCTATAGTACTGGGATTGTAAGCACTTGCCCCATGCTGTGCTTGTATGTGGGTGCTATGGTCTACACTCGGGCCCTCATGCCTGAGCAGCAGACAATTTACTGATTACGTCATCCTTCCAGCCATCTCCCCAACATATTTTCTTTAATCAGAATCTCTCATTGGCTTGGAACTTGCCAAGTAGGTAAGGCTGGCTGGCCAGAGAGCCCCGGGGACTCACCTGTCTCTGGCTACCCAGTACTGCGATATAAACATATGCCAGTGTGCCAAGCTTTTTTTTTTTGTAAATTGGTTTCTGAAATTGAACTCATGTCCTGCAAGCCAGAAAAACAATTTACTAACCCTCCAGCATAAACTGTGCCCTTAGCACTGAAAATATACACTGCTGATAGAATAATTTCCATGCAAGCATTTCCAAGTTCTTAACTCTCCGTGTTGCTGGGGTTTGGCACTTGTTTTGGGGCCACTGTCTGAGCTTGGAATCCACACAATAAGTGTGTGGAAGTGGCTCAGGGGAGAGTTCCCAAGAAAAAAGTGGAAGGAATGTGGTACCACCATCTGTCAGTACCTCCACCCCGTAATTCCACAGAAGACAGAAAGAAAGAAAGGAAGGAAGAAAGAAAGAAAGAAAGAAAGAAAGAAAGAAAGAAAGAAAGAGAAGGAGGAAGAAATGGAAGGAGGGAGGGAAAGGAAAGAAAGAAAGAAAAGAAAGGGAGGGAAGGAGGGAGGGAGGAAGGGAGGGAGGGAGAGAAAGGAAAGGAAAGGAAAGGAAAGGAAGGAAGGAAGGAAGGAAGGAAGGAAGGAAGGAAGGAAGAAAGAAAGAAAGAAAGAAAGAAAGAGAAGAGGCTAATGACAGCTGACTGCAGCCCTAGGAGTAGGCATGTAGAGGTAGACACCTCAACCCAGCAAGGGCCTGAAATGCAGAAAGACTGAGCAAGGCTACAGTGTCAGGTTCCCTCAGAAGGAAATGACCTCACGGGGGCACTCTGAAGAAAGCACCAACTACAGCATGGAGGTGCTCCACTGAAGAAGCCAGGGTTGGTGCCTCGGCTCCCAGGAGTCACCGTCCAGCTACTTGATGGGATGTAGAGGCCTGGGAACACTACTCTGTGCTTTGACCAAGCAGGACCTTACAATGTGAGGATGGTGCTTGACTTGGATTGAAAGAAAACACAAAGATGGTAGGCAGAAAAATGTCCCAAGGGCCTGACATGTTCTTCCTAAGAGGGTAACAATAGTTGACAGAATCTTTGCTGATTTTTCTGGTTTCCTTAGCCAGGCTGCTTGCTCTCAACCCTAACTGCCTTGTTTATAACCTCCATAGCACTGAGGGCAATGGTCGCTTGGATCACAGGTCAGACTATAACTGATTTTTGTGCTCAGGACACAATGAGACCCAGCATTTCTATCCTGGCTACAGCTACACTTCTACCTCTTCTGTTTCTTCATCTTCAGGACATTTGCCTGGGACATACCTTCATTCCATAGCTGCCTCATGGTGGCCGGGAATCACCTCTTTTCCCCATGCTTGTCAATCTCGTCTGTTCCTCACCCAGAATCTCCACTGACATGGATGATTCCATTTAGACGAAATGCCACCCTCTGCCCCCCTGTACAGGACCTCGCTTCCCTTCTATCATCAATACACAAAAGGAAGACCGGCTATCTGGACAGCTCTCCAATAAAACTAAGGCGCGGGAAGCCCCAGAATCCCCAGCTGAGATGCTTGTTTTCCGCATCTTTCTGATCCTGGCCTTGTCTTCTTCTCCCTGTCTGCCCCTGATTCCAACCTGTTTCTGCTACAACCAGATGCCAGCCATGTGCCCACCTCAGCTCTCAGCCTCCACATCACAGCTTGAAACAGGAATAAAAAGACAAGATACTGGCTTATGGCTAGCATAGGGTTGTCAGCTGAGACGCACCTGGAAGTCACTAGTTTGCCATCAATCAATACGGGCTCACTCTAGATATGGGAACAGTGGGAAGCCCAGAGTGCAATGAGTTTAAAGGACAGAAGTTGCGTGTCATGGACTCTGAATTATGATGAACATAAACTCATGAACCAAAGTCCAGAGGCAGCTTCTACCATGAGTAATTTTTTTTTCTCCTAATGTCTTCTCCCACGGTAGCTGGTGGCAAACTGTTTGGACCCTTATCTCCCTGCCTCCTCAGCTGAAGACAGAGCCCGCGTGTCTCCAATGGACCTTTATTCTGCCATTATAGGCGGACCTATAATGACTAAGCTTTAGTACTTGGCTCTTAGGGTCCCGTTTCCTTGATGATCAAGTAGCTCTGTGAACTTTCCCCCCAGCAAGCAAAGAACACATTTTGCCATCATGATGACATGGCTCAGGTCTGTGGACCCAGCTTAAATGCAAACTTAGCAGCAAGAGAAAGATGGTGACTGTTTAAGGATGTAGAGATTTCCTGAGCAAAATGAGCAGAAATTTCTTCTTCCGTTGAGGAGTCTGGGGAGAAGAAATTGCTCACAGGCTAATAGATCACGATGGTGAAATGTGTTCTTTGTTCATGAGCATCAAACTACTTAAATTTCTTTTTTCGTTTATGTATTTGACTTTTAGTAAAAATGTGGGAGGAATCAGGGGCTGGGAGGTTGTTTCTAAAGAACCAGCCGCAGGATGTGTGCCAGGCATTCTAATTTAGTGCCCTGCAGGGAGACTGCACCTGTGGCGTAATTTATTAGAGTCTTGGGATTTGAGATGGGAATGCTTCAAGTGTTCCCTGGAAGAACTGAGCTCAGAAGCTGTGAACCAGCAAAGACACTATTGTAAGCATCGCAGTTCAGATGGGAAGGGATCCTGGCAATCAGGAGCCAAGGAATACCGCAAAGTCACTGTTACTGTAAGCATAGCAGCTTACAGCTCTGCTCCAGGGGAAAGCTTCCCCAATGCAAGTGTAACAACTCTGCTCTGGCAGGGGAGGGTTTCCCCTAGAAGTTGCTACAACTCTACTCCAGTCCTCTGGAGGGTAACAACTCTGCTTTGCCTGGGGAAAGCTTCCCCAGTGAAAGTGTTACCATTCTTCTCCACTCCAGCTCCGGCTCCAGCAAAAGTTGTTACAGCTGAGTCCCATTCTCCCAAAAAATGTCACATCACACAACAAACCTCCCTCAGGAGATTTATTGGGAAGAACCCAGGAAGCGCTGTCTCAGGTGAGAAACAGCAGCAAACTGAACAGGGTACAGAGCTTGTATAGAGTTTTTTGGGTGGGGAGGTGGGCAGAGCTTTTCAGGGTGGCTAGGAATTGGTGGATTTTTGTGGTCTGATTCTGGGGCCAGATCAGGGATTGGTGGGATTTCAAACCCTGGTCCAGAGGTCAAGTCAGGGGCAGGGTGTTTTGCCAGTGGTTAAGTCATGCTCATCACCTCAGCCTTTCCTGAATGCAGCCCTCTCTTGTGTTGGTGTTTAATGGGTATCCTATTCCTAGGCTCTTAGCACATTCCAGAAATTCACGTTCTGCTTGCTCATCTCTTTCCCTGGGGATGGGTGACTATGCTCAGGACGTCTAGGTTTTCTTTATGTTAACGAAACACCAGCACCATGGCTAACAGGTGGTAGGTGTCGCATAACTGTTTACAGAAATAACATGCTGGAGGTGAATAAGCAAAGTGACCTTCCACATAGCAACTGAAGACATGCTTTAATTTCTCCGGTGGAAGTTGCGGGGAGACGGGGAGATGATGGCAATTTCTGAATTCTGAGCAGCCAGTGCCCCTCACTTTTCAGCTTGACCTTCCCTCCCTCTACTCGTGCTTCTGATAATGAATTGGAGCACAATGTGTATATGTTCAGGTGTGTGCAAGTACATGTGCATGCGTGGGAATGCGAAGACAGAGATTCACCTTGGATGCTCCTCAGGAGTCGTCATCCTTTTTTTTTTTTTTTCTTGAGACACTGAATCTAGAACTGGCTGGCTATTGAGCCCCAGGGATCTAGCTAGCTCCACCTCCCTTGTGCAGGGATTACAAGTGCAAATCACATATTCACAGTTTAATTCTCAATAATTTCCTGTCCTCTCCACATGACTTACAGGCACAATTAGGAAAATAGTTAAGTAAAGCGTTTGCTTCGGTTTGTAGTTTATCAACAACAGAAGGAACACAGCTAAAGTGTTGGCCCAGGTCCTTGCAAGCATTTGGCTTTGCTGTCTCCTCCTGCCATGTCCCTGCTCTGCAGTCTCCCTAGCTTCCCATCCACGAGCCAGTGCAGATGGGGCAAACTGGTCACAGACTCTTCCCTGCTATCTCCTCCCGAGGTCAAACCCCTAAGGACTTCAGGATTTCTCAGGAAACGGGTGACAAATCACTTGTTTTCCTCCTCCTCTAGTGGATAATTTGTTTTTTTAACGTGTACTCTTTAGAAAATAGGTCTGTGATGGTTAGCATTAATTTTCTACTTGACAGACTAGAATCCCAGGCAGTTGGTCCTTTGGCATTCTGTGTACGTGTGTGTGTGTGTGTGTGTGTGTGTGTGTGTGCGCGCGCGCGCTGGGGGGGGGTATCATGATTAGGGTTACAGATGTGGGAAGACCCACCTTAATTGTGGGCAGGACCATTTTCTGGATAGGGGATCCTGGGCTGTGTATATAATGTAGAAAGTGAGCTGAACACTATCTTGCCTTCATCCCTGTTTCCTGATTGTGGGGGAAGTGTAACCAGCTGCTTCATCCCTATTTCCTGACTGTGGATGATGTGACCAGCTGCTTCAAGCTCAGTCTTCCTTGACTTCTCTTGACCATGATGAATACCTTCTAGAGCTGTGAACTAAAATAACCCCCTTCTCCCTCAAGTTGCTTTTGTCAGGGCATTTTATCATTTTATCAATCCCAGCAGTGGTGGCACATACCTTTAACCTCAGCACTCCGGAGACAGAGTTCAAGGCCAGCCCGGTCTACAGAGCAAGTTCCAGAACAGGCTTCAAAGGTACAGAGAAACCCTGTCTCAAAAAAACAAAACAAAACAAAAACAAAAACTAAAAGAAAGAAAGAAAATAAGAAAAAATCCTGTTAAAACTTTGTAAGAAGTCGGGCATTGGTGGCTCGCACCTTTGGGAAGCAGAGTCAGGCAGATCGGTCCAAGACAGCCATGGCTACACAGAGAATCCCTGTCTTGAAAAAACATACAAACAATCAAAACCAAAACAAACAAAAAGCACAGTTAGAAACCTCCATGGGGTGAGGCCATACTATTTTCTTATGAATGAGGTCTCCTCACTTATTCTGAACAACATTTGTGATTTTTAGAATTTCTCTAGCACTAAAATATTAACCAGGAATGTCATATCTGTAACTGCTTTGTATGTGAATACATGCATTTGAGATAGCTTCTCACCATGTTGCCTAGGCTGGTCTGGAACTCCTGCGCTCACTCAGGCAATCCCACTGCCTCAGCCTGCCTGAAGCTGGAACTGTAGGCATGTGCCACACCCAGCAGCCTGTCTATGAATTCTCGGGAAAAACACTGATGTGCTACGTTCAGTTCTTCTCATTGGAACTCAGATTTCTGTCTCGAGTGGCAGGAGTGATTCCTTGCACCCAGAAGTTCCTGGACACAAGTCTTCTCAGATGTGTGACTCGGGGCTCCTCTCTTGCAGGCATTCTCTTTAAAGTCTTTGGCAAAACAAATACTTTTAGTGTCTGTGAAGTCCAGTTTTTCTAGAGAGCCTTGCCTTACACGGAATTTCAAGACCAGTGGTTCTCAACCTTCCTAATGCTGGGACCCTTTAATACAGTTCCTCATGTTGTGGTGAACCCAAAACATACAATCATTTTTGTTGCTACTTTATAATTTTGTTACTGTTATGAATCATGATGTAAATATTATTTTGGAGGTAGAGGTTTATCAAGGGAGTCACACAGGCTGAGAACTTTGCTCAGGAACCATTTGTTTCCTCTCTGGTCCTAAGTAGCTAGAGCCTGCAAAGTGTGGCTGCTTAGCATGCCTGCATTGCGTATCCTTGATTGGCTGGAGGCGACTTCTCCCAGATCCCCAGGGGCAGGTGCCTCAAGTTGATCAATTACCAAGCTGGTCCCGAGGCACTCGCCGTTCAGAGCAAAGTCATTTTTTATTGTAATGAAAATTTAAAAGGCAGTTACATTAGTTACACATATACCCAGTGACTTTAATACCTGTTAGTCATACAGAACGCTCAAGAAATACAAATGGTTTACCCACGGCACGGTTCACATCCATAAGAAGAAAGGCTAAATGGGGGATGAGTAAGTGCTTGCTGTCCACGGAAGCCTGCTTGTGAATTTCCTCTTTAAGGACATAGATGTAGTTAGACAAAGCAAACGCTGGGCCCCGCAGGGCCTGGGCACAGCTCCATTTTGCCACAGCCAATATCCACAAGGCTGTGCAGGTTGCCTCAGCAAACCCAGCTCAGGGCACAAGGCATGGCATGGCACATGTGGAAGTGTGCCCATGCCCTATGAGCACTCTCTTCAAAGTTGTCCCAGATTCTAGGCAATGGAGGAAGCGAGCAGCCAGGTAGCTGGTGACTCCTCAGTCCATGGAATGTAGCCAAGTTATTCAGCTGTATATTTTTGAGTTTGGTCTCATGATGTCACCCGGGTCGACCTTGAACTCCTGAGCTCACGACCTTTCCTGCTTCAGTTTCCCCGGTGGCGGCACTTCAGGTGAGCATCAGCTTGGCAGGTTAGGGTAGGGTAGACTGGCAAGTTAGGACAGAGCAACCCACGACCACTTACAGAGAGGGTTGCAATTTAGCCTTGCTACTGTTGGTTAGCAAATGACGTGTTTTTGCTTGTGTGATAGGTCATAGCCATCACAAAGCAGGTGAGCTCACACCGGGGAGTGACAGCCTATGCAAACTGTGTCACATACCCAAGAAAAGCCCCCAACATCCCTCCAAAGGCAGTAAAAAACCAAACCCACAGCTCCCACATCTCTTAACTCACAAGCTAAAGGCCATGGCTGATGTCATCCCTGAAAAGGAGTCTTTGCTCCTGAAGCTCGCTTTGGGCCTTTTTCTCTTTTCTAACTTATGCTCGCCACCTGAGGCCAGCTCCAGGCTGCTGGGGACAGAAGGTGCACCAGACAGCATACACAGGAGACCTACTTGGGATTCTAAGGCTGGGGTACACCTCAGGCTGTGTTATTACTCTCCATGGAAGGACTCAAAGCTGTCTGAGGACCTCTGGGGCCAGAGTCTGTCAGGGACAGGCATCTCCAAGGGCATTCTGCTGAGTGAAGTAGAGATTGCAGGTGAATCCTGTAAAAACCCTGGTACACCCTGGATGGCAGGCAAAGCTGAGCTTTGGAATGCACTGGCAGTCTCTGGGGCCTTTAATTCACATGTTCATTCTGCTCTCATGGGTCCTGGAACCTATGTACTCCCAGCATCCCACGAGCTAGGCAGCAAGGCAGGGCTGGTCTGAGAGCTTAGCCTCCACATTCAAAAGAGCTCCAGAGGCCCCGGTAGGCCTCGGTGGCTTCTCTCACACTTGGGCATTAGTGGGCTGATCCACGGCCATGAGTTACTTAAGATGGGGCTCGATTAAGTGAAGGCAGGCAGGCAGCACTCGCCACGGCACAGGGGATGAGGGGAGGAGCAGCGGGACTTGAAATTGGGATGGAGTCTGAAGCTCTGTCAAACCCGACTGACACAGGGACTCTGGTGTCAGAGATAAGCCGGGCAGAAGTTTCTAGCAGTTAGCTCATAGTTCCACCTTAAGACCACTGTCAGAATGTGGTCAGAGCTGGGTCCCTGGCCTCTAAGGCCTGCCTGTGTCCCTTCTGGGATACTCCTGGCTTTTCTGTCTTCTGAGAACCAAGGCTCAAGGGGTTCAGAGCACCCTTCCCCACCCAGAATGTGGTCCCATCTTCCTCGGTTATGGAGCAGAAGGGGTCAGGGACACTGAGAGGTGGGGCATCATAACCTTGTACGGAGGCCCAGGTGTGACTTCCTGGAGGTGTTGGATAGGAAACAGAGCAGAGAGAATGCCGTGACCTCTGTGGAATCAGGACACTGTCCCTCAGGCCTCCTAAGGGAGGAGGGAGAGCTCTCATAGGTTGAAAGGAGGAAAGGCTAAAAGCTTGACGTGGAGGCTGTCTGTAAAAGGGTCAGAGGACCGAAGAACTGACTTACAAAGTAAACAGCTCCCCAGCCCTGACTCCTGGGGACAGTGCTGGAGGGGTGGCCGTCAGCCCAGCTCCCAGGCCCCTGTCAAGCTCCCCTTTGAAATGCAGCTGAGTAGGGACAGCTTCTCCCACTCACTGGCCACACACACCAACAGGCCACAGTACATCTACCAAGTCACAACTCTGATTCTCGCTGTACAAAGCACGCCCGGTCCCATGCCATCCAGGACAGTGCGTGGAGGGAGTCCCAAATCTCAGTGCTCCTGGCTCTGGCACAGGACACGGAGGTTACCAGCTCTCCACCTGAAGCCCCCAGGCAGCAGCTGTGGAAAAGCAGAAGGAAACCCAGCCTCTGCACCAGGCAGACCTGCTGGTGCTGCCAGCCGTTGCGGATGCCAAGCAAACACTTGGTGGGTGCCAACTGTCCATGAAGAGATTATTCACAATGGAGTTTAAGGACCCTGGAGGCCCCCTTCCGAGCACACAGATAAAGTACAATAAATACAAAGATCCCAAACCCAAGAAGCCAGATAGATGACGCCATGTCCAGGGAGATGGGGAGTCAGGGTGGCTTCTGGGGACCCTGCAGCAGGGCAAGCTGGGTTGGTGGGGGGGGTTGGTCCCTTTGAACATGAGCATCTATGCCATGACAAGATTGCGCCTGGGCAGTAGGAGCCTGGCTTTGCCTGAAGCTACTCAGAGAACGGAGGGAACATGCCCAGGTCAGCAAAGTCCTCGATGTTATAATTGCCGGTCCCCTGTGTCGGGTCCCCCGGCATAGGCAGCATGTCCTGTAGAGGAGAAGAACAGAAAGCCCCAACGGTCAGCAGCCTCACCTGGAGCCTGCCCTTGTCCCGGAGTCCAGCCTGTCACTAATCCCCCTGGCCATCTCTCTAGTAAGCAAGGGCTCCTTTGCATAGCTTGGTATCTGGGACCAAATAATATTGGGATCAGGGGTCCTCAATACCTGACCCCTCCCTTGGGATCTGCTGACCATCCTGGGGGGTGGTCACACTGAAGGTAAACACCGCCAGGTTAAAGCCTTTATTCTAAAGCTAAGCCCACCAGTGGAAAGAGCCCAGCTGGGCAAGCAAGGCCTAGAGCAGCAAGACAGACGAACAGTTATGTGACTGCCAACCAAGCAGGAGCCTGAGCAGGTAGGACCTGGTGCAGGGGTCTGTCAGGGTTGGTGGTGCCATCCCCGAGTGGAAGGCTGGTTACTTTACTTAGTCCTAGTGGACCAGACCTTAGACTACCTGTCCTGAAAACACTTGGGGAGTTTCAGTTCCTTAGGGTAAAAGTTCCACTGGGCTTTTGTCCAGTTCCCAGTCCATGAAATAACGGTGGGAAAAGAATTCTGTGGTCAAACGTGCTTGGGAAACAAAGCACGCTTTTTTTACTGTCTAGAGACCCAGTCCTCGCTGGTATAATAAAGGCTCTGGTAAATCCTGCAAGAAGGAAACCGCATAACTTGCTTTAACTGGTGTCTCACAAAATTATTTGACCAAGAATTCTTTTTGGCAGCGCGACCTTGAAGAGACACACTGCTAGGAAACTGTGCCTTTCCGGGTCGCTGTGTGAGATGAACGGTGGGTGAGGGCTGGTCCTTGCAATGGGAAGGAAGGAAGTCAAAGGGGGGCCTGGGAAAGGCACCTCCCTGTACTGGGAAGGGGGTACGACCCTGTGGACCCCTGAGTGACACCTGGATCTAGATCTGGGTCTGTGAAGATGACACTTGACCAGGTGGGAGTGAAGTGTGTGTGTGTGTGTGTGTGTGTGTGTGTGTGTGTGAATGGGACATTGAACCTTGAGCAGGAAGAGTGTGGCCTGAGCCTCCTACAACTTGGCTCTTACCTGGAGCCTTGCTACACAGGGCAGGCAGCCCTCTGGGGGCCCCACAGAATAGCCTGGGTGGCTGCTAGGAAACAGGGTGGGCAGCCCCAACTCTAACTGAGGGGAGTCACAGGGCTTACACCTGCACTTACAGCCTTCCGGAGAAACCTGGGAGGCTGAGCCCTGTGTGATTAGCAGTCCCATGACCTTGTCATCAGCACAGTGAAGTTGGTCTGTGCTGGGAATTGAGAACAGCAAGGTATGTCTCCAGTAGCGGCAGTGTGGAAGCAGCCTGGGACCCATAGTCAGTATACAACCAGGTCTAGAGAGCTGAGCACTGTTCCAGCTGTCATGGGCTGAGGGTCTGGGGGAAGGGAGTCCCGTCTCCTGGTTGCCATAGTGGAGAGGAGATAGGCTGAAGCCCCTAGGGACCTGCAGCTCTTGGAGGTTGTGCATATTGCCATGGTGAGCATTGAGGTCCTCTACCCTTAAAGGGGCATGGACCCTGCTCCAGAGTCCTACCGTCTTTGGCTCCATACATCCCTCCTGGGCAACTTTGGTGTGAGGTTCAGGAGGCAGCCATCCCTGTGTGGGTACATCTAAAAGACTGAAGGCCTGTCTGCATCTTCTGTGTACCCGCAGGCTTTGACCGGGCAGTGGAGGACCTTCTACTTGTGGGCTCCCCATATTACAGGCTGGGCGGGATCTCTTGCTGGCTACCGGGTAGGGCAGGCAGAGGCGCAGAGAGGGGCATAAGGAAGCAGAGAAGGCGCAGGTACCTACACCTACGAGAAGGCGCTGCTCGCTGGATTTACCTGGAACACTTCAGTCTGGCCAGGCTGCTGGTGGGAGTGCTGCTCACCGCTCTGCTGTCCGTGGTGCTGGCTCTGCCACTGAGACCAGACCTCCGAGGGCCGGCCCTGGAATTGCCCGCCACTCTGTCCACTCTCAGCTGAAACATCCAATGGACAGGACACTAACTGTCATAGTCTGTCACTTCCCCCCACCCTAGTGCCACTCGAGGGCTCCATACTCCCGAGAGGCACGTCACACCCAAACAGGATTTTTCTCCTGGCTTCCTCCTTTTTCTGACAGATAAACTGAGTGGAGAAGAATCAAGAAAGCACTGTGAAATGTGAATGGTTGGCCAGGAAAAGTAGCTTCTGCTAGAATGTGCCTGTCAGGTGACTTGAGCTCCAATCCTCAGAGCCTTCTATGCCTGTGACTGCTCATGGCGGCCTCAAAACAGAAAATAGAAGGAACGAGAATTCTGTCTAAACTATTTTGGCAAATATATATGTATATAACAATAGTCTAAACTATTTTGGCAAATATATATATATGCATACACACATATATGTATATATATGAACTAAAAAGGATATTGAATGTATTGTGTGCACGCATGTGCATGCGTGTGCATGCACACATGCATTCACACATGTGTGAAATATGCATGTAAAATACAAAAGACAAGGTCAGGTGTCAATCCTTATCCTTGCAGCAGCCACCTCCTCTCATGGCCTGCAGACCGGGCTTCCTTTCACTTCCCGTCTCTCTCCCCCATTGAGCCCATCACAGGGTCTTGCTAAGTCCCTGCTCCGGCCATGGCGTATCTCACCACAGTGCCCCTCCTGTAAGCTCACTGTCCTTACTATGTTCTGAGTCCACCTGCTATCCACTCCCAGATCCACAGGGCTCTGCCACCACCCTCCTGGGACAGAGACACTGCCTACAGATGGCAGAGGGTTCCTCGAATGTGGCTCCTTTCTGCTCCGCCGGCCTCACATCTCTCTCCATATCTTGGTAACCCTACCCTCCGATCCTATTCACTTGGCAGAACTTGGATGTCACATTCTGTCACTTTCCTGGTCTTCATGCCCTCGTGTTTTTCCTTTTTTAATAAATCGAATTTATTGACATGTGCACGTATGGTGTGTGTGTGCAGTGCACACGTGGAGGTCAGTGTGTAACTCTTGGGAGAGAGTGTTGACCTTCCACAGTGGGCTAAGGCAATCGTCAAACTCAGGTCACTGGGCTTGTACAGCAAACACCTCGACCCACTGGGCCAGCTCACTGACCCTGCCACTTGCTCCCTTGACTGGCCTTGTTCCTGGTCATCTCATGGTCTTATGGAAATGTGAGCCCAGGGTCTAGTTTTGGTTTTGCCTTCTCTCAGTTTTCCCGCAGCACCTGTACCCCCGTTTATATGGTGTCCTTCACATTATACTGACACCCTTAGGTGGAGTAACTAAGATCTGGATGTGCCAGGCTGCTCCGAGATGGTACTTGGAATAGAGATTGCTTCAGTAAGTTCTTAAAGAAGGGGGTGAAGATACGGGAAGGAGGGGAGAGGGAGGGCAAGGGGACAGGAGGAAGAGATAAAGGAAGGCAGGAAGAGAGAGGAGAGGAAGTGAGGAAGGGGGTAGGGGAGGGGAGGGAGGGGAAGGGGAGAATGTGGGCCTGCGATGCTGGTCCTCTTTGCATCTGAAGCCCCCAGCTGACACACGATGCGTGATGAGGTTTCCTCAGCTGTACCTCAGGGATAATCAGAGGTAGCGTGAGGAGAAGCCCAAGAGGCCCGGAGATGATTACCTGGGGGCACGTGGTTCTATTAATTACAGATAATATATTTCAAGATAAAAAAAAATTTTTAGCCTTCCGAGACAGTAAATGCTGTTAAATATTTGCAACAAGGAAAAAAATCAATTAATGATGCTGCTTTGGGAAATAAAATGCTGAAGGATGGAACGACAGTATTCTGAGTGATGAGAGCTGCGCACCACATGGTAAGCTTGTCCTGGGGACATTATTTCAGTTCATTTCCAAGTCTAAGAGGTGAGGTTATTATCCATGTTTTTTCAGATAAGGAAGCGGAGGGCTCGATGATATCAACAGACAGCCTGTTCATTTATTAGATAAACCTAGAGGCTGAACTTAGATCCTCCTGACACAGAAGCCTGCTTACAATTACCGGATAAATACAGCTTCAGTCTAAGCCATTGGAGAGTGACTGAGATCGGCTTCTTCTGCTGAGAGTGGCAAAGGGTTCAGAGGCCGACACAGCTACAGCTCTTCTGAGGGGAACACAGGCTACCATGGGGCGTAAGAACAGGTTCCACCTAAACCAGAGTGTTCCTGGAGGAAGCCAGTGCTGCCTGAATGAAGAGTAAGCGTGCTAGCCAAGGGAAGGAGACGAAAGAGGCCGCTAAAGGTGTTTTTGTCATTCTAGAATGGGACTAGTAGCTCCTCTAACTACAAAGAGAGCATGACTTTCAGCATGGCCTCTCCTGGCTGAGGGAGCATTGTGGGGCTTTTGCCTAAACCCCACCAACCTGCATCGCAGATGGTCAGCATGTGGCCTGTTCCCAAAGCACACAAAGAACTCCTTTCTGGAATAACCCAGTGGTCACCAAATGTGATGAGCCGGGCTCCTGTCATACTGCCATGCATAGCCAGCTGCTGCTGGCCCTGGATAGATGGGTCAGCTTCCTGCTAGGCCAGGTCTCTAAAGCATTACACCTCCCATCTGAGGCAGCTGGGTGAACTTGCAGACCCCCTAGGGCAGGCTCTGGTCCTGCGGGGCAGAGGCAAGGCTGATACCTTGCATCTTGTTAGATGAAATTTAACGATACACTTCATTCCGGTTTACCACCATTGTTCCTGGGAAGCTGCGCTGACTAGAAATTGCCCTGGGATTCCTGTGAAGTCCCGTGCAGCCATTCAGAACGTGCAGCGTTGTTCGGGTTTAGCGGAATGGTTCTCAGAGAGGGGAACTGCTGGCACTTCTCATTCTCACAGACAGCAGGATGCAGGCAGATAAACAAGTGGGGAGACCGATAAACACCCTGCCTAAGCAGACAGCCCACCCCAACCGGGATTGGCCCAGCCCCTCAGCGGTGTGAACGCTGAGGAATCCTGCTGGGTAAAATGAACTTGTTTTGATGGAGGCAGCTGCTTCCTACCTGCCTCCTGAGCGAGCAGACAAGGCCCACGGACTTTTCAGTCCTCTGGCAGGGAGCTCACCTTTCAACATTGATTAGTAGGGTCAGGTATGTGCATAATTTCTCCAAATTGGTAGGCTAAAAATGTACACGGCTGAGATTCGGGGCAATGTTAGGGGAGGGAAAGGCAGGCTTGCATCTCCCCTCCCCTCCCCTCCCCTCCCCTCCCCTCCCCTCCCCTCCCCTCCCCATGCGTCCTATTTCTCAGTGGAAGACACTTCAGATGTTTTTGGAATGATAAATTCCATTCTTCTCCAGCCTCCACTTAGCCCGGACTGGGTGGGGCACATCGGGTGGGGAGGGGGGAGGAAATTCCTGGTGCCTTCCAAAAGAGGCTCGTCCAGGGGCCACTGGTGTCTTCTGCTGGGGCCTGATTTGATTGGGTGTCGCCTGCCTAGACTTGTGTCATCACGATTGAGTAGCTGGAACTACCTCAGCCTAACATTGGAAAGCAGATGCTAAAGGCAAGGCATGGACATGCTGGGGCTTGCCCAGCCACCGTCTCTGCAAGCATGCTGCTATGCAATTCAGGCTACAAATAAGCAATGGGGGGGCAAAGGCAGGGTGGGATTCCCTGCTGCCTTCGGCATCTTGAACTATACTCTCTGTGGGTTTGGCTTCCTATGTTTTTACAAGAAGCACTGTACATCAATGACCAGATTGAGACAGAGCAATTAACCAATTTGGAGATTCAAGTTGCACACTCCCTGACAGTCACCAACTTGTTTTATCTTAGCTCTAAATCCAGCCTTCATTGCCCAGCTTTGAGATATGGAACTGGTCCCAGTTTCTGCTGTGCAAGTGGGTGCAGAGATGCACCAAGTCCAGCTAACCTCCCCGTTTCACGCTGTACATGATAAACACCCTGGAGTTCTGGGTTGCTGCCTAGTAGGTATGCACTACCAGAGTAAACACCTGGGTCACTGAATCCCGGCTTTCCCGTCTGTCTGTCTGTCTGTTCTTCATTCTCACTCTCCTAGTCATGTTTCCAGGAACAAGCAGTGAAGGACTTGGCACAAACTGGGCCTATCAAGAGCCTGGCCAGGTGACCAGGAAAGCAGACTCTTTTGAGGACTATGCTAAAGAAGTGGGAGGAATAATTATCCCCTCAGTGAAATAATGGAATCACACCCTCTAGAAGCCTGACTTACAGATATTGATGGTTAAGCCTGCCTGACTTTCTAAGTTCTAACTCAAGAAGATTCCTCTTTGGATACCATCTAAATCCCTAAACGCGCTTGAGCCAATGCTTGGAACTTCCTCGGTGTTCCTCCTGAGACCCTGCTTGCAGGCCTCCACTGCTGACCTTAACTGAAAGGCAGGGATTTCTTCCTTTCCCCTCTCCCTCCTCTGGAGACATGCCAGGATTTACGTTTGCCTGCGTCGTTGTTTTTCTCTAAAATTCTGACTGTGAAGGAAGCTCGAGAATCATTTTATCAAAATTTTAAAGACTTTCTCAGTCAGCTTTTAAATAATTTTACAAAGGAGACAAAGAAACCACAAAAGGGAACCTAGGTCCTCCGGTGACATGGAGTGACCACAAACAGACTTTAAAGCCACTCTTCTGGGGACAAGATTGATGACCATATTCCAGGACTCAGGTAAGCCCATTCTGGTGGCCAAACCCCCAGTGGTTACCCATGGCTTAGATTCCTGGTGGGAAGATTTGACCTCAAGGTTTCTCTTTTCATTCTTTGGAACTTGCCTTCATAGGAAAAGCACATCTCCCCTTCCTTCCTTCCTTCCTCTCCCATACTCTCTCCCTCGGGGATAAGGGCCAGACACGAAGGGCACAAGTAACGTCTTTCACGTGTGTCTGTGGCCAATGGTCTTGAGGTGGATTGTAAATGGTGTTAGTTTAACTCCCCTTCTCTCCCTGGGCAGCAGGACCATTCATTTGCATCACCACTGCCAGTCCCTTGGAGCCAGGGAGGCTGTGGATGGAAAGCAAGAGAGAAATAAACCAAGTAGACTAGCAGAATTGGCCCACAGATCCCGGACCAAAACAGAGGGCATTAACACTGCCTTTGGCCAGCGGGGTGTATGATCCCAAAGTCCCCAGGTAGTTGGTTTTTTAAACTGGATACAGTTGCCACATAAAGGCTGATGGGACTTTAAATCAGAGTGAACTGTTTTAAACAAGATGCTTTCTGAGGATCTTCCATGTTTGCCAACTCAGGACATGATAGAGCTTCTGGTCTCAGGCCACACCATCCTCATGTGGAGCTAGGACGCCCATGTTATTATAGAACATTTCCTCCCTCCCAGTTCTCACGTGCTACCAAAGTAGCAGCTCAGAAGCATGCTGAACACAGCCGCCCTCCCTCCCAGGTCTTTCATGGGCTTTTGCTCCATCAGCAGCTATAAAACCAAGGACCTAAGGCCAAGGGAAATCAAAAGAAGACCAAGGTGACATACCTTTTGTGTTCCTGGTTAAAATTAGATTTTTTTATGGGGGGGGGGGCAAGGCATGAACTCCCCTGCTTTGAAATGAGACCATAATATTGTCTACTCTTTTCTGCCTACACCTTTCTTCTGTGCATGCAACTCCATCCAATGTACAAGATCTGTCCTGTGTTTGTGATTACGTGTCACTCACTCCTATTTTACACGTCCCCGTTTCCTGCCACACCTCTGCTGACCTAATTCAGGTGCTTTTTAAATTGAGGGAAAAAAAATGGGTATAAAATTTGATCTCTACCAATCAAGACAACTTGTAGTTGTGGCCCTCCCTGGCTGGGAAATCGTCCGTGCTGACTTAGGTATCCCCAGAAACAGGGAAAGCATACTACCCCCAATTCTCAACTCTTGGGCTTTGGTTTTTAGCACCCAAAATAATTCATGCCTTACAGGATATCAGCAGAATTTATATGGAGGCAAATAAGACCATGCATAGGCACAGCTGCCGACTGGGACTTATCCTGGGAGACAGCTGCCGATCCCTGTCCACGCCTAGTCTGTGCGATGCACCGATCCTGTGAGGACTCATGTCCTGATGATGGATGTGCACATGCTAGTGTGGGACCCTTCCCACCACAGGTAGAGGGTATCTGTGTGACCAGCCAAGATGTGAGACAGCAACAGCCACGTGACCACTCACGCGATGGTGCCCATGTGGTTGCTTAGCACCCCAATGCAGGTAGGGCCCTTGATTACATACCCCCAAACTTCTCTAACAAGGAATTCATTCACACACTCCATTCCCCCCCGCCCCATTCTTTCTTCTTTTCACTTTCCTGGATGCCTGCCAGGATCATGACAGTTCTTTCCCGGGCTTTCCTATCACCCAGGATAATTTTCTTAGAGACCCAACCCTGTCCAGATGCCTCCTGGGTGTGGAAAGATGGATATAAGGTATCCAGCTCTGCCCCCAGCAGAGACTTAATGGCCACCACCTTTAAGTTCTGCTCACTCCTAGTGTCTCCAAGCTTACTTTATTTTCTCCTCTCTCTACAGAGGAAAATCTCTGGTGGTGACAGGAATTTGGGCGAGAGAGGAAGAGGGAGATGAGAGAGGCGGCAGAGCCTCTGTCCGAAAACTAAATGTCCGACTCCATAGCTGGGAAATACAATGCGAGCCAGGCTGGTACTCTATGCTCTTTCTCCTCTCAGGATTCCTGTGCTGTCGACCCTGTAGCATGGCACGGCAACTATCCTCAGCTCCTCTCTGTTCGCTTACTACAGTCCTATTCCTGTGGGTGTGGAGATAATTCCTGAGGCAGAAAGAAGTTCCCTTGAGCATTATATCCAAGGTGGGAGAGACCCTGGCTCCATACACTTTTAACCTTGGATGGCAATTTAAGAAAGAAAGAAAGAAAGAAAAAAAAAAGCCAAAGTCTTTCATATAAGCAGGCGTCTTCTCTGAACCTACAACCCACCAGTTCAGGTTTGCTTCCCTGTCTGCCAGCCCCCTTCCTCCTTTCCTCCTTCCCTCCCATTTTCTGTCCCTCCTTCTGTCTTCCTTGTAAAGAAACCTTATTCTTTTCTTTTTCTTTTTTTTCTTCCTGAGACAGGGTTTGGAGCCTGTCCTGGAACTAACTTGTGGACCAGGCAGGCTGGCCTTGAACTCACAGATATCCGCCTTCCTCTGCTTCCCAAATGCTGGGATTAAAAGCGTGCACCACCACCACCTGGCCAAAGAAGCCATCTTCTACAAAGGTAAAAGAAAAACTCCAGAGATATTCCCAGCAGGAAGTTGCATCCAACATTTATGACTTACTCCCAAGAGAGACAATGCAGGCATTTGATTTAAATCTCAAGAGCATTTGGGACACACATCAGTATCCCTGATCCTTTGGGGACTATGCTCAGACATACTTAAGAATGGTGGGGGTATCAGAGGATGGGAAGGAAGCTGCTCCTGATGGGCAGGGGACACCTCCTTTTCAGCCCAGAGGCTGTAGGACTTATCTGTGTCCATTTAGGACCAGCATAGGGAACTTTCCTCCAGTTCCCAAGGACTACACTTCCTTTGACGCAGCCTTGGGAACTAAGGCAAGGTCAAACCTGGGCATCTGAAAAGTGGGGGCTACACCCCACTTCCCCTGTAATGCTGCAAGGTGCTTCTGTCAGCTCTCCAGTGAGTCCCGGGGTTACATGTGTGTGGTGCCCAGAGGCCCACAGGCAGAGTGGTATCTTTCATCCACAGGCAGGATTGAGCCGGGCGGTCACTGAAACATGCATACTGCGCTACCAGTTTTAACTGTTTCATCTTTAGTTAATAATTGATGAAACTGACCATTAATGGAGACTACTCTATTTCTTCTTTCCTTTCCCCTGCACCCCCTGAGGTTGATAGTGAACCTCTCCCCCAGGTCCTCTTTCTAATTATACTCTCTTTCCTCTGACCTTGACCAAGGTTGCCCCACCCCCAGTAGGACCCTGCTTCTTGACACCCTGGGCAGTGGAGGCTGAGGCCTCTGGTAGCAGGGATTCACAGCAAGGTAGCACTCTCCACAAGCTGATGGCTCTGGAGGGAGGGGGTCTCTGCTGCCTCCAGCTGGGCTCCTTCCCTCTCTTCTCCTCAGCTCCCCTGCTCTGTTCCCATTTCCTCCCCTGGTCATCCTCATAGCCAGGTTCTCAGACATGCTATTCCTGCATCTGCATCCTGCTCCACAGCAGATCTTTCTTTCTTCCTTCCTTCCTTTCTTCCTTCCTTCCTTCCTTCCTTCCTTCCTTCCTTCCTTCCTTCCTTCCTTTCTTTCTTTCTTTCTTTCTTTCTTTCTTTCTTTCTTTCTTTCTTCCGTTCTCCTTCCTTCCTTTCTTTATAATGTGGTAGCAATGCATGCCTTTATTTTTTTAAAAAAGATTTATTTATTTATTATGTATACAACATTCCTTCCATGTGTGCTTGCATGCCAGAAGAGGGCACCAGATCTCATTACACATGGCTGTGAGCCACCATGTGGGTGCTAGGAATTGAACTCAGGACCTCTAGAAGAGCAACCAGTGCTCTTAACCACTGAGCCATCTCTCCAGCCCCTCCTTCTTTCTTTTTAATTGTTTCTATTGAGCTATATATTTTTCTCCACTCCCCTTCCTTCCTCTCCCTTCCCCTTCTCCCCTCTCCCATGGTCCCCAGTCCTCAGTCTTATGGGGCACTTTCCCATAAGATTGACATGTGAGCCATTTAAACGGAAGCTCTGAACTTGACAAGTAAAATTGGGAGGTTTGGGCTTGACTTCCTGCTCACTCGAGGGCGATGGGTCTGCAAAGAAAATCCTTGCGTGCCTCCCTCTTGGATGTCACCCAGCGACGGTACTATGAGGGATCAGGCAGGACCACCCCTTCTGTGGAGTGTGACCCCGGCCCTGGGAGAAATGCTAGAATGTATCAAACACACCAAGAGCAACTGGCAGAAGTGCCTGGGATGGAGGCAGAAGACACAGCCACAACACCTTTAACAGCCTGAGCCTTTCTCACAGGGCAAGGAAACATTCACAGGAGGTAGGGTCCCCTAGTGTGACAGATGACATGAAGTTGCTAGGATCTAGAATCACCGAGGAGACAAACCTCTGGGCATGTGTGTGAGGGAGTTTAGAGGTTGGATTAATTGGGTTTGGAAGAGTCATCCTGACTGAGGGGTACCACTATCCATGGGCTGGGGAAATAAAAAATAAATACGAAGGAAATATTAAATACATAGTAAAGAGTGAGCTGAGCACCAGCATTGGTCTCCCGATGCCCAGCTGCAGCGACAGAGTGACCCTTCCCCTGTGATGATGGATGGACCCTCAAATTATGAGCCAACGTAAACCATCCTGCCCTGCAGTGACCTTTGGTAGGTATCTTGTCTCAGAATGAGAGGAACATAGCATATACATTGCGGTATTAAAAAAGGGAAGTTTCTGGGTTTGCTGACCCAGCCAGCCATCCCTGGCTTCTCTGGGTTTCTGAATGGAGAACGCTTTACTTCTGGGATGTGAAAGTCTCTGCCTTGGGCCATGTAGGGTTAAACTAGCAACTGAGTTACATCATAACACAGGGAAGAAAAGATACCATTTCTGCCTTTAAATTACCATGCTGAACCACAGTGTCAAGATGTATACTTCCAACACTTAGGACACCCAAGACTCTCTTGATTGTAGCCAGAAAGGAGAGGAGCTGGGGTACTTCAGGGGCCCTGCCCCATATCCCGAGACCTTGGGGCCCTGCCCTATACTCTGGAAGAAGCCCCAGTTCAGCTCCTGGACACAGGAGGCTCAGAACACGAGTTCTTTCCTTTGTTCCCCACCTACCAAACCCCGGAGTCCTGTTGGCCAGACTCGGGTAGGCGTTTCCACTTGGTGAGGAGGCAGCCGGACTGGAGAGAGGACTGTAAGAAGAAGGGTCAGCAGGGTAGGGGTGGCTCGATCCAATCCCGAAGGCAGATGACTGTGTCTTGCTGGGCTGGGGTAGGATTTGTTCTGGTTAGGACAGGAAAAGGCAGGACCAACCCACCTCCCATGAGCCCCACCCTTGAGGTCCCTTCAGGAACAGCAGGCCCTGGTTCCCTTCACTGGTCTGGGGTAAGCTCAGTATGTGTCAGCCAGCATCCTAGCCCTGGAGACTTGGGGGTAGGGAGCTGGTTAACATTACCTTGAGGACGACAATGGCCTGCCTTCTCCAAGTTCAGTTTATGGAGTCCTCTCAGCTGAATAAGATCTATCATTCTAGAATCTTCCAGGGAACCAGGTTGGGTATCTATAGGCCCTCTAGGCATAGTGGCTACCAGAGCTCCAAAGTGATGGGGGGCTTTTTTTTCCCCTCTGGAGAAGCTTTGGGTGCCTGATTTCCTCTCTCTCTCTCTCTCTCTCTCTCTCTCTCTCTCTCTCTCTCTCATTTTATTGATTTTTATTGAGCTATAATCTCTCTCTGCCCTCCTCCCTGCCTCTTCCCTCCCCTTCAATCCTCTCCCAAGGTCCCCACACTCCCAATTTACTCAGAAGATCTTGTCTTTTTCTACTTTCCATGTAGATTAAATCTATGTACATCTCTCTTAAGGTCCTCATTGTTGTCTAGGTTCTCTGGGATTGTGATTAGTAGGCTGATTTCTTTCTTGCTCTCTTTCTTAAGGGGAGGTTGTGAGAAGGGGTGTTGATCAGAAATCGCTGGGGACCCAGCTCTCAAAGTGCTCCACGGGATGGCAGGGACTCACGAGGAACTGGCTATTCTAGCTGGGAGCACTGACCTATCCTCAGAGTCGGGACCCCTCCAAAAGCAGATGGCATGTGTTCTGTCACTCTGGGAACCCAGGGTCGTGCCTCATAGGTATTCATACCTGCCCTGGGAAGGGTGGACGGCTGCCTGTCCATGCCACCTGGCCTTGGTTCAGCTGCCGGGAGATCTGGGATATGTTCTGGCCCGTAGAGGAGGAGGACTGGATGTCATTCACTCCGGGCACATGGACCACGGAAGAGCTAGGAGAAGGAGACACATTTCATTCCCAGAAAACGGCCGACTTTCCTGAGTCTCTGTCAAAAGATTCCTGCCTCTCCCTCCTTGTTCACTGCCCAGGGGTCCTTGCAGGCTTCTATTCTCAGCCTCCTTCCCCCCCAGGGTCTGTCAGCTTTTGGATTTTCCTACCACTGTCTTTCACTGCTCACTCCCAGATCTCTATAAAAGATTTCATTCCAAGAAGAGACATGAGTCTTAGAATACAAATCAGACTCCCGGCTACCTGCTCTCCGTGCTCTGGTTAATTTGTCCCTTTGGGGCCCTGAGGAAGCTTCCAGACTCTGCACATAGGTGGCAGGCTGTCAGCTTCAATACTGAGACAAACCTGGGAATGGAAGGCCGCTGCGAGGGGCTCAGTCAGGCATAAAGCTGTGGGCTGACCTCTTTGGTCTTCAAGTGTCTTAACTTGCTGAGCCTTTACTAGGCACCTGCGGTATGGATCACAAAGCCTAGCTCTCGGCACATCTGGTGCAGGATGCTCTGACACCATCCTCACTGTATCGCCAGGACCTTCTTCCAGGAGTGTTTTGGGCGATGTGGATGGTAAGCCCATTGAAAATGGAAAAGTCTGGAGGGAGACTTATACTGCTCCAGGCCCTACCTGGGTCTGCACTGGGGGCCTGTGAATATACTGAGTGAGGTGGGCTGTGCCTAATTTTAGGTTTTTAGGTGGGTTTTGAAAGAAAGAGAGTTACAGACTGCAGGCTTAACAATTGTATTCTAACGTTTTCCTGTTCTCCCTGACTCCTTGCAGATTGTAAAGCAAGTTTGGCTGATCAAACACCATGTCTGTCTGTCTAGATGAGTTGACCTAACACAGCAGCTCTTTCCCATTTCCCCCAGATGGTTGTTTCAGTTCAGAGGGTATTTTCTTTTTGTTTTATTTGGCTGTTGTTTGTTTGTCTGAGAGAGGGTCTTTCTTACTAAGTGGCTTTGGCTATCCTGGAACTCACAGAGATCCACCTGACTCTGCCAAAAGGCATTTTTCCCCAAGTGCTGGCATAAAGGATGTGTGCCACCATGCCCTGCAGAGGATATTTCTTTATTTTTCATTTTATTTCCTTTTACAAAACCAGTTATATTAATTATACTTTGTATAATTAATACTGGCTGAATTCATGGTAATTTTCTGTCTTGGACTCTTGAGTCCTGGGATTATAGATGTTAGCAATCATGCCTAGCTCCAAAGTAATGGATCTTGCCATGGTACTATCATATATACATATTTCCTCTGCATCTCTCCCCCCCCCCCTTTTTGGTTTTCTTTTGGTTTTTTGAGACAGAGTTTCTCTGTAGCTTGGGAGCCTGTCCTGGAACTAGCTCTTGTAGACCAGGCTGGCCTTGAACTCACAGAGATCCGCCTACCTCTGCCTCCCAAGTGCTGGGATTAAAGGTGTGTGCCACCACCGCCTGGCTTGCATCTCCCTTTCTATTAAAGGACATTTTCTAGTTCTTGTTCTGTGTGGTGCTCCTCCGATACATGCCCCAGCCTGCACAGTCCTCCCTGGGATGCTAAGAGGAGCAGCTGTAACTCTGGGCTTTTTGGGACCAAGCCTCCCTAGGGCCTCTGGTCACACCTGCTGCTGATGTAGGAAGTCTGTTCTTAAAACAGCAAGGAAGGGAGAGTCCTAGCCCGTCGTGGCCAGTGTAGTTTCTGGGCACTGAATTTGCCTGCCCAACCCTGGTCCCTGCAGGGTCCTTGAAGCGCTGCTCAGAATCGGGCCAAGCTCAACTGGGGTGTAGGGAAAATGACATCTTGCTGGGTCTGGGGTATGCGAGGCTTCCAGGGATCTTAGAGGTAGCTGGTGGGGCATAGGAGAATGTCTTCCTTGAGGATTGCTGGCCTGTCCTTTGGTAAAACTCCTGGGTTCATGCTTGCATTTCCTAGAAGAAACTTGAGGCTGGCCTAGTCCTCAGCGGTGATGCCAAGCTTCCTCGGTAAGCTACAGCATGCCCTGATGCTAAGCTAGGCACCCTGCTTGACTTGGTGCCTTGAATGGCCCTTGAGGCCGAGGCTCAGATATGACGGATGATCTTTTCTCCTTGTACTCAGTCATGGTCTCAGCAAAATCAGAGAAAAGGGCAGTTCTGGTTACTCTCAACAAGCCCCACCTGGATCTTGGCAACAGACTCCTCCCCTCCCAGGATCATAGAGAGGCTGATACCTTTGGTGTCTGAGAGTCACTGACACTGGTGTTTATGGAGGGACTGATGGACAGAGCCAGCAGTCCAGAGTCTCCATCCTGGCTCCATCCCACAGCACAGCAATGGCCAGTCCTTATTCAGCTCGCGGAACCTATGCTGACACCCAGGCTTTCCCTCCTACCATTCCCCTCCCTGGCACCTACCTGAAGGCCTTGCCCGAGTGCCCGGCAGGGAATGGACTTCCCTGGGAGTAGATCTGCTGGCTGCCGGACGCCGAAGCCGAGCTCATCATCTTCTTCTCCGCTAGGAAAACCATAGGGGTTGCGGGTGAAGGCTCCCCCACCCCTGTGCTGCGGGCCATGCAGGGGCACGGGAACTTAGGAGGTCCACGGAGGATGGCCTCCTCACCTTCACCCTTGCATGTCCCCTCTTAGGTGGTCTCTCCTAACTCCTAGGGTGGCCGAATCACATGAAGGCAAGCCATTGAGAGGGAGGAAGGCAAGCCATTGAGAGTGAGAAAGGCAAGCCATTGAGAGTGAGGAAGGCAAGCCATTGAGAGTGAGGAAGGCACTTCCAGTTTCACAGAGGAGCACACAATAGGGAATGGGCGAAAATGTGAGGACACCCCGGGTAACCTCAGCTGCCTGACTGTGGACCTCAGCCCTGCCCTTTGTGTTACAGCTGTCACCTGGGATGCTCTTTGGACTTGCCCCTGCCTCAGTTTCTCCTCCTGAAAGAAGAAGGTAACTACGGTGTTGTGGCACAGGACTGTGACGGGGATTCTGTGTGTTAGCACAGGTCAGATGTTTGCTGAGGGCAGTGCTGGGAAACCAGAAACAGCTTACACATCTGCTTCCATTTCTGCAGATGAAAAACCTGAGGCCCTGCCTGTCCCAGGTCACGGAACACCAAGGAAGGTGTTGAATCCCAGTCCAGGACCCCTTCCCCGACCTCAGCAGATACCGAGGATACCCCAGACTGACTGGCCAGGACAGCTGGATGGTGCTGCCTGGCTTTCCACCAGGGGCTCAGGCAACACTCAGACCCAGGCTAGGCTGAGTCACCAAGACCACTGCTCTGCCACACAGAGGTGTTGGGCTGCTCAAGCAGGTCACCTGCAGGGACAGGCTGTGAGGATTGGGCTTACATCACAGTCAGGCTACATGGGAAGGAAGGGGCTCTTGGTGGTGATGTGAGAAGCAGGAATGGGATGTGAATGGATGCGGCCTCTAGACAGCCAAGTGTCAACCAGAGTGCACCCCTCCCTTGGCCCCTGAGGCCCCAGAGCAGCAGTTCTCAACCTCGGGATCTCGACCCCCACAGGGTTTGTTTATCAGATATTTACATTACATTCAATATCTGATATCCTGCATATCGGATATTTACATTATGATTTATAACAGTAGCAAAATCAGTTACAAAGTAGCAATGAGATAACTTTACTTTGCGGGGGGGGGGGGGGGGGGGAGGTTCACCACAACATGAGGAACTGTATTAAAGGGTCACAGTATTAGCAAGGTTGAGAACCACTGGGCTAGAGCATCATGATGCCAACATATCCCAATCATACAGTCATTCTCAAGACACTGAGAGGAAGAATATCCAGCCTGGATGCGTGACAGTGATGATCCTGCATGTGTGCCCTCCCTGAGCCCAGCTTGCTGGGCAGCTGTGAGCAGCTCATGGCCCTGGGGCTAGGAGACCACACAGGAACCAAATATCCTACTACCATCTCTGTGAGGGGCACTAAAGCCAGCCATTGTTAGAGTGGAACCATGGGGCATCCTGAAGGGGCAGGAGCTCAATCTGCAGCCGAATCACAGGGCCTTTAGGGTGGGGCATGAAGAGCAAGACTTGAGTGGGGAGGAGAGAAAGCTGAAATGGACAGGGTAAAGAAGACTCAGGCCACCCTCTTCTATAAACAGTTCACAGAGGTTGGAGGGGTAGCTGAGTGGTAGAGCTCTTGCCCAACATTCTCCAGCACCACACAAAACAAGCGACAGACAGACAGATGGACAAATCAGCTACCACTTCACACAGCACTTTAAGCAAGCTACTTTTTTTCTCATGTGCTTTGGTGGTAAATAGTGGACACATTGTTCTTCTGTGCTCTGGGACTTTGGTAGGGTACAGTACTTATACATGTACCAATATATGTTTATATGTACATATGTACACACATAATCATACATATGTACATCTTAACATGTGTTATTAATATGTCATTTAATAATATATAAACATTAATATATCATATATTAAATAATATATATTAATGTGTATATAGTCTTCTAAATCTTTCTGTTTTATTATTTTCATTGACCTTATTTGTTAAAAATGAGGAAAGGCTTTCTGAGATCTGCTTACTTTTTTTTTTTAATTAGTTTCTTCCTGTGTTTGTGATTATTTTGGCCTTTCTGTATTTCAAAGTTCATGAGATTTAGAGTGAGTTCAGGCTCGATGCCCTGTGCCCACAGGGACATTCTCAGGTCTTTCTCTGGCAACGCTGCCACTCTACGTCCCGCTGGATTTGAAAGCATCTTCATCACTCGCCCCCGGGGGCTCAATACTTCATCTCATTTTGTTTTGATTATGCTGAATTGTGACAGCATGTTAATTGGGGGTTACTCATCTGTAGTCCTTGAATATTATCATGACTTATCATTTCTGATATTCGTGTTTTCTTGCCATCTTACTTTATTTTCCTTCTGAAATTTTGGTGATTTTTTTTTAAGTTTCTTTTTTAACTGAGAGTCAAAACAACCATTTTTTTTTCTTCTAAGTTGTTTTCTTGGGTATTTAGTTACAGTGGTGAAGTCTAGTGACTAAGGCATTGTGTAATGGATTTTGTGTGCTCTGACCTTTTACATTTTAGAGAAGAGATGCCGTGGCCTGAGGTTGAGTGTCACAGGTGATCAGGAAGGAAGAGAGAAGGGCAGGAACAGAGACTCTGTCCTGACTCCTGTACAGGGTTTTTCCTATGTTCTACGGTAGTCACACAAAAGTCACCTTTCCTGCCCTTATCTCCAGGGTGGCTATCTCCAGATGGACTGAACACAACCGTAGCCCCGCAGCCTCATGGCGTAGCACTGCCTGCCACTTACATGCACTGATGCCCGCAAACATCTCGGCGAAACGAGGGTCTCTCTCTTGGGAGAAGATTGCATCTGCCTTTTCCACAGACTTCCCCGCCTCGTGAACGCTGGCAGGTAGGTTGGGTACAGGGACCTGTGGGCACACAAAACACAATGGCAACCCACACATAAGGCACAGAGGGTACTTTCCACGAGTCACATGCTGTCCCCTGCTTAGTCCCTTTGGGTGGAAGGGTTAATGTTCAAGACTTGACTATTTTTGCAAGGTTGGTAGCTTATCCCTGAAGATCAAGGGCACCTGGGTTGGGAGGTGTGAATTAGGGGTTACAGGAGAGATGCCAGAGTCACAGGGACTTTCTTAGTGGTAAATGAAAAAGAATCAACCTACTATAAACATCAGGAAGACAGCTTGAAGGTTAATTTGGGAATGAGGTCAGGTACTGACCCATGTCAGTTCCTCTGATGGCCAGCTGTCAGATGCAGGACCAGAGACAGGAGGAGAGAAGAGGGACCAGAGGAGATGAGAGAAGGAAAGGAGAGACACGGAGTATGACAGGAAGAGAAACATTAAAGCAAAACAGGTGTGGGAGCAAAGGTGAGAGAGATACTAGGAAGCCAGAGAAGCCAAGTCCAGAGCCTGCTCTTGCAGGCTGTGAGACTGAGGCCCACACCAGAATTTTCCTCTGTCCCCGAAAGATACTCAGTGTTGGCAGACCACGGCTGGCCACCTGCCTCCCCCCCCCCCCCCCCCCCCCGCGACTTTCTGCTCCCTGTGGCTCACTTCCGGAAGGAAGAGCTACAGTGGGCACCAGGGACTGAAAATACAATTAGTACCCTAGAGAAAGGGTGGAACAGAGTGCCTTGGGATATGGGGAGCGAATTTAGCTTTAATTTAGTTTAGAGTGGGGATTCCGGGGCGAGTTTAGTTTCAATTCTCCGAGGGCCAAACAGAGAAGAAATTCACCTGAGATAAGTCGTAAGACGACAGCCCATCTCGCTGGTGTACCTCCAGTTCCGCCTGCTGCTGCTGAAGCTGCCTGTGAAAGAGTAAGTCAGGGCAGTGTGAGGGAACCGGAAGCCAAGAGGCAGAAATCACGCTCCTCAAAGTCAGCACGTAGCCCATGCTCAACAGATCCCTAGAAGGTTTTCCGCTTCTATTTTATTTCAACCCCTGCATTTCAGGCTTGGGCTTCTACATGAGCTGTTGAAAAGCTAAGGTGAAGAGTGTGTGGGTGTGGGCACACGCACACGCGGTGTTCTGTTTTTGTGCGTGTGTAGAAACCAGAGGCTGGCATCTGGAGTCCTCCTCAGTTGGCTCCCACCTTATCCTTTGAGGCAGGATCGTTCGCTGAGCCCAGAGCCCATCGATGGGCTAGACTGGCTAGCCAATGAGCTCCAGGCATCTATCTGTTACGGGGGGGGCGGGGGTGGGGGGAGCAGCTCCAGGGTTACAATGAGCTGTTTAGCTGTTTACGTGGATGCTGGGGATCCGCACTCAGGGTCTCATGCTTGTACTGTGCTTTGTCCACTGAGCCACCTCCTCAGCCTTCAAATTTTATTTCTGAAGCAGGATCTTGCTATGCACCCTGGCCTGGCCTGGAACTCTTGATCCTCCTGCTTCAGGGTTTTCCCTTCTAGGAGGATAGAGAGGCGCCGTCATGCCTGGCTCAAACAGTAGGCTTCATCTAATGATTTTTGTTTCATGCAAGGTAAAAAATACAGTACTAAAATTGTCTTAAAAGCAAAATTTAGAAGAGCAGTTGGTTCAGCACGCAGCAAAGCCGCTGGTTGTAGTGTGCACACTTGCCATTGGGGCCCACGTCGTCTTCTTCATCCAGCCTCGCACTAGATTCTCATGGGCGTTATTTCATCCACATGCTAAGGTTGAGAAGCTGGAGCTGGAGGCTCGGGGTAGGTCAGAGATGTTCGGCTACAGTGGAGCAGGGTCTGACTTCAGGGTTGATTCTGAGGTGGTTGGCTCCTCTTACTCTGCTAGGCCCCTCCTACTCTCAGGCTCCTCCCACTCTTCCAGGCTCCTCCTCTGCCAGGCTGTCATGTTGGGGTGCTGGGAAACACCCAGCACCTTCAAGTTTTAAAGTAGGGAGACAGGATTGCTTTCAGGGAACAGTGAAGCCCATAACTCA
This sequence comes from Myodes glareolus, assembly GCF_982192425.1. Lineage (NCBI taxonomy): Eukaryota > Metazoa > Chordata > Mammalia > Rodentia > Cricetidae > Myodes > Myodes glareolus. Next base: position 12,847,931 of record NC_142049.1, on the reverse strand, counting down.
GATGCTACAAACGAGGTAGAGAGTAAGGAACCCAGTTCTGGAGACCCCAGGGAAGGGGCTCTGTTGGAGAACCTGCTGAGCAGCTGCTACGGAGTCAAACTGAGAAGTCCATTCAGTGAAATAGGCTAAGGCAAAGCAACCCCCCCCCCCCCCAGCCAAGACCAGTTCTGGTGATTCATTCAGAAACCCCCAGATTTTTGCTCTGGTGAAGCTGAGTACCAAGGCGGGACAGAGGATAAAAAAGACTGAGGTTCTAAGGGAGCGAAGGATTTGCCATTTCAAGATGGTACAAGAGTCTAAGCTCAGAGGCAAGGATGGGGCTAGAAGCGTGTGATGTCCCCCAGGCAGTGGAAGCCCGTGTCAGCAGAGTGGAGCACCAACAATAATTTTCAAAACAAATTGAGATTTCAAAAAAATTTAAAAAGAGGGTTAGGATTCAACAGAGTTGGTAGAGCACTTGCCTAGCATGCATGAAACTGTGGGTTTAATCCCCAGTGCCACACACAAGCAGTTATGGAGACCCATGCCTGTAATCCCAGCACTAGGGATGTGGAGGCAGGAGAATCAGCAGTTCAAGGTTATCGTCAAGGCCACTCCAGGCAACAAGAGACCATTTCAATTTTTAAAAAGAATCAATATAATCTTAACTATAAAAGAAGCATCACCGTCCTTCCTTGTTCTTACTCCATTATCTACTTTGTTTCCTGTTCCCTGCATCTCGGGGAAGTATGATGGCTCACTGGCAGGCTGCTAATATCAGAATGGAAGACAGATCACCAGTACTCGGCCAACACTTTACGTCTTTATGGTATAAGACTATCAATTATCAGATAGAGGAGATGAGGCTCAGCCAGTTTAAGTGGTGTCCCCAGATAGAATCTGGCACAGAGGGAATTCTAATTCAGTTTGGCAGGGCTGTGGACCTTGTACTTTCTCCTCTGCCCAGCCCAGAATAAACACCCTCCACGTCCCATAGCTCCTGGGGGGACTCTGGACACCTGGCATTGACTCCATCAGCGTAGGGAATGATGTGACCCTGTATCAGTTCAGAGAAAAGTGCCCCTTGGCTTGCTCAATAGCAGCCCGATGAAGGTGACCGTCTCGTGAGAGGCCATCAAGGCCTCTACTGGGGCAAAGAAGGGCATGGGCTAGAGTCCCAGGCCGCACCTGCAGCTCTAGTTCTCATGTTTTCCTCCAAGGGTAAGGAAAGGCAGGGACCAAGACACTCCCCAGGTTCGGAGCCTGCTACTGGAAGAGCCCCAGCCCCTCACTGACCGGCAGTTGTTGCCTAGTTTGCAGAAAGACAGCTCCAGCACGGAAGACAAAGAGGATGGTGTCTTTGCTCCTAGGACACACTCAAGGCTGCCCCCTGGCCATGCTCCTTAGCCTCTGGGGTTACAGTTCATACTCTAATGTCTGCAGAGATTGCCTACAAACTTCTGCTTCCTTCTGCATCCGTTCTCCACAGCCTCCACCTACCACCAACTGCTACACCAACTGCTACCTGTAGCACCAGGTAACTGCTACAGAAGGAGCCGAGTATGTGTGATCATACTCGAGTATGTGTGATCAAAGCTGAACTTTGGGCCTAGTGGGACTTTAAGAACCCGTGTTCTTACTCACACAGGTGTGTATACGTGCACACACGCATAGATTCATGCACACTTAATGCAGCCCCTATAGGGACACATACATCTGCGCCCAGGCATCTACACACACGGGTGCACACATGGACATGTGCATGTAAACACACACTAGGAACCTGTGTCATGAAAACCGGAGACAACCTTAGACTGTGCTATTTTAGTAACAGAGGTTTGGCCCAGGGAGAATTGCATGTCAGGTCCCGGAAGAGAGGTAGGAAATACAGTGCGGGTGCTAGGCTGAGCCCATGTGAAAAAAGAGACATGACTGGCACCTAGTCAGCCTACAACTGGCCTTTCAGAGTATCAGCTTCCTAACACCAAGACCTGGCACCGTTCCCAGATGTGTACCTGGTCAGTGTGTTGCATCAGCCTGTTTTTCTGGGCCAGGAAGAAGTCAGAGGTGACAAAGAGCCTCTTCAGCAGCTGAGCACAAATGCTAAACACCCAGCGCTTGCTTAACTTCTTCAGGAAGTTGCTTTTGGATGCTCTCAGCTGAAGGTTACCAAGCAAGCAACTCCCCGCTCCTCCCACGAAGCACGGGGCACTGGAGGATCATTCCTAACTAGCTGGCCTACTGCTGGCAGGCTGACCTCACAAATTCAAGAAAGGTCGTCTACTCGCACGTGTGGCTAGCACTGCCCTCTACCGTCTGTAGTGAGCTTTGCAGCCTTACCACTAAACACCTACCTTAGAACACTGCCGCTGCTCTTCCTGCTACAGGTATCTCAGGGGCTTTCTGACCTGCGCACCCTCCAGGAGCTACCCAGAATGACCGGCCTGAGGCGGCAAGATGGTCCACCCCTGAACAAAATGCTTTTCTTTCTTTCCCAAAGTGCCTGGCTTTCAGAAAAGAAGGCCAACCCTCTCAAGTGGGGCTGGCTTGCAGAGGGGAGTGACTTTGCTTCCGGGCCTCATGTCAAGGCTGCCTCCTGGGGGTGTTTCCACAGGCCCTGGGGGACTGGTTTGCCTTCTTCTTCCTCTGTATCTATCCACTGTCTGCTGCCACTTGTCTGCCCCTACCTATGCTCTCATGGTTTCGAAGCCCAAGCTTTATGTTTCCTGGGACCAGGTTCCACCTTAAGGACAAGAACAGTGATGTAAGCCATCTTGACTGGCACAGGCCATGTCTGGTCATGGTGATCAGGGAGATTCAGCTTCATTAGTTGGGACCAAACGTGACTCTGACAGCAGAAGGTTAACAAAGACTGGAAGAGGAGAATGATGAAAACTTAAAGGTGCCAAACCTCCCCCCGACAAGGAGCATCAGTCTGTTCTCATCCAAATCTAGAAGGCTGCTGGGTGCCAAGCCAAGACTCAGGGCTGTTACTGTAGATGGGGTGGCTCTGATGCGAGAGAGGAACAAGCTTCCTCATCAGGGAGGATTTAGGGTTGATGGTGTGGCGCAGAAGACGCCCTCAGAGCCCAGGGAGCTGCGTCACCCATAGGGAGTAGGCACCCTCAGGGCCCCTGCTCTGTATAGGCCTGTGTACACAACTATGTGTTATGAAGGAACAAAAAGGGATGAGGGGCAGAGAAGGAGGCAGAATCCAGAGAGGAGGTGGCTTTCCCTACCAACCAGCCGACCTGTTGGCATCCAAAGCGGGGAGATTCTGGAACAGTGTGCAGGACTCTGAGCAGTTGGTGTGTTTGTCTATTTCTATGACTTCTTGGCAGCCTGAATTGGCAGGTGTGAGGCCATATTGGGAGAGATAAGCCTAGCGGCGGAGATCTGGTTTGCACAGGTGCTAAGCAGGTCAGGGCTGGCACCACACCTTATCCCTCTCCCTGGCAAGGACCTCGAGCCCTTAGATTGTGAGCTCCCGAGAAGCCCGTCACTCTGCACCTCGAACACAGTAGCTCCCAGGGCTCTCCTGGCTCCATGCTTTGACGCTGCTCCTATCTGTCAGCCTTCCTTAGCTTCATGAGACCTAGGATCAGATATGGGTGTGGCACTCAAGGCTGTCTTTCTGGTTCCCAGGTAAAGAGCACCCCTCTTCCACATTGTGGCATTGTTGGGGAGAAACGGAATTCCCTCATTTCGATCAAGCACCCAAGACAGAAGAGGACATAGAAAATTGAGATAAGATCACTTTTTGCGCATCTGGATCTACGGCTTCTTATTTTTCTTCTGTTCCATTTACAGGTTTGACCAGCAGATGGGGTAGAAGAAGAATCCAGTTGTACCAAGTACAGAAAGGGAGATGTCTTGAAGAAGAGCTGGTCCAGCAGACAGTTGGGGGAAAAGTAGCTGGGAGCAAGAGCTGTGTGCTCCGGATGGCGTGTTGCTGGACTAGCGTGAGAGCCAGGCTGCCAGGGGCTGGGATGAGCTGGATGGCAGCAGTGGCTCAGCAAGGCCTGGTGGAAATGAACGCTCTGATAGAGGAGGGTCAGCGCACCTCCTTAGAAGGATCCCCTGCTTCAGGAGACGAGGACAAGAAGGCCATGGGCTCAGGACCTGGGAAATGGAGGTTGGGAGGTCCAGTGACCATGAGTGGCAGACACAAGGGCAGTAGGCCAGCCTCGTTATACATTCTTTGTCACCCTAGACGTGGCTTCCACGTGCTTCAACGCGCTGGGACACCTTTGTGTCCACCTGGTTCCTCGCTGGGTATGGATGCCCCCTAGCTCACACCAGGGTTACACCTGATGAATCCAGCATGCGTGTGGTATTGAAAAACCACAAAACGTGCCAGTGCCCCTAACTCATGGCACCAAGCTTAGCAATACCCGGAGAGTGATGGCTGTTTTCTCTCATACGTGTGTGGCTACCTGGAGCTGCCACTCACTGCCACAGCGTAGCATCCAGGGAGCTTTCCCTCTAGCACATTGCTAGCACAGGGGAGGAGCAGATTCAAGTTCAAAGAGTGGTTTTCCTTAGACGTGCAGCACTTTCAAAGTCAAATTATGGAAAGAGGAGAAGCAGGTGGACTTCTGAGACTTCCAGGCCAGCTTTGTCTATAAAATGAGTTCTAGATTAACCAGGGCTACAACGTAAATCCTCTCTCTCTCTCTCTCTCTCTCTCTCTCTCTCTCTCTCTCAAAAAGTCTCAAAATAGTGTAAATGAAAGCATCTAAAATCAGCTTCATCTGTATTTCCTCTGTATTTGATCTGAAGAGGCATGTTTTCTATACCATGTAGGAGGCACCGTGTCCACAAGTCTGTCCCACAGATCTAAGCTTAACTCTGGAAAGGAGGGGCCATGGGATGGGGAGATGACAAAGTCAGGGGAGCATGGCAAGCTGTGTTTGCTACCCCAAGCACGCATGTAAACGATCCAGGTTCAGCATTGTTGGTGTGATCCCAGCACCGGGAAGCAGAGTCAAAGCTTGGCCAAACCTGTGAGCTCTAAGGTTAGTGAAGGACTCCATCTCAACAGGCAAGGGGGAGCAACTGAGGACTTCAGATGCCAGCTTCTGGCTTTCAAACACATGCCCGTACACACACACACAAGAAGAGGAAAATAGTGATTTTCTTCCATGTCACAGACGAGGAAGAGAAGGGGAAATGAGGAAGCGACTTATGTGATATCATAAGGCTAGAAACCAGCAGAGCCAAGGGAGAGCTCAGGTCTACCTGCCAACTCCATGGATATGGAATGTGTATAGAAGCAGGGCTCCTAGGCCGGGAACAGAGAGGGGTGCTTCGGGGCTTAGGTGGTAGTGTTCATTGATACAACAGGCTGCCTGACCTTGGCCAGAGCTTCCAGAAGCTTCTTCTACTCACTAGCATCAGTAGGACCAGGAGTGGTTAGCACCATAGAATGTGGAGGCAGGCACGGGCAGAACTCCTCTGCTTGGCTTGGTGTCAGGAGGAAAAGAATGGAATGGAGACTATGGTGCCATGACCTGAATACGGAGTGGATGCATGCACCCCATGGTCACAGGAACCCAGAATCTCCCCTTTTCTTCCTCCTTTACCCTGTAGGGGTTTCAGGCTGCAGCTACAGTCTGTGGGGGTGGGGGTGGGGGGTGGGGGGAGCATCCAGCCAAGCCATTCAGGACGCAACTCATATGTGAATAATCAGCCAAAGACGGGACGGAGCACATACTTGACATTGGTGTTGGTGCAGATGACATACTCAATCTCATCGGAATAGGGGTTCTGGAAGGTGAAGCTGCTGGTACGGATCAACAGCCACTCCCGGTTCTTGGTGCGGAACCGATACATGACCGACAGCACTTGGCCCTTTAGTTTAACCACCTGCAAAAACATTTGGACAAGGAAGTCAGCAGGAGGAGGAAGAGGGAATGGGTGGCCGGTTGCTGAGAAGTCAGCAGGACCTCAGAGTGGGGTGCTGCCGCCAGCAACAGTAAGGAGGGGTAAGAAAGAAAGAGTGACAGGGAGCAGCTAAGCTCCCACTTCCGTCTGCTTCCCCTTGAAACTGAGAGGGCACTGCCCTTGGGTCATTCAATAACAGTGAATGCTTCTTCTAATTTAGTAGATACAAATCAGATTGTGAGAACACCTTAAGAGTTGTCTTCCTTCCTTCCTTCCTTCCTTCCTTCCTTCCTTCCTTCCTTCCTTCCCTTCCCTTCCCTTCCCTTCCCTTTCCTTCCCTTTCCCTTTTCCTTCCCCTTTTCCTCCCTCCCTCCCTCCCTTTCTCTCTTTCTTGCTTTGGGCGTGACTGGGCGGATGCTAACACTCTGGAGTAACTCTCACTGAAGCATGCAGCAGCAATGCATCATGGACTTAATTCACATACGATTTTAACCTCTGTTTGACATTGTGAAATAGATCAAATAAACTCTCAGGAAGGAGGTGAAATAAAATGATAAATCTGTATGCATTATTTATGAGCATGTATTGATCTGCCACTACTTTCATGTTGCGGCATGGTTTTCATGCACTTGCATGGACAGCCTGGAATGTAGCCCAGCAAGGGTCTCGATAGTTGGCTTCACTATACACATGTGGCAATACCAGGATGCAAAAGAATTAAGTTCTCCAAGACCAGACAGCTTTGGTGGTAAAGAGGGGACAAGAACTAGGATCTTACAACCACAGTTACAAGCTTATCTCTCCGGAGACAGCTTGTTTTTTCTCTCTGTTCATTCACACAATACAAAGGTATGCAAAGGAGGCAGCCAGGTGTTGGATCTCACAAAAGAGAAAGAAGTGGAAGATAGAGAAGCTATCAGAAAGACAAACAGACCTGCCTGGCTGTGATTGTCCCCCAAGGACAAGATAAGGCAAGCAGAAGTCCCTTTTGTAGGCAGCCCCAGATCCTGGGAATGTAAGTCTTCAGTCTTCCTGGGTGTGGTGCAGATGGATTGCTGACAAGAGCAGAGCCGGATTCTCGAACTAGGCAAGGTCAGACTCCTAATAACGCCAAGTCTGTACCCTGCTTCCCATTGAAGTTTTGCAGTCTCTACCATACCGTACACAGCCTGCAGATGTTGTGACTGAGGCTCACACAGCCCAGCCCAGTGCCTGGCACGGAGCACCGCCTACTGCACACCTCATAAGCCGACTCCGTGGCCCTGGTCATCCCAGACTGGAGCAGAAGCAGCTAGGTGACTTCTTCCACATGATCCCTAGAGAAATCCAGGCACAACCCCACTGCACAGTATCAGACAAGACCCTCTTGGGGAACACATGAGTGATCAAAAAACTGGACAGAAAGCTGGGAGAGGCAGCAGTGTTCTTTGTCAGCACCCAGGAGGCTGGCTGGGGGTGAGGTGAAGCTGGCCTTCTCAGAGGATGCTGCCTCACAGACAGCTGGTCCCTGTCTTAGTCACTGTTCTACTGCTGTGAAGGGACACCATGGGACTTGGTAAGGCCCATGTGAGGGACCTGCATGTTCAGAGGCTTAATCCATTATCAGCATGGCAGAGAGCATGGCAGCAGATACTCATGGTGCTGGAGGGTAGCTGAGAGTTACATTCTGATCTACAAGCAGAGAGGGGTGAGGAGAGAAGAGAGAGAGAGAGAGGAGAGAGAGAGGAGAGAGAGAGAGAGAGAGAGAGAGAGAGAGAGAGAGAGAGAGAGAGAAGCTTTTGAAACCTCAAAGCCCATCTCCAATGTGGTGGTTTGAAAGGAAATGGCTCCCAGCCCCCAAAGGGAGTGACGCTAACAGGGGGTGTAGCCTTGTTGGAGGAAGTGTGTTACTGTGGGGGGTGGGCTTTCAGATCTTCTGTGCTCAAGCTACACCCAGTAAGACAGACCACTTCCTCTTGCCTGTAAGCCCTGATGTTGGATTTCTAGCTCCTTCTCCAGCACCACATCTGCCTGCATGCCACCATGTTGCACCATGATGATAATGAACTACAACCCTCTGACAATGTAAGCTGCCCCAGTTAGATATTTTTTTTTCTCATTTATAAAAGTGGCTGTGGTCATGTTGTCTGTTCACAGCTATAGAAACCCCAACTAAGATACCCAGTGACACATTTCAAACAAGGCCACACCTAATCCTTCTCAAGCAGTACGGCTCCCTGATGATGAAACATTCCAATGCAGGAGCCTTTAGGGGCTATTCTTAATCAGACCACCACAGCCTCCTCACAGAGATGCGCCTCTTCCCTCACCAGAGCCAGAAAGCAAAGCCACCATCACAGCCTCCTAACAGAGATGCGCCTCTTCCCTCACCAGAGCCAGAAAGCAAAGCCACGTCCTCTCAGATCAGCAGCCTGAGGGGTCCTTTGGTGCCTACAGCATGCGTAGACCTCTATCCTCTGTCCTGAGTGTGTGGAGGGTGTTTGCTTTCTGTTTCTTCCCACGGAGAGAACTGAAGGGCTGTGAGAAATCTTCATGGTGTCTCCAGCAGATCCTACTTGTGTAAAGCTGGGCTATGGGGGTGAGGGTAGAGAAGAGAGGAAGAGGGTTGACAGCCCTGCCCCTCCATTCCATGAGGCCCACAGAGAGAGAGACAGAGACAGAGACAGAGAGAGAGAGAGAGAGAGAGAGAGAGAGAGACCGACTGATCGCTGGGCCTGTCTTGAGTGTTTGAAACTCCAAAGGCCACCCTGAGTGACAAACTTTCTCCAATAAGCCACACCTATTCCAACAAGGCCACGCCTCCTAAGCCATGTCAAGTAGCACCACTGTCTAATGACCAAGCATTCAAATCTATGAGCCTAATGGGGCCATTACTATTCAGAATACCACAATTACTATCCCCATTATCACCCCACCACCATCGTTAATACGACAGCTGTCACCCTTACAATCATTGTCAATGTCATCACACTAATTGCCATTACCACGACAATCACAATTATTGCCATCATCCTCATAACATGACCACTACCATCATCAGCATCATCACAACCACTACTGTCATCACCATCATCACCACTGCAAGCCCTGTTATCACCATCATTAACCACAATCACCACCATTATCATCATCATCATAATCATCTATGATTACCACAGTCAAAGCCATTACTAGCACAACCATCAGCAGCATCCTTGTTATTACCATTATTACCGTTATCACTATTACTACCATTACGATCAACACCATCATCATGAGTGAGGACCACAGACCATCATCATCACCATCGCCTGCCATCCATCCTGCCCTGGGTCATAACAGCAAGACCAGGGCCTCCAGAGCATCCACTCTCATCTCACCCGGGCTCCACTCTATCCTGTCACATTTGATGGTGTGAACTACAGATGCCACGGGAACCTAGCAGGTTTGGAAACAAAAAGGAATTGAACATCTCATCTCACCCTGGTAGCCAGCATCGATAACTTATATTGAGACCTGCTACCTCATCCCTGAGTGAAAGGGAAACCAAGGCTGTGGCATCAGAGGGGGAAGCCCTGGCTCAGGTCCAGGACACCCGGGCAGCAACTGTACAGCCGTCAAGACATCCCAAGGCACACCCAGACTTGGCCCGAGTTTGTGTTCTTTGGGCACTGGCCACCAACAATGAAGAGGGACCAATGTTGATAAAGGGAAGTGGTTTGTTCTTGAGAGAGCTGAGTCAGCCCTTGAACTTTGGTTTGAAACAAAAGCACTGAACTGCCCAGACAGGAAGCCCATAGAACACACACACACAAGTTCTGAATTTAGTGTGGTGTTAGTGTACCTTCCCAGGGGGCGGGAAAGTGAATTCGCTCCCAGAATCCGCTTTTCGGTCAGTTTGCCAAGAGGTCAAACAGAAGAGAGAAATTTAGAGCAGGCTTCTAATCCACACCCACTCTTTCTGTTTAGACATGCTTCATCATGATGGCAGCGGTAGTGGATGATACTCTTAGTCCCATTGTCTACTAGGAAAAACATGAGGACAGTATTTACGGGATAGAGTTGAGGATTCCATGGGAAAACAAGTGAAGAAGGATCTGGATAGTTTCAAGAAACAGGATGGGAGATCCATCACCATGAGAGACTCATACCCATACACCCAGAAAGATGAAACCCGCAAAGCCCAAAGCTGGCTAGGCAAAGTCACCCTCACTTCTGCACACTTAGTAAACGTGGCACAAAGCATCCTGGTAAAGTCTCCCCGATTCTGATTTCACATTTTCCCCAAATGGGAGTCAGCTGCTGTATGTTCTGATCTGCTTAGGTAGCTTGGTTCAGATCCACCCTCACAGAGATGATGCTCACAAGTACGGGCATGGGGGTCTGCCCACAGTCAAGCCACGTTCCCGTGAAAGAGTTGAAAAAAGAGGAAGTCAACAGAAGAAACGACATGTGGTAAAGGAGAAACGAGGGGAAGAGGAAGATCAGACCTCTTTCCTAGTCGCTGGAAAGATCTCACAGATGACACGGGTTGAGAGCTGTCAGCCATGTGAAGAGCAGTGGGTCATATTCCAGCCAGGGAATGGCTCAGTCATAGCCAAAAGACAGAAAAGAGAATGTTCAAGAAGGCAAGAGAAGCCAGTGAGACCGAAGAATCGTGTCCAAAGGAGCATGGAGTGGGATCAGGCTTGCAGCGAGCCTGAACCTAAGGGAAGAAACACATTTAACTCACGTAGATAGGTGGACCATGGTTGGCAAAGCCAGTTTGTATTTTTACAAAGGCTTGAAGTGAAAAGACAACAGAGAGAGAGAGAGAGAGAGAGAGAGAGAGAGAGAGAGAGAGAGAGAGAGAGAGAGAGGGAGGAGTGGGCAGGGATGACAGGAGGAAGCAGGGAAACATCATGGTGTCTTGTTCTAGAAGGACCTGCCTAAGGGATGCTGAGCTTTATCCTGAGCAACTGGTTGGGAGTGGGTGTGAGGGAGGGGCTGGGCCCTTGGATGAAGAGGTGGAGAGCCGCCTGGAAGGAGGCAGGAAGCCAAAGGACAAGTGGACTGGGGCCACCCGGCAGTTGAGGTTAGGAGGAAGTTCTCTGGTTGATGTCTTCCAGGCTGCAGGAGAGTGTGAAGCAGCCAACCAGGCGGGGCTAGAGAAAGAAAAGGAAACCTGAGTGGGGAAAGAGTGACGTCAGAACAGAACTGAGGTCAAGGAGGAAGCCCCTCCCCCCAGTGTCACCCACGTAGGTGTGAAACCAGAGGCCCAGGTTTGTGCAGATGGGGAGACCTCCCCTGGCTGGGCCTGAGATACCTGCAAACCAAAATGCCAAGAAAAGCCCATCCTCCAGACAGATGACAGCAGAGTCTCTTATGTTCATAACAACCCCCTCCCCAGTACATCAGAGTCTGCCCGAGGGAGTTCACCCCCAAGGCCAGCTCAGGAGCCAACAGCCCTCCTTCAGAATTAGCTCTGACTTGCTGAAGTGTGACACTCTGTCCCTTTGCTTCAGTGAGCCTCTCCGAACCCCCGGCCCCTTCCTCCTGGGACTCATGCTTGGGGTGTCGGTCATGGAGTGTGTGCTTGGTACGCAGAAACGATGCACACGGTGCCATTCTTATGGTGGCCATTCTGCCAGGCGGCCTCTCCCCCACTCTCCCCATCTGAGTGATTCTCTCCTTAAGTTACCTTTTGCATACCTTTGGGACCCATCGCTCATTTTAAAGGTCTTCTGGGATTATCTTCCATTTGTGTGTGTGTGTGTGTGTGTGTGTCCCCGTCCGTCCCTGGGCTTCCCAAGTGGCCCTTCAGAGCTGTGTTCTGTTTACACACTCAGAAAGATTGCTACTTGCCATCATGTGACCTGGAAGAGAGCTGAGGCCTTACAGCATGGCACAAGAGGCCCCAGACCCAACCTGGCTGGTCTCACCGCCTGCTACTTCTTCCTTGTCAGACCCAGGAATTTCTGAGGACCCTCCTAGCAGGCAGGCCACACCGGCATATCTGGCACGGCCCCTCCTTCTGGCATGATCTCCCATGTCTTCTGCACTGTCCCTTGACAACTCATGTCAGCTGATCCCTCCCCTGGGAGCTGGCTCTTCTCCCCAGTTACCCTCCCTAGACTTGGTGCTTGGGGATACTCTTCAGAACCTGTCCTCCTTTCCTGCCATATAGCAACAGCAATGACTTCCTCATGTATCTCACCTCCCTGTGCTTGAACTCTTGCCCAGAATGGGTGTGTGACATTCTAGGAGGGCACTCCCAGCCTGGTAGCTCACAGTAGGCCTCCATTCCTCTTGCCATTGCCTCCCCGCCAGGTACCTCGCTAGGCATCAGCGGCAGCAGCAGCCATGGGCAATACCTGCTGGAAGCTCTCCCGTAGGTGGCTCTGATCCTCAGGGTGGCAGAATTCCAAAATATCCTTTCCCAGAAGGTCCTAAAGGGGACAGATAGTTTTAATAACACCAGAGACCACTGTCCATCTCTTACCCCCCAGCCTGGAGACAAAGGTATTGCTTACATCCCTGCGAGCCCACACCTCCTCTTGCCTGCCCGCCGTAGTCTTACACATAAAAAGGCCCCTCTTCCTGTCTGCATCCATTCTAAAATCCCCCTGGCTCAGTCCTCGCTGGTTTCTAATTTTGTCTGGGCGCTAGATCAGCAGCTCCACAACACGACTTTATTCCCGTTTGCCTCTCGAAGGGCAATCAACATATTCTTAAAACATCCAAAGTAAGCTCAGGGACAGACATTGCTGCCCACATAAACTAAAACTGTGTAAGGATGGAAACAGTGGCTGGCCGAGGCCACGAGAGCTGGGCTTGCCTCAAGCCCGTCCCTTAATGACCTTCACTAGCCCAGGTATTGTTTGAAAAATCCAATCTTCATCTCCAACTCGGGTTTACAGTGAATGGGAGCAGAATACAAAAAAAAAAAAAAATCAAAGGGCAATTTGAGCACATTCTAGGGAGTGTCTTAAACAGCAAAAGATGTAAGCTCAAGGATGGGGACCTGCATCAGCATGGGATGCTTGAAGCGAGCTGACTCAGCAGTAAGGGGCAGCTCCCAGGTCCCACCCAGGAGCGCACAGACTCTCGGGAAGCTGCTGCTGCAGGATGCACGGAGCTGTCCAGAACTGTACAGCTGGAAGGGCCATTGGCGTTTACCTTATTCTATCTGAGAGGTGAGGTCGCAGTTTGCACGACTCTAGCTTCAGAATTATTGGCAGTCTCTAATGTTTCTGGTTAGGACTGTTCCTAGTTCTAAAATCTACACACAGGGCTGATTCCAGCATGGATAAAAAGTTAAACAAATAAAAAAAAATACACAAGCAATTAAAATAACTCATGCGAACACATCTCAAAGCTTCCCAAAGTCTGTTTCTTAGAACAAAGAACCCCTTCTTTTTTACATGATTTTTTTTAATTTTAAAAACTATAGAAAAGGTAAAAGGATATATAATAAACACTTGCATGTTCATTATATTGATTTAATTGTCAATATGTTACTAATATTTTCTTTCTTTTTCTTCATAGATGTCCATACACAAATGCAGATGGGAGTTTTGTGTGTGTGTTAACTAGATCAGTTGACGATAAGTTGTAGATCCTATAACACTTCTCCACAAAGTTTTTTTTTATCATTAATATAATAAATGTCAGCATACTACAAAACCTAAGAAATCAGTGCTCATTTGGTAACATCTCCATCCTCCCACACTTGTCCCTAAGTGTCTCCTCTGGTTTACGACAGATCCTTAGGTTTACAACACAGTTCGCTTTTCACTACAAATGGTTGCAGTTCCTTGGCTTCACCTGGGTGGCTCCTGCCTTCCTGTGTTTCTCATGCCACTGATTTTTCAGGAAGGATCTGGAGCAAAGACCTGAAACTATGCCTCAAGTAGAAAAGTTTCTCTAAAGGATGAAGAAGGAACAGCAGCCCTGAGGCATTGTGACAGATGTTAGACACAGACAAGCTTTATAATTAAGATAAACTAATCTCAACTCCCCCTCCTTTGTGAGAACTCAGTGAGAGCCACGGAAAGGCTAGAACAAGAGACAAGCAGTCCACTTAGCGTGGTGCTGTCTTACGATCAACAGTTTTCCTTGGGAAGGGTGTCAGCCTAGACAAACAGGGAATCTAGACCCCGACGTGACTTCTCCAAGAGGTCATTGCGCTGAACCTTGAACAAATAAGATGCACACATTTTGAGAGAAGCTAAATCTTCCACCAGTTTTCGGGAGCTCAGGGCTAGCCACTGACCTGGGGTTGGTAGCCAATCACGCTGATGCATCTTGGGTCCACAAATGTGATGACCCCATCAGAGTTATGCCGGGACAGGAACTCTGTGGGCACCGACATGCCACTCATGTCCATGCACACAGGAGAGCTGGTCACCTGGAACACAGGGTGGATAACGGCGCAGGTGAGGACCCTGAAGCTCACACACAAATCCTTCCGTGCCACTGGAAAGATGAGTGTGGGAGATTTAACCAATGCTTGGCCACTTTCTTTACATTTTTGAGCACTTGTTCCCTTATTAGTCAGTAGGAATGATGAATAATTAGAACAATTTATAATTGTGATGCCAAAGAGATACTGCCCGCTGTGCTGGCGGATGGTTGGTGCTCACTGCTGCCACTTTCTCCCTCTTTTCTTCCCCTCTGTAACTGGTGTAGAGACTCAAAAAGTATGTATTTCTAGACCGAATTCACCCAACCATTCTTATTTTACACCCCAGTGAAGACCCAGTGTTTAAGTGAATGAACTGCTTATTCAGTTGTTTGAAAATGGTCAGACTTAGGAGGCCAAGGATGTGAAACAGGAGCCTTCTGGATTATGTCAACCATGCCTCCCTTCATCAGTTTGGAAAATACTGTGAATGTCAAAGCAAGAATGAATGAGCCAGTTGACTGAGTGGGCTACTGTATAGCAGATACCAGGCAAATTAAAACATTTAAGTTTTATTTATTTACTTAATGTGTACGAGTGTTTGGTCTGCATGTATGTCTGTACATCACCTTCGTGCTTGATGCCCGAGGAGGCCGGAAGAGGGCTTCAATTCCCCTTGGGATTAGAGTTGCAGACAGTTGTGAGCTGTCATGTGGGTGCTGGGAATCAAACCTAGGTCCTCTGGAAGAATACTCAAACTCTCTTAACACTGAGCCATCTCTCCAGCCTCAAGTGAATTCGCTTTAACAGGACAGGGCCCCTGCCCCCAGAGGACCTTGTCAGACACAAGCGTACCCTCAGTGAACCACAGAAAATGGCGGGCAGACGAAGTTTAGGTGGGAACTGTGTGAGGGAGCACAGTGGGAAGCGGCATCGTCTAGTGTGAACTAAGGAGATTGGTACTGAGTTAGGGTCTCAAGGGATGTGGAGGCAGGAAGTACACAGAAGGAATGCTGAAGGCAGGGCGGCAACTAAGAAACGCAAGGTAGAAGAAACAGCTCGAAAACACCCATGGAGGTGGGGAGCCAAGTGGTGGCATCATGGGAAGGGAACAGTGTGGTTTGGTAAGAGGATGTGGTGAGACGGGAAGAAGGGAAGGAGAGGAAGATGGAATGATGAATTTGGATTTTGTCCCACAAGGCCCGTGGGAGACTTTAAAGGTGGTTAGAAAGGATGTGACTTCTGGAGGAACTCGCCTCTGCAGTAACCTGTAGGTGGGAACGAGGTCTGTTAACCCTCAGTACAGCAAGGGCTCGGTGGTGTATCCTTCATGGTATCCTCCGTTTATCTCCAGGCTCAGCCTTATCCTTACCAGAGTGAGGCACATAACCCCACAAATACTAGTACACGGTACTTCCAAATGAAGAGGCACCCAAACTCAGGCTCTTGTTTCCCGCAGTAACAAGCCCTCATTGAAGATGAAAACAACAGGCTTTTTGCTTACCTGGAGCCTCCCGATGGCCACAAGGCAATATTTACTGCCTTGCCCTACATCAGCGTCTTCTTCGGGGATGGTCATTCCTGAAATGAGACATGCCAGCATCATCAACAAGCCCAGAGTTACTGACTAAGTGGGGAAAGCACTCATGATTTCATTCACGCAATGGAGACTACAGAGCCATTGCTGCCACTCAGAGCTGGGAAGCTAGCCAGCTGCTCAGCAGCCCCACACTGCTTCCTCTGCCTCCCTGCCTGACAGTGCCTGATGATTTCATGGTCCATCACCCTCTGCATCTGTGGATGGCACAGAGGCAGTGACGGAGGGTAAGATCCAAGTCACTCATCTCTACATATGCACAACCTTGCTGAGAGAGTTGGAGTGAAACACCAATAGGAAGACTAAGTCGGTCTTGTTGACATTGCAAACAATTTACTTTTTTCCCTCGGCAAGGAACCAAAGACCATCTGAGGTGGCACGCGCTTGTTGGTCATTTTTGGTGGTTGTTGTTGGTTCTTATTTGCTCATTTGTTTAAAGCAAGGTCTCACTATGCAGCCTTGGCTGTCCTGAAGCTTGCTATGTAAACCAGGCTGGCCTCAAAGTCACAGAGATCTTTCTGTCTCCGCTTCTTGAATGTTGAGATTAAAAGCGTACGCCACCATATCTGTTGGTGCACACTTGTGATCCCAGCACTGAAGAGGCAAAAGTGAGCAGATCCTCTGGGGCTTGCCAACAAGCCAGCTTAGATGACGTGAGCTCCAGGCCGCTGAGAGACTCTTTCACAAACAAGCAAACATACAAACAAGGTGAATGATACCCAAGGAACAACACCTGAGGCCGCCCTTTGGCCTCCACATGCATATACTTACATACATGCACACAAACATGAACCTGCATATACATGAACATATACGTATACATATATGTGTACATCTTGGAAACCCTTCATATTTGTCCACGGAGCTAGCTCTTCCTCAGTTAATTTTCAGAACTACATAGCACGTAATTGTGCTGATGCGCCATGTTTACGCAACCACTGATCGTGTGTGAGTGGTGAGGGGTTCCCAAGTGATGTGGAATTAGAACCAATGAACATTCTAGCATGTATTTTTTTTTTAATCATTGGAGTTGTACCTGTAGGGTATCAGTTCTCTAGAAATAGGAATGCTGGGTCAACTATAGATAAACTTGCTGTTTTGATAAAATTCCCTCCAGACGGGCTGTACCAGTTTGCATTCCAGCCACTGATGTCTGAAAGTCTGTTCCTCCATGTTCCTGGCCAACAGAATGTGCCGTCAGTTTTTGTCAGTTTGACAGGTGAGAATAGATGTCTTAATTTGCATTTCAGCCATCAGCGTTACATTTGAACACCACTTCATGTTTAGAACTGCTTTTGCATTTGGAGTTTTAGTGAATTGTCTGTTCAGGTTCTTCCCCACTGTTCTGTTGGGATTTTGGTGACCTATTCCCCAGTGTTGTCTATGAGACAGGTTTGCTATATCTCAGGATGATTTTGAACATCGTATGAAGACAAGGATGACTTCGAATTTCTTATTCTTCTGTCTCCACCTCCCGGGAGATAGGGTTATAGCTTCACACTATCACGTGGGGTCTCACTTGAAAAGAGCTGTCTCTGCGGAGAAAGATGCCATAAGTATGTTCTCCCACGTGGTCCTTTGTCTTCTACCTTTGCTTACGATGGTGTGTCGGGGCCACAGTTAGAAAGCCATTTTCTCCTGCAGAGATTAAAATGGCTCCTCCTTGCTTCCCCCTGGTGCTTTCCTGGCCTCAACGTTTACAATTAGCTGCGCAGACACTCAAATACTCTTGTGTAGGGTATGAGATAGATATCCATGTTTGTCTTCAAATATGCAATGATTCAGTTGTCCTACTGATATTTGTTTAAAGTAGAGTGATCTGAGATACCACTTCCATCCTGTGAAAAGTCCCCATGCATGATTGGGTCTAATTATGGACTTTCTTTTCTATTCCACCAGTCACTAATCCGGCCCAGCCCCAGTGCCATGCTACCTGAGCTACAGGCACTGCCCTGAGTTCTAATGTCTTCCAGTGCATCCCCTGTAGGGTTTCTCTTGGCTACTCTTAAATGTGTTTTTCCACATGAAACTTAGTATCAACTTACCTAACTTCATAAAATAGTTTGATGACATCGTTAATAGGCCCGATTAAATTTATAATTTACTTTCAGGAGAAATGATGTCTTGGAAATATTGACTCACCCTCCCAAGGCACAGGGCAAGGTATTTATTTATTTATTTATTTATTTATTTATTTATTTCGGAGACAGGGTTTCTCTGTAGCTTTGGAGCCTGTCCTGGAACTAGCTCTTGTATTCCAGGTTGGCCTCGAACTCACAGAGATCCGCCTGTCTCTGCCTCCCAAGTACTGGGATTAAAGGTGTGTGCCACCACCGCTCGGCAAGGTTTCATATGTATGTATGTATGTATGTATGTGTGTGTGTATGTATATCACATATTTCATCTTCTTTTTGTTTCTACATAGTGATTCAAAATAATCCCCATATACGCCTGCACTTTTTACACTTGTTAAACTTGTCATCTGGTATTGTCACTGTGCCCGTCTTGTTTTGGCAACCATACTGTTAAGACTTCATGGGTGTAAAGAAAAACAAGGCAAAATTCCCACCAGCTGAGACCATCACTGCACTTTCTCCCACTTTCTGAGTGGACTACCACTTTGGAACAAGCTTACCACTACCCTTCAGGATATTGTGTAATCGTAGAAAATGACGTAAGTCTGAAATGCTCCCAGAAGAGGAGAAGGAGTGAGGCTGGGGTCCTCAGTGAGGACTGTAGGGTATCATTCATGGCAGGCACTTCCAAGCTCTACCCTTACCATCTGTGGTCTTAATAAATAAATATTCACTGGGGAAAAAACATTTTTAGGATGCAACTCTGTCATAGATAAAAGATGCTATCTCATAGCAGACATCCTGGTCCTTTGGTTCTTACAATCCTTGTATCCCCCTTTACTACAATGTTCCCTTAGCCTTAGGTATAGGGGTTGGACTGTAGATGCAGCCATCAGAGATGGGCACCCCACAATCCATTGCTTTCTGCATTTTGACTGGCTGTGGATTTCTGTGACAGTTCTTTGCCTGCTGAAGAAAAGCTTCTTTGATTGGGGGTGAGATGTACATTCATCTGTAGTTCTACAGATGGATACATAGAAAGAGGTTGAGAATTATGCTGGTTTAGGAACATGGCTGTAGTAGGTTCTTCTCTAGGGCCCATGACCTCATCAGTCACAGATAGTTGGCTGTGTACCAGCCATGCTTTCCCTCCTACTGAATGGGCCTTACTGAGGTGGTTATTACTCCCAAAATGTTAGCACTACTATTGCGCCCCTGAGTATATCTTCCTGTGCTGGTGGTTGTCGTGGTTTTAGGACTTTGAATTGCTTTTCAGAGGAGACGTTCAGGTCAGTTTCAGCTCTGTTCCTCCAAGTCCAGCATCTTTAGCAATAGGGTCTTTCCTTCACATCCTGGGAGGCAAACAAGGCAATAACCTATATCGTTTTAGGGAGTTTCTTGGATTCCCTTGACCAGCAACTCAAAGGGTTTTCCAAGTGTTCTTACCCCAAGCTCCTATCAAATTCTGAGCACAATGCTGGTGGTGTGTGTGTTAATATTACAGTCATGTCCCTTTGGAGAACCCCAAAGCAGACGGACAAATGGGTGTAAAACGGTTATAAAGACAAGTGCAGAGTGAGCAAGCAGGTCCAGGCAGACCCAGGGGCTGACAGGAGAGGACGGGGCTTCACAGGTTCATCAGTTTCAGGCCACATACTTGGTGAGATCAGCAGAGACAGGAGGGACAGCTCTTGGGGCAGCAGGTGGCACAGGGCTGGGGGAAAAGAGGGATGGTATCATACAGTGAGGTGTCTGGTATAGTTACAGTTTATCTCCTAAGCCAGTGGCTGAAGGCTCCGTGCACCCCTGTGGATGGAAGGCCTCTCCTGTAAGACACAGCTTATATGCACTGGGAACGACAGCCCGGCAGTCTCAGTCAAGGAGAACACATCCCTGTACAGGCCCAGCAGACATCCCGTGGGCCCTCACTGGAGCCTAGGTCTTGCAGTCTCAGGCCAGACCACACTGCTTTGCCTCTCTTTTAGACACGATACTGGCAGGTCCTACAGTTTGCTTTTATAGACCATCCAAGATGAAATGATGGTTTGTGATTGGATCAGGTCAGCAGAAAAGTATAACACATGCAAAGAGGAAAAAAAAAAAAAGGATCAGCTGCCAGAGAGAATCTTTGTGGAGAAAAAAAAAGTCAAAAAAGAAACAAAAAACCAACAGCACAGCATCCTCCACCCCAGGCTGTTAAAAGTCTTTATACTTGGAGAAGCCTGGGACATCTTTGAGTTGCAGCTCCGCACGCCCCACAGAAGAAAGGCGCAAGCACAGTGTTGTTTCTAAGCAGGCAAAACATCAGGGGGTTGGAAAACAGCATAAAGGGGAGTCAGAGGTAAACCCAGGTTAGAAGGCAATGGTAGCAACACACATAGCGGTGATCGAGACCGCCAAGGAGAGATCAGGAAAGGCACAAAGCATCCTGGGACGAGAGTGTATGCTAGGAACAAACAGTTCAGAGGGAAAGACCCACAACGTTGTCTGCCCCCAAATGGAATTTCCCACTAAAGAACATGATTGAAAATGTCACATCTCTCCTGAGTTCACACCAGATATCAGACGGATACGGCTTACGGGATGATGGACACGTCTAGAGATGCTAGCAGGCAGGGAAAGGACACTCTCATCCTCCTCTGCAGGTTGCTTCCGTGGTAGCTCTGTCAATTTAAATCATCTTTGCACTACTTCTGGGCTTGAGCTTCAGAAACGCCAGAATTCCTGGACAGAGAATCCTCTGCAGTGTGTAGACTTCGCGAGCCCTACACCAGATTCCCAGACCAGAGATGAGAGTCACGCTCCCCGCTGGAGAATGAATGACTAATTAAACGCCACGTAAAAGAATGAACGCATATAAACTAGGTTTTCTAAAAAGAGAAAAGCACTAGGAGATAGTGCACTTGACCTTCAGCGAAAAGTCCGGGGCAGAAAGGGGTACTGCCACTGTTTAATTTAAATTTTAAACAAATTTATAATGGGCTTATGGGTGAATTTTCCTCTATCTTGAATGGGTTTTCCATATCTTCCAAATTTTTATTAATGAACATGTTCTACGTTTTCATAGTTTTTCTAAAAAGACACAAAATAAGGTGGGTATGGTAGTGGCCAAGGCTGTAACCCCAACACTTGGGAGACTGAGGCAGGAAGAATGTACATTTGATTTTAAATAGGCCAACCCATGATGCTTTGGTCCTTAGGCTTCCCACTCCTGGCAAGTCTTCTTTAGCCACACAGAAACGTGGGTGTGGCATAGTGATACCCAACTTAGGGCCCCGCCCTTTGGCGAGCAGAGGAGAGGAGATATGCCTGGTGGCAGCAGAGGCTTAGCCCGAACTGTAAGTGGAGACACCACATTCCCTAACCAGTGTGTGGCTACCAAACTAGGAGGCAGAGAAGCACCTCCGCTGGCTAGGCTGGGCGGCTGCTACTGAGTGGTCTGCTGTGAGATTTGGACTTGAAAAACAAAACTCCATTTCCAGGGAAAGGGGATCTGTAAACATAGCGTTGTCTTAACAACAGAGGTGGTGGGTCTGTTAACTAGAATGAGGGCACCATGGCTTGTCCAGCTCTACACCTCTGCCTCTCCATCAAGCGAGCAAAGTGGGGGAAATCTCAGACCTCTCAGTTTCTGCCCACCATGTAATTCTGAGTTTGAATGATCATCCCAGCATGAGTGATGTGGTTTCCATGGGAACACAGTGGCCCTTTCCTCCCAGGGAAAGCTGAGGGGTTTCTGCTACAGTTTGTGGGACACACCCAGGAGTGCAGTGAGTTTCACTGGCTGCTCCCTCCACTCCTGCTTCTAGACAGCTGTCCGCCTGTCACCCACCTGCCTAAGGCGACACTAGAACCTCCATCACCGTGTTCTCCTTAGTTGCCCTCGGTCCCCTGACACTCACAGGCTCTGCTCACCTCCTCTCCTACAGTGGCCCCATGTCCTGTTCCGCTGTCCCATCTCACTACCATGGCATGTACTCTGTTCAGCGAGATTGGCCTCCATTGACCCTGCTCACCTCTCCCAAACCAACTGACACCTGGACCACCTCCTACTGCTCAGCCCCGGGAATGGTACGAAAAGGTCCTGACCTTGCCAGTTCACCAGCAGGTTCTGTGATGTCTCCTGATCCATGGCACCTCCTCATCATGGCAGCTCTCCCCAAGTGGTCCCCCAGTTTTCAGTGACCTACTTTCAAGCTCTCCTACTTTGGGGCTGCTTTAAGACAGCTCTCTCCTTACTGAGGCTCAACAGTGTCTCGTCTCTGCAAACACTTCACAGCGCCACCCACTTTCCAATCTCTCCTCTTGCCCTGGCTCTGGACACCTACCATACAGTCACGTGCATCTTGGCATAGCACAGCTTTGACAATGTTTAAATGTCAGCAGGTTAGCGAGGTCACAGCGCTCCAGTGCCATGTGTTAAAATGATGATAGTGATTGCTCCTCCTTTGATCACCTCTCAGGATACAAGACGGTGGCCTGCTCATCAGAAGGTGACTGTGAAGAAGGGTCTGTGACAGAGAGACCAGAGCTTCCTGGGGAGGGTGCAGGGACTTTCTGCTGCAGGGTAGCTTGCTGCCCGGATCTTCCTGCCTCTCCCTGGAACCTCCTGGTCACTTACAAAGACCTTTGGGAAAGTTATCTATGGCCGAGCACACAGGGTTGGCAACCACATTCACTGGAGATGATCATCAGAGTTCATTAGGCGAGCCTTGCAACTTGCTCTCCATCTGTGGTGGCACAGATGTCTATATTTAGAACAACGGTGACAAGATTCTTTTTGGCTATTAGAGACAGAGGCAGTCTGTTGGGGGCTTTTGATGAACCCCTGGAAGACCAAAACTGGCTTCAGGAAAGGATTCTTCAAGGAAAATGGCCATCGGGCTTGGTACCAACACAGTTGGAAGGAAGATGGACAGTGTATGGTTTGATGGCTATTAGTAACAGCCTTTAGATCTGGGGTCACCAGGGGCATCCTGACTTAAGAATCCTGACTCTGCTGTTGATGGCAAAAGCTTGTGGCCCTCTGGAGTTCAGGCAACAATGTGTCGCACTTATCATGAGATATAGGTGTGAGTACCCTTATCCTACAGTGTCTCTATAGGTGTTTGGTGGGGGACGGGACAGGAAACATCACCACTGTACGTGGCACAGAGGTTCGATTTACCAGTGTCCTCTTTGCTTCTGTTGTGAAGGACATCAAGACCAAAGGCAACCTAGGGAGGAAAGGGTTGACCTGGATTGCAAGTCACAATCTATCATAAGGGGAAATGGAGTCAGGAACCTAGAGTAAGGAACAGAAATGGAGGCCCTGGAGGAATGCTGCCTATTGGCCTGCTCCCTATGGCTGGTTTCTAATGCCACCAGGACCACCTCAGCTATGCCGCCCTCAGCACTGACATAGGAGGTGGGGTCATCCTCGGGCTGAGCTAGCGCTCCCTGTGCTGATCTCTGCCTAGATGCAGGATTCAACGATGATTCAGAAGAACCTTCCTCAGGACGGAAGGCGTGCTGGCCCGCGATGTTGCCCTAGGCTCTCCGGCTGTGACATCCTCTAGGTACAAGCACCAGGTAGGGGCCTGGCCCTCTGCTGCAGAGGAGGGAGAAGCCTGTTCTTATTCTTGGTACTCTTTGGAGCTCACCAGCTGATGGGGAAAACAGATTCAGCTCCTTCCAATGCCATGTGCTGAACAGTGTCACAGGCAACGGAACAGGGCCTGGAGGAGGGCCACAGGGCCACCGCTGGGTGCCAGAGGGGGTGGAGAGGACTCAGGAGGAGTGCTTCCTGGCAGGAACTGCAAAGCGGTTTTTAATAGGAGCAGGCTAACTCCAGCTATTCTAACAGGTTTTAGTGATTCCCTAATCAGTCTCACAAGCTCATTTCACCCCATATTAAATTACCTCGCCCTCCTTGGATAGCCTCTTCCCTCCTGTCAGCCAGAAATAAATCTGGAGACTATAAACAATGCAAATGAGATGGAACTGGAAACTGCTCTTGGGAAGGGAAGGTCCGCACGGGCCAAGGAAGCTTCTTCATTCCTCACCAAAGATTACAGGAACCCAGCGCAGACGCGTGCAAAGTGGGGCTGTTTTGCAGTCTCTCTGGAAAGAGGTTGTCCCTGGCCTTCACCTCCTCCTATGAATTAAGACATATTTTTTTGCGTTCCACAAAAACAAAAGGCAGAAGGGGAGCAACTGTCTTCTGGCTGTAAGCGATTCAAGGCGCTTGCTCACGCGCGGCACACTGCCAACGCCTTCCCTGGGGGACATTTGTAAATTTTAGGGGAAAAAAATTTACTTTTGCAAAAACACATTTGGGAAGCAGTCTCAATAAAGATAAAAAGGTTTCATCACTTTAGGCTTCTCAGAGGCTGCACCATTGGCCAGGAGAGAAATGCAGACTGTGAAGTTTCCCAGTGGATTGCATGGAACCCTTTTGTTGTGGTCTAGGGACTTTTTATCTTGGTAGGCATTTTGAAAAGAATGTTGGCCTGCAGGTTTTTTGCATTTCAGGAATCTTGCTTGGTAATCCTCAAAGCCGATTTTTGAGTTGGCAAAGGGAAGCCAGGGTGGTACTGGTGCTTTTGAACCTACCTGTCCCTCCCAAATTACAATAAAGGGTACAAAGGCCTGATGTGGGATCCAAAGTGTATCTCAGAGCCAGAAACTGGGGAAGGCTTGCAAGGGTGGAGTTGTTTTGGGGATGCATGGATCAGGCCAGGTGGGCTTGAGGAAGGATACGACGTAAAGACCTTGTAAATGCCTGAAGATTGAACGGAAGGTTTGCATCAGAGCAGTTAAAGCTCAGAGTAAGCTCTGCTTGAGATGAGGCCAGAAGAGGGGCAAGTCCCAGGGAAGAGTCAGAGACTCCTTGGAAACCGCATGGCTGAAGATTTCCAAGATTCTCACTGGGGCTATTTGTGACTCGTAACCTGCCACTCCGGCCACAGTCCTGGAAACAGGCAAGTGAAACTTGGTTCAGGTGTTCCGAAGACTGCCATGAAGTCAAACATCCCTCTTCTGTCCTTGTCAAGGACCCTCAGATCTTTCCAGAACCTTTGCAATGAATGACAGAGCAACTCTCAGCTGTCAGAATGGACCACCGCATAGCGACTCGTCCATGGTGAGGCGCATGGAAATCAGAAGTGTGGGGGGAAAGAGGACATTAAGGGAAGGAACCAGAGCAAGTATTTCCAGTTGCTTTATAAAAGAGATGGAAAAAACATCTAAAGTCAGTCCTCACGGGATCTGAGGAGGTGATGGCTGCAGGAAGACAAGACTGAGTTTCGATTAAAAGCGCACTTGTCACATTACAAAAGCCAAAGAAGAAAATGGTGGCCATGAATAGAAGATCAGATTAAGAAATTCTAATGAAATGAATATGAGGAGCAAAATTCTAAGTGGGGGTCAAAGTCGACCCAGGAAATGAGCGCGGGACTTGAGGCATGAACAGAACGCCCAGGACACAGGGGCGACTCTGGAGCCTGCAGAGAGAGCTCCAGCCTGCAACGCACGTTGAATTGGTCTAGTTATTAAAATAAACCTCACTGGAGTATCTGAGCAAAAATTTGAGTTCAAGGACTTTGAGAAATGGTCTAGATGTGTTCTAACTGGGGAGGGGAAGATTCTGAAAAGAAAAACAAGGCAGACTTAGCCGTCTGTATGTCAGAAGGTAGAAGCTAACTGCTAAAGATGCTGGGGAAATGTCCCCATGGACACCTTCTGACCTCAAGAACTCTTTTTGCACAGGACAGTGAAAAAATTCTCAAGTGGGAAGGATTCAGGAGTGTGGTGCCTGCTCATTCTTCCAGATGCAAATTATTTGGAGCCTCTTCTTGGCATGGTGGAACTGGTCAAATAATATCAGAGTTCTGGTACAGGGAAACAGGATGGACCAATGAGATCTGCTTAGTACCCGGCCAACTGAACATAACATGCAAGTGTAGAAAGGGAGCTGATGGAAAGTAGGTGAGGCTTTGGTAGATAACAGATTTGAGAGAGGAATAGATGAGAGAGATGACAGCCAATAGATTTGATAGATAGGTTGGTGACAGATGTATGATAGGTTATAGGTGACTTTTTTTAAAAAAGATTTATTTACTTATTATGTATACAGTATTCTGCCAGAATGCCAGAAGAGGGCACTAGATCTCATTACAGATGGTTGTGAGCCACCATGTGGTTGCTGAGAATTGAACTCAGAACCTTTGGAAGAACAGCCAGTGCTCCTAACCTCTGAGCCATCTCTCCAGCCCCAGTAGATGACAATTTTTAAAATGTATTTTACTCTTTGAGAATTTCACACATGTATACAATGGATTTTGATTTTATTCACCCCCAACTCCTCTTGAACCCCCCTCACATATTCCCTTCATGTCTTCTTTTATCTTTTTTTATATTAAATTTTTCCTTTTGAGATAGGACCTCACTGTATGACTCTGGCTGGCCTAGAACTCACTGGAATTAAAGGTGTGTGCCACCACGCCCCGCCTCTTTCTTTTTAAAAATAACCCATCACTGAGTCTAATTAGCATTGCCAACATGCACATGAACGTGTAGCTACATAGATAGCAGTTTGGATAGATGATAGAAGATGGATGATTGACAGATTTGAGACAGATCTCATAGATGACAGATGATAGATAGATAACAGTGCATAAATAGGTGCTGCAATAAAACAATGATCAAATAGTTGACGTTCAAATTCTAGTCAAGATTGCAAAATGATCTGTGCGCTATTTTTGGAGTAAGGGAAGCTAGCAAAGCCTATGATGTAATGGTGATGTAATGATGACATAAGCACACAGACTTTGCAGTCAGACCTCCTGAGGGCGGGCTATAGCTTTCTCACCTGCCTCATGTAGACCTTGCCCACTGCCACCCCTGCACCGTGTAACCTGCTTTGTCTTAGCTCCCTCACGTGTCCCTGCTCTTGTTCAGCTTCATTTTCTCCCGGGGTGAGAGACACGAGCACTAGTCTTCACTCTGCCTTCAAGCAAGTTCTACATAGTTCACAGAACACCCTTCACAACCCGACACATGGAAAGCAGGGAAGGGTCCAAGCTCTAGGGATCAGCATTCCATCCCCAAGATCTGATGCTACTCCCTGGTGCCCCACCCACAAGCCTGGTCACAGCATCCCTGTCCTTCAGGGAATAGGGTGATCACAAAAGTCAATGTACTGAGATGACTGACTGACTGACTGACTACACAGCCTGCCTTACTCCTTTCCTAGCAATGGGTGCTAGGCTAACTGCTTCACATTGCTGTCTTTAGGTGTTCAGAAAGGAGGCAATAATAGTACCTGCACCTTGCTATGGTTCTTATGAAAAATAATACATGAAGCAGGTCAAGGGCTTTTCGTTGAGCCAACTCTTGGCAGTCTCTTCCCAGTGAAGGGAGCTACTATTGAAAACCCTGTTCTGCAGTGGGAGCTCAGAAAACATTTACAGAAGGAACAAGAAGAGTCACTTCCTCCTGCCTGAGAATGAAAAGCCAGAAGACTGTGACCGTCATTCTCCATCTCAGAAGCTGACACGGTGGCTTTGACATCTAGAGAGATCCTGAGCATGTCACATATGGATAAGGAAGGATGGCTGGGGGCTGGGGAGCATAGGGGTACAGCCACTGCCTGTGATTTAGTGGCCTCAAATTCAACAAGCAACTTCTGGAGACTCTCACATGGTAGAAAAACAAACAGAGTATTCAACAAGCAAACTACCAGAAGCCCAGAGCTGTTGGAGATGAGCTCATGGCGGGGCCGAGTTGTCGGGTGAAGTATGAGCACTGGTCTGACCCCAGAGGCTTCTGGCCAGAACTGCAAAATAACCTCAAGCCTGTGGCATGCTGTGGCCACAGCTTACTGAAAGTCAGCAATGAAGTGAGAAAAAGACACCCACCTCATCCGTGAGGAAAACGTTTAGTGCCGACACAAGCTCTTTCCAGCTCTGGATGGTCCCAGGGGGAAGTAATCAACTCTGGGGTCAAACTCCCTAACCTGGGTCAGACCTCGGCTCTCCTGGGCAGCCATTCTGCTAGGTAACCAGGCATTCTACATGGACTAGTAGGTGGCAAGTCATGCCTCCACTTTTAAAATGACCCCTGCTCGAAGATGAACCCTCTATGAAAAGCCGGGGGCTGGGTGGTGACAATGGGAGAAAATAAGTCACACTTCTGGAAATTTAGCGCCCTTCAGACTCTGAGTACACCCCCAATGTATAAAACGTACCCTGCTTTGAGTGGTTTGTGACAAACTAAACAAGCGCACGATGGGAACGATGGGGAAAAGGAACTCAGTGCCTGCTATTCCAACTCCAAACAGTGTAAACTGTTGTTAGGCTAATCAGGAAGGCTACTATATAACAGAAAGGGCTTCTGGAATATACCAGAATCTACTTTGAGGTTTGTATAGCATGGGCAGAAGGAAGAAGAAAGATTCACGATTGTACAGTTCACCGACCCAGGCCCAAGAGCATGTGTTATAAGTGGCTGTCAAGAACTCTGTCCACACAGCTCTGGTTTGCACTGCAAAGTCCATCCTGGCTGCTAACCTTTTCTGGAGGTTGGGTTCTGATAAATATAATGACTTTAGCACGCCATCATAAATCTTTTCTGTAACTTAGTCATTGTTAATGATTGCAGAATTTGAGCATGCGAGCAGACAGGGTCAGCATTGTAGCTAATAGTCCTCACCGGGAGCTGTTTGCTAATCTAGTACCCCCGTTCCATGACCTTAGGAAGGGGTAAAAGAGTCAAGACTTCAATTTAGCCACTCATCTAGACCTCACAACTGTCTCTAAGTGTCTTAAAAGAGCTCCATGACACTGAATTCTATAAACTTAGAAATTCCTTCAATTCCTCTAGAGTCATGATTTTTCTTTTTTTTTAAACAAGAGCCCTTCTTTTTTTTCACTATCCACTTCAATTCCTATAGAGTCATGATTTTTCTTTTTTTTTTTAAACAAGAGCCCTTCTTTTTTTTTCACTATCCACTCCCCTATCCACCCACTCCCTTACCCATCCACCCACCCATCCATCCACCCACCCACTCTCTCAACCTGTCTTCATGAATATAATGTTTGCTATCTGAATGATGTATGGGGATGAGAACATGAACACAATATATGCCCTTGGGTCTTGCAGGATGCCAACAGTAAAGTAGAATTAATGTTATATGGGTGAAGAATGCAGCCATTAATCAAGAATCAGTATTGACAGCCATGGAACAAGGCAGCAGGGGCAGTTAGGTCCCCTGAAGGCATGTGTGAGTCATGATACAGGAAGACGGCCTTCTTCTCTGGAACCTCTGTCTTCACAGATGTACCCAGGAGAAGAGCAGGCCAAGAAGGCAGATAATGACATGCTTTCAACCTCACTGTAAACCACACAATCTGATCATCTTGGATACCTCCTCTGAAATTTCAGATTGATGTCTCAAAACATCATTTTCTCTGGTTATTAAAGTCAGGTTAAACTTTGGGGAAATGCAGACATGAACAGATAAGAAAAATCTCCAACAATCCAAACACAGAAATAAGCAATTAATATTCCAGTGTTAACACATACCTATCTTTTATTCATTTATAATTTAAGAATCAAGATGTATATGTCTTATAACCATTTAAAAGCAATTATTCATAGTTTATTTTCTTCTTGAATATTCTTGAATATCTCATGTTCTCATTGGTGTCTGTCCAATGTGCTGGTGTGTATAGATTCCACAGAATTTTAGCCAATTCTCTGACAGTGACATTCAGATTCATTGAGAGCTTTCATGATTGCTAAACTGTGCTAAAGCACACAATCTACAGACATTTCTAGTCAATTTTTAGAATAAATTCCCATAAATCTGAGTGCTGGATCATAAATCGCACACTGTCAAATGTTTGACACATAGTGCTCCGTTCTTCTGCTCAAGCATTGAGCTAATTTGCATTCCTACCGGTGCCATAGAAAGCACCTTTTCTTTCCCAACACTGGGCATCATTTGTCGTTTCCCTCTTTGGTCCATTAGGAGGTTAAGAGAAAACGGTATCCAGTTGTTTTAAAGTGCAGTTCTGGTTAACCATGAAAACTGTTTTTTCCACAGCTTAATGTGTCTATCTTGCATTTTTAATGCCCGTTCATGCCCTTGGCTTGCCTCTCGCTTCTGTAACTTTCCTCTTTTGCTCCTAGTTGTGCCTCCTGGAACTATCCTGAGACTAATTCCTCCTTCAATATGACACCCCCTCAAATACTTAAAGACAGCAATCATGTCTCATTTTCTCTAAGTGAAACACCCTGGCTCCTTCAGCCATTCCTTAAGTGGCAGTTTCAAGGACCAGTATTTAAGATGAAGAATGAGTCCTCCTGCCCCCGCACAAGCAAACAAGCGACCAGCAACAGTTCTGAGACCCGTGCAGCTCCAGGGGAGCTCATGCTCTGGATGCCACCGTCTCCTGCCTCTTGGGCCACAGCCTCTTTTCTCACAGAGGCTGAGAGAGTTTTACCGTACTAATGGCATTAGTCATGAGAAACCATGAGTATGGAACCCCCCAAAAGGGGCAGAAAAGCAGAGTACTGAGCACAGAACCAGAAGAGGAATTTGCCTGGTATAGTAAGTGTGATGAACTAACTTAAGCAGAGAAAGATTCAGTAGGAATCGAGGCATTCATTGGCATGGATCCCAAGAAGGTTTTAAACTACTGATGAAGCCTCGGTATGAGCACTCTTCAGGGTAACTCTCCTAACCTCAGTTGGCTTAGGGACTCGTCTATCCCCAAGGATGACTGTCTTATAAAACACTTTCCTATCACTTCTGGACACACGGTCTCCCCATTTATCTGAGGACTCCTAGAAGAATGGGCCTGGGGTTTGTAGCCCTGAGAAACTGGCAAAACAATGGCCACACACAGGTTACCATACTTACTGGAAAATGGAGACACTGCTGCCTGGCTCCCTCCCAGAGCCACAATCGTTTGCTCTTATTTCCACCTCCTGGAACAAGCTCCTACTACAAACCTACTTTCTCAAGCACTATCTGATGCTCCTATGAACAGCAGCAGAAGGGATCAGCCATGCCATTTACAAAAGGCCTTGTGCTACTACTGCACTGTTCTTTGCTAATTCTTTTGCTGCTGGGAATTCTTTCTGTTCCCGGGGTCTAGCTGGTTCTGTAGCACTATCAGAACTGAGGGAGCGGATCTCCTAAACTGAGGGCTTCTCAATCCCTGTTCTTGGGTCTCGTTCAGGCCTTTGGCAAACAGCATATTGACAGTTTAATAGGTTACACTTCCCATGTTTTAAAGATATCTTTTAGGGGACAGGAAAGATGGTACAGCAACAAAGAGCTTTGGCTGTTCATCTAGAGGACCTGCATTGGATTCCCAACATGGTGGCTCACACCATCTGTAACTCCAGTCCCTGGGGATCTACCTCTCACAGGCACAGCCTGTACATGGTGCACAGACACACAGACACACACAGACACACACAGACACACACAGACACACACACACACACACACACACACAAAACCAGCCATATACATTAGGAAAAAATGTTACCAAAATCTTATAAGTTAGAAACTTGAAACCCCAAATTCATATGTTGATGGTATTTGGAGATGGGGCCTTTTGGAGGGGATGAGAGTTAATTCAGATCCTACATTTACCTCATGATGATGGTAGTGGCTCCTTAAGAAAGAGAGGCTGGGTGTGCTGGCACACTCTAATCCCAGTTCTTGTGAGGCAGAAGCAGGTGGATCTCTGTGAGTTCAAGATCAGCCTGGTTTACATCATGAGTTCCAAGCCAGCCAGGATGTATAGTTAGACCATGTCTCAAAAAATAAAAAATAAAACAAAAGGAGACCTAAGCTCATAGGTTCCAGGTGTCAGTTTTCTCCCCCAGATGACACCCTCTGTCATAATCTGACACACAGCCAGCAGACCCTTGCCAAATGCAACCCCTTAGCCCTGAAGTCTCTACTCTTGTAACTGTAAGAAATTTCTTTTCATTGCAAATTATCCAGTCTGTGATGTTTTGTGATAGCAATCCAATAAAATCCAAGATAATGCTTTGAGGAAAAACAAATATTTTTAACTGACAGGTTGTGCATACACACACACACACACACACACACACACACACACACACGTATATACACAGACGTGTGTGTGTGAAACGTGTATACATACACAAAAAGTCAGTGTGGAGTGTTTAGATTGTACAGTTTTGAATTGCAGGTGCGCAGACTCTGCCAATACCATATTACTCTTATGATCGTTCTAATTATGTCTGGCATGGGGAACACTCAGAAAACAGTTATTATTCTTACAATCATGCATGCATTTCAGAACTCTGGAAAGGTGCTGATGATATTCACGGACATAAAAACAAAGCCTCATCCTTTGATAAACCTTAAACAGTACGGGGAAATTATCTTACTTCCAGACAACCTATGGTACAGCTGAAAATCAACATGGCAGATCAGAGGTACAATCGGCTGGGCAACAGGCAGCACAGCGTCACTCTCCCCGTGAAGCAGGCAGTGTCAGACAGTCAGTGAAGGAAGGGCCCCTGCAGATGCCTGCACTGGCCAGAAAGGTGCCTTGTTCAATCCCCTCCAAGACAAAAATCCAGTTCAGAGTGAGCATAAGCCCCAGCTCCCTGTCCAGTAGAGCCAGTGGCACAACATCAAGTTCAACCCCTTTTATCCTGCAGTTCTTTGTTTTCATTTGCTTGCCAGTGGCCCACGTGCTGTTCTTATTTATTCCAAGCACTAGGCTGGCTATTGATCTATGTGCTTAAACTGCATTATGGCCACAGTCTTTATGTCCTTTTCTTTGTGGGATTTCTATGCCATATAGCAATACTCTGGTGCTTTAATATTCCCTGTACGCATACATGACATTTTGTTCATCTATCTACCACTTCATGTATATTTGGGTTGTTTTTAATACTTTGTCCATTATGAATAAATATTTGTGTTCAAATTCCTTTGTAGACCTAGGTCTTCACATCTCTTGAGTTGATATCTAGGTGTCAAATTGTGAAGTCATATAGTAACTGCATGCTTAACATTTTGAGACTTTTTTCCGAGTGGCTATGCTATTTTACATTCCCACCAGCAAGATATGATGGTTTCGTTTCTCCTTTTTCTGGCCAATGGTTATTATAATCTGTCATCTCTCTGTGACTTTGACGTGCGCATCTGTGGGAACATGCTGAAACTCTCATTTCAAATCTCCACACTATCTCTGCAGAGGTTGATGATGCAAAGGCTCCACCAATTCCACTTTTTGGAAACCTATTTCAGATAGTGGGGCTTTCTCTAGTATAAAAAATGACATTCTAACCACAAAGAAAATGGTAATACTCTCCTGCTTTTTCTCCAAGACTACTCTTTGGGTTTTGTTTGCTTGTTTGTTTTTTCAAGACAGAGTTTCTTTATGTAGCATCCCTGGCTGTCCTGGAACTCCCTTTGTAGACCAGGCTGGCATTGAATTCACTGAGATCTGCCTGCCTCTGCCTCCCAAGTGCTAGGATTAAAGGTGTGTACCCCATCACCACCTGACCTCCAAGAATACTCCTAAGCCAGTACAACAGTTGAAGGTGAAGGCTTCTGCCTTCTCAGAAATCTATCAGGAGTTCTGCTCACCTGCTGGCGGCCAAGCCTTGATGTAACCTGTGCAGTGGACCACGGCATACTGGGCTTCTCCTTCCTTCACAGGGCCAAGGCCATTCCTGAGAAAGGACACACATGAGACTGTCTTCAGGACGTGGGAACAAGGCAAGACGCTGGCGACCCCTTGGGTATCTAAGCTACCTGCTCTCTTGTTTCCTTTATGGTTTTACATCTTGACTTCCCACCATCCTGACTTTTATCCTGAAAGTCACACATAAATTCCACCCAACTCCCCGTTCTCACCCCAGCCACTGCCACCCTGACGCGTGGCCTCCTGGGCCTCTACTTTCCGCCCCTCTTCAAGCTGAACTATTCCCCAGTGTGGGGCCACTGTGGCATCTACTAGTGTAGTCCCCGAGTGCATCACAGAAAGGGACGCCCACCTGAACCTTTTCCGCATGGTGGTTATTCTGTTCAAAGGCAGGTGGTCCAGGGGAGCATTTCCACACCTAAGAGTCAACACATTATTAGGACCAGTGAGGTTGCAGTAAATACACGAAACTTACGGTGCTTCTAAGACAGACAAGGGGAACGCACCTCACCCTGAAGCATTAGGCAAGTGTTAAGTGCTTAAAAAAAAATCACTGTAAGTGTAAGCTCATTGTGTGTGTTCAAGTGTGTGTGTATGTGTACAAGTGCATGCTCTGCATGTACATGTGGAGGCCAGAGGATACCTCAGATGCTATGCTATCTTTTTCTTTGGAGATAATGTTGCTCACTGGTCTGCAGCTTGCCACGTGAGGCTGGTTGGTGGCTGAGACTCAGGGATCCTCCAAGCTTTGCATCTCTGATGCTAGGATTATTAAAGCGTATCACCACACCGGTTCTTTTCACATGGACCCTGGAGATTAAACCCAGGTCTTATAAGGCAAGGACTTGACTAAGCCATATTGGCAGCACATACGACGAGGTCTTTTAATTTGCCAACAATCTTTCTGACATTCCCTTCCTTATCAATAAAGATGCTGAGGTACAGGGGAGGGAGAAATTAAACATGGGGGGCGTGCACGGCCACTGAACTTCCTCTTGCATCTCTGACTATCTTGAGCAAAAGCCAAGCAGCCAGTCAGAGTACCCTGATGTGAGCACCGGCTGCTCTGAACTCTTCATAGACACCTTGTAAAAACTACTCTTGAAGGTGGAGCCCTCACCAGAGCTATCTGAAATAGTTTCTTCCTGGAATTTTTAAGCATTAGAAGCCTGGGTGAACTCGAGTTGACCCTACAACGATTTCTACCTAAGCCAGGAGGGGAGCAGAAGACTAGAACTAGGGGGTAAGCCTGTGATGGGGGCAAACACTAGGGGGTAAGCCTGTGATGGGGGCAAACACTAGGGGGTAAGCCTGTGATGGGGGCAAACACTAGGGGGTAAGCCTGTGATGGGGGCAAACACTAGGGGGTAAGCCTGTGATGGGGGCAAACACTAGGGGGTAAGCCTGTGATGGGGGCAAACACTAGCCTGCATTTGCATGCACGGATTGCTATGACTGGTGCAAATGCCCCTTTTGACTACATAAGCCGCTTCTTCGGCTCACTTTGTGTCCCCCATCTGGGGAACGCTCTGTTGTGCTGCCTCTCCCGCTATGACAATTAAGTCCAGCGAGAAGATTTTCTGGAGCAATCTTTTCTTAATTAACTTTCTTGTTGTTGTTGTCTTAATTACTTTTTTATTATCAGGGTTTGAGCTGGTAAACACACAAAACAGAAGTAGCGGAGAGAGCCGAGCAATGGCGAAGGCAGAGGCGGGAGCGCAGCAGGGCAGCCCTAGCTAAGTCACCAGCAGGTTGAACTGCATGGGGCAGGATGGTCAGCTGCTTGACAGCAGACAGCAAGAAGCCTGCGGAGTCAAAGAGAAACCGTAGGCCTTGTTGTTGGAAGAATTTTATAGTAGTCAAGCTTTTAGGGTCAAGAGTCTCAGCATCGCCTGCCTGGGAGCTGTAACACTGTAACACTGGCTGTTATCACAGCTGAAGAATATGATACCACAATTGCCTGGAGACTGTAGTCAGGAGCTGAGGACTCTCAATATCTTTGACCAGCACACGAGCCTTCGCCCTTGCAGGGCTGAGGATCCTTTTAACCAAGACCTGCACAGAACCCATCACACTAAAAGATGCCACCACCTGCTGCTCGCAAACGCCAAGTGATACAAAGTTACCTAGGATCAGCACCTTGTAAAATTCCTCCCCTACTTTCACTTTCTGTTGCCCCACACACTGAAGGGTAGCCCTGCTATCAAGCAGGTGGTTCTCAACCACTGTGTGTTTACTCGGAAGTCCCAAGGCTAATGTCCTTCCAAAGGGCAGACGTGGCTCGCCTGCTGCTTTGGACTTGTGGTTGCCACTAAAAGGGAGTTTGGCCAGTGTTTCACACGCACGAGAAACAGACCATCTTTGCACTAGAGAGCTGCAGAAACACTGAAGGAGAAGGCCAGCCATCCTTGGTCCCACAGATCATTTCAGTGGAACCTGTGGCTTTGTAGAAAGGGGGAGGGAGATGACGGCAGCAGTGTCTGTGCAGGCCGGAGCAGAGATACCAACTCGAAACAGATGCTGACAGCTGCTGAGCAGAAGCATCTTCCCAGGCTTGAGCATCACACTGTGGACGCCCCTCCCTGACCAGGGCTGGCTCTAGGAGCAACCACACAGCAGGAAGCCTGATGATTGCAAAGGTGAAGGGAGGGTGAAGACAAGGAATCCATAGGCAAAGAATCAGGTCCGCCTGGGGTCCCTCTATGGGACCCAGGGGATGAAGCACTCTCCACAATGGCAGGACCTCCCTGATCACTTCTCTCAGTGACTCTCTCAGCATCCCCGGGTATCAAGCTCTGGTCACCACTTGGCAGACCCACTTGCTAAGTGCATTTCCATTTCCCAACTACATGACAAGCGCCAGCTTGGATGTCTTCATTTGCAACATGCAAAAAAGAAAAAAAAGAAGAAAGAA
Source organism: Myodes glareolus (assembly GCF_982192425.1). Taxonomy (NCBI): domain Eukaryota; kingdom Metazoa; phylum Chordata; class Mammalia; order Rodentia; family Cricetidae; genus Myodes; species Myodes glareolus. The sequence goes on along the minus strand of NC_142049.1, from coordinate 12,811,423 downwards.
AGAAAAAAAACGAAAGAGTCCAATTATGTTCTGAGACCTTGGAGAGCTGCCAGCACCGGAGCAGTTTCCATAGCAGGATCAATCTGTGACATTGCCACCCAGGGATGCCAACGGGGCCCTCTGTGCCTTCTGGTAGCCTGGGCCCAGTGTCCCAAGGAAACTGTGCTGCTTTGTTGATGACATCATGCTCAAGGCAGAGCAAACTGCTGCATATCTTTCAAACCAGTCCAGGTAGCACAGGGTTCCTACTCTGATGGGCAGCTCTGAGTACATCCTCTGGAGGCGTGCCTGGGCTCGGAAAGACGAGCTAATCCGGGTAGTGACAGTGGCACTGTAACAGCTAATCGAAATGCTGTGCTATGCCTCCGAGCAGTTCATCCACAGGGTTAATTAAGAATTCATATCAGTTGGACTCACTAACAGTCCCTAAGCTAGGATAAGAGGACCCCGCTGTGACGTTAGCTGAGAATATTTTGTTTCTGGCTGGATGCTGTGCACAGTGTACAGCTCACTGGTGACATCAAGCAGGCAGCGGGTGAGACTCCATCCTAAGGCAGAGAGACCATTTGCACATTGTCACTTGAGTTCCTTCCTGGCACCTTGTCGGGGCTTTCTGGAAGAGGTCCAGCATTCAGCCTGGAGAGCAGCAGATGCAGAGAAACCACATTTCTCACCAGACCCCTAAAGTGATGTTTTGTAAAAGAGTAAGCCCACGTAGGTGTAAGGAGCAGGGAGACTTTGGTGATAGGACTTGTAGGTTTGTACATTTCTCTCTCTCTGTATCTGTCTGTCTCTCTGTATGTGTGTGTGTGCATGTATGTGTATATATATGTGTATGAACACACACACACACATATTGTGTGTGTGTTCAGATGTATGTAAATGTCTGTATGGAGGCCAGAGGAGAACCTTAGCTGTTCTTCCTTAAATGCCATGCCCTTGTTCTTCTGAGACATAGTCTCTCACCTAGGATTTGCCCAGTAGGCAGCAAGACCCAGGAGTCCACCTGTCTCCACCTCCCCATCACTGGGATTACAAGTGCACACACCACCATGCTTGACATGCTTGACTTTTTTTTAAAAAAAATAACAGAACTATCTTTCCAGGCATAATAAATAGATTTTGTTGAAACATACACTGATCTAAAAGATGACATTAAATCAGGAAAAATAAATATTCATTTTAAAGTACCTTTTCCTTGAAATGTTATAGTACCCACAAGATATACAAGTGTTAAGTCACTTCTAGCAGCAGACAACCGAGTAAAAGTAACATTAGCCAGTGGCCTGCTGTGCTCGGTCTGGGATGGGCAGCTCAGTGGGATCATACAGTGTAAAGGGGAGGAGAGAAGGCTAGCAGTGCAGGCAATGCTGTGCTGAACCAAGATGGATGCAGAATTCCACACTGGTCAGGAGAGGTATCTGAAGGCAGTCCTGGGGGGAACGTATCTCAGGGTGGGCTAGGCGGAAGAGACAGAGTCTGCCTTGTGTGCCTGCCTTTAGCTCCAGCTTCCGCTTCTCACTCTGAGGCATTGCCTAGGAGCCTCAGGCCTTGCATTTGGAACTCAGTAGTGGTATTTAAGAGACTTCCTTAGCTCTCCCTGGTTCACTCTTGCCTGCCTGGATGCTCAACTGAGCTTTTCAGCATTGGGGGAGCAGGGCCCCATGTGCTGTCCTCTGATGACCTCGCTCCATTGCCTTCAGGTAACTTTTCTCTCAGCTCGGCTGCCATCTCAGCATTGATCCCTGAGCCGATATTCAGCTGTTCCTCTGGGTTCTAGAGTTATACACTGGATTGGTCCCTCATCTTCCCCATCATTTGTCTGGTTGGCACCCCAGTCTAAAAGGGATGACTACTTCCCTTCACACTAAAGGAGTTTCCAGCCATTTTTTCCTATAATAGTAATGGCACCCCATTACTCCAACAGGGCAAGACATAGCATAGCTTCATATCTGATCTATTTCATTATTTTATATCCTATATGTGGCTGGCTGCATGACCTCTTATATATCTGCAAGTATATTGCATATCTCATCCTCTATTATCACCTTAATGATACAAAAAGCTTTCTTGACCTTTTATTTTTTTGTCCACAAAGAACCTAAGCAATCTTTTCCCTCCTCCCTCCCCTTCTCTCTCTCTCATTCCCTTTCAGATTTTGCTGGTGGTGAGGCATCCTGGGCCCAGTCTTCCATGAATTCAAGCAATATCGCTATACACAAAACATTCTATTGAAAGTCAAGGAGGTGCAGAAAGTTTTAACTCAGCTGGGCAAAGGTGGCTCAAGCTTGTAATCCCAGCCCTCAGGAGTCTGAGACAGGAGGATCGAGGGTGGATGGATGCTAGACTGGGCTATGTAAGTGGCCATCTCCAAAAAAAAAATAAATAAATACAAAAATAAAAAATCAAAGAGGCACAAACCACAGCCTCTGTCCTTAGGACGATGCAACTGAATCATGAAACCAAACCATTTACATTTTAAATACAAATCAATGGGGCTTGGAATGTGGCTCAGTCGGTAGAGTGTTTGCCTAGTATAAAGGAAGTTCTGGAACTCCAACGCCGTATAAACCAGGCATGGTGGCCCACCTCGTCTCAGCACTTAGGAAGTGAACACAGGAAGGTCAGAACTTCAAAGTCACCTGCAGCTATATGAGTTTGATGTCAGCCTGCGACACACGAGACCCTGCCTCAAAACCACAAAACAAAAATAAAACAAAGCAACAAAATGTCTAATCAATAATAATTGGGGAGCAGTTTAAGAGGTGTGAGTCGCTACAGGTAACGCAAGACTAAGCACGGGATCAGCGGTTTCAATACAAATCATATTGAGGAATACAGAATCTAGAGAGGCAAGATGTGTGGACGGCCTTGGAGGACAGTCAAGAAAAAAAAAATCAAGCTATCACAGTGGGCCAGGGTTATTACAATGCACAGCATTAAGGAGGCAGAAGTGGGAGAATCAGGAGTCCCAAGGTAGCTTGTACTGTATTGAGAAATCCCCCAAAGCCAAGGGCTGAAGAATAGCTCAGTGTCAGAGCACTTGCCTGGAAGACACAAGTCCCGGGTTCGATCCCCAGCACAGTCTTCCCCACTCCAATCCCCAAAAGAACAAGAACACGCTGGTGTGGTGGTACACACTTTCAATCCTAGCACCTGGGAGGCAGAAGCAGGAGGATCTTTGAGAGTCAGAGGCCAGCCTGGTCTGTAGGCAAATTCCAGCCTTGACTAGGAATCCATAAAAGAACAAAAACGAAAATTAAAAGAGCAAGGAAGAGAGAGAGAAAACAAAACACAGCACACACAGCTGTGCAAAGAGGATGGGTGGGAAATGGTGAACTACTAGGAGGAATATGAGGCAGCTTAGCCTGAAGCTGAGAGCACGGGGTCGAGCGAATGCCCGCGGCCTTGGCCTCTGCCAACCCACAAACCTCATCCTGCAGATGAAGGAGCGGCGAGAGCCCATGCACATGCGCATTGATGACTGCTGGCCTTCCTTCTTCACCGTCCCTGTCTTCAGGTCCAAGATGCGGCCTGTGGGAGAGAGAAGCACAGTAGGGCATGAGCCTCTTCCGGAGATTACGGTTGGGGAGTAAGGGGGCCAATTCGCTGAAACTCTGCCACACTAGGACACGCTGGGCAAGGCTGAAAAGACTATTTTCTTGACTTCCCCAAGTGTGCACTGAGAGCTGGAACCCACACGGTTCACAAGGCCTTGTTTTCCCCAGTGCCGTCTCTACTTGTCAGCTGTATTGTTGGGTTCCTGAGCCTCAAGCCACTGCAGTCTGGCCACCTCCTCCCCAACCCCATGAAAACAGCCTTTGCCAAGGTCACTGAAAACTTCCCCACTGCTGAATCCAAAACACATCTTTCCTTTATTTCATCTGGCTGCTTTGCTGAACTCTGCAAACTATACATGGCTCTCTTAAAAAAACCAAACCAAACCAAACCCCACCAAGCTAGGCATGGGGGAAACTCATCTTTAATGCCAGAACTTAGAAGGTAGAGGCATGGAGGGATCTTGAGTGTTCAAGATCAGCCTGGCTTATGTAGCGAGTTCCCAGGTAAGTTAGGGGTGCGTGGGGAAGATTGTCTTAACATCAAACAGCCTTCCCAACCCAGACTTCTTGCTCCTTTCTGGCACCTCTGCTTTTTCCCCGTGAGTCCCTTCTCTCTCTAGGGGCTCCAGCCCTTCCATGTTTTCTTGTCCTGCACATACACCCCTTGGACAGTTTATTCATGCCAAGGTCTTAGAGGTCATGTCTGGATGCCGATGACCTAGTGTCCACGGCAGCCCTGTCAAGTCCTCTGCTGGTGGAGCTACGCCTCTGGCTTTAAAGAAAGACGTATTGTTGGAATCTCCACGTACATCTCTGACACCAGCGAGATCTGTTCTAGCCCTTGAGTCCTTCCCATTCAGCCAGCCCAATGTCTCCATTCCCTGCTGTCTACAGCCTCCGGGATATAAACAACGTTACAGCTCTTTCATCATGGAGAAGAGAGCAAACAGAAACCTTCAGTGACCCAGAAGGTCCTATCTTCTCTCTTCAGCTGCGGGTGGATTGTTCTATCATGGTCTGTAAGTTGATCTCCTCCCAGTGGGGTACCCCTACAACCTGCCATTACCCTACAGCTCCATGGATACCGCCTAGTCCAGGCCACAGGGAAATCTCCATACCAATTGTTAAAAATAGGCCTTGGCCCATTTGTCCCTCTTTTCAACATGACCCTGATAATATTCTTGCCCTGGAACATCAAGACTTTCTCATTTGTGGGGGAGCCTCCTCTTCTCCATCCCTTACCCTTTCTTGGTGCTGGGCCTTGGACCTTCTTGTTCCCATTTCACTTGAGAGATCTTTAGTGACATTGTCCTACTCCCTCCTGCATACTGGTGACCTCAATATGCCTCTCTCCAGAGGTCAAAGACACTCTCCAGAGACTCCGAGTCTCTCTTAAAATGGGATTAGCTTTGGGCTTCCCCTTCTGGCTTAAAGGAACAATTCTGGAAAGATTCCTTAAGGTAAATCACTGTTACAAGTCTGTATGAGTAGCCTCAAAGGTCCATGTCTTAAACACTTGTTCCCCCGAATGGTATCACTGAATATGAAAGCAGTGAACCTTCTAAAGGTGGGGCCTAGTGGATGGTCTTTAGGTCACTGAAGACTGTGGGACCACGACCTCCTCTTCCTTGTGTGACCTAGCTGATGAGTTAGGCAGGTTTGCCCTGCAGTACATCCCCCGCCTCTGCCATCCGCACCCAATTAGAGCTCCAAACTACCATTCTCTGACTGGAACCTCCAACACCGTGAGTCATAGCAAACATTTTATCTTCACTAATTACGCCAGGTATTTTATCATAGTAGTGGGAAGCTGAGTAACACTTTTGGGCAAAATCTCCACCCTCCACTGCCATCTTATCGCTGTGGCCTGCATTCAGTAAGCACTCTTGCTGAGTGGGTATAGCAAGAATTCCCTAGACCCTAATGTTTATCCTTAGTAACTCCCCACCCAATGAGTCCTCGCCCGTTCTCTGGTTCTACATGTCTGCTTTTCTCTGCTGGACTCAGAATTCAGTACTCCCTCTTCCTTTCCTGCAGAACGCCACTGCTGTTCTTCTTACATCACGAACAGGGTCTTTTCTCAGAATATTTGACAAGCACCAGGCAGCCAGACCCCTCTTAGAGGCTTCAATGTGTTCAGCAGTCTAGTTGGCATCACAGGTCTTTTATCCTTCACAGGTACCAACAAATGCATCCTTCTGCCAAAGCTGCCCCTTCCCCATGGCCTTCGTCCCTACGACTCAGTTGCTCAAATCCTCCATGGACGAGCTCAGGGGGAGAGAATACTTGGTGTGCAAGCGCGAGAACCCAAATCCAGACCTTAGCGCCCATGTACAATAGCTGGGCATGACTATATGTTGGTAATCCCAGGGGAATTAGGAGATGGAGACAGACTGCTGGGCCTTGATGGCTGTCAGCCTAAACCAAGGTTCAACAAGAAAGAAATCAAGCAGAGTGATCGACAGTCAACATGGTAGTCTTAAACTGCCATACCCTTTTCTTGACAATCTCTCATGCTTCCCACCAATGGTCTCCAAAATCCATACCACATACCCCGGTATGAAAGTATATAGTCTGGCCTCTGCTCATCACATGACCCTCCGTGGCTCTGCCCGGGACCTGGTTACCTGGTGCCGTTCACGGCTCCCCAGTGGTCTCCTGGTTACTCCCTTGACCCTGAGCAGCCCCTCTCCTAGACGAACTCCAAGAATTACATCACGACACCCACTTGTTACCTTGGGGAGCACACTCATTCAGCGCTAACAATTCCCTGACCTAAGTACAGGAAAGGCCATGACTACTGGGGTGTGAGAGAGGACCCAAAGGGAAAGCAATGGAGTAGGAGAGAAAAGAAAAGACTTTCAGAGATAAACGCTAGTGAAGGACACCGTCCAAGAAAGCAGCCCGAGAGACCCCTCCTTTGGGGTCACTTAAGCGAGTCCCTCTCGTTAGAAAGAGAAGGGAGTTGAGAAATATCCTTCTCCCAGTTTGGGCCTGCTGAGCTAACAGAGGAAGGAGACGGAGGAGGAGGAGAAGGTGCAGCAGGGGCAGTCACCTCCCTGGACTGCACTCCTGTGGCAAGCTGTGCTTTCCTGAGTTGGCTCTCTGGTACTTATTAGGACTGTTTGGCAAACATGGCTCTGAACTGGGCCTGATCAGCTTGCCCTCCTCACCCCTGCAGTACTCTGGGACACGGCACCTTCTCTGTAGGTGCATGCTCTCCACTGACACCAGAATCGCCATCTTATCCGCGGCTGAGGGACAGGGCCAAGCAAGGTGCGCACACAGACTTCAGCTCCCTCTGGAGGGGACACTGGATTTGAAAGCCCGGCGACTTTGCAGAGCCGACCTGGGGCTCTGCTGACTGCACTGTCTGCTGCTCTGGTTTTGACACCTGTCTGTCTTGTTCACAGACAGCGTCTTTTACAGCCCTCTCAGTGTAAACCATCACTCGCTTTATCATCAACCAAATGGCAAAAGGGTTCAGCTGGGAGGCAGGAGGCAGGAGGCAGGAGGCAGGAGAGTCTGTCGAATTCCAAAGTGCTCTGAAAATAAATCCCAGCTGCGAAGCCCGCTTGTGCTGCAACATGAGGAAATGAGCAAACACATCTCCACGAGCTGCCGTGGGGACCCTGTGAGACGGCCGCCCCACCGTTTGTTTCTCCACGTGCTTCTTGGGTTTCCTCGGGCCCAGTGAGCCCCCGCTCCAGGCTCCTCAGGAATGCGAGCACACTCGACTGTCTGGTAGGTGTGTTCCTGAGAGGGTGTGTGAACTGGATCTGCCAAACGGAGCAGTGGAGCTGCGTGAGGACAGGTGGCCATCCCTGGCACTGTGCCCTGCATCCCTAATGCTAGATAATACGAATTCAGCTCTGCTCACAGGCCCTGGGGCTTGGACTGGATCCTGATGGGACTTAAGAAGGAATGAGCATAGAGACCATGCTAATGTTTAACTCCTTCTGACTCATGAAGCCTTGGGGCTGGTTGGTTTGGATGTCCCAGGCGAACCCCAAGTGATACCTAGCAGCAGTCAGTTGAGGCCAATGCTGACTTCTTCCAACACGCCTTCTCTACCCCATCCTCCTCCTCACGGATGGGACGGGATGATTTGTTTTCTCGAAGTTCCGGGGACTGAACCCAGAGCCTCCCTCATGCCAGGCAAGCCCTCCACTACTGGGCAACATCCCCAGCCCAAGGTGGGAGGACACATTCTTCCGCACACTGGTGTCTAAGGCCCATCCCACCTTTTGCCTTTCATCCTGTTCTCATTGACTGGACCCTCTAGTCTTCTACTAGCTTCTTCATGCTTGGTCCATGCCCCCTTCTCTCCTTCCCATAGGGTCTCCCAGTACCCTCTAAAGGCTTGCCCTGGAACAAGCAGTCTTGTGAACAGTCAGTCCTTCACAGAGATTCCCTCAGCCAGTGTCTCAGTAAGAACCAGGCTGACCTCTTGTTGTCCAAGCAGTACTCCCAGGAACAGAATGTGCTTCTCTCTCTCTCTCTCTCTCTCTCTCTCTCTCTCTCTCTCTCTCTTTCTCTCTTTCTCTCTCTCCCCCTCCCTCCCTCCCCCCCCTCTATGTTTCCTTTGTTTCAGAGATGCTAGGGACAGAGCTCAGGATTTAGCATGTGCTCAGCAAGCATTCCGCGACGGAGCCATATCCTAAACCATCCCTCTTACTTCAGAACCTGGCCAATCCCCCTCTTTCTCTCTCCTCATTTCAAGACCATCCATCATACCTTGGGGTCTCAGAGTTCATATGCCAACACCCCCCGCCCCCCCAGTATTCACTCTCCTCCATCCGGAGCCTTCTGGTCTCTTCCAGGAGATCCCTTCCTTGCCATGACACCTATTGTTTCTTATGTGAAATTTTCTCTCAGTATCATCACTGGGCCACAGTTTTGCAGCCTCTTATGGCTCTCAATCTGGTTCTCCTGGGTTATGATTTAAATGTGAAATGTTCTTCACAGGCTTTTGTGTTTGAACCCTTGCCCCCGAGCCGACAGCGCTGTTTGGGAATGTTATGAAATCTTTGGGACACGGGGCCTAGGCCACTGGAAGCCACTCTTGATGGTTATAGCCTGGCCCTGACTCAGAGGGCTGACTCTCGGCTGGTCTGGCCTTTACATAAGAAGCTAGGCCATATGCTTCTATCACCATGAACCCCACTAGGACTTGCCCTCTGTGAAGGACTCAAACTGTGAACTAACATAAGCACTTTCTCCATGACACGCTTCTGTTAAACACTTTCGTCACAGAGATACGTAAAGTACCTGATGCACGCCAGTTCCCTGTTCTTTGAACTCTGTGAGCATCTAGTCCTACGGGCACCCGTTTCCCAGTACGGACATGAGGATCTTCTCTGCGGCCCTGGCACCCAGTCAGCTAAGCCAGGACGGCTCAAGTCAGGGCAACAGCTGACTTTACCACAGGGGCCCCAAGCACTTTCCAATACATCTGGAACCGGCTATCGTCCTGGATCGGTTACGCAGAGAGCTGGCAGTGAGTGAGAGCACTGGAGTGTGCTCTTTCTAAAGCAATGGGGCAGAAAGGTCCAAGACACATTGCTCCACACAGCAGTCTGGGAGTTTGAGCAGGCCACTTACTTTCTGAGCCTCAGTTTCTCTGGCTGGAAAATAGGGTTACCTATCCCTACTTTACAGGTTATGTGAAGATGAAAGGGGCCTACTAGGGCTGGAGTGCAAAGCGCTAGAAGGTTCTAGGCAGCAATTTGTGAGCCCAGAGAGGACAACGGCCTCATGGGCCAGAAAGTCACAATGGGGTGCATCTCCCAAGGCCTCTGGAGTGGTCCAGCCCCTACCCCTGGCTTCTCTGGAAGATAGCACATCAAGCCAGCCTCAGAATGTGAAGAGCCTGGCCTCAGGCTGAGAGCTATATGAACTTAGTCTAGCATTTTTGTCCTGAGACACTTTTCTCTTCTGTAAGTAACGTGATCACTGTAGAAAAATGCCCCCACCCACGCACGCCCATACCCATATATACATACAGCCATCAAGTAAGATCCCACACAATCTTCTACAGAGAAAAAACACACTTGCCATGTAGGCGTACTTGCTGTCAATCTTTTTCTCCACGTACTTGCTCTTTATTTTAATTTGCTGAGGTCTCATGGGTACATTTCCCCACTTCATGTCACTTAGCATAAACTAATAAAAGATTTTATAACAAATCTCATTTTCATGGTTTTAAAATACGATTTTACATGGAGAATTTACTGTTGAACATTTAAGCTATTCCCAAGTTTTCCACATGGTAAGGCTGCTGTGGAAAATATTATGTGCACATGCATGTTTTCATGTTGGGCAATATGCATGCACACATACACATATACACATACATATTCTTGTGTATATGTACATGTGTGAATGTATTTGCATGTGTGCACATGTGTGCATGGGCACATGTTTGTATATCTGTGTGTATATCTGTATGTGTTCATGTATGTGTATTTGTATCTGTATATATATGTGTGTGAGCATTGGCATATGCATATGTGTATATCTCTGTGTGCTTGTACATATGTATACACGTGTGTATATACATATGTATTTTCATAATGTATATGTATATTTGTGTCTACACATGTGCACATGTATTTGCATATGATGTGTGTGTACAAACGTACATATTCCTATGTATATGCTTCACTACACTAACCTTAATCATCCCAAACCCCCAAAGATCGTGCTGAGTTTCATTCTCAATGCTTCAATGTTCAGTTTGTGTTCTATTGCTGTGAAGAGACACCATGACCATAGGAACTCTTATAAAGGAAAACATTTAATTGGGACTGGCTTATGGTTTAGAAGTCCACTATCATTATGGTGGGAAGCATAGAGTCACACAGGCAGACATCATGCTGGAGAGGTAGCTTAGAGTTCTACATCCAGATCCTCAGGTGGCATGGGGTCTGGTTTGAACATTTGAAATGGCAAAGTCCATCCCCAGTGACACACTTTCTTTTAATAAGGGCACACCTACAACAAGGCCACACCTCCTAATAGTGCTACTCCCTATGAGACTATAAGCCTCATTTTCATTTAAACTACAACACCCATGAAATGGGGGTAAAAATGACACCCATCCACTTTAAAGTTTTGAACTCTATACTTTTTCTCAGACAGTTGAAAAGCGGGAAATGTTCAAGAACTGGGGTTAGCTGAAATCTGGCCCACCATCTGCTTTTGTTAATAAAGTTTTAATGAAAAACACTCCTGCCCACTCACTTGTTTCTGATCCAAGGCTACAACCAAACTACAATGACCAAGTTGAGTGATTGTGGCAGAGACTACATAGTCTGCAAAGATATCCATCACCTGACCCTTGACTGAGAGACATTTTAAAAGACTCCAGAGCAGAGGGCCTTTTCCTGGGAGCATATGCCCCTTCCATAACATTTTTGGTAAGCTGGCTTTTAAGTTTTATTTTTCTTAGTAGTGACTTTTTGAAAAAGAAGAATCAGAAGTTTTTCTTGGATAAGATTACAAAAGAAGACTCTGTGCACATAAAAATGCTCCCCGGGCTACAAGAGAAATACAAATATAAATTGGAAATATTTCATCAAAAGAACCTTGAGAAAACCAGAAACATCTTATCGTGGTTTTAAAAGGAAAACCAAGATAGCAAGGGAGAAAAACAACAAAAAAAAATTTCGTGACAAAACAAAGTAATGGCCCCCACAACAGGACGATATTTGATGGGGCTCCAAAAATGTGTGCCCTCCCCCCTGAAATGGGGACCCCGGGGTTGAAGATGCTTCCCTTGGTGTTTCAGTGACAATGTGTTCCTTTTCTCAAAAAGTTGACCCCCACCATCCTAGCAGCTGTACACACAGGACAAAACACCCTGACCCAGCACCGGAATTCAAGCTGTGTGCAATTAGCCTGGGAGAGCACAGAGAACAGGGCCCTCTACTCCTAAAGGTGAGTTTTAAGGCTCTGGGTTGCTGTAACAAAAATGCCTGTCTTGGGCAGGGTAATTTGTAAGCAAATCAACTTTATGGTTCAAAGTTATAGAGGCTGAGAAGTTCAAGAGCAAGGCTGTGGCAGATTTGGTGTCTGATGAAGGCCTGTTCTTCAAAGATGCCATCTTACCACTGCATCTCTGTGAGGAGAAAGGCAAGCAGGTTCCTATGAATCTCTCTCATCAGAGCATTGGGGTCCGTCCCTCAAATATCCCCACAGGCCCATGTTTTGAATGCTTATTTGAAACTGTTGGGGAAGATCTGGAACCTCTAGGACATGGAGCTTCACTGGGGGAAAGTGGGCCACTAGGGGTGGCCCTTGAAGTGGTACCCAGACAACACTGGTACACTGTGTTGTACACAGACAACGGCTGTGTTGTCTGTCTATGGTGAGATTAAGCAGCTGTCTCTGGCACACAGTCCTGATGCCACTGATACCCAGCTGACGGACCAGTCCAGCATGAACTGAACTTTCTGAGATTCTAAGATAAAACGAACACCTTTCTTGAGTTGTTTCTGTTGAGCATTCTGATCGCGGTGACATAAAAACAGCCGACAGCTACTAACCAATCAGGCCCTCATGGGACGATCGCCACCTACAGGCCCTATCTCAACGCTCACAGTGAGGGTAAGTTTCAACACGGGAACTAGGGAGACCACAACATTCAGATCACACAAATTCCTCATATTTCATAGCGCATGGCAGCTGTTCGGGGTGAAGCCCCGATCAGTTCTCTAGTTCTAGCCAAACCAGCTTCTCTCCGAGGCAAAGGAAGAGCATGGATGGGCAGCAGAACTGTGTGGAGACAGATATTCTGCCTACCAGGCACTGCAAGGCTTCTTTAGAATGGTGCTCGTCTATTATGAACATGGAACAGGGAGTTGCCACTTTCTTACAAGAGCTTGCCATCCTGACCACAGAGACTGGTCAAGGGATAAGCACCCAATGCAAGTGGGGCTCACTTCTGTCAATACCTAAGCACCTTGCCCACCTTCCATTATGGTGACTGGTTCTAAGACTGCTACAGGCCAATCAGAGTCCTCCTTAGATAAAATGTAAGCTTGACCACTATTCCATCTCTTTTACTTTAAGGGTCTGAGCATGAGGCTTGCAGCAGCAGCAGCAGCAATGCCTCATGGGAAAACTGGGTTTATTATAACATCGAAAGAGCAGTGAAAATGCAGAGAATGTGAAAGGGAGGTGTGGTCTTGTTGGAGCTGAGGACGCGCCCTTGATGGAGGAGGTGTGCCACTTGGGGTGGGATTTGAAGTTTAAAAAGCCCAAGCCAAGCCTAACGTGGTAATTTGACATGACAATGGCTTCCTCAGGCTGCTAGGGAGAGGCACTATGAGGAGGTGTGGCCTTGTTGGAGGAAGTGGGGGTTGGCTTTGAGGCTTCAAATGCTCAAGTTGGACCCAGTGTCATTTTCTCTTCCTGCTGCCTGAGGATCTGGATGTAGAACTCTACAGTTACCTCTCCAGCATCATGTCTTCCTGAGTGCCTCCACGCTTCCTGCTATTATGGTCATGGACGAAGCCTTGGAACTATAAGCCACCCGAATTAAATGTTTTCTAAGTATTGCTGTGATGATGGTGTATCTTCACAGCAACAGAAACCCTAATATACCCAGTATCTATCTATCTATATCTATCTATATCACCTCTACCTATCATATCTATCTATCTATCTATCTATCTATCTATCTATCTATCTATCTATCTATCTATCTATCTATCTATCTATCATATCTATCCATCTATCATCTATCTATCCATCCATCTATCTATCTATCTATCATATCTATCTATCTATATCACCTCTACTTATCATATCTATCTATCTATCTATCTATCTATCTATCTATCTATCTATCTATCATCCATCTCCCTCTTTCCCTGCTGTCTGTGAATCAGGACGTAAAGCTTTTCAACCACTCCTTCGGGATCATGCCTATCTGCTTCCTGCCGTGATAATAACAGACCAACCCTTTGAAACTGTAGGCAAGTACCCAATTAAATGATTTCTTTTATAGTTATCTAGGTCATGCTGTCTCTTCACAGCAAGAGAACAGGGACTAAGTCAGTGGCCTTTAACAGAAAAGAACTAGAGGATGAACCACAGTCGACACAAGGCCAAATATCACACAGTAAATGTCTACACATGTAATTTTGTGTGATCTATATAATAAACTTAGGAAGTAGTTCAGAGTGCTCTACCTGGGATGAATACTGTCCTAGTTAGCTTCAGCTGTCAAGCTGACACAGCCTAGAGTCTCCTGAAGGAGTCTCAATGGAAGGACTAGCCAGATTGGATTATCTGTAAGCGATTATCTTGACTGGGGATAGATGTGGACGAGCCCAACCCCGCTGTGGGCATCGCCATCCCTAGGCAGGTGGACTTGAGCTATATGAGAAAGTGCTGAGCACGAGTCAGAGAGAGAGCTAGGAGGTGACATTCCTCCGGCAGCCTGAAGTAGCCTACGCAAGCTAAGTTCCTGACTTCTCAGCAACCAGGAGGCACCAGGAGGCACCGCTCCTAGCACCTCAGGTTCTTGCCTGAAGTTCCTGCCCCGGCTTCCCTCAATGATGGGTTATAACCTGGGAATTGCAAGATGAAATAAACCCCTTTCTCTCCTAAGCTGATTTTGGTAATAGTGTCTGATCACAGCAACAGAAAGCAAACTAGAAAAAGCACGGAGAAGGACATTTAGAAGTCAGCCTTAGAGAAAAAAAAATACCTTACCGCTCACAGGCCAGAAACTGTGGGAGCACGGAGGGAAAGAGAAACAGATGAATTTTCTGTAGCTTACTATTGTGACTATGGTCTGGGCAGTGCAGGTCCCCATTGCCTGTCGCTAGGCAGATATTCTCAACAATCCCTCCTTGCTCATACCAGTAGGCTTTATTTTCCCATGAAGAAACTAAAGTCCAGACATACTTAATAACTCAAGAAAGATGGTTCCACAGCTGAGGAGTAGGGAATTGGGCTACTAACCACACAGTCCAGCCCCTCCATCAGCGCTTCATGCCCCATGGCTGAAGATGAGAAAGTACCCATCTGTTGGGACCATTTGGAGTCCTGGCCTCCAGCTGCTCTTCCCTGCTAGAGATCTTTACTTTCCTTCTGATTTGAGTTACTAAAAGCTGTGTCAGAGTTGTTTACCAGCTCTGCTTCACGAGCACGTGTTGCCTTGAGGATCAGAGGATAAGGTTTTCACCTGTTGGCCCTCCTGACTGTTGGGTATATAAGCCTCCATGGTGCTATTGAATAGGGGGCTTCTTACCAGTGACTAGAGGTCCGTGTCTCTGTCTCTCTGTCTGTTTCAACCTCCAGCCCCTTGCCCAAAGCTCGTGAACTGTATGGTAGCACATAGAGCACAGACAGGCGTTGTGTGCTGCACCCATCACATAGAAGCAGAGGGACAGTGAGGGGGATAGGAAGTTAGCCATCTTCAGGGACCTGCAGCTAGACTATGCTTGTTGCAGAAACAGAGACCAGGACTCAGGAAATCTGGCTTTGGTTTGGTTTGGCAGTTCTTCCTGTGTGTTTGTTTATTGCGTTTTTATTTTTTCCTTTTGACTTAACAGAGCCCTTTGGATCACTCTAGTCTGTCTCAGCAGTTCCTAGAAGAGTGGGGTCAGGGAGGTGGAGGTTTACACATCCATTTGGGTGGAGTTATAGAAAGAACAGTTCCCTCAACTGGAAGCGGGTCCAGACTTTTGGTTATTTCACTGGCAGTTAGATTTCATTCTCAAAACATGGTACTGTGAGCAACAGATAACCCAGCCAGTCACCCTGGGCAAGGGGTAGCAAAGGAAGAACCCACGTCAGAAAGGAGCCCCACCTTAAGGATAAGCAGCGCAGGCAGCCCCCTGGCTCTCACTCAAGCCCGTCTGCTCGTAGACAGGGCTTTGGTTTATTTGTAGGGACAGAGGGCATTGCTGTAAAAGCTCCTCAAAGCTAAGTATGCCATCAATGCGGTACCTGCTCCCGGGAGGGAAGGGAATGCAGCTGGACTTGATCACTGAGGGTTCAAGTTCATGTGAGTTCAGTTCAGCGAGGCGGGGCAGGCGGTGGCTAACACTCATGAGCAGTTAGAAAGTGCCAGTCTTCCACAGAAAAGTTTTCTATGGCCCAGATGGAGCTGTTGGCTGTACCTGATATTCTTTTGGCCTGAACTCCTTGCAGGCCAGCGCTCACTAGGAACCCCGCACGAACCTCATTCGGAGGTTCAGCTTGCCTCAGCTGTATGGAGACGAACATGATGCTGAAATCCCAAGTGGGATAGCCTCTCTCCTTTCTCCTTCTGAGATCCTTGCTCTGGAAGGAGGGCCCTTCTTTATTGTGTCCCCACCGACACAGCCAAGCTTATCAGCTCTCAAATACCTCTTTACTCTTGACCTACTCCAATAGGCTCCTCCGTGAGGACCTCAGAATGTCAGAATCAAGGTGCAGATTGAGCTGTACTTCTACCCACTTAGTTATTTGGCAGGATTTGGTTCTGCGCAGCTGTGGACTAAGGGACTTATGTCCTGCTGGCTATCGGCTGGGGTCACTCTGGAGCTACCCACAGATCCTATCGGCGGTCCCCAAGCTGGAATTTTGGGGGCTGCTGCATATGGCATTCGACAGTACTGCTCCTTGGGTGAAGGGCTTGCCTCCTTTCCTAGATTAAAAACACAGATAACCGGTATGTGTGTTGGAGGGGTAAAGCAGGTTTGTGTCCCTGGGACGAGGCACCTCATCACTGTGGGCTTCCAATAGCTCTATCTGGAAACACAGCCATCTCTTTGGGAGGGTACACGGCCACACCTGGACGACCACCGAATCACAATTCCTAACGTGCTCCTGTGGGTGCCCATTTGTCTTTGTGTTCCCATTTTTCTTAAGGGCCTTTTAAAGATTTAAGACTCCAGCCTCTGAGGACAAGTCTCAACCCTCACCTTCCCAGCTCAGCAGAAGTTCTGAGCAGCACATAAAAGCTAAGCTCCTGACTTTTAACGACCACGAGGCACCAAACATGGGTCCCTTGTGATACGTGGGTCACCAAGCCCCAGATGCAGCTCCCTTAGCCTGGCTTTGTGTAGTAATCCAGAGGAAAGAGCGCAGCACCCAGAGAATGACAGGGTTATGTACGGTACATCCCACTGGTCCGTTCATATTGGGACCATTTGGAGCCCTGGCCTCCAGCTGCTCTTCCCTGCTAGAGATCTTTACTTTCCTTCTGATTTGAGTTACTAAAAGCTGTGTCAAAGTTGTTTACCATCTCTGCTTCACGAGCACGTGTTGCCTTGGCCTTGATCAGAGGATAAAGTTTTCACCTGTTGACCCACTGACTGTTGGATAAATAAGCCTCCTAGGTGCTACTGAATAGGGGGCTTCTTATCAGTGACTAGAGGTGTGTGTCTTTGTGTGTGTTTCAATCTCCAGCCCCTTGCCCGAAGCTCACGAACTGCGTGGTAGCACATAGAGTGCAGACAGGCATTGTGCGCGGCACGTTCAGAACAATTTTCCTACTGAACTAACAGGGTTAAAAAAATCTGCAGTGGAATATGGCTTCCTGACCCAGGAGGGAGTTGCCATTGACCAGCAGTTTCTCCCGCAGGCAGGAGACGCTCGTCACTCTCCTCTCCTCTTCCTGACCCAGGGGGGAGTTGCTGTGGACCAGAGTTCAGAATGCTGGAAGGGTCAGGAATGGCAGAGTGGTGTCAAGGACGAGCATGGCATGTTGGAAGGAGCTCTGAGCTCACAAAAGGCGATGCTGGAAGGGAAGGAGGCCCCAGATGTGGGAAAGCTGGGACAGGGTCTGAGAATGGGACTGGGCTGCAGCCTGGAGGCACAGAGGCAGCCAGGTGGGTTAGAGTCCTCCCAGGACAGTCCCAGGAAGGGGCTTAGTTCACTGTCAGCCCGACTGGATTTAAAATCACATAGGTGGCACACACCTGTGAGGGTGCTTCCAGAGAGCTTTGACAGAGGAGGGAAGACCCACCTTGAGTGTGGGTGGCATCATTTCATGGGTGAGGATACCAGACTGAACAAAAATGGAAAAGGGAGGAAGCCTGGTGTGGGGGAGGTCCTTCTGTCTGTGTGTTGCTTTTATTGGTTAATGAATAAAGAACTGCTTTGAGCCTATGGCAGGGAAGAACAGAACTAGGCGGGAAAAGTTAAACTGTATGCTGGGAGGAGGGCGGAGTCAGAGAGAAGCCATGGAGCCCCTGGAGACAAACTCTGGGAACTTTAGTCAATAAGTCACTGCCACATGGCGATACACAGATTAATAGAAATGGGTTAAATTAATATGTAAGAGTTAAATAAGAAGCTAGAGCTAATGGGTCAAGCAGTGATTTAATTAATAAAGTTTTTGTGTGATTATTTTGGGGCTAAGCAGCTGGGATGAACAAATGGCCTGCTGCTACAGAAGCCACCTACCCATCAGCCTTCACCTCACTCTGTTTCCTGACTGGATCCAGGGTAACCAGCCGCTCCACATCCCCATGCATGCCCTCCTCCTCTGATGGACCTGACCCTCCCTAAGCCAGGAGCCCAAACAAACCTTTCTTCCTTTAAGTTGCTTTTATCAGGTATTTTCCCTGATGAGATGAGAAAACCAAAGTCATAAGAAATTAAGCAAGGCAGTTGTGATGCATGTCTTTAATTCCAGCACTCGGGAGGCAGAGGCAGGTGGATCTGAGTTCAAGACCAGCCTGGTCTACAGAGTGAGCTCCAGGACAGCCAGAGAAACACTATCTTGGGGAATTGAAAAGGGTGGGGGATGTAGTTAAGCTTTCTGGAAGGTTACGCACACTGCTTCCCCCCTCCCTCACCCCCTTCCTCTGTCTCCCCACCTCTTCCCCCTGGTCCACACAGAGGCCTGTGCTTCTGACAGCCCCATTCCCACCTTCACATTGTCGACAATATATGTGCCTTCAAAGGCCAGAGCACAGGACCAAAGCAAAACCTCTGCTTTCTCAGAACTTCCCAGGGAAAATTAGGACGAACTGCTCTTCAACACATATCGATAAGGTCGATTTTAGAAGCAGAACTCTGTGACTCACACATTCATAGCCAATACTAGCCATCTAATACTTGGGGAACAAGCACACGCCTTTTGGAGACTTGAATGCCCCGACCAGCGGGAAAACACCACTCTAGAGGAAATGTCTGCTGGGAGAAGGGACGACTGGTAGCCAAGGTCTCAGCCACTCAGCAGAGCAATGCACTGCTATGGTTCACAAGTGGAACTGTCCACATTCCGAGCAGGTTGTGGAGAACCGTGCCCCCATCCCCTCTCTTGCTTTTCTGAACATAGGCTGCGGTGCTGGGATTTAGCCTCAGTCTGTAAGGGTAACAAACAAGGGCACTGGTGAGTCTGATGGGGACCAGCAAACAGTCCCTGATGGGCCCCTGTCCTACTGACACTCAGAAGGCGCTTGCCCACCAAGCAGTCTGGTTTGGCTTGTTGGTCCTCTGTCCCCCCCACCCTCCCGCTGGGGAAGGCGCTAATGAGGTGTTAATTAGCAAGGGGCAGGCAGTAGGTGGCAAAACAGGGCAGTGGCAGTCTGCAGGGAGCGTCAGAGAGCAATCCTTCCATAAACAAAGGACAGGCTAAGGTTGGGGGGACTTCTCTACCATGGGGCAGAGAGTACCAAGGGAACAGACCATGCCACCTCTATCACCGCAGCAGCGGGGCCCCTTGACTCTCGGGAGAACTCTTTCCTGCATTCGAATTCCAATCATAATATGGAATTACAGGGTGCCGCCTGCCGCAGCCTGCTGCTCTGCTCTGCATTAGGGAGCCGTCACCCACAGCCCCCCACGGCTGGCACCTCTGCTGTTTAATCTGCAGACAAGAGTACAAATCCCTCATCTTGTTTAGAGTATGTCGGAGTGTGATTTAGAGGAATAAATTCCTCTTGGGGAATCATGCTACAAAAATGCCAGAAATGTGAGCCTGAGGGTTTTCATTTCAAGGGTAAATGATTGTCCATCCCGGGCTGAAGACAGTCCGGCGTGACGGGCAGCAGGAGGCCGGAATGGTACAGCCAGCGGTTGAAAAAGGCAACTTCAGGTCTGGACTCCTTTCCTTCACAAATTGCTAATGAAATGACTTAAAAAAAAAAAAACAATCAAGTCCCAGGAAATTCTAGACTCAGGAAGAACAGTGAGAGGCAATTAGATCAGACAGACACTGAAGAATTTAAGCAAAAAAACAAAAACCAGAACCCAACAATAACAACAAAAATAGTGTTGAACTGGGATGGACAAGTGTTCACACACTGGGTCAGCTGCCTGTCACTGTAGCAAACATGCCGGAGTTAATCAACTTAAAAGAAGATGAGGTTATTCAAGGTCATCGTTTTGGAGCTTCTTTTCCCATCACACTGCGTTTGGTCCTGTGGTGATATAGCCCATCATCACAGGAGTGCATGTGGAAGAAACACGCTCACTTGGTGGCTAACAGGAGAAAGAGAGGGCCTGCTTTCCCCTATCCTCTTCATTCATATGTCCTTAATGATCTGAAGACTTCCCACTAGGCCCCAGCTCTTAAAGGTTCTACCAGTTTCCCACAGAGCAACAGTGTAATCTTCAAGATGTGATCAAGATCATTTGAGGGACATTTATAATCTGAACTCATACAGCATTTACACTGTATTGGATTTAATAAGCCATCTAGAGGTGATGTCAAGTCCATAGGAGGATGTGTGTAGGCTACACACGACCACAGACCTCTCTGTAGGGCATCTGAGCACATCCCCATTGCGATCCCTAACTGACTTCGGAGGACCCCAAGCAACTGTATGAAGGAATCGCCTGCAAGGAAGGAAGCAAAGGACTCTAACAGAAGGGTCCACTTTCCAAGCAGGAGATGGAGGACGGGAGTCAGGAAGCAGAGGCCTCTAGGGGTCCAGGGCTTAAGGCAGAGGGGCCAGCTGACCTGCCACGGTGAAAAGGAAAGAGGTTCTTTTAGGTTGTTTCCAAGGGCAGGGCTTCAGTGAGAGGGGAGTGTTCCTGCAAATGACCAGCAGCAAAGTATACATCTGCCTGGTGTTGAAGCCCCTCGATGGCTGCTCCCAGATTTAAAAAATGTTAATCTTGCTAAATATTAGAAACTTAGGTTGAATGCAAAGGGGAAGAGGGAAGATTCAGTATAGGAGAGAAAGGAAATGATGGGGGGGGCACGTGTGTCAGGAAGTGGAACCACTCTCCTTCTGAGGCCATCAAACTCCACCAAACAACACCTCTCAAGTATCCGTGAGGCATAAGGGACAGGGAAAGACTTGGAAGAAGCCAAAGACCTAATTTTCCAACTTCAGTCATCAAGGATAAACAGAAGGCAGAAGGTCTGAGAGATATGACGCACTTATGCAAC
This sequence comes from Myodes glareolus, assembly GCF_982192425.1. Classification (NCBI taxonomy): domain Eukaryota; kingdom Metazoa; phylum Chordata; class Mammalia; order Rodentia; family Cricetidae; genus Myodes; species Myodes glareolus. The sequence continues at coordinate 12,790,510 of NC_142049.1, read as the reverse complement.
TGATGTGCAAAGGTGGTCCAGGGAGGGAGGATGGGCTTCAGCAATGGGGCTGCAACTGATATGTGCAAAGGTGGTCCAGGAGGGAGGATGGGCTTCAGCAATGGGGCTGCAACTGATGTACAAAGGTGGTCCAGGGAGGGAGGATGGGCCTCAGCAATGGGGCTGCAACTGATGTACAAAGGTGGTCCAGGGAGGGAGGATGGGCCTCAGCAATGGGGCTGCAACTGATGTACAAAGGTGGTCCAGGGAGGGAGGATGGGCCTCAGCAATGGGGCTGCAACTGATGTACAAAGGTGGTCCAGGGAGGGAGGATGGGCCTCAGCAATGGGGCTGCAACTGATGTACAAAGGTGGTCCAGGGAGGGAGGATGGGCCTCAGCAATGGGGCTGCAACTGATGTACAAAGGTGGTCCAGGGAGGGAGGATGGGCCTCAGCAATGGGGCTGCAACTGATGTACAAAGGTGGTCCAGGGAGGGAGGATGGGCCTCAGCCAGGGGCTGCAACTGAACAGCACATGCCAAAAACACCCTAATTAAAGCCTGCCTGGAGGATTTAAGGAAAAGTATTCATGGGGTCACCTTGCAAAGCGCCCCTAATAGTACATAAATATTAGTTCTTATTCTTAGATTTCAAAACCACATTTCCAACCTAGCACCCGGAACAGCCGCTATCGATAAAAATTCAGACTCTGCTAGCATCCTTCCAGGGGCTGTGAGTAAATCTTAAATGCAAAATGGTTCTCTGGGGCCAGCAGTAGTTGGCCTTTAACCGCATCCCACCCACGGCAGCCTTCCCTCCTCAGACTCGCTAACCCCGCAGCCTGAGCCTGTGAATTGTGAATCTCCAGACCAACAGTCTCAGTTCTTTCTGAGTCATCTCCCATCTGCAGACTCCAACACAGGAGCTGGGGCCCCGTTCCTGTCTTTCCCCCACTTTCCTCTGAGGACACAGAGCCTTTCCAATCTGGTTTCCCAAGGAGCCACCTGTCTATGTCCTGGCCACACTGTGGGTTCTGTTGTGGATGATGACCATGTCTATTTCATGTCTGGCGGCATCCTCCATTTCCGTCAGAGACATGTATTAATTTGTGGAAGGAAAGACATAGTGGCCTAACATAAAGAGGTCTTCCTTACTCACGAAAAGCAGGAACTAAGTCTCAGGGACTAGACTCAGTCATAAGCCAAAATGTTGAGAGTCCCCCAGAGATTGGGGACTAAGAGCCCCCATGACTTTACTTCCAGACTTAGCACACCTGACACTCGCTCTGTCAGACTATCCTGAGCAAACCTCAGCTGCTCTAGTGGTCCAATAACCTTGGGGCTCACCACCTTTGCCTTGGGGCGTCCTTACTTTGAAGAACTCCACAGATGGCTCACAGAGGCTCCCCTGGGCCTCTTGTCCCAGAAGGACAGGAGAGAGTCCTTTCTCCACTTGTTACGGGCTCCCCCTGCATCTTCCGTCCTAGAAACCACTTGGCTTGAAGTTTCCCCTCTCAAAGCTTGTGGTCTGTGGCTGCTTAGGATAGAGTGGATCAAAGACTACTTCCTTGCTCCAGAGGGTCGTGGAATATTATTTTAACTAGGCAAAGATGTGCTACATTTGTTCATGCTGCGGATTATTTTAACTGTGCAAAGGTGTGATGCATTTGTTTCTGCTGCCTTTGTTTAATTCTGCAAAGATGTGTTGCATCTGTTACACCTTGCCTGCCCATGGCACCTGATTGGTCTAATAAAGAGTTGACTAGACAATAGCTAGGCAGAGAAAGGGATGGGTGGGGCTGGTGGGCAAAGAGAATAAACAGGAGGAAAAATCTGGGCCTGCGAGGAGAACAAGAGGAGAGGAATAAGAGGAGAGGGAGGAAAGAGAGGGGGACGCACATGGGATAAGAAGCCAAACAGCCACCCAGCAGCCAGACACAAGAAGCAGTGAAAGTAAGATATACAGAAAGAAAGAAAAGTAAAAAGCCCCGAGGCAAAAGTAGATTAAAGAGAAACAGGTTAACTAACTTAAATAAAAAGAGCTAGCCAGAAATGGGGCTAATCCTGGCTGAGCATTCATAACTAATAAGAAGTCTCCATGTCATTTTTGGGAGCTGGTTGGTGGCCCAAAAGAAAAAGCCTAGTACAGATGGGACAATTATGTGCAATGTGTACTCCTGAGCCCCATTTCTACAGAGCAGACCTCTCCTGAAGACCTTTCCCTTTCTCCCTCAATATTTAGTGTTCGCATGACTGTGTTTGTGTTTCTAGGGAATTCCACCCCAAATTATAAAGGTACCAGGTACCAAAAATAGGGGGGGGGGCAAGGTGGTAGCTGAGGAATGGCAGGAACGGCCTGAGCACCATCCTCACAATACACTGAGGAGAAAATAGAGGCTCGAGGAGAATCCTAACCTTGGCCAAGGTCACCCAGGAGGCAGGGGTGTGAAACCCAGATTTCTAGAACACAGTTTGTCTCTGTGGCCCCTGCCATTACCCCACTGACGGCCTGCAAGCCTCTACAGCTCTCCCAATCAATAATACAAGCTGTGCCACTTGAGAGAGTGGAGAGAGAGGGACAGAGTCATGGACCTCAGTACTCAGCCTGCTGAGTACAAGCATACTGTTCCAAGTAGAAACGGCTCTCTCCCGAGGCCACCGACTTTACTGCTACCTACATTCACAGACACGTGGCCCTATGGCAAGCAAGTCACAGAGGCAGAGATATGAACGACAGGCTGGGTCGGCCCCCACCACCTCACTAGGTAGAGCGCTCGTGGTTCTCAGGCCGCAGAACACGTGCACTAGGTCAAGGTTAAAGAACGACATTGTAAATAGCTCACTGGGGAGTAATTTATGTCATCACTCGAAGGGGAAAATTGCAAGCCATCCATGTATCTTTCCATTGGACCAATGCCTAAGCACGCAACTGGCAGAGGAGGCTTTTTGTCCGGGTGGAAGCAAAGAATTTACAAAAATAAAGGGAAAACTGGATGCAGATGCTTTCTTCAATTAGCATCCACTGAAAAGGCAGCGAAGAGGAAGGACCGAACTTATGCGTGAATTTCCACTCAACTGTTTGCCTTGGGTCATGCCACCTCTTGGGGGAGATGTAGATGTGTGTCATTCTGTGGTGAAGCTGGAGGGAACTATTTTAATTTTCTCAAGCATGTGGGGGTTTTGCAATCAAGCTATTTTTAACCGAAGGCTTTGCAAAGTCTGACCATCACGTGAGGTTTTTACCAAGATCTAAATCACAGCACCAGGAAGCAATGATTCAGTGTGTCTCAAAACGTTCCAAACAACTCAAAATAATTATATCTTCCTAAAAAACAATACTATTCCAGGACTATTTTTGTCATAGTTTCCTTTTTTTTTTTTTTTTTTGGAGGGGTCGGGATGTGGGGGTGGACTGTGGACTCCCTGGTTCAGTATCAAGGCTGAGATGAAAGATATTTGGTTAAGAAATGGAGATGGGCAGAGTGTTTAAAGTGCGATGCTGAGCGGTCTCTGTCATGATATGCATCTTTATCATTCTGCCTGTCGGTGGGGTGGACTAAAATCAAAAGCAGCCTTTTCATCTTAAGTTTTCCCTCCTAGGCACAGGGCAGATTAGACTGTACTTTACTTTTGTGGTCTCTTTCCTTTAATTTTTTTCGTTGCTGTTGTTCCCAGACATCGTTTTAGGATGTGGCAGTGCTTAACCTCTGGATCGTGTTGGAGCCACAGATTTTTAAAAATTCAGATTTTGGAACTTGGAGAGGAGGCTAAGTGGTTAAGAACACTTACTGCTCTTGCAGAGGACCTGGGCTCAGATCCCAGCACTCAAATGGAGGCTCACATCAGTCTATAAGTGCAGCTTCAGGGGACCTAAGTCCCTCTTCTGTCCCCATAGGCACCAGGCATGCACGTGTCTGGATGTGCTTCTGCCAATGCAGACCGAGCAATGGGGGCAGGTCTGATCCAAGGTGGGGTTCGGGGGAAAGCTGGCTAAGACTCACACATCAGGTAGTGAATTGAGTCAGAACAAAGGAAGGCAAACGAAGAGAGACAGAAACTCAGAATTCAGGCAGATATGAAACATGAGCAAGATCATGACAAGATGGACTGGCTGCTTGGCTCTGACAGGGCCTGGATTCCAGCCCTAGCAGATCTGAGTAGGGTAGGTAGAAATATACTCCTCTTCCTCTCACCTAGCAAAGACTTCAACTCACTGCAGTTAAGTGGTCTGGCTGGAAAGCAATGAAGGGGGGGGGGAATCAAGTGAGAAACAGCAGAGGGATCGGGGAGCATGGCTCAATCTACACCACGTGCCCAGCTGAATGGGCGCAATGGCAAGATGTTGAGGCAAGCAGGGGTCACATGCCACCTCTATGACCGCAAGACCCAATCTTAGAATTTTGATACTATTGACTCACAAGGCAGGGTGGGTCATAGTTACAACACTTACAGCCCAGAATATGCTTACTTCTGAGCAGGTCACATAGCAGCAGTTGAAGCAGGCGAAGACGCTAGGTTGAGTCTAGGGGACCATCATTAACCTCAAACTCACCACAGGAAGGGTAAGTTTTATGACTGGATTCAACAAGAGCTCAGGGACATTCATGGGGGTTTCCAACTCCGTCTATGGCCAAACTTCCTTCTGGTAGAAACAATTTATCCGTGAGCACAGAGGACAACTCAAAGTTGACAAGGGCCATCCTATTTGGTTACAGAAAGAACTAGAGCCATTGTGTCTACTCCTCTGATTGTTTTTGTTTGCTGTTTTTGTTTTTCAAGCTAGGATCTCTCTGTATAGTCCTAGCTGTCCTGGAATTTGCTCTGTAGAGCAGACTGGCCTTGAACTCAGATTCACCAGCCTCTCTCTGATTCGTTTGTATGCCTATAATTCTCTTGGATATAACCACTTCCTTCTACCTCCACTTTGTCCCCTGGACTTTGATTTAATGTTGTACTCCCCAAATGTATATCCTTACAGAATCTGTGGGCCTTCTTTGAAAATAAGGTCTTTTTAGATATAATGAGGTCACACTGGATGAAAGTGGGTGTTAGTCCGATATAACTGGTGTCCTATAAGAGGTGAATTTAGACACCGAGACACCAAGTAATGAGGGAGGCATGGAACAAGAGGATTCTACAAGGAGAGGCAGGAAGGGAGGCTTAGAACAGATTTTCACCCCGAGCCCACAGAAGGAACCAGTTCAGTTTCACACTAGGGTTCCAGAATTCTAGTCTCTAGAGCTATAAGAAAACATCTGTTGTTTCAGCTGTCCCAGATTATGGCTACTCATTATAGCAGCCAATGGAAAACATCACCACCTAGCCCCAGCCTGCATCATCTCTTACCTAGACGGCTTCCACACCTGCGTGAGCTGACTCCTTTCCCTCTCCTGAGCCATCCCCCACATCCTCCCAAGATATAAAACCTCTGTATCCTCCTGAGATAAACTCTGCCTCCCACACACAGCCAGTCTGTTTTCCCATGCCCACGCTGTGGACACAGTGAGCTTCTCACATATAACAGGGACACAGGGTCCCTTTGGTTGAAGACTCTGGGAAAAAGAACCACCCCTGCTCCACTGACAACCTTATCTGGTTCACGCTTGCCAGCTCTTACCAAGCGCACGGGCTCACCCCACAGCCTTCTCCAACCTGACTAGGCAGATCCAATGCCGCATCACTGGCTTTCCTTGCCCTTTAGGATTTTATCCTATGCCCCACCATGTTACATGAACTAAGCATGATCTTTCTCTGGTGCCTGTTGTCCCCTAAGCTGTAAAGTCCACAAGAGCCTGGCTACTTTGGTTTAATTCATTACCATATCCCCAACACTTAGCATAGTATCTTGATAAAGTTGGTACTTGATGGAAGACTGAATGAACGGAACTAAGAGAGGATGAGAAGTCTGGCTTTTCTCCCTGTACTCCTTCCAGGCCTGTGCTGACAAGACACTTTCAGGGGACAAGAAAAGAAATTAAGCAGGGTAAGCAGGGACATTTGGAAGGCCACCCATCTCTGCTAGTGGTTCAGTGCCATTCTCAATTATTAAGAAATGAATGAAATACCAGTTTCCAAACATAACCATTCCGGCTGTCCCACAGATTAGCTCTTGGAATGCTCTGGATTGGTCCTTAGGGGATACAGTGTTTATCTGTACCTACAGATGCGAAAGTGCGTCTATCTGAGTTAGTTCTCAAGGTAAAGATTCACGGGCTGCAAATGTCACCAGGGCCAGCTACCCAAGGGCAGGACCCTCCACCTCCCCTAACTGTCTCTCCACGTCCCAACGACCCCTCTTCATCTCCTCTTTGGTCCTGTGCCTGAGTCCCACTGGATCATCTCGTGGGACTTTTGGCGGCGTGCTAGGAAAACAGTTTCAGCGTGTGCAGAAACACGGCTCCGGCTTCTTCATTTGTGGTGACACCACCCTGATAATGAACCCCGGCGGCTCAGGCTGGAGCTCTGTCTGGATTCATGAAATAGCTTTCAAAATAAAATAGGAGCGAAAAACACACACAGTTCCGGGGGCTTCAGCATGCGATGTATTCACGAAGCCAAACATGGCAGGTTGTGTAAATATTTAACAACGGGAAAGAACTGAACCCGCTCCAGAGAAACATCTGGGATGGGAAGGACTGTGGTTTCCAGCGGGAGTGTCTGCGTGAAGAGGCAGAGCACCTCGCTGTGTGTGCTCAGCTCTGCGCTTATGAGTGCTCACTGGGCACCTCTGACAGCCCAACTCCGAGCACTTTCTCTGCTGCTAACGTGTTTACTACACAGCTGGGCCATTTCCAACGGTTTCACTCAAATGCGCACGCTTTTCTAACCATTAAGATGTTACGTTTCCCCTTCAAACAACAGAAACTCAATAACAGTGTTAATAGTGGAGATAAAAAAATCCAGAATTTTTTTTTCCCTTCTGTGTTACCTAATATGGCAAGAAATGGCCTGCTGAGTGTGCTTAGGGTTTCAGGTTTTGGCATTAGTCCAAAGACTAAGCTGGGGCATTCCAAAGAAAATAAACGATGTATTTGAAAATATGGTTTTCATGAAGTTACCTTTGTGACTGACAGTTGGAAATACACCATCTTCTTCCTGAACTGATACCATAGGGTAGACTGCATAGTTCATAGAACTCCTGTGGGACCAATTATCTGCCTCACATTCTTCCCCTACAGGACCCAAGTGCATGGCTCAGTTCCACATAATCTGTCTTTGCCCTCCCTTGTGAAGTGCGACCAAGGGAGACCAGCTGCCTTGGGTGGGCTGAGACGGAACGGGAACAACGGCCACTATTTTCCCAGGCCCACTCATCCCATGACCACCCTGTCTCAGGCTGCTCTTTGGAGAGCATCTGGCTTGTACACCCAGGGTGGCAGTGTGAGTATCCCCGAAGTTCCCTCCTCTTCTGTCTCACAGTGAGGCAGGTTGCTGATGGTGAGAACTACACCCCCCGAAGTCCTGGCCGCATCCTCGAAGAGCTGGGCTAACAAGAGGACTTGTACAAGTTGCCAGGGCGGACCATTACCTCATCCCAAGTATGCATACAAAGGCTGCTCCTGACCCTAGCTACGACAAGTACACTTTCACGGCTCTTCACTAAACCATTGTTTCCTTCTGAATGGTACTGATGTCAGTTTAGTGTAAGTAGTGTTCAAACTAGAGAACTACAGAGTGAGTGGGTTTGTGGGGAATCTGCCTTCATCAGTGAAGATCCTTCATGGATTAATCTATCACTGCCTCAAAAATCTGAGTAGATACTCAGGGGAGTGTAGAACTATGGAAGGTAGAGACTAGCTGGGGAGTGTATCATTGCAAGAACGCTGTGGAAAAATATACCTTGTCCCTGGCTGCTGCCTGTCCTTCCCCATCTCTACCTCTTTCTCTTTCTGCTTCCTGGCCACTCCAAGGTGGCAATCTGCCTTAGTCTCAAAGCAATGGATCCAGGCAATCACAGGCTAAACCCCCTGAAACTATGGGCTGGACCCCCAAAACCATGAGCCAGAATACGCCCTCCCCCCTTTTGCTGTGCGAGAGTCTTATGAAAACGCAGGCCTTTGAGGAGTTCATGTTTCAAGCAGCTCTCAGAAGATTCAGAATGCTGATAGACCACAGAACACTCTCTCATCAAGATTGACCTGAACCAGTATGGATAAACATGAACAGAGATCCATAATTAATAAGAAACTTGACAATCTTCTATCTCCTACCCTTCCAAGGTGGAACTTAAACAGGTCAAAAAGCTTAACAAGGGCCAGAATAAAGGAAGGACCCAATCAGAGGACTTTGAAAAGTTCCAAGATGGAGTCACTAAGTTGGTACATCTTGAAGTTCAGTGTGCATCTCAAGGACTGGGGACATGGCTAGACAGACAGACTGCTTCATCCCAGTTTCTGATTTAGTGGGTCCAGGCTGAGCTGAGATTCTCATTTCTAGATGGTTCGAAACCTGATGTTCACAGAGCTGACTGGTAACCACTGCTGGAGATGAGGACTTCTGCGGGCAAGGAGATGAGACACCCAGACTGTCTGCTCTAATCCCACAACTCTGACACTACCCACTTCCCATGCACCCCTGAGCCTTCAATGCTACACATGCCTGGCCCTGGACTGCTCTGATTGCTGGTGCTGCAGAGATACTGGCAACAATCTCTATGCTCAGGACTGAAGTGACACAGAGGAGGCTATCTCTGCCTCTGTGCCTCAAGACATCACAAGGCCACTTGCTGCCTTGGAGCGGTGGTGACAGTACTTCAGCACAGCCCTGGCCTGTTTTAGTCCCTCTCCTCCTACCATTTTCTAACCAGTGGATTAGATCCTACTTGGAAACCTTAGCTCAGAGAATAAAATCACAGCGGGAATGAGCCTTAGAGTCTCCTGTGCTGGGGGATCAGAGGAACGAAGATCAAAGAAGAAAGGAACTTCCAGAATCACTAAGAAAAGACTGACCAGAACGAAAATAAGTCTCCCAACTCCCTCTCCGTGGCTATGTCTATGTCCGACATTGCTGTTTCTGAGGGCGCCATTGTTGTCTCTCGGTAGTATTAGAGTCCGGCACTCATTCATGGAAAGATCAGATCGCTGCAGTGGCCACACTACTACTGTTGCTTCCCAGGATCTTCTTACCACCCTAGTCACACCTGGCCAGCTATGGAAAGATTCAGCTCAACAAAGAGCCCCACTGTCCCTTCTTGATCCCACGCCTCTGTGCAAGTGTCGCTGCCTAGGTCCCTGGGCCAACAGGGCAGGCTGTACACCCCGCTCTGGCTTCCCCTCTTTGTCCCTTCTTGCACTGTGCACACACACAGCATCTTCTCCCCCTGCCTACCTTCAGTATAGATAGTGCTACAGTCCCAATGAATGGGACATTTACCTTCTAGCAGAGGGGGGGGGGGTCAGAGGAGGGAGACCTCCTCTTAGCACAGTAGTCCAGGTAGGCCGTCTCTATCCCAGCAGCCCTTACCTAACTCCCTGGCCCTGCGTATTTCTGACTTCAAACCATAGAGAATCAGGGACAGAAGGATTTGAGACCCCTGTCCAATAATCAAAAGCATCAATGCCCCTTATGCTTTTTTTAACGAAAAATTTATATTAAATACACACTTTGGATGTTCAATAATCAACTTCTAGCCTGTCCTGGGCACCAGTGAAACCCACACCTGTGAGCATGCTGCACGGAGCCCTGTTAAGCTATCTCCCTGAGATCAACAGTCTTGTGTGCATCCTGGAAGAATCCATTTCACTGTGTGTCTCTAAGAAAAAAAATTCTGTGTCTCTTACACCCCGAGGATCAGGACCCACATCTCCAACTCCATCTTTTTTCTAAGAAGTACCTGGCCAGAAAGAGCTCAGGGTTCCGACTGTCCACAGCTCACTGGGAGTTCTCTGGCATCTTGAGGGACTACCTACACTGTACCATTTCTGGTTGCTGTGTGACTATTGTTCACACTATCTCCAAGGCCATGTTTACTCAGCCAGATGCATGAAGACTTCACACACACATGTCCACGAGCCTCTGATGAGCCAGTTAGCAACACCCTTGAACGGAACCTGCCCTGCTCTTGGCCACCACTTCCCCTGTCATCTGCCCCAGCTAGGTCTCCTAAACGGTCTGAAGAAGCCACATCCTGTGGCCAAATACAGAAAGTCGGGGACAGGGAAACGGAGACCAGCTCTTTCCAGAGGAGGTGATTTCAAGTTTAAAACCAACACTTCCTGGCTGACCTCACAGTTCCCAAGTGTTGAACTTCATATTCTGTGTAGTAAGACCAGCCCAGCAAGGGAGCAATCGTGTCTTTCTAAAGCTCAGCTTGCCTGGTTCTTTTACAGGCATTCAGAGATGGCTAAGACACAAACTGTCCCCATGCGAAATCACTCCCCACCAATCGCCAACACTGAGAAAATGACCACTGTTCCTCAGAAACAGTTCAACTCCTGCCAGTTTGGATACCATTTGGATACCACCAGACTGGATTTGACTCTAAGGATTATGGGCGGAATTGGGAGCCTCCCTCAAAAATTTGTAGGTTGAGGACTTAACTCCCAGAACCTCACAATATGACTGTTTTTGGAGTAGGGCCTTTAAAGAGGTAATTAAGGTAAAGATAGCTAATATGACTGGTGTCCTTCAAGAGCAGGGGAAATATCCGGAATGCACACAGGAGAAAGGTCATGGAAGATTCAAAGGGGAAGCACCTGGAAACTAGTGAGAGCTCTCAAGGGACACACAGCCCTGCTGATACTATGATCCTGGATAAAATGAATGAAATGCTTGACTGCAACTTCCCTGGTTGATATCCTAATCCTCAAGGTCATGAGGACAAACCTTGTGACTGTGCCATCCTTCCTAGCCTGTGAGGGCCCAGCTAGAAGGTCCCAGAAAGTGGCCATCACCAGACACATTTACTTGCAGCTTAGTTTTGGACTTCCTTATCTCTAAAACTGTGAGACTATGTATTGATAGAGATTTAGTGTGTGGGTATACACACACACACACACACACACACACACACACTCTCAGAGAGAGAGAGAGAGAGAGAGACAGACATACCTTTCATTTTTATGTGTGTGGATATGTCAATGTGAGATCAGTTGTCTGCAAAGGCCAGAAAACAGTCCTGGATCCCCTGGGTTTTTGGGTTACAGACAGTTGCAAGCTACCCCGTGTGAATGCTGGGAACTGAACTCAGGTCCTCTGGAGCAGCAGCAAGAGATCTTTGCCACTGAGCCATCTCTCCAGCTCCATGTACAAATTTAAAGCTATTGGCTCACAGTGTTTTGTTGCAGATGAGAAGTGGACTAGGAGGTTGAAATTCCAGTCTCCACACCGTGAGAGAAAGTCAGTTCCTGCAGTGTGAGTTGCCCAGGCTGTGACGAATGTCACAGGGACCTAAGCTGACCACAGTGAACTAACAGCGGCTCACTTACTCACTAGGCTGTGACATCATCAAATTTAGCACTGCCCTAGACACAAACGTGAGAACCCCAACAGTGAAAAAGTGAAGTCAGGGAGGAATCCAGCACAGATGCATGCTATAGAGAAGAAGGCTAATATTTTGATAGAACAAATCTATTTGTTATCAGGTATATATTTGCTCCAATTTGACTGATGTTTGGCAAATCATATCTGAGAAAAGAAAATGTGAGTTTTGTGTTTGCTTGTCCATGAGAAATAGTAGATGAATACAGAAAACCGCACCTGGCTGAAGTAAGTCACACAGAGAGCCATATCACTCACACACTCTAGACATCTACCAGTAACGTCAGCTCGCCCTGAGTTCTCAGCGTTTGGTGGTAAAACCCTCCTCTGATTTCACATGACTGTCACTGCAGCATTCCATGAGAACACACAAGCGATAAAACCTTCTGAGACTTGTTTCCCTGACCAAAAAAAATCATTTTCCAGGCCAAGAACCATGCTTAATAATATTTGTGATCTTCCATTTGTCACCAAATACAATGCCATGCTGGCATTTTCAGTAGGGTCCCACTTTTACTTTTATCCGCTATGGAGTGTTTTACTTCCAATCCACTCCCCCCCCCCCCCCCGGTGAATTCTACACATCCGATTGCATGTGTTTGTATACAGAGGTGATTTTGAAGAATGTGTCCATTATTTTATGGCAGACTGACTGACTCAGATGTTTCAATAAAGAACTGTATTTCAGGTGGCTAAGGCCTAGGTTGTAAGTGATGGGTATCATACTGATACTTTGAGAGCCTATGGGGTCTCACCAATGTAGCAAGAACACCTCCTACTGGCCGCATGCACTAATTACAAGAAAAATTTCAAAAACCAAAAAAAGACTCTAAAAATTTGAAGGAAGCCCTTACACAAACTTAATAAAATATATCACCTCGCCTTTAGGATATTTTGTGACTTCCAGCTTTCTAATGTGTTTATGGGGTAAACAATTTTCAAGGTCAAATGGCCACCCACATGCAATAGTTACTCTTACCTGTCATGGAGTTTTCTGAAGTGCACAGCTGCTCTCTCAGCTTCTCCACATCATCAGGGTGTACCTGTTCATAGAGGGTGCTCCCAAACCACTCTGACTGTGGTTGGTTCAGAACAGGCGTGACGGAATCAGACACGTAGATTACTCTTCCTGTCTCAGCTGCCACCACAAACAGAAATCCATCAGCGGCTTCAAGAATGAGATGCTTCAGTTCCTGGGGAGCAAAGGTCACGGTCAGCAAGTGTGCTGACAGATCCGGGTCAATTGCCTTCTCTTAACTAGCAACCTCAGCTTCCTTTGTGCAGCTATTCATTCTGGTGTGTGCGCGGTTGTAACAATAAACGTCATTTCACCTGGCTAGCTTATTTTCTAGAGAAAGACCCCAAACTTGCACCGTCCCTAAAACACTCTTAGAGTGACTGGGGGGAGATCTCTAGCATGGAGAGATGAGAGACCAGGTAATGATGATCAGGAGGGGCTGAGCTGCCGGTTCCCTGAGGTACTTTGCTCATGTACTGAAACTGCAGCCAGCCGTGACACTGCCAGAGGGCCCAGCACCCAGTGTACGGCACAGAAGATGGCAGGAAGGAAGGAGAATGAGATGGGGAAAAGAGAGAAAGAAACAGACCACAAGTCTTTCCACTGTGTGGGGACACTACACTCTTGTTCCTCTTGTTCCCAAAGCCCTGCTGTCACCCGTAGCGGGCCACAAATGAGATAAAATCAACTTTGCTAAACTGAGACAACCACGCCTCAAGGCAGCTCGGCCGTAACTATCCATAGCCTGTCACAACAAGCTAAATAAAGAACCTGGATTCCTGGCCTGTATGAAGTGTGGAGCTAACCACTCGACCTTCTCACACACCATCCAGGCCCCAACGAACAAAATCATCCTTTGGGGGATCAGCAGTAAGGCAGCATTCCCCACCCCAGACTCAAATTTTTAAATACAACCCCATGAGGAATGGTTACCACCTGATATCAGGGTCAGTTGAGAGGAAGCCAAGGATAGAATCTGAAACATCTAGTCAGAGTGACCTCCTAGTGGCCCAAGAAGATCCAAGAGCCCAAGTCCCTAGAAGACCTTAACTTCTGGAGGCACAGTCTAGGAACTTTGTGGCTTGTTTGCAGTCATTGGCTCGGGATCGATTCAAATGCACTCAGCCTGGGATGCCAAGGTGGATGCTGACAGTTGCAAGCATTTTCCAACCTAACGCTCACTCTGCCAATTTCCCGTGTGCACGTCTGCTTCCTGTGTCTCTTAGATGCCTCTGCAGTTCTAAAAACATCAGCATTCTCATTCACCATGTCAGGAAGATCTTCCCAACAGGGAGATCCTTTAAAAAAAAACTGGGATAAGATGTCTGGGGAGGGAGAGAATTCTATGTCACCGGATGAAGTTGCGTGGCTTTGTTTACACATGCATGTTTTAACCTTGTTTGCAAGGACAGCAAAGGTCTGATGGGATGGAGCCACCCCTACCCATCTCTTCCCATCCTCTCCCCTGAGGATCAGCATCTCATGACTCACACGTGGCCTTTCCTTCTTCCTCCAGTCAGACAGTATGGGTTTGGGAGTAAGAAGGATTCCATCCATGCCCTTCCACTTCGCTTTACAACTCTGGCGTGATACTTATTGGCTCGGGCTTCTGATAGTTCATCAAGTTTACTTTCAGTGAAATTTTTGGAGGTTTAACGAGCTTCTGGTGTGCAGGGCTTAGTAAGTGTTTACAGGGCTCTGTAAATGGATGTGTGGCCAAGAGAGTGGCACGGAGAGGGCACATGAATGTGTGGTTGCCTTCCCTCTGCCGTCCCCTGTAGCTGCGTAGAGTCCTTTTTGTGAGGATTAAACAAATTTGGAGAAACTCTCTGGACTGACCCTAGTGCTGGTGGTTCTTCAATGAATTTCCAGCAAGTCATGTCTCTCCGTTCATCATTCGTTAGAGCAACGTCCCCATGCTAAGCAGTCTACACGGGGATGCCTTCCCCACCACATCCACAGAGCTGGGGGCTAGCACGGTTTTCACCTTTACAGAGACGGGAATGAGGGTGGAAGCCTGTACCTGGGCCACCATGCTCCACACCTCTAAGACCAAATATGGCCACTACCTTCTTCCTGAAACCCTCAACGCGAGGCATCAAGGGGGAACCCTGGGAGGATTTCAAAGGGGTCAGGTGAAGTATCTGCCACCAAAACACCTGCACCGAACAGAGGACAATGGCATCGGTTTATCGTCCTCGTTCCTCTAAATCTGTGGCCATAATGTGGACAGATGCCCTGTGCCACCCAGCTAATGGCCCCTCACGCCTTCTCACTCCTCCCTCTGTACACACTGTGCACCCCTTAAAAACTTCTTTGTGCCCATTCTGTGGTTCTTTGTGCCCTGCTAACTTCTTTGTGCCCATTCTGTGGTTCCTTCACAGCCTTCGTCCTGAGGACAGTCCCCGGTGCAGCCCAGTTGCTTCCACTCGGTTTCCTTTGAGCCTCACTTTCTGCCGTATTAAACAGTCCATTACTCAAGATGCCACCCATGGAACACTTGGCACTTCCAAATGAACACTCCCGACAACCGTGTAATCTCACCTCTTTCTACAGAATCCACTGGCTCATTTACCTCAGGAAAGTATGGGAACTTAGAAAGTCAAAGCTTCATGTATGGCTAGACAAGTCAGCAAAGGCACTCGCTGACGCTCGCTGTGACCACCACGTGAAGGACAGGGACTTGGAGCACAAGCCACCTGGCTCATGCAAATCCATTCACTAATGCTGTCTTGCTATTTCATGCATCTCTTCCCCCCAGTCAGCAGAGTAGAAAAAACATGGCGTAAGGGAACCCCAGTAGAGTAGCAGGTCTTCAGGTCCTTCTCTAAGCAACTGATCCTGGGAAATTCCAGCTTTGACTTCTTCACCTCTCAAACGGCGATGAAGAACCGTGGCTTGCTGGCTAAACTAAATGGGCAGCACAGAAAGATGGGACTTGGACCGGGACCACGAATGCCTGCCGTGCTGGCTGTGATGGCCCTGTAGTCACCATCACGATGGCTTTCATGGCGCGACTGTGCTCTCGTTACCCTTACATGCAGGAATTATGACGTCAGTACCACTCCCCTGTGTCAGTATCCTCACCACACCGTCTTGTCACCTCCCCTCACCGAGGCGTATGGGAGATAAAAACAGAAAACAGAGAGATCTGGCACCCTTGAAGTTGAAGAGCGCTTCTAGCTGAAGAATGGGAAGCACACATTCTGGCTTTCACCCTTCCCCCAATCCTGAACTCCACGTTCCCATAGAATTTATCTCAGGCTGGTGACCCTAAGGTTCTCCCCGACTTTGACTGGCCACAACACCGGAAAGGTAACGCTGGGGCACCTGCTCAGTGAGGAAGGAAGGCTTGTACGCGCCGTCAGTGGATTTGTTCCCGGTGCCCCTCATGGACTTCATGTGTGAAACGGCCATGCGCAGAATGGTGAGCTTGTCTGGCTTCCGAGCCAGGGCACTGCAGGTGGGAACCATGTCGGAGAGCTCCGTGATATACTGAGTCATCTTGTTCCGCCTGCGCCGCTCAATCTCACTGTGGTTCTCTCTTCCCAGAAAGCAAGAGGTCAGGGGGAGGGAAAAAGAGAAGGATCAGACCGGGGTCAGTGGACTTTGGGGTAAAATAACACACTGCTGACATCAGATGGCTACATTCCTAGGCCTAGCTCATAAGGGCTAAGTGCTTTGGTCCTTGTGGGTTGAAGCCGAGCCCTGACACATCTGTAAGCTCCTGTCTATGTGTGGGGAGCGTGGACCTCTGTGGCCTCCTTCTCTAAATATGTAATGGCACTTCCTAAATTGCCCACATATCTATGGATTTTTCCTAGACATCCAAAATCAAGACCAAGAACCATGGAAGACCAAAGCATCCTAGCAGGCTTTCTGTGAGCATCTTTCTGGATGATCTTTAAAATGAAGGTCTGGGCTTGCACCTATGGAGGGAGCTCCTGACTGCTTACACATGTGATTGATATACTTCATAGTATGAAGCACTATAAGATAGCCTCCAAATTATGTCCCTTCAATTTTTTGATGGTGATAGCCCATTCCATAAGCACTGTGCCTCAAAAGACATAAAGCACACGACCATGACAAATACCCACACGGCCATGTTGCTTTCCCTTTCTATACAGCACTCAATAGTGCACGGCACCTCAGCATCCCCCTGTGATGTAGGGATGTGCTGGATGCTTAGGCAGCCAAGGCTGCTGTGACTATTCTAATCTGGCCAAAGGCAGCCCACGCCAGGCCGAGATGTGCAGCAGGGGCTGTATCGCATGCCTTTCTCCTTAACAAAACCCTCAGCTGACAATAGGCTTTGCAGTACCTAACCCTGTCACAAGCCTAACCACACTCTGTTTATCACTAAGGGGACTGTTGATGATGTAGATTCACTTCCAATAAAGTTGTGAACGCGTCTTTGTTCTGCACCCAGTGTGTTTCCCCCAGCAGCGCGGCATAGTAACAGAACAGGTGTGACCCCTTATTAACCAATACCCAATTAAAAAAACCAACTGTGAGGGATTACCTAACAGTCTCAGGGATGCTTACAATGAAAGTCTAGCAGAAGGGCTGGGAGACTATTTTGGTCTCCGAATTATTTATTACCTTTAGACGCAAAAGAGAGTAACAGCCAGCCCCATTCAACTTAAGAAAAAGCTGTTCCCTGGGATTGAAATAGTGTCTAAAAATACGCCCCATGTGTGCTGCTGCAGGACACAGGACTTGGTGGCTTCTCTGGGAAGGAAAAGTGGCGTTAACAGTAAGAGAGGAAGATCCCCAGGCAAGGCTGCTCCACACACTGCATGTATGCACCAGCTTCACACCCCATCCTTCCAGGAAGCGGAACGGCATGACAATCAGGCCCGACGGTCTGATGGTGTGTATGCTGAGATCTGCATGCTGCATGTACCCAGCAGCGGTCCCCATGGTGGCCTGCTGTGAGCCTTCTGGAGCAGATCTTCCGTGCAAGGAGTCCTGAGCCAGGCCCCAGTGGGGAGAGGATAGCAGAGAAAACAGGGAAGCTCAATGTGGTCTTCAAGCAGTCAGGGCATTAAGTGGGAAGGCGCACTGTGCACAGCAGAAGAGAAAAAGACATAGGTGGGAGGGGTGGGGCTAGAAGAGGTTTGGGATGATGTGTGGCAATAGGAAAAGGAAGAGTGCTCTGGAGATAGGGGCCATCTGGAGGGTCAAAGGAAGACTTAGGATCGGGAGGATGCATCAAGAGAGGAGGAGACATTCCTGTAGGAAGGGCAGACCTGGTGAGAGGGGAAGTTGAGGAACTTGGAGGCTGGTGAAGCAGGCCAGAACACAGTGAGAAATCTAACGGAAGCCAGGCCAAGGGACCCTGATGTTTTAGAGAGGTTCACAGGTGGATGAGCCTTGAAGGAGAGGGTTGGAAGACAGGTTAAGACCAGTCAGCAGATTCCTGGGGCCAACCCCACCTCCCAGGTACTAACTGGAAAGATGTAAACCGGCCAGCGAAGTACCAATGTGTGCGAGCACAGCTTAACCCTTCATGTCAGGCAGAAATGGGCAGAGTTTGCTAAGTAGGGGAGAAAGGGTCAACCAGATAAGAGGTTAGGTGGGGTACCTACAAACCAGAGGAAGGGTTATAAGCAGGAATTTGGTCAGAGGATTTCTAGCTCTTGAGCACAGGCCAGAATCTTGCCGTAGAGAGACTAGAGACCCTCTACTCATTCCACAGCCACGGAGCAGGTCACGTGGTGCAGACACACTCTTCAGCTGGACATTTGTTTACGAGACCCAAGGCAGGGGAGGTGCATACTCCTACCTTGCCAGCTCACTCTTCCGGGGACACCCAGGGAAGGTGGTACTCGGAGAGGAGAAAGAGGAGGCCAGACAGGAAGCTCGGGCACTTATGGGAGAAGATGACTCAAGCAGGACCCAGAGCTCCCTCCCTCCATAGTGCCTGCCTGCATCTTTCTGTGGGGGTCCAGTGAGACAGGCTTTCTTCTCCGTGCAGCGCAACATCCAAAGGGAATCTGCCTGCCCCCTCTGGAGTCAAATCGAGCTGGAGTCTCTTAGTCTGACCCTTGGGATATCCCGTCAGCCCCATCCACTTCTCCCTGAATCCCCTTCCCCATTCCAACACATACTGTCACTCAGCACCTCTCTGAATCATAGGAACACTACGCCCACTCTGGCTTATCTCGGGGCCATGCTGAGCGAGGGCTCCTTCACCACGAATGTCCACCTGTGCCAAAACTCCTGCAAAAACCTCTTGACTTCCCCTCCCCTCCCCATGCCCATGATCACTGCCCACTGTGGCTGACACCACCCGCCCCATGTGGCAAAGCCTCCTCCCACTTTTCCTTTCCCACCATCTCAGACCTTGGATTGTCGCCAGACTGACAATCCTCTAAATGTAAGTCTGACGCTTAATGTCCTTCAGTGGTGACTCCCAAACCTAGAGTTAAGTCCAAAGCTTTCAGATAGTGTCTGTGGCAACCAATGGGACCTTATTACCGTGGACTAATTTTCTCTATAAACATTGGGAGTGGTCTTTGTGAGGTTCCCTGATCGATCCATAGATAAATTCAATTTTTGGGCTGAGGTAAAAGATAAACAAGGTAAGATCTAAAAGCTGAAAATTCCATTCACTGACCAGTGCAGGGAATGATACAATAACCTTAGGTTTTATGAAATAAGCCTGAGCTACTAGCAGGACGCCAAAATGAACTGAGAACTGCCGGTTGCCCAGCAACAAGATCTGAGAAACAAGTGGTACGCACTGATGCATATGATTTTATTTTGAAGCCCTCAAGGATACAGAGGTGAGAGAATGCCACCTCGTGGGAAGAGAATGACACGTGCCAAGGCCCTGTCTACTGACCCAAGTTTATCTTATCCCCGAGGGAAGGAGAAGATGGGATCCATCTGTTAGGCCTGGACTGTGGTATCTATGAGCATCCATAATTGACGGGGGCCAGGCAGCAGCAGTAAGGAAATCTGTCTCTATGTATGTAGGAGAAGGGTCAAGGGCTCTGTCACGAGGACAGAGCAGGAGGAGGGGACACCTCTGCTGGACCAAGATGACCTAGGCCTTTGCCTTAGCGGACAAGCGAGGAAATCAGGGACAAAGACAGAGGTGCTGCCAGCCGTGTGGTAACTTGGGTTTCTTCTCCAGCTCGGTTGCCAAGGGGCCTCTCGAGTTCACTCAGAGCAGTGGGACATCCACCACCCATCTTGATGAACATCCAGAAGGGGAGGCACTTGATAAAGTCTCCCACTGACCACCAAGAGAGGCCGATATAAGCTCTGCGTTGTTCTTTTGTGACCTAGAGGTAAAAGGTCATATGGGATGGTGTGACAGTATGTAACAAAGAGGGCTCCCTAAACCGAAGCAGGAACCCAACCTCAGAACCCAAGACACTGACGGCAGGATTGAGAGGAGCCATGTAGTTACAGGCTAAGACTGAGTGCCTCTCATTGCCTCACCTGGCACGGAGGAAGGGGTCCAGGGAAGTATAAGTGGGCCCTGCAAGTATAAGGCACACGGGGAGACTGTGGTGTGTAACCTTGACTTCTGATGATAGTTTGGGAATGTCAGCTGTCCACATGCTGAAATAATACTTGAGATGCCACTTGCTGCTGGTGGCAGCTGATGCCAGCCGCAGCACAGGAACAACCTGGGACATTCAAGAAGGATGCCATTGTGTGTTGCCCAGTGTTGTGAGAAGGCTGGGGGCATCACTTGTAGTGCAGGATGCTGACCCTTTGAGGGATGAAGGACACCAGGTCCCTGGTGTCCTTTAGGGAGGTTGATGTTTTTCTCTGGGGTGTGATCAGAGTCTTCTAGAGGCAGAGAGTTCATCCCTGTTGAGTTGATAATGGAAATGAAGAGGGAACAGGAGTCAAGCCCAGTGCTGGTAAGTAGAGGCTGCTTCCTTAGGCGATGTTAGGGAGGGAAGCCAAGCCCCATACTTCCATTCCTTGAGAAAAACAGGGAATTCTCACTAGACTCCCATCAGGGGACAGAGATTATGGTGCTGCCTCTGCCCAGATGATGAATCAACTAATAAGGATGGGAACTGGGCTTGCATCATAGTCTCCACACTTTCCAGGGCCTTGCTTGCTGGGACAGTTGGGGGTCGATTGCAAGCATGGGAGAGAGGTCTTAGAGTGCACCTTCCCAAGGCTGGCAGCAGACATCCACCTTCCCTCCTGGATGGTTAAGTGGAAGGTAGGGAGTGGACTTGCTTGTCTCCTCAACTCCGAGCGACTCAGATGTACCCCCAGGTCCATCAGCCATGGATTATTCCAAATGCCCTGTTGTCTAAGTCAGTGGCCTCTGGGGTCCCATGAACCCAGCCCCGTAAGTAACAGCACATGTTGGAAGTACATTCCATCTCTCTCTTGTTTTTAAGGCCCAGAGGAAAGGATGTGGTTGAGAGAAGCCAAGGGCTGAACTTGACTGGGTAACAAGTGACTCACTGGCAGGTTCAGAGCGTTACACAGCATGGGGTGGCCACTGCCTCACACTCGGGCCCAGTGAGCTCCGTGTCCCTCTGCTGTTTTTTCATCATTGACACTGATACGCCACGCCGAGCAAATGTCACTCCATGTTTCTCTTCCTCTTTTTGTCCTGAGACCCAGAGGCATTATTTCCTGAGGTTCACTGGCTATGGTATGCAGTCTTGAGGGGGAACTTTGACATCGAGGACTCAGCGGCATTGTTTCTGTCTACAGAAAGGTTGTGTGTGGCCAGGGCAAGCTTTGGCAGAGAGGAGAAGGGGGCATTTCTGAGGTTTGCTCCGTTCCAGGAACACATCACTCCTTGCTATGAAGACAGAGCTTTAGATACCAGGACATCTAAAGTGGGTCCAGCAACACAGGAAGAGATAATCTAATTTTGTTGGTGAAGCTCCCATGTTGTTTTGATAGGAAACTTCAAGGTCATTAATGGGTTAAAAAAAAAATAAACGTTCTCATCTCTCATGCTTCAGTTGAAGAGGAAGCTGAGGAATGGATGGATGACCCTGATCTCAAGGATAAAATTTATGGGGGCGGGTGAGGAGATATTTACTGTAGACTTGAAGATTCTGGGAATCCCTGAACAGGAATGAGGCATGGGGTCCCTCCTGCATTGGTAGAGAACACTGCTTAGTCCACAGCTATCATTTTGGTTATGAATTAAGAAAAAAAAACTCAAACGACCCCCATGGAGAAAAGTAGACAGCCAGCCCAGTGGGCTGTGTGCACATTACACGCCTCAAAACCGCTTCAAACAACCAAGGCCGTCAGTCTGAAAATAGAGTATGAATACAATAGACGGGCACCTGTCATGCATTTTCTATGATCAGCAGTGACCTTGGAGGAGGTCGGAGTCATGGGGGCAGCAAGGCGAGCCCTGCCAGAAGAAGATGGCACAGATGGGAAGTATAAGAAAGGGAGAATGACCTCTTCCTTCAGCGTGTTCCTTCCAACAGTGCCTCAAACGAAACCGATCAAAAGACTCAGAAGTCATGATTCTCCCTTGCATCCCCAGTACAGGTGACCTGGGAGCTTTCCCTGAAGGTGGGCTAGACGCTGGCCAGCCCCACAGAGCAGCTGAAGACGCTGCCACACACTCTGTCGCTTGAGTGTGAGGATCTTGAAGCCAACCCCAGACAGGTTACACATGGTCCTTGTATTTCTCCTAATTTTCCTTACTTAGAAAAAAAATGATCCAGGTTGACAATTTTCTCTAAACTTGAGCCCTGTGTTTTCTCACTTGTTTGTTTCGGGCAGCCCATTAAAGTTAATGACCACCGTTAATTGTCAAAGCAAACAGGATTAAGAACTCTAGGTCCTTACTCCCCTCTTCTTTTGCGATGACTTTGGAAGACAGGGTCTTGCTAGACAGCTCAGGTTTGCCTTGAATTTGCTATCCGCCTGCCCCATACTCCCATGTGCTGAGATTTCAAGCACAGAACACCAGGCCAGGCTTGGGACATATCAGGATTACTAATAACTGCCTGCCACTAGGCCAAATGCTGGCACTAAGCGAGACACACACAAGATGGTCAAAGTACAATGGCTTGCACAATGACAAGAGGCACTAAGTGCCTATGCATGCCAGTCACGTGACTGACGGCTACTGGCTTAAGAAAGGCAAAGTAAACTCACCTCGAAAATTTACTGGGACCTTCACCATCTTCATCATCGAAGTCCATTCTGAAAGGTCAAAGTCACAAGTGAGCAATGGTTTTAGGAGACTGTAATTAGTGTCATGAGCTGTGGGAGCAGGGGGACCTTCACCCCATCACATTGCTGTGCAATGCCTCCGACATTTGGTACTGCTAAGACGGTAACCCTGCAGTCTCAGGAAGGAGAAAAAAATCACAAATCACAACATGCACGTGGTTAGTTTTCTGGTCAGAAGTGGGAAATACTCATGTCGCCTTGTCCCCCTAGAACGCTTCTAAGATCATCAAAGGATAGCCCAGTCCATGTTGGGGGAAAACATCAATGTTTCTTGTCTCCCAACATCTTTGGGGCATATGGCCCCCTCCACATCATGTATTCCATATAAACACTTCATTTCTAAAATGCATGGTATATTGCTCAAGGGACTGGGAATCCAGGAAGTCCGAAGAGTGATAAAGAAATACAGTGACCTTGTCTAGGAATACTGCCTGTGACTTGGTGAGTCTCCATGAACCTCAGGGCAAAAGTCATTCCAGACAATCATTCTGTCACACCCTGAACCAAATAGGAGACTGTTGAGAAGGAAATGGCCATTTGATATCAAAATCACTCAAGCAAGCCCTGTCTACTCGCTGAATTATTCTTCAGACCTCTTCTTTACTGGGTCTCCCTTTGTAAACATCAGACAAGGTGGGGTTGAATTCGTGCTTAACTAACATGCCAAATGTTCCTTCTCAAAACCCCATATTCCTCTCATGTCAGCAAATACGAGGCTGGAAGACATTAGGGCAGAGAGGGAACTTAACTATGATCAGAGTACTCAGAGTTTTTGAGGAAGAAAATGAGACACCTACAGTAAGTGTGGTCTTGAGATGGCATCTCGGGTCCTGAAGTGTCCTGCTTGTTCTCAGTCTGTCTGAAGGATTTGGTGAGGCATGCCCTCATGACCCAAGCAGAAGGGAGTGTAGTTGCCTGGCAGCTACGTCTGAGGAATTCCATGTTTTAGCAGCTTATTATGAGAATGGAGTGTGCTGGGAGACACAGTGAGATTCTGCTCAAACAATAAAGAGTGGAGGGTGTGCCTGAAGACCGCAGCTATAGATGTCAGAACTGCCCCTCACAGGGAGGTGACCCTCATTCCCTAGTCTGTAATAGGTGACTCAGGGAAGGCACGGGGCACCTAGGTTACCAGAAAGCAGTCATGTTACACATGAAGAACCATCCTTGAACACATACCCTAAGATGGGCCCCAGTGAGATGTATGGTGACTTTTAGACTTTGTAACCACTTGGGGGACCTAGGAACTACGGTCAGATTATGGCAAAATGAAAAGAGAAAGGTA